>NC_134570.1:179101582-179731415 GCF_050947875.1 Dermacentor variabilis | reverse complement strand
GGTGGTTACAGACCAGTAAATAATAGATATAAAAGCAGATGTTGGCGTTTGTAAAAATTTTTATGTTAAACTGGCCCAACAAAGCTGGATGTTGCAATCAGTGGAAGGTGAAATGTAATTTGAACTGCCCGGCGACGGTTTGCTCTGCAATAAAGGCGTGAACGCGCATAGCGAATGAGTGGGCTCCACACAGTGCGAATTTGCGCGTGATGCGTCGTTCAACGCGTCGGAGTGCGACTTGCCGCATACGATGATTCGGCGCGCATGGCACGTACTAGCGAGCGTCGCGTAGCTCCGCCCAGAACCTGCGCCCCTGCATGACCGCTCGGAATACTGCGTAACTTCTCAAAGAAAGTGAAAATATGCAAAGCTTCCTTTGCGGCTATCTTGTTTTACACAAACGACGCCATTAAAAGCCACGTCTATGCGAGCAGCATAGACGCGTTTCAGCCAGGCTGTGACGGCAGGGTCAGCTCCGCTGACAGCCGCCGATGGCCATAGGAGCCGGCAGGCCGTTGGGCCACCGGATACGAGACTGGTGGCGCTTCCGACATGACGGCAGGCAGCTCGTAACAATGTAGCTATGCTGGCCATCACACCGCGTACACACTTATGTCACGCTGTAGTTGCAATAGATTTCGTTTTATCGATGCCAAGGGTAGCGATGGAGCAAGCCATGTATACAAGCTGGCGATCGCTGAGACTAGCTCGCCGGCCGTCGGATCCGGGGCCAATAGTTCTTGCGATCGGTCAACAGCTCATAATAAAGCGCCTATTTTCGTCAACATGTTCAGTGTCTGGACATTTATCCTGCTCTTAAGTAAAAATACAATTAGGTTTCTCGACGCCGTTGATGGCGGTGAGAAAACAAGCTTGAAAAAGCCTGGAAATGCGTCTATCAGTTTTAATTTACCGACATAGACAAACTTATTAATCGCTCATGGTGAACCATGGGGGTGCGAATAATTATGCGACTTTGATTTATATATGGCAGATATATAAAATGTCAAGACGGTGCAGGGACGAAAAACAGTGAATGGCTGACAGACATCTCTGATCTCGCCCAGTAGCGGCACTATCGCGCACATAAGAGATGCATATTTGGGTCAAACTATTTTAATAATTAAAGAAAGAGCTGTATTTGGTGATTCGGTCTGCAACATGAATGTATCCCTAGTTTTGATAATAGTATTGTCGCGGTTGTGCGCAACGAAATACAATCGGCATAAATCACTTGCAATATTCACAAGGAAAAGACACAACAAATGTGTGCGACATTGGAGAATTACAATCCAATTTCCGGTAAAGCTGTCTGTTTCGAACATTTGCAATAAACTGTGCGATGGCCATCACATCGCACAGTTTAGAAAGTTTCCCATATAAGGCTTGTGTGTGAAACCTTCTCCGCGTGTAATGCTTAAAGCGCCGTTGAGAAATTTGAAAAAGCCAGTAAATAATCAGCGCGCATGTTACTTCGCCATAACATTTACCATGGTGTCCTCCCCCCTCCGTCCCCCCGCACACACACTTACTGTTCGCTAAATTTGATATCGGTTGTGCTTGCAGTTCTCCCAGGGCAGCGGGATAAACTCTGCTTTGTTGTATCAAAAACCTCCTGAACGCTTGCAGGCGAAACTTTCTGAACATGTCATAATTAGACCCCTGTCTTTGAAGCTTACGTACATATTGCCCATAACTCGCCCTTTATCGTGGCCAAATAGAAATAAAGTGTGTTGTGTAGATCACTGCGGACACTGCTGAGACCAAGTAGCAACGTCTTATGAAGCATGAAAATAAAGGAACAGAAATGACGGCTCATTATTCATTCAAACGGCTCAATCATTATCCTACTGCATGTAACTTTGCACAGTGAGTTTCCATGCCGTACCACTAATTTTCGCTACCTTTTGTCTTGGCGGCTTTTAGAGGTTTGCCAGGGTAATGGGTTCACTCCGCCTGTTTCATCGCGAAATGGCACATGCGCCTTGCCATAGCGGATTACACGCCCAACGTTCTGGAAGGGTAGCGCGCTTGGCCGCGCGCCAGAAAGTCCCCCGAAAAAAGGAAGTGCTCGGACAAGCGCTGCTGCAAACAGTCGTGACGTGTACCCCGTGTACCGCGTTGAAACCCTACTGGTAGCTGGACGTCGGTGCGGTGACGAAAACATGCGTGGCGTAAGTCTGCACCTTCATTTTAAAATAGCAAACGGCCAGGGCTTCGTCCGAGTTGTCCGGACTGCACCATCAGCCAGGTAGTTGCCGACTTTCATTGATGGCTGTGTGATCCGTGCGTTACACTTGGACGACATTTAAATGCATAACGCTGCTGTCGAAGTCTTCTTGCAGCGTCGTTCCTCCCTTGGTGGTGGTGGCAGCGCGTGCCTGACTTCACGTACTCGTAAGGAGCGGTAACACTGGGTCGGTACGAGACCGACATAACGCTCACACCAATGATTGACCCATTATTGTGCGTCACCGAAACCACTATACCATACCAGGCCGACAACCACACAAACGACGAGCGCGAGTTGTACTGCGACGGGCTTTCTTGTCAACGGCACCGGCAAAATAAGCGTGCCGACCATCGTTCGACCGAACCCCGCGCGAACGGCCGTCGAACCGACAACGGGGTAGCAACAGCGTCTTCACTTGTATATATAATTAATCGTGCTCAAAATGAGCCAAACATACCTACCAAGTAGAAATGAATGAGCTTCAATCCTCTCAAGTCATGCCCATGAAGTCTGAGCCAATGTTGATCCTGGTGAGCGAAGATTAAGCGACAGGCGGGTTTAATTTGGCGATCAAGGCAGGCCATTGCTGCGCCCGAGGGTTTGTTACAAAATCACTGTGGTGCTTCACCCCATGTTGATCAGACCAGTCGCTCTTAAGAATTCGATGAGGAGACGTGAAGTTTCTTTGCGGGCTGTAACTGGTCCTTCGGAGAACACGAGGTGGAAGGTCCCTTTGTTGCAGATTTTTAAGGAGAGCGTCACTGTCGTTTCGGAATTTCGGGCACGACCACAGGAAGCGTTCAATGTCTCCTGTCTCGTAGGATGTCTTACAGTTCGAAGAATTGATGCGACCAGTCTTAAATAATCATGCTGGTGTACTAGCAGACCCTGTCCTTATTCGATGTAGAAGTGAGTCCTCCTCACGACGAATCTCTTGGTTACGTGTGGCATATGTGATGGACACCAAAGGTACCCACAGGGATTTCGAATGTGATATTTCTTAGCTTGATTCTTGTTTGGGTCCTTGAATTTGGAAGGATGATGGAGCGCTGCGTATTATAAGAGTTGTGGTCGAGCATGTCATAACGGGTAGTTGCCCCATGCCGTCATCCGACTCATACACGCGAAGAAAGCTGTTCAAGGGAGGAACTTGTTCTCATCGAGAAAAAAGAATACTGGATTTATTTGCAGTATCTAAATGAAAGGTGGAGAACGTTACATTTCACCAGTCAACCACGATTGAAAACGAAGCAAACGCAGCAGGCGAAAACGGCGGCTTAAAACACCCTCTACCCTCCCTACCGTCCACCATTCGTCCAGTCCGAACGTTCAAAGTCGTCGAAGGACCTGCCTTTGAGGGCGAGGGTTCACACACTCACTCCCGCACTTTTGTTTCGGGGAACACACCGAGCGGAGTGGGGCCTCGTAGACAGTAGTTGTCACGCTTGACTCAAGTTGGCATGTCTTGGTTACTGAGCTGACTCCGCAGTTTGCCGCGGCATCTGTCAAACGACCGCGACGATTACCGGAGTCCGTGGGGGAACGCCGAAGAACACCCCTTTCTAGGAGTCTGCTTGCTCCAAGTGGTTCGTGAAGGCGGCAACAAACCAGCTAACGATACTCAGTCGGCCAAACGTGTCTCGCTTTGCGGCGCCGGTAGTCTGTCTGAGTGAGTCGCATTGTTGGCGTCTGAAGCGATTCGTGGCAGCGGGCGAGGAGAGGCTATAGGTCACTACCCCCGCTGCCCGATTGTAACAGTATGCAAGAGCATGGGCTTTTTCGTTGCCAGCAATGTCAATGTGGCAGGGAATTTACAGAAATTTTACCGGGAAGCCTTTGTTGCCGAGTTCTCTCACGAGAGCTAGTGATTTGCGTGGGAACGTGAACGGTAGGCCACGGTAGAGTTGTTGCAACGCGGCCTGTGAGTCCGTTAGTAGTGCACATTCTTTTGGAGCAATGCCTTGAGTATGCTCAGAGCTGCAGCTATTATCCTGCCTTCCACGATTGTCGACGAAGCTGTACAGTCTAGACGACGAGATCACGCATACATATCCAGTTTTTCTGGACACTTACCAACTAGCACACCAAGTTGCCCCGGCATGAAGCTAGCGCGTTTTCAATGGAACGAGCGGGTATTTCGCGAATAACTAACGCTGCAGGGCGATTATAGAAAAAGGCAGGTGACAGACAGGTTCTCGAAGACAATCCACACGAGCCAAATGCAGTGACCACGCTGTGGCAAGCAAGAATTTTATTCCCACAGCGGTTAAAGATTCAGCAATGGAAGTCTATGGAAATTACGAAAATTTGTTCTCAATTTTCGAGATAATAGACGTCATACTCTGGAGTTTTGCAAGACGCGTAGCGCTACCTTCCGGTGCGAAGAGGCAGTAATTGAGTAGTGCGAAACCCGACTCCCTTGCTAGGTTGCCCATGCAGCTAGCGACTGCAAAACAACGATTTAACTAGATTTGGTCCATATTGCGAGTGTTTTGCGCATTTTACACCCAGACAGAGAGCTATGAATTTCTCCGCTAGTCGGACGCGCAGCCTAACTGCCATAAAGCGCTTGCTGGCTCACTCGTCGACTGATGGTGGAAGCGACGGGAACCTCGATAGCTCTGCGCGCTACGAAGAAACGCCGCAATCGACGTTACTGTTGTGTTGTAAATTGCCATGAAGGTGAAGGACTGAATAACAACGTTCAGTTTTACCGATTTCTATCGCGATCGTATGAAGGGGAAACACAGCGGCTCGCATGAGAAAGCGCGATAATGTTGTTCTGCTGTTCTTGTGTTGCATAGCCCTGATGGAGTATTGTGGCAACCACGCGAAAACTCAAGAATCTGCAACTGCCACTTTGTTGGCAACAGAAAAAACAACGTGGCGAACCATCCTGCTTATGTGCCATCGATATTTTCTGTCCGCCTCCGCTTGATTCAACAAGTGGGACGCATAGATTTGGCAGGTCAGTTTAACCAAACATTTGGTTCGTTTATGAATTCAAAATCCTGTTATATAGCATCGTTCTATTGCGAGCTCATTTCTAGTTTCGGTATTTTGTATGTCCTGCGCCGATACAACAAGCACCTTTTGCAATGTGCTGAGCCTGCTCGACTGCGTTTTTCAAATGTGAGCAATAAAGTTGTTGTAGGAGCACTGGATGAGTAATCGCGAAATAACGCACGTTTGTAAAAAATCTCGCGTTTATTTATATTTACTTGTGCGCTTGTGTTGCTTGAAGCGTCAGCGAAAAGTTCAAAGGTACTGAGCGACGCTGTAGCTCCGGCGAGAGAGAAATATGCGGCGCGCAGGCATCGTAGGAAGCTTACTTTCATTATGTTCGCACGCTGTTTGCTGCGTTGGAAAACGTTTTCTGTTTGTTGCCCTGAAAAAGGCTATGGTAGGATTTACTCTGTAAATAATTGCGAGAAGAAACATTACGATAAAATGCTTAAAAATATAGGACATACTTAAGTCTTGTGTTCAGGATATTGTCAATATGAACCAATTTGAAATGCTTAGATTTTTATGCTGATATGCTTATAAACAAACCTGATTCTCTCTGTACTTGCGAGTTGCAGCACGCCGGAATAACACCTTAGACTTACTTTATATTGTACACGCACTTCGCCCTGCTGAGCTTCCTTTGCGAAGCGTGGATTGGCGGAAGAAGCTTTCCAGGTCCTTGATTTTTTGGAAACCGTGCCTCAACACAAACGAAAGAGGAGGGGTTGATTGTGGCCTATGCACCTTCGCTTGCGGACAGCCCTTGTTGCACTACTCAGTTTGCGCCAAGGCTGCGCTGGTTGCGGGTTTTTCCGCAGCGTCGCCTGGGCAGAGTCTGATGTCTATAACGGTAGCTACGATAGCCGTAAAACTACGGCTGATATCGTAATAGCTAGGCGCTACAGCGTATGTAGTTCGGAGACGCAGATTTCGGCTGATGCTTATCTCGACTCTCTAACACTGTTCCCAAAAGCAATTTTTGAAACAGAGTCGTGCAAGTTCGCGTGGTATCTATAAAAGCCCGAGCGTATCGTTTGCGGAAGTGTCGCAAGCCGTGGGCGATACGTTTAATCACTCGCACCTAAAGTTCCGCGTCTTGTAGGTAGTAGTTCGATACCGCGCTTCGTGATAATTTTTTTTAACGTCACGTAGGACTGAGTTCGACAGTCTCCCACCAGATGGCCAAAACACAACTTAAAATTTGGTTTCAGTATTGGTTTATACAAGAGTGCTCTTCAAATATTGTATTTTCAATGTTTACTTCCTAAAACGTAGCAATGGTTTGCTTATTTGTTAAGTTATCGCTTTTATTATAAGATTTTGTTCCTTGGACAGCGTAACAACAAGCATGCGCATGTCTTTGTGCTAAGTTAAAAAGAATAACTATGGTGCCTCGTAGCATGGATATACTCAGGAATTCTGGACATTGCACCTTCACCATACTGTGGGAATTGGCAGCACTGCACATGCGTAACTGAATGGGCGAAATTTGAACCAATTTTATTTCGTTATGCTAGCCGAATGACAACAAATTTCAATTGTCTGCGCCAAGGGTGTAGTCCCTTGTAACAACATATGCATTTATGGCACTTAGTCCGAACATTGCTGGTGTGTTAAAGCAGTATTTTGGTCGGGGATGGGCGGTTGTGTCACAAGACAGGAGCAAATGGTTTTGCACCTTCTCAGCAGAGGGCACATGGACTTCAAGAAGTGCCAGGTTTAAACCGTAAAGTGATTTATTCCAGCTGGAGTTTGAACGGTAATTGCAGAGCAAGTGTCATTCAGCCTATTTGTACGCGCATGTTTTTGTGAGACAGCAAGGAAGGACAGGAAGTATCTGTGCGTATGTACACGTGTTTGTGCATCACTATTTCAATATCTGCGCATGTATGAGTGTGCGAGCATACGCGTGTTTGCCTGTGCGTGCATACACTTTGTGCGTGTGTGCACGCGTATGTGCACGCGCGTGAAATGTAAATGCGGGTGAACATGTGTGGTATCTCTGTCTGCGTGCGTCTGCGTAAGTGTGTGCAAGCGTGCGCGCGCACGTCTTAGTGTGTGTGAGCAAGCAATCTAGCCAGCACTTCCCCGCTTACACCTACTCTGGGGGATGAATAGGATATAGAGTTTATTTAAACCCATATTTAAATCTACGAGACCAGAAAGGCTGACATTGCTTTTATAGCATTATCTCTTTCTGGAAGCGAAATCAACGAAAAAAAAACTCAGTTGCAGTCTGTGAAGAAGTATGATGTGTTACCCATTAATGACCTATTGCCTATTAGGGACATATTAATGACGAACTGCACCTCCGCCTTGGGTCGGCCCAGTACTGCACTATCTTCGGGATATCGTTCTATATGCGGACGCGATAGCAAGGAAAATAGCCCTTATCAGCTTCGCTGAAAAAAAAGAAAAGAGAAAGCCTCAGCCGTCAATATCCCCGCCCCAGATTTCGTCACGATGGCACCGTCGCCATCGGCATGTCTAAGTGAGCAGCTACCAAGTTGTTCACTTTTATTATATTCGTTCCCCCGGTGGCAGCGAATTGACTTGATGCCAGCGACACACTAAATCCGCACCATCATTGCGTCATGCGTCGCTTCTGCGACCAAGAAAAATTTCGGTGGAATACATTCGCTGCTATATTGACACTAAAACTTTAAACTGGTTGCCTTCGAAAATAGAGCGTGCATTAAAATCGAAAGCGGCCTGGCCACAAGGAACATGCTCACTGGGCCATACTATTGATAACATCACGAAATGATAGCTGCGGTCAGGTTGACTTAACAGGTTTGCAAGGATTCACTGACGGGCTAGTTGGTTCATTATCACAGAAAGAACAGCTCTTCAAGTTGTTCGTCAGCGCAGTGTTTGCGTGGTTCCTCCTTTGTGTCCCGTTTTGAAGCGGTGTTCTTTCTGTGAATTATGTTCTTTTTCTGCGTCAGTTCGGCCTTCCAAGAGCGTTTAACTGGAAAATTTTCTTCGTATAGCTCGTACAGAAGCAAGTTTAATCAACATTTCTTCGCTCGGGTATATAATCTCGGGCGCGGGCTCCAAACTACTGACGTTCTTTAGCCACCTAAGAATAATTATTGAAAACTTAGTTAATGTAGCATCGCTAATTACGAACACAACTTCTCAACGTACTGCGCATGTAGAGGTTACAAATCTGAACACTGGAATGATAAAATGATGTCACCAATATCTGTATTAATTTAATAGTCTTGTTTCGTGCAGTTAAAAGCAACCGGCATATTCATGGTGCAGTAGGCTTCTTATAAAGCAAGTGTCAAAGCTTGGATAGGTTTTGTTGGCGCAAGTGAAGTTCGTGAGCTTAAACGCGTGCGAGGTTAAACGCCTTTACAACCGATGCTCCTACATTACACGAGTAGCACCTCATCGCTGCAGCACATCCCACAAGGTGTTCGACAACATTGTGCGCACTCCATATTAGATTTCTGAGCATTGGTGGCATCACCACGAATAAAATCAGCGGCCTGGGAGAAAGCATTGAATACATTTTAGCACTTTGTAATATATGGATCAGTGCCGACATGTACGTTAGAACAACAAGTACCGAGATATTAAGACCATGGTATTGCTGCATATATTTTGGCGGTCTAATGCTAACATCTAAAGCAGAAAACACTGTAATTTTGGGACAATTAATGCTGACATACGTACCATCACGTAAAATATGAGCTCCGACATTAGTGCCCGTGGTGGAACTGACCCTGGTCGACAGGGCTGCATTGAACCGCGAAATGCTGGTTTGATAAATACCAGTAATCGGAAAGTGCTTAGCTCTTAAATTTTTGGTATGTCGGCACCGCTGTGGAGTCTTGGGGGCCCTTTTCACCACGAGCACTATGTTTCAGCTAATATTTGAAGCAACTCTCCACATTTTTTTTTCTTGTTTGGATTAGTTTTCTTTAGCATCTAACCACTCTTACAATGTTATCGCTTGGCTCAAGACATGCCTGCATATATTTCAAACATCCATGATGTTGTCACAGATTCAATAGCAAAAGAGCGTTATCGAATCAGATTGCGCGCATGAATCGAATACTGGCGTACATTCTCGATCACATTTGAGCGCCCAAGTTTGCGCTGTAATCTACAAGAATTCCTCGCTGTCTTTACTTTAGTGCGAGTAACGGGCGATCTCTTGTATAACATGTTCAGTGGCCACTTCTTGCCCTGGGCTGTTTCATATATAATATTTTAAATGTGTATTTTTCCAACACCCACCTGCCGCGTGTGCCTTGTTGAAGCGTGCCATGTAGAAAATGTGAAGTGTACCCTGTAGTGTCACCGTTATTTCTCCTCGTTTTCTTCTTTTTTTTTACCAACTGTATCTTTTACCCAAATCTGTGCTTGTTTGCTGTCGTCTGTTGCTTTCATTGTATTGGCATATCATGTGTGAATTGTATCCTCCCCCACTATGTAATGCTTTACGGGGCCGTTAGGGTATTCAAAATAAATAAAAAAATAAACGCCCTATGTGAAAACGAGGTGCACGCCAATCTGTGCTCTGCTCAGATTGCTCGGCTCGGCAGTCATGTAGTAAATGCGGCAGCAAGCCATGCAGAAATGCAATGGAACAGCATAAAGAACCAACTGGAAATGTCGCCAGAGCAAAATGGGCCATGATTCGTCACGGCCGCATTCCGGCGAAGGAATAAAGAACTAGTGGTGCGGCCTGTCTGGTTCTGTGTTTACGCGCACTTAACACGAAGCCCTTCCATCCAAGGTTCCCATATTATTCGAATCTGATGAACCGATGCCTTGATCCCTAGATCAAACTCAGAGGAAGCAGGGCAGCCATCGTGCTTTGAGTGTCATTTTTCTTCCAACGCAATCTCGCCTAATAATGAGTTACATTCATGATTCACTCTTTTGGAACTGCATTGTTCTTCTCATGACTGCAATGTGCCACTATAGACGTGCTACATTTTCATTGAGTGAATACTGGG
Source organism: Dermacentor variabilis (assembly GCF_050947875.1). Classification (NCBI taxonomy): domain Eukaryota; kingdom Metazoa; phylum Arthropoda; class Arachnida; order Ixodida; family Ixodidae; genus Dermacentor; species Dermacentor variabilis. The sequence goes on along the minus strand of NC_134570.1, from coordinate 179,721,194 downwards.
AAATGGACTAGGACTTCCGTTGGCTTGTCTGTTTATACATTTAACGCAACAACTTATGATTCATAACTTACTTTTTAGTTTAGGAGGTTGTAAAAGACAGCAACCTTATATTGATAGGAGGTCTTAACATTATAGAACATTTCAATGTTATTAGTCAGCTTTCACTTCATGGCAAAGAATGACATTTCAATAAAGATATCCTTATGATAATTAAGAGCTTGTCCGCTTGAAAACGTTTCATCTGAGTTCCCCCTTTGCAAGTGGATAGCGACCTGAAGGTGGTCCGTATCCTGGGTCCTTGACACATGTCCAACCGTTGAACAAAGAGTTATTCCGAATATTTCATTACAGGAAGGCCTGTATGTCACAACAATAAAGTGAAATCTCAGAGTTGTGTAAGTAGACACACCACTCCGATGTGCGACCCAACCTGGGAAATATACCGAGTTGCACTCTGCGACTAACGTTAATCCATCAAGAACAGTGAGTACTCCTCAATGCACTTGCGGGTTGTGACCCGACCTGCGCACCCTATTAAACTACGCAAATTAAGGCAGAACACACGTCCACCGTGCTGCTCCAGACAGCTAACTTCTGGGCAGAGGGTAGCAGCGAAGAGTGCTTACTCGTGCGCCTTTTGATGGCGGAGTGAGTGAGCAGCAAACCGTTATTTCAAATCAGAACGATTCGCGTCCGGCGAGTTACTGGGCTGGGGCACCCACCGAGGTTACGGCCAAGAGTTCTTGCCTCTCGGCGGCTTCCTTGACCCGCTGGGCTGACCCACTGGGGTGATGGTTGCTGGTGGAAGTCAATGAACATTTGTACCACAAGAACTTTCACGTCAGCCGAAATTATATGTAGTGGGTGAGGAAGATATTACTATCTATACATTCAGTGGAACAGGCAATGGCATCAAAGAAAAGCACCAAAGGGTATGAATTTGGTTGAGGAGCGAGCGAGTACGACCAAAGGGATCATTGTTTAAAGGCTTTAGAGATACCCGAGATCTGTTCTGACGGGCTTCTTCCGGAAAACGGGGTGCAAAGTTACTGAGCTTGCGGACGTTACCTTGCCACATGCACAATTGGCAAGAAATGGTGTTAATATCTTGATCGGTCCCGACTATTACTGAACACTAGTGACCGCCGAAGTTCAGAAGCTTCGGGTGGTCTGGTGGCGAGCGATTAGGACGCACATCAGGTTGACGCTTCTGTTAGAAATTCCCCGCAGCAATGCCAGTGCGACCGTAGCTGTCCTTTGGGTCAGTGTAACTGAAAGCACTAGTGCACTGGCCATAGAGCTGAGGTGTTTCTGGGAGCTCGAAAGCATGGGTACTGTTGAGCCCCCTCCAAATAATCAAGTACCCGAAGAATTTCACAAGGCCTTTGAGTCCTCTATTGAACGTATCGATGGGAGGTACGAAGTATCTTTTCCATGAAAAACTAAACTTTCCTCTTGCCGACAACGAAGAAATTCCTAAAAACACTTAGCCAGCCTCACGCGGAAGCTATTGAAAGATGAGGCAATGCTGACCAAGTCGTTGAGGCCATGCGTCAGTACGTCCAACAGGGATTATCTGAGAGGCTACCAAAAAACGAAGTCAGCCAGGCGGAATACAGAGTGTTAACATGTAACATGCCTAACTGAGCTGCGATGCGACCTGACAACCTGTCGATCAAGCTCGGAGTGGTGTTTTACGTGTCATCGAGCGATATAGGTTGCTTGGCACTTAACGAAGCATTAGGTCTAGGACGGAACTTAAACCCTGACCTCTTGAATGTACTGCTAAATTTCAGAACGCACCGTATCGGATTTAGTGCAGGCATCGAAAAGACGTTTCTGCAAATCTCACTGAGAAAAGAAGATCGCGATGTCGTACGCTTCTTTTGGTACGAACATGTACTCACAAAGAAAAGACTGACCCCTCCATTAAGTCTCGAGAATCACAAGGGTCCCGTTCGGAGTAACGAGCAGTCCATTCCCACTTGCCGCGTCAATACGCCACCATCTGCATCACGCAAACGAATGCCCCGACAAAGCAACGACGCTAACCGAGAGATTCTACCTTGGTGGCCTTATCACAGGTACAGGCACCGTAGAAGCAGCTGAAGAATTCTGTCGAGAGGCGTTGCACACAATGAAAGAGGCGAGCATGACTCTTCGACAATAGAATTGAAATTCCGTAAGAGTACAGGTGCTTTTTGAGAAGGAAGGCACTGCATGTCCTGTAAGCGTAGTGAAATGTCCCTCAGCAAGCAGCGCACGTGCGTTAGGACTTCTATGGGATGATGTAGGGATAGATAATACTATCTATTCATTCGGTGGAACAGGCAATGCCATCAAACAAGACCGGTACAAATTTGGTTGCAGAGCCAGTATGGCAGTTGTGTGTTCTACCTCATTGTGCGTCGTCATTTTCGTCTCCGTGAGTTTCATAAGCTCTGCTTCCCTGAGTATGTTGTAGCATATGAAAGTGGCGGGTTTACCAAGGAGTGCCTCCCAAGTCTATTGGCGTTACGAAAATTTCGCCCCTATTCGTATGGCAGGCCTTTCAGTATTGTAACCGACCATTACGCGCTGTGTTGGTTGGCTTCTCTAAAGGATTCCTCTAGTCGCCTCGGTCGCTTGGCTCTTCATATGCAAGAATTCGACATTCGCGTCGCTTACCGATCCGCGCGCAAGCATTTTTACGCGAACGCGCTAGCTTGATCATCTGTGAAATCAGCTGAAGAGCCACCTTCAACGGCCGATTTTTCCCTCGATGCTCTCACCATCGCATAATTCTGAACAGCATAAAGACCCCTGGATCGCATTCTTCGTGAAAGTACACTGCGCCTATTCCCCCGCTCGACAAACTTACATAACGTGTCGTAATACATAACGTGTCGACGAAAGGCACGTGTGACACGTGCCCTTCGTCGACACGTTATGTATTTATACCACCGCCACTATTAGGAGGGCAGACGTAAGTGGCTACTATACATACCCAAGCACTTACGATCCGACGTGTCTGCGTACTTTAATTATGGTCCAGAACATGCCCACGCTGGCGGGCTGAAAACGTACCAGCTGCTACACCAACGCTACTGCTGGCATGGCACGTACAACTTTGAACGTAGATATGATGCGCCCTGTTACACGTGGATACACTGTACGTCAATACACTGTTACACGTGGATACACTGTACGTGGACACACTTTTACATCAGATACACGGTACTTCGACTGCATCAAAGCATATTTTAAGTTTATGTCGCTGCCGACAGAGTTGTCGCGTTTTGTTCTAGGGTCTCGCTTTCAGGCGACCGTTCCCGCGGAGAGCATCGGCGTAACAAAGCGAACTCGGAGCGCAGCGGGCGTACGAAAGGCACGAGGTGGAACGCGAACAGGAATGTGCAGCGCACCTACACGGTGGAAAGTGCAGAAAGGTATGGCGGAACTCGTGAGGAGGAACGCGGGGTGCCGGCACATTCAGGCATGCGGCCAGTGCAGAAACAAAGCGCGGGCGTAAATTTCGGACCCACTACGCATGCGCTTCTTCGCCTGTGGCGCCGCCACCGTTAAAGAATGCGTTCTGCGCGAGCCACGCCTTCCCGTGTTCACGCTTTTGTTATGCACAATGAGCTACGCAACCGGTGGAAATGCTTAGACTGCCGCTGCTGCTAATCGAGCTGCCCGAGCAGAGGCGCAGCGCCGCCGCGAGACTAGATTTTCTCTCATAATGGAATTCTTTGTCATATTATATAGCAAATTCAAAACGCCTGAGCAGCAGCGCCTTTACTTGTTTTCTTGAACTGCACTCGAAATTGGCATTCGGGAGTGTCGTAGTCCTCGGCGAAATTTTTTGTTCAAGTTGTACAAGATCTTTCTGCGGTACTTTAAATGACATATTTTTCAATGACATATTTGTGGGTCAGACCTCCCCACCAGGGAGGTCTGACCCACAAGGAGGTATGAGAGCTAGTGCGGTATGTCGGAGGTTTTCCTTTTCCCGGATCAGTCATCCACAGGCGTCTGCAGGAAAATGTGGAAGTGGGTATGTTGTAATCTGTGGGTGGGTTGCCATATCTGCTTCAAGGAGACCCGGCAGGGCTGCTCGAGGCAGCCACTGGACGCGTATGAGGATATTCGTAGTGGCAGCAAGACGGTGAATGCTATCTGAGAATAGAGTGGACCGAGATAGCCTACGTATGTCGTGGATGGCTTGAGTAGAGTCTGTGCGAATGATGAGTTGAGAGTATCGAGCAGCTTGAACAGTAAGCAGCAACGCGGCCAAGCCGTCTCGTATGGCAGCAAGCTCGGCAAGGTAGGTAGGCAGTGGTGGTGCAGTATCGGCAACATACGAGCACGTCTGGCCTGCCTCTGGCATCAATGGACACACGAGAGCTCTGAACCCTGGTGCCATTAACACTGGCATCAGTGTATGCTATAGGAGTCACATCGTCTTGATTGTCATCGGTGCGATGAAGGCGGGAAACATGGGAATTCGCCTGACGAGGAACCGGGCTATACAGACGACCAAGAGGCTTGTTGTCACTTAATTGTACCCTTTTCCACGGAGCCACATCGCGTCTCGTAGATGCTGGATTGTCTATTTCATGTCCCATGTACCGGGCCAGTGAAGCAGCCGAGCCGAAATATGATGGCTTTAGGGCGCGCGCGCATCGACGTTGGTGTACGAGTTCGTCAATAGTGTTGAGTTGGGACTCGGCCTGTAGGGTTGGCAACGGAGTGAGACGTGGTAGACCCGTTATGGCCCGCATGGCTTCATTAATTATGGCCTCAAGGCGAGCCCATTGCGCCTTCGTGAGATGATTAAACTGGGCTCTGTAGACGAGTCGTGGTTGCAATACAGAACGGACAAGAAGGCGAGTCATGTTGGTGCTCGCTCCGCCAGACTTCTTCGCAATCCGACGTATCAACTGTATCGTTTCTGCGGCCTGTTGCTTTGCATTCTTGACCCATGGTGCCGCAGATCCGGAGGAATCCATTTCAAGGCCGAGTACACGGAGAGTTGAAGGCTCGTGTAATGGTTGCTGATCCAGAGTTAACTGAACAGGCCGGAGTCCCAGTAGACGGCGCCCATACATGTTCGGTACTGACATGTACATCGTCTTGTCCTTGGAAATGTCAACGCCTATCTGAGCACACCAGTTGTGCGTCATGTTTAGGGCCTCTTGGAGCGCTTGTTCTTGGTGGCAGATTTCAGGATCAACTGACCAGATAGTGACGTCATCTGCGTACATTATGTACTGTGCATTATGTATCGTGGCTAGCTTCCAAGCTAGTGGAAGCAGAGCAATATGGAAAAGGACTGGTGCGAGCACAGATCCTTGTGGGACACCCCGATGTGCGACGAACTGACCTGCTGCTTGGCCAGCCAGGCGAATGGAGAAGGTGCGAGCGCACAGGAAGGTTTCGACGAATGTGCAGACACGGCTAGGGAACTGAAGCCAATCGAGAATTCCGACAATTGCTTCGTGACTCACATGGTCGTACGATTTACGAATGTCCATTGCCAGAATCGTGCAAATTCTTCGGGAGTGGCCTCCGATGAGAACTATGGAAGATAGGTACGCAAGGTCATCCTCTGCGCCTAGATGAGCACGGCACCCGATTTGGCCAGGATGATAACATGAGTACCGCTCGAGCTACCATGTAATACGTGTCGCGAGCATACGCTCCATCAGACTGCCTAACGTGTAGGCTAGTGCTATTGTGCACATATGAGCGATATTATCGTGGAGTTTTCCGGGTTTGGAAATAGAGACCATTTCTGCATTCCGCCGATAATCGGGGATGATTCCTATAGCCCAAGCTTCGTTTATGGCCCCCAATAGCACTTCGAGAACCTTGCCTTCCGTGTTTTTATAAAGTTCATACGGTATGCCATCAGGTCCTGGTGCCTTGCATGGCTTCGACAGGTCTATTGCCGCAAAAAATTCCGCCATAGTGAAGACAGCTTGTATACCCTCGATGCCGGAGAGCGTAGGCGGCGTGCCTGCGTCCGCGGGAAGGCAGTCTTGAACAACGAAGGGAGCCGGTGCTGTGTCCAAAGCCGGAAAAAAGGTGTGGGCGACAGTTTCTGCGAATACTGCTGGTGTCTGGCCCGATGCTAACAGGGCGCAGGCATTGGACGAGGAAGGTCCGAGAGAAGAGCACCAGTCCATCCAGCGGCCACGTTCTAAGCGGTGTTCATGGCGCCGAGCTACTGCAGTAAGGCGTTGGGCCTCTAGGCGAAGGGTATTTGATGCAGGGTCACGTTCTGATGCAAGTTCTACTTGGTGGCGCGACGCCCAGAGACGCCGAAGTTGCAAATCAGGAGCGGTTCGCGATTCATCAAACCACGACGTACGTGTCCGCTCAAATAATGCCACCTTAAGACAATGGGACGGGTCCAGCATGAAGTTGGATACATTGCTTTCTGATAACGCCCTCACTCGATCCCAGTCCACCACTCGACATAGCCGGCGGAGGCGGCCAGTTCCGGTCGAAGATACGCCAAGGTGAATTGGATGATGGCCGCTACCCCAGCAGTCGGGTTCACATGACCACGAGACGGTCGTCCTTCCTAGCTACCAAGATAAGTCCGGTGAGTGTGGCGGCGCGTGAGGGTGGTCACGCCGACGATTAGGCACTGACACATTATTAAGCAGAGTGAATTGGGAGTCCATAAATGTGTCCAGCACACATGTACCACGCGCACTGCAAATAGCGTATCCCCATGTGATGTGGGGCGCGTTAAAATCTCCTGCGGCCATAATGGGGCAACCAGGATGTTTCTGTCGTAGGTGCGCCAGCCAGCCAAGACACAACCGAGCCGCACGACCGCTGTAGGGGCGGGCATAGTACGAAACGATGATAACGTCCGTGCGTTGAAGACTAACCAATACGGCCACGACTTATTGCCATAGAGTACACCACCGTGAAATATCAACGCGAGTCTGATGAAGAGTGCATCTTACATACGCGGCAGCCTTTCCTGGAGGGACATCGGGAGTAGCACTCCTACGATCCATCATTGAAGACGATGAGTATGCCACAAATCCTGGAATGGGTGGCAGGCCGTTGGATTCTTGAAGCAGTAGAGCCCAAACACGCAGCTTCCTATATCCGAGACGCTGACGCAGCGCTCCGACCTTCCCCGCGATGCCGCGACAATTCCACTGTAAGATGCCTTCTGGCATGCTTGAAGACGTAGCAGCCATCATAGATAAAGACTGGCCAGTAGAACCGAGGTGACATGCTGGAGCTGTTGCGCAACGAAGCGCAGGAGTTCTTGGGGCGAAAGAGGTTTCGACACAGATGCAGGGTTAGCTACATGAGCAGGACTAGACGTTGACGGCGAATGCGACGGCGAATGCGACGATTGCGCTCCGTCATGACGACGCCGGAGCACTGCACGGCGTTCTTTGAGACGTTGGATTTCCTTCTCAAGGTTGGCCAGCGATCTCGAACTCTTCGTCTGCCAAATGAAGCGGCGTATCTTCTATCGATTGTGATGCCCGATGCGGTCGTGAAGTAGACGACCTAACAGCTGCGCGATAGGTGCGAGTGGGAGCATCACTTGTCACTGTACTTGCTATTGTCACCTGGCTAGCGTGCTCTTCCAGCGAGGCCAGAACGGCGTAACGGTTGTACACAGGGACTTGTTTCATTGATGGATCTCGAGGGGTCCTTGCTGGCTGTCGATAATGGCGTTGTCGAGCCTTCTTAGTGGCCTTCAACTTCGTAGGACACGTCGTGAAAGTGATGTCATGATCGTTTGTTTGGCATAGGCCGCATCTAAACGATGCTGACGGTTCAGGCTCCATGCTGTCGTCCTTGGGTGGGTAGGGGCAGGAGGATTTCATGTGTCCCTGTCTAAAGCAAGAGTAGCAGTACACAACGAAAGGTTTGAACGGACGCGGGCGCAGTACGCAGCTGTAATACAGGATACATTCAGGTGGGGAATTAGGGCCTTGAAGCGTGATTAGGCACGTACGACCGCTGCCTAGGTAGCGAGCAGCCACGACCTTGTGCGTGGGACACGATAGTTCCTGCAGGAGCCTCTCCGGTTCTTCAAGGTCAACGCCATTAACCACGTAGCGTCTTAAATCGTTACCACTGGCGAGGTACGCCTGGACTGGAAGGTCACATTCTTCCGAGACTTGTATTTGTGGCAGTTCTTCGAGTTTATAAACTAGTGCCATAGCAGACACCCATACTGAGACCGTCTTAGTGGGTTTGTGTAGAGCAAAACCTTGATATCGGGAAGTCTCGAGGCAGGCGTCCAAGGCCGCTTGAATAATACGGTTGTGCAGAGTGAACATGTCATATGTAGCACGAGGCTTGATAACCACTTTGTACCACGATGTCGTTGGCGACTCTGGAGACGTGTGTGTCGGTCATGCGGGCAGGCCTTGTGATGAGCGAGGTCTTTTCGGAGCTGCTGGAGCTACAATTCATCCGATGGAAGGCCAGTAGCTTCCTTCGTTCTCTTGGCCGAGGTGTGCGCCTCGACAGCAGGGCTGTTCTGCGCCATGTTGGTGGTATCCACGCTCAGGGTACCGCCTTCGTACGTTGCACTTGTCCCCACGAAGAAGACGCTCTTGACTTGGATGGCAGTTGCATCGGCAATGTTCCGCTCTTTCGACGCAGCGGACAGCAGCTTGGATGCTCCGCGCCGATGCGGCGAGTGGCGCGGGGGCACTCGCACTCGCGAAGCCGCGCAAGAACTCGAGTTGGACGACGCAGCAGGAGGGTGTAAATGACGACGGACCTTGTATATAGGCGCCAGTAGTAATTACATGCCGCCAAAGCGGTCCATAAACAACAGAGTTTCAGTAGCGGGGGAAAAAAATCAGCAAACGGGGCGAAAATCCGGAGCTACGGAAAAACACGTCCGAGCGGAACGAGCGTCGGAAACCTTGTCCGCAATTCCTTTCTTTAACGCTGCGAGCCCGGTACTTCCCAATAACGAACGGCATGCGCGTTATCAGCAATACACATTCACGACACGAAAGTAGCGGGCACGGCGTTTTCAGGAAAGAAAACACAACCAAGGCAGATGACGATTATTGTTGTGTGGCAGATATACTCCCCAAAGGCTGCACCTTTGTCTAAGAGTGTAAGAGCAACGCTCTGAAACAAAGATTTTTCGAATGATTCTCCTGCTGGGAGTGAATTCGAGATGCCTGACCACCGGCTCCCCGTGGTATGCTTCACAGGTTTCTTTGTGCAGTTCCTCTGACACGACGAGTACGTTCGTAGTTGAGTTCTGTGCAAAAGCGCTGTAGTCTTTAGTGGTATGGTTAGTTAGGAGGACAAATAACGAAAGTTCACGCTTTAACGTTCAGGGTGGGGGGGGGGGGGGGGTGACTTCTTTCTGCAGTCCATATACACAGTGATATACATATACACAGCGATTCCGGTGTCCAGAACAGTAGCCAGTCCTTGATTTATACCTAAAACTGATATCAAAGGAAATTCTAGAGTCAACGCGGCATTGCTGGAAACGCAGAAATTTGACCCCCGCTCTACACCAAATCCTTAAAGAACTTGCGAAAAGGAATGATATCGTAATACAACCAGCAGACAAAGGCGGCAGTATCGTAATCTGGCCTATAGAAAAGTACAAGAATGAGGCCTCTAAACAACTGAGCAACCACACCCATTACAAAAAACTCGACTCTAACCCAACTTCACATTACAGCAATAATGGGATAGGCACAATAGCGGAGCTCCTGTCCAGGGAACTAATCCCGCAATCTGAATATCGCTTCTTGATGTCCAAGAACAAAACAACAGGCCGCTTTTATCTTCTTCCTAAAATACATAAAGTTCTGGTCGAAGAAATATTTACAACAGAAATCCCAGGTAGGCCTATTGTGTCTAATAACAACACACCTGCTGAGTCACTATCTAAATTCTTAAATCACCACCTGTCAAACATACCCACCACCCTCCCATCTTTCGTTGAAGACACGCCGCACTTTCTTCGAATTATCGGCGGCATCAACGCCAACCAAATCCTTTCCGACCGCGCTATTCTAGTCACTTTGGATGTTTCTGCCCTTTACACCAACATTCCCATGAGTGAAGGAATTGAAGCCGTTTCTAGATCCCTCGCAATCAATCCCCAAGCGCACGCTCCTGAAGTTTACTTATCGCTCCTTAGGTTAGTTCTCACGCTCAACTATTTCGAATTCGATTCTATACACTACCTGCAAATTTTCGGCACTAGCATGGATTCGGCAATAGCATGGATTCGCTCCTACGTATGCGAACATGTTCATGGGGCAGCTTGAAGCAGACCTGCTGAAATCCTACCCTTTAAAACTCCACACCTACCTTCGTTACATTGACGACATATCTATAATATGGGAACACGGCACAAGTGCCTTAACCAACCTAATTAGCCATTTCAATCGCATTCACCCGAGTATTAAATTTACTGCTCACCACTCTCCTAGTCAGATCAACTTCCTGGACACGACAGTCTACATAGAAAACGGAAAACTGAGAACGACACTTTACCGGAAGCCTACAGATAGCCAGCAATATTTAGACAACAACAGTCATCACCCGTGACATTGCAAGCAAGGAATTTTTGTCGGACAAGCGAGACGTATCAGAAGAATCTGCAGCGAAGACCACGATTATATCCACCACCTAAATGACCTTAAATCAACGCTAGCAGAAAGGAAATATCCCCAAGTTGCTCTCGATGGAGCTTATGATGCCGCGTCAAGATTAGAGAGACAGTCGGAATTGGCGAAGAGACAGCCCACATTGGAATCTGACAGACCGCCGGCCTTTTTAACAAGATATTCTAATGCACTCCCAAACACAAACAACATCCTAAGAAAATACCACCCAATATTATCAAGTAACGAGCGTCTGCGAAAAGCGTTCCCGGATATACCCAGGGTTACCTATCGCCGAAACAAGAACTTTAAACACATGGTAGTGCACGCAGAAGTCAGCCAACAGCATTTCCCCGTAATGAAAGCATGTTGTCGCTCTAGGTGGAAAACCTTCAGGCACCTTCAAACTGACACTAAAATTATTAGCACCGCAAATAGTTACACATATGAAGTCAGATCTAGCTTCACTTGTACAAGTTCGGATGTGATTTATATGCTTGAATGTTCCTTCTGTAAGAAACAATATATCGGTGAAACAGGACAATCAATGAACGTCAGATTAAACGGACATCGCGCGGACACAGCTAAAAAGCTTCCCAAAGCCGCCGCCGAGCATTTCAACCAACCAGGTCATGAACTTAAACTCTACATACTACAGTCAAATTTCCGTTCTGAACGAGAAAGAAAATACAGAGAATCATACCTTATCCATAAGTTCAAGACATCGCAACCAATAGGCATAAACCTTTCAAAGGGTGCTTTAGAATCTATTCGCTATGCTAAACTTCAAGCTATAGGCAACAGCACTTAGTTTGATTTCTTGGCGTATCCCCCTCCACCTTTTTTTTTTTGTCAGCCGGGTTGTCAGACGCCCTTGACTCGCCGGCTAACGCGCGTGCATTGCCAGAACGGGGTAGGGGGGAGGGTGCCCTGGCTTTGACCTTGTACACAGGGCTCCTTTACTCTCAATTCGACACGCTAACACATTTTCCCTCGTTTCTGCGTCCTCCCACCTCACACCCTCTCCCCTTTAGAAGAGCCCCAGCTATATATACTATGGCGAGGAAAGCATACGTCGCCTTGAAGAGGACAAGTCCACATGTCGAAACGTTGGCTCCTGCATTCACCTTGTACACGTTTTGCTCATCGTCCTCATGTGACATCAGACATTCACAATAAATGCATCGTCTAATGTTTTTTGGCATCACAAGTACATCAGAGACTCAAATGACAATGCACCTTATTATTTGTGATGAGAAGAGTATACAGCTTTCTTGTGTTATTTGTAATGTCAAAGTACATCATATATGAATGTCTACGATGCCAAGTCGTGAAAATTTTTTGTAATGCGATAGCATTAAATGGCACATGTGGCGGAAAATCCGTCATTGTTGGTTTGCGCACACGATGTACAAAGAGGTTACAAACTCTCAACCTTTCATGGGAGTCGAACCCACGACCTATGGTGGTAATTAAGGCTACGAACACACAACCTTTGGTGTTGATTAAGGCACAGGTAATTAAGACAGTTATTTAAGATATAGCTCATTAATGCACTCGAACGCACGACCCTTAGTGGAAGTGGAACCCTTGACATTTGGTGTTAATCAAGGCGATTTTATTTTAAGGAGTGGTTAATTATTCTATAATTAAGGCACTGACACCCACGACCATTGGTGTTAATGAAGGCGATGTTAATTAGGGCACAATTAGGATAGTTACTAAAGGCACCCGTACCCACGACCTTTGTTAGTGATGGCGATACTAATTGAGGTACAGTTAATTAACATATAGTAATTAAGTCACTCAAACCCATCACCTTGGGTTGCAATCGAACCCACGACCTCTGTTGTAAATGAAGACGACGATAATTAAGGTACTGTAATTAACGTATATGCAATTAAGACACTCGGACACACGACCATTGTTATTAAAGGGGATGTTAATTAAGGCACATTTCATTAACATATAGTTAAAACACTTGAGCCCATGATCTTGCGTGGGAGTCGTGCCCACGAAGTTTAGTGTTAATGAAGGTGGTATCAATTAATGTACTATTAATTAAGATATACTTAAAGCACTCAGACCCATGACTATAGGTTTGAGTCGAACCTATGACCACTGCTGTTAATGAAGACGATGTTAATTAAGAGACTGTTAATTAGTATATAGTTTATTAAGGCACTCAGACCCTCGGCCTTTGGTGGGAATGGTTCAGATTAATCGTTGCGAGCAATCTAAGAGACAAAAATGAAGAAAACGATATAACAGAGCGGGAGCGCCGAGTATTCTGGAAACGATTCCGATTTGCAGGGCTAGGCACAAAGCAGCGACGTCATTTTCTTTTTAAAGAGCACTGTGAGTTCGTGTTACCCCGTTATCACATTTTGTAAACAGTGCAAACATATAGAGTATGCCTTGTTCTGCGTAGTTTTATTTCGCGGCCGTGTTACTTGTCTAAGTGGCAGCCGACAATTGTGCAGATTGACATGATCATGACAAGGAAAACTGCGCGTAAGCGGCAGCGAATATTTGCTGGAAGGCACTGTAGTACTTGGTTGCAAGCACATCGTACGCCAGCGCATATTCCTGGCACATACCACATAGGACAAATGCACGCTGCCGAGACATGTGGGTTTTCCGAGTAATCTTCGTGAGTCGCACGATCAACACATAAGGCACGGACGACAGAAGTGCAACCCGCGCTTATTAAACACACTAACACGAAAGCAAAATACGGACGACAGCGGTGTAAGCTGCGCCACATCAGCAGATTTGATGCTTTCCGACTGACACTGTTGCAACGGGCACTGAAACATCGCACACTGCACATGTGTCCCTCAGAAATCGCGTCAACGATGTCTGAGGCTATGCAGTTGATGTTAACGACAGGAGGAAGTTATTTAAAATGAAGTGACCGCGCAGGTAGCACGGGCAGGAGCGAAATACGTAATTCGCGGTATTTAAGAGAGGTAGCCGAAGTGCAGATCGTTCGAATAACGCCACAGCGACGGCTTCCTATAGGGATAACATTTTATCATCTCGAAGGCCATGCTTTTGCTGGCTGCAGGTAGCGGAAGCGACTCAAAATTAAAAATGCGTCATAGAATTTATTTCTATGCTAAGCTATAGCTTACAATATAGACTTACCTGTGGTTCTGTTTGTCTTGCAACAGCTATGCGCAGTTAGGCAGCCGCACAAGTCCTCAGATGACGCTGGCCGAGGCATTGGCTGGCCCCGTGCGACCTTTTGGTTGCGCCACCCACCGTCTCGTTTCAAAAGGGACGCTCATAGCATCCATCCAATTAGCCTGCCACTCTTTTTACAACGACTTGGTCGGGTGTGCGAGCTGCAACGATGTGCTTGTTTGATCGTGTGTTTTGTGCTTGCTGTAATGAAATGTCACTTAGTTCGCGTGCGCATAAGTGCCACAGACAGCTTCTGTCTCGCTGCAAACTCGCGGTATGAGTGGCACGCCAGCCAAATGTGGACCAACGATGTTCGTGCCGTGGGGTGCGTTCCTTTGTCTCTGGTTGTCGTGCAAAGTTGGCTGGACGTCGCAAAGAAATAATGCGCATTGTTAGTGTGTCACTGCTTGTCCACTATGCACCGGCATGTATGCTGGGAGTAACATCGCAGCATCGGCAACTTGGAGGGCACTTTTTGACCGCGTCGTACAATTAAAAAGGTGAGTAACCATGCTTGCTAACGACACACGTGTTGTGCCTGCTTCTCATGTGGCCATAGAGTGCCTTGCGAACGTAGGAAAGAGAACTCCCACGACAACAGTGAAACCTATGCCGATGCTTGTTGGGTGTCAGAGTTTAGTTGCGCAAATTTATTGCCACGATGCGGAATTGAAAATCTTGATAAGCGTTTTGTTCCGATGAGAAACATTACGTTCGGAAATAATCGTGTGCATCGGGCACGCTTGTGCGTGATCTCCCCCTTTTCTCCTGATGTCACATGACAACTGCTCATCTGCCTCTTGACTGATTCTTACTGCAATTACGTTTCCTGGCTTACAAATGATTCGACGTTGTAAATAATCTCAGCTTACAACGTTTTCGGTTTACGAGCAGTATTAGGGGAAAAAAATCTAAGCAATCACAGCGTGCTGCTGGTACAGGTTGGTTTCGAGGGCTGTTGCCATAACTTTGACGTAACTAAACGTTGCCGGGGAAAGTTGCTTAAAGTCATGAAAGGAAATCTAGAATTGTTATGTAAACAAACATTCATGTAATGCGCTGCTGCTGCTGCGTGCGTGTACGAAAGTTTGCTTTGTTGAAGGGTTCCCTGTTATCGCGACATTCATAAGTGACTTCGACTTTGTGCTCTGTTGCCACCCTGCACCAGTGCAGGCATTGTTTTCGTGATTGTTTTTACATGCTCCTTGCATGTGTTCACGATGTGACAGTCTTATTGTGCCACAAATGTAAGTTAACACATAATTCTCTTTTTAGTGGTGAAACCTTGACCCCTAAAGTGCCCAGATAACCCGTGGCCATGGCTGCAGCAGCATGGCGTGTAATCTGGATGGAAATTTCAGGTATGCATTGAGTGTACGTGTTCACAAAAGTAGGATCTCGGTATCATTACTGGATAAGTTTATCGACATATTACTTAATGCAGCTTGCTAAATATTTATGAAACATTATGCACACATTATATTGTTCAGTTAAAACTACACCTCAGATGTCCTGATGTTTAGTATTTTTCTCGCATCAATCGCTTGGCTACAAGTTCAATTTTATTTTCGCTTATTACAAATATACTTTATTTTTATTTTGGTTTTATTTGTTTGGAACTGTTTCCTGTGATGTAGCATATATTTCCATATTTTCTTTTCTGCTTATGCTACACATGTGTACTTTTTGTCTATGTAAAAATTTGAAGTGTAGTGTGCCACATATGTCACAGGTCTAAGCACGCAGTGTGCATACCATTGTTTAACATTGATATTTACAATTATTTCTGTCTTGTTCTCAGAATAACTGCCACTGGCAAATACACATTTGATGAGCACGAATTTCTTGAAATGAAATAGGAAGGCCAGTATTCATTGTGCGGCAGTTACTTAAGTAGTGAGGTGTTTTCTGGTAAGCTTGCTGTATTTTCTCTCGCTTTCTTCATATTATTTACAAGCTGCCCCCATTCATGCTAGTAGGCATTGTAGCAGTTGTGAGCGTGTCTACTGCAGCAATGTCGCAGCTAATTTGCACACACTACAGAGTGCCAACAGATACCCATCATTGTTCTTGTGCATTTCTGAGAACCAGACATGTCGACTCGGCGAAACTTGTAGTGTCAGTGTGAATTTGCCGGTCAGTTCATGTAACTTTTCAGGACAAAATTTACGCAGCGAGGGAAAGGAGACCATACAACATCACCTCGGCTAACAACTCACCGTTTAAGTTGATGGAAGGATTAATAAAAATATCACTGGATGTGCGCTTGTGTTGTGCACAAGTGA
Organism: Dermacentor variabilis; assembly: GCF_050947875.1. Classification (NCBI taxonomy): domain Eukaryota; kingdom Metazoa; phylum Arthropoda; class Arachnida; order Ixodida; family Ixodidae; genus Dermacentor; species Dermacentor variabilis. The sequence continues at coordinate 179,705,092 of NC_134570.1, read as the reverse complement.
ATTTTAGAGGGAAGGCATAAGTTGTAATACAAAGGCATAAAATCGCGATAAACGGTGTTTGCATAAAAAAGTAAGTGAATAGGCACAGACTAATTTATATCCCTTGTAATCTAGAAAGGACGCCTTTCTTCATGCGTTGATAGTGGGGGCTGGCTCACACTTATTGTTATTTATGTGGTGTGCCTGACTGATTTCTCTTGCCAATTTTCGGCCATTGGTGAAAACAGATACACAATCCTAATCCGGCCTGAGGCCCTATTGCGGATATGTGTGGCCAAGTCTGACGAGCATATTGGTCTTTTGAGTGAGATATGGTGATCTCATTGGTACATATTTAGGCACCAGGCAGTCTGCCCTATGTACATTTGACCACATGTGAAAGGAATACAGTACACTGCCTCTGACACGTACTGGACAAATTTGGTGCTATCATTAACCAAGCAAGCCTCGCTTGCCTCCTTGCCTTTCTCAATTCAGTTGTGAACTGTTGTGCATGTGCTGCCTACTTTATTTTTGCTGGAAATATATGTGCATAGCAGTCCACAAGTGAATTGACAAAGGCACCCAGGCATTGGAGGCTTGCTTGATTAAAGATACCCAAAATTTGTCTCGTATCTGTCAGGGGTAGTGTAGTCTACTCTTTTGATCACGTGCATATTTGGTCCATTGTATATCGGGCATGCAGACTAGCCGGTGCCTCAGCATGCGCCTAGGAGAGCCCCATAATTCACTCAAAGGACGAGTGTGCTCGTTCCATTCGACCATGCATTGACACAACAAGCTGTGCACTGGATTTAGATTGTTCATCTGCTTTGTTCTCCAATGGAAACCGATCGATACAACAAATCAGTGAGGAATACCAGAATCTAAAAATGGGACGTGCTTCAGTCAACGCTCATTGTGATTCCATGACAAAAAGGAATACTCTCTAATGACATGGAATAGCAAGCACCATACTTCATTATTAAATTCTTTTTATGCAAGTTTGTTTATCACTCATCTATGCATTTGTTGTTCAACTTGTGCCCTTCCTGTACAAAAGCGCTCGGGTGTAAACGATAAAAAAACAGACACGGTGCGGTGTATTTCTTAATCGGGATGTATGCCATCATACCTGCGGCCAACACAGGCACGACAGTAGGCTTAAAATATACGGAAACTATGCCAGTAGCTGATACAAATATTCTATAACAACTGGCACTAGGATGCCTCAAGGATGCATTGGATTGCCCGTACACGAGCACTCCTATGTTCATTTCCATCCCAAGTAATCAGATAGTGAGAAGATTTTCCAACTCACGCTAGCAGTCCACAGACTGGTGTCCTTTGTCAAGCAGAAATAGATAGAGCCGAAGTAGTTCACAACATGTACACACGCCACAGCTGATCCACGTTGCACGTTGGTACAGCCAAAAGCGATTTCTGCTTACTGTAGCTACTGCTGCACCCATAGGCCACACATTGGTTCCTCAACAACTTTGTGTGAACCGACATGACATAAATTTTTCGTAGAACTAGCTATAACGGCTGCAGATCGTTGTGCAGTAAGTGATACAGCGTGTATTGCTGTGGTTGATTGCGAAGTTTTGTTAATTTTCTGTCCTTTCTACCATGCAGGGTACACGTGTACTTACTTCAAAACGACGATCCTTCACCTCAAGAACAGCCTCTCCTCAATGATAACTAGCGAGATTAAATGAAAGGAAAATATCACATCCGTAACCAGACTGATACTGTATTTTCCTTTCATTTAATTTCCTTCAGCATGTAAGGAAGCATTGATATGCCCAATAAATGTTTTTGTTAAATTTCTTTCGTTGAGTAATGTCTAACATGGAGCATATGTACGGGCCCACGTACATGTTGTCAAAATTGCTGCATCTTCTCTGGACATACATACAGGCTGCATGTATCAAGCACCAAAGACGGTCACGCACAGGTAACATCTTGAAATAAGGTCTGACTGCCATGGGGCACATCAGGAAATGTTACCACACGTGGTGGCCAATTTCGTTATAGCAGTGCTATGAGCACCAGCAGTCTAATGTATAAGCTCAGTAGAGATTCATTAGGAAGACATGAGAAAGTCACCAGAAAACTGCTTTGAAGCGCACATTAGGAAGACATTTCGTGCTCACAAGAAAAACTCTCATCAAGAATTCAACAGAAAGACGGTGGCCAATATGCTTTAGAATAACATTAGGAATACATCAGAAAATTCCAAACAAACTTATCAGAAAGTGTAATGGCTGTGATGTCAAAACTCGTAAGACTTTCATGTGAAACTTATCTCATATTTTCGTAAGGGCAGCTACAATGTCATATTCATATCGAGTTATTAGTGATACAACCTAATACACTTAGGCAAATACATACAATGAAAACCATTAAAAAAGAAAAGAGTGTGTGTCAATTACTAGTAATAAAACAGAACTGTTAGAAGACATACATACACAAAAAAAGAAATAGCATATCATACGTAGAAGTAACATATTTGCAAAGGTCTGTGCTTAAGTGTTTAGGCTTTCTGAATAGATCCAAGAAGGAATACTCTTGCACAGCATGAAACAAGTGGAGAACCAGACCGACGGAAAATCACGTACTTTTTGATAGGTATAGCTTTTTTACAGCAGACACGAAATGGTTGGCCATTTTTACCTCAAGAAGTACTGTGTTCCAAATTTTGGCACCATGAAACTCAAGTAGTCGTTGGCCATACGTGTTACGAGTGATTGATAGGTTGAAATTTATATTTGTCGCGCCCCTTGTATTGCGATTAGGTGTAATAAACAAGCTTGGTGGTAATGAGTGATTCCCACGCAAAATATTGTTAATCAAAATGGAAACTTTCATTTCGCATGCCAGAGATAATGGTAATATACCGAAACGACCGAACCTTATGTACTATTATTATGTGGGCTTCTGTATGTCACAATGCGCAAGGCTCTTTTCTGCAATCGAAAGACGGGATCTACGTATGTTTTATATGTGCTAGACCATGATTCAGAACAGTATATGATGTGACAGTGAAATATGGAAAACTAAACAACTTTAAGCACGCTAAGGTTAAGATATTCTCTGCATTTAAGTAATAAATAGCAAGCCGAATCTAATTTCGCACATATACTAGATATATGTGGTCTCCAGTTCAAGTTGCAGTCCAATAATGCCCCTAAATATTTTATGTGGACGAGCTGTTCTATAGTTCCACCTACAAGGTGAATTTGCATGCCTATTGTGTCACCCCTGGAATAACGGGAGTTGAATACTACGTATTTTTGTCTTATTTCTGTTTAGTGTTAATTTATTACATGCAAACCAAGTTGATATATTTGATAACCCGCTGTTTATAGTGTGCTGCAATACGCCAAAGGATTTACTTGAAAATAATAGCGTGGTATCGTCAGCGTACATAACACATTCTGATGACTTTAGTATTGATGGAAGGTCAGTGACACATAGCGAGAACAGTATGGGCCCCAAAACTGACCCTTGCGGAACCCCTGTAACTATAGTAGTATACTGGGAAGCAAAGGAGCCCCATTTTACGTTGTGTTTTCGGCCATTTAGGTAGCTTGAAAGGAGGTCCATTGTAATTTCGCTAAAGCAATGAGTTCGTCATTTTTTTAGAAGTATGGAATGACATACCGTGTCAAATGCTTTCTTTAAATCTAAAAATATTCCTACAGCAAACTCGTTATTGTGTAGAGCTGTGTACATACTCTGGGTTAGTTCTAACGCTGCTGATGACGTTGATCGATTGGCTCTAAATGCATGTTGAGAATCTGTTAGAAGCTTGTTTCCGTTTAGGTAGTGCTTCAGTTGAGCCGCGATGACCTTTTCAAATACAGTATTTATTATGCTTAGCACAGAGATAGGCCGATAGCTTCCAGAGTCATTGACGTCGCCACTTTAATATATAGGAGAAGCTCTTGCGATCTTTAAGATGTCATGGTATGTGCCTCGGCTTATACGGTTATTTTAGTGAGTACTGGCACAAGAATATCCATATTGTCTTTCAATGCTTTTATGGTAATGCAATCGTGGCCAGTAGCTTTGTAGCAAGCCATGCCTGATATAATTCAGGTTAAGGTATGCTCGTCCACTTGATCCAAGGAAAAACATGCATGGATGATGGGGCCATCGACATTACTTTCAGTAACTGGAATACGCTCCGTTAGCTTTGGGTCAATGCTGGTAAAGTACGCATTAAATGTGTGGGCACACTTGCTATCGACATGTTCAGGAGTGATCGGTATTTTATTTGGGTTATCAATTACTCCTTTTAGAATTTCCCACATTTTTTGGTATTGTCTTGTGCTTATTTTATTAAGAAAGCGTTGCATTCTTTTTTCCGCCTCCGGATAAGAGCTACTACGTGGTTACGAATATTCGAACATTTTGCAAATAATAAGTGTTATCTCTGTTATTTCCATTTTTGGTACCACCAGTCCTGTTCATTAATTGCTGTAAGTATGGTGTTATTCATCCACGGGCACAAAGGTTCCTCGTATTTGTTTTGTTTATATGTGATACACTGAGATATCATGTGCGTGAAGGCATTTGCAAAGTTTACGCATTCGATATGAGCGTCATTGCTAAATTCATCTTGAAATTCATTTTCCTTAATTTTTTGCCGCAGTTTTTTGTAATTAATCCTGCGATTTGCCAGGATAGTCTTTTTTAGAATGGTATTAGTTGCGCTGTGTAATAACGCAAACATAGGGCAGTGGTCAGTCAGACTCGTATCGTATACGCCACAATGTTATTACTGTTACACAATACATGGTCTATAGTTGTAGATGCGCTTGGTGACGATATAGTTGGTTGATGGATTGTATTATTAAAGTTGTATGACTCCAGTAGCTGCGAGTATTCCCAATTCGTGTCGTTGCTGATATCAATGTTAAGATCGCCAACAACAGTGATGGTACCATGGCTCTTACTACTTAGGGTGGAAAGGATAGATGCGAACGATTGATAAAAATGCGCAGACTCGAGTTTGGTGGCCGGTATATTGTACCAACAACTATGCGTGAATCTAAAAGAACAAAGAGAGATTCAGCCATACTGTTATTAATTTCACTATCGGTGATTATCCTAAAGGGTACCGTCTTCTTGATTAGTAGAGCCACTCCACCACCACGCGATATTGTATTCCAGGGATTGCTTACAAGACTGTATCCCGGAATGGAGATGTTCTCACCTTCTCTTAACCAAGTTTCCGTTAAGCCAATTACATCAAAAGTAAAATTATGCTGTGCCAAAAAGGAACACAATCTATCTTTGTTTCTACAAAAACTTCGAATGTTACAGCGGAGTATCGATATACACTGGGTTTTGTGGAATTCCCGTTCAACATCACGGATTGAAAACGCCATGATTGGTGTGGCAAACAAGAATTAACTCTAGAGGCTCCTAAACTACCTTTTTCAGGTCGTCTTCAGAAATGATGGGCAGTACACGAGAATTCTCGGTTTTTCGCATTAGAATTTTGGCCTGCGATACCCATACATACTTCCAATTTTCCTCTCTTCTGGCTTGGCGAGCTTTTGCGAGAAGAATCTTATTCTCTTGGCAGAGGTGTTAGCAGATGTAGACAATCTCTCTTTCTTGGCATTCTTTGTCATTTTGTCTCGGACTGCAGTGGAGGTCAATCTTACCAAAATGTTCTGTTGAGCCTTGTTTTTGGTCGAAACTCGATGCTCTACATCGATACCTTCGGTAGGAAGTTCCATCTTCAAGCAAGTCGCTAATTTCTGCATCATGTCTGGCAATGATTTGTCTGACAGGAGCATTTCTTATTTCCAAGTTGTTCCGATGACTGTATTACTTGAGCTCGATTATTTCCTGCCGCATTTCTCTCACTTCCCGCTGCAACTGTCGCACATCGCCAATAATGCTAGCCTACTGGTGTTTCACTTCTGGTGGTTCACGGTGCACGTTGTGCACATCAGTCCTGAGTTGCTCAAATGTCCTATTCATGACATCCATTGATGTCTTGATGTCCTGCATGTCCCTCTGGGACTGGTTGTTGTCTGCTACTAAGCTTTTTATGTCGACTCTGAAGCTTGTTGCGATACTTTCTAGCTTTGAGGTCATGTCAAGCAAGACTTTAGCTAGTTCTTTAACGATACCCGGCGGTTTGTCCGACGACGAAGAAGCGCTCGTCCCTAGTCAGAGATCGGCTCCGTGATTGCTAGCCAATTACGCAGTGCTAATTACCTCCAACCAAAGTTTTGCTTGTACCAATGTGTCCGTGAAGGCGAGCGGCATGGACCGATATCAGCTGACCCCAGAGGTGCGTTTTTCTTTGCCACATTTCGTGACTACTTCTACTGCCGCCGTGCGAAGGATTGGTATGCTTAGGCGTAATCCGCGGACACTCGGCCCAACACCGTCGCACCGACAGCGGTCTGCCGTACATCCCGGCGGCTGCCGCTCGTCAGCTCCGAGATGGAGGCGCCCTTTCAAACAACAATGATCGTGGACAACCACATGTGCGTTCAAGTTCAAGGAAAAGAGATATCACCCGAGGAATACCACAGCGACGCCGGTTGGACGCTCTCGGGGGAACGCATCTCGAGGCTGTGCCAGCGGACCCCCGCCAGCGGCAAGCCCGACGGACCCGGCGGGAGTCAAACAAACACGAGGTCGAAATTCTACAAGAACGTCAGAGCCTCGGCCATCAAGGCAGCACGCATGCCAGCCATGCCACTAGAAGAAAGCAAGATAGTTGTTAGACCTAGAGGGGGACTGGACATCGTCAAGACCGGCACCACCGCCGTCGTTGCGGCCATACTCGCTGCGGCCAAGATCACGAGCGAGGAAAGCGCCGCGGACACCACCTGCCCCAACACACAACAGAACATCATGGTCGTAAGTACACCGAACGAAGACAACACGGCAAGGTACGCTATTATTCAGGAAATATCTATTCAAGGCAAACCCTACGAAGTCAGCGCATATCGCACGACACCTCACGACACCGTAAAGGGCGTCATCAACGCCATCCCCATCGACGCGAGCGCCGAAGAGCTCGGTAGAAACATCGTCAACGAGAGGAACCCGCTAGCAGTGGCCGCAAAAAGGATTTGAAGCACGACCACTGTGACTGTGGTGTTCCAGGGGCCCAAGGTTCCGAACTTCGTCCGATACGGAGTCACCCTGATACCGTGCCGCCTCTACAAGAAACAGATCGACGTCTGCCAGCAGTGCGGCCGAGTGGGACACCGCAAGGACGTGCGCCCGACCCCCACAATCAAGACATGCCGGGCCTGCGGGCTCGCGGACCCTACAGAAGACCACCGCTGTACCCCAAAATGTCAGTTGTGCGGAGACGAACACCCGACCGGAGACCGAACGTGCAAGACGAAATACAAGATCACCTACGTAGTGCGCAAGCGACAATGGGAGCGCCGACAGGCCGAACACCAACTGCTATTGGAGAGCGATTTCCCGCCACTCGACAAGCCGGCAGATGCGCGAAAGTCAAGGACCCCGTCAGAAAACCGCGCGCCCAAATCCAGAGACAGTAGCTGCTGCAAGAGAGGCCTCAGCAGGAAAACATCGCCATCACGTGAGCGAGTGAGCTGGGTCGACGCAGCGAAAGGAAACAATATAAGGAACGCGCAGAAAATCACAGAAACCACGAAAAAAGAAGATATGAATAAGGCACGGGAGGCAAATGAGTTCCTAAGACAAGGAAACGCGGCGTTGCGAGCGACCATCAACAACCTCACGAAAGGGATCGCCGAGATCCGTCAGTTGCTGCTATGCAACAACGAGCCTCTACAGAGACCCACGCCAAGCACAAGCAAGACCGAGGAAACGACAACGAATATCCAGGAGAAAGCCATAGAGGAAACGGCACCGAAGAAGCGAGCCGTCGACGCCACGCGCACGCAAACAGAAAACTATCACATCGATGGCCTCGAAGCGAAATTCGAAGCGACATTGAGCAAGCTCGAACAGCTAATCACGACTAACATCGCAGCAGTGACAGCACTGAAACAAACAATGGAGACCTACCAAGCCGAGAACAGGAACAGAGTCGCCTGCATCGAAAAGGACCCTACTGCCAATCGTAAGCCACCCGACGTTTGTGCCCCTCTTCACGCAACATCCACCCAACCAGGGAGCCCCGTACACGCCAACGCAACACCAGCAGTAGCAGGTGTAACCGCGTGGCAGTGGAACGGTCGCGGCTTCGGAAGAAAGAAGGCAGTCATTCAACAGCACATCGTACATGCCGCGCGCAAGCCAGACATTATACTACTATAAGAAACACTAACCGACGCACCGTCCCTCCCCGGCTACAGAGTGCACAAGGGACCGCCCGACGGCAGAGGCTTGTGCACCCTGGTCGGGAAGGGACTCACGTTCGTCGAACATGAGCTGCACAGCAATATCACGATCGAGCACACACTCACCGAAATCATCCCGGGCAAGAAGAGAAAAGGAAGCATATTTCTGCTCAACGTCTACAGCAACCCATCTCAGACAAAACAGAGATTCAAGACATTACTGCGCAGAGCCAGCACCGCAGCGGGCCGCGACACGCTGATCGCGTGCGGAGACTTCATCGCGATGAACCCTGCCCGGGGCTACAACAAGTACACAGCAAAGAGCCGCGACCTGTACCAAGACGCCACGGAACTCGACTTCACCCTCATCACGGACCCGACACATCCGACGAGAATTGGTAACTTCGTGTCCCGGGACACCACTCCGGACCTCACGTTCGTCAAGAACGACATCCGGGGCGCGATCACCTGGAGAAACACGGGGATCGACCTAGGCAGCGACCACACCATCCTGGAAATCGGCATACCGTAACACAACGACACCAGCATCAAAACACACAGATGAATAGACTGGGATGCCTTTCGAGGCGCCAGAAGCCAGAAGAGCGATGGTGACGACGAGATCGAAGACATCGACTCGTGGACGGCCGAAATCACCAAGAGCGTATGCGACGCGACCAAAGAGATTAAAATGGGCGCGGAGATCGACAAAGTAGACAGCCGGCTTGCGCATCTCATCGAGGCCAAACAGTCGATACTCAATCGCTGGAAGAAACAACGGCTTAACCGCAGACTGAGAAAGAAGGTGGCGGATCTGAACCGAGCGATCGAGGATCACTGCCGCGCTCTCTGCACGCAACAGTGGAACGAGATCTGCAACGCGGCAGACGGGCAGATGCATAGCGGGAAGACGTGGAACCTACTGCGGCACCTGCTCGACGAAACCAAGGCCAAGTCGCACCAAAGGGACAGACTCGCCAGGCTCATACATCGGGCGGTCTCAGCACACGGCGTCGACGAAGTCACTAGGCGCATTAACGACAAATACCTGCCGACTACACCTACCGAACAACACGCGCCGTACAGCGGCCTGCCTAACGCGAAGCTCGAGCGTGACATCGACGTCGAGGAGGTACGCGCGGCCCTGCACGACCTCAAGAGCCGGTCGGCAGCCGGCCCTGACCTCGTCACGAACAAAGCGCTCAAGAACCTCGATGATGGCTCGATTGAAAAGCTCGCAAAATACTACAAGTGCTGGAGAGCGGGCGCGCTGCCAAAGCTGTGGAAGACAGGCAAGACCATCCTGATCCCTAAGCCGGGGAAGCCGCCGGACACGGATAACCTCCGGCCCATCTCGCTCACGTCCTGTGTGGGCAAGGTGCTGGAGCACGCCCTGCTCAACAGGTGGCAAGACTACCTGGAACGAGAAGGGCTGTACCCGGCCACTTTGATCGGCTTCAGACAGCACTTCAGCACGCAGGACGCGATGCTGCAGCTCAAACACCAAATCATCGATGATTGCGGCAGCGCCCGCGACAACAAAGCAATCCTAGGGCTCGACCTGCAGAGCGCCTTCGATAAGGTGAAGCACTCGGCGATTCTGTCCCAAGTCTCCAAGCTCAACATGGGAGAAAGATCCTACAACTACATCAACGACTTCCTCACGGACAGGACCGTCGAGCTACAAGCAGGCAACCTACAGACGCAAGAGAAGAAGCTCGGGAGCACCGGCACACCGCAGGGATCGGTCATTTCGCCGATGCAGTTCAACCTGGTAATGATCGGAGCGGCCGAAAAGCTCGGGCACATCGAAGACGTCAGGCACACCATCTACGCGGACGATATCACGATATGGCTGACCGGTGGCAGCGACGCCCAAATCGAGGGCGCGCTGCAAGCCGCCGTCGACGCAATAGAAGACCAGCTGGAAGGCACCGGACTGAGATGTTCGCCGAGCGAATCGGAGCTTCTCATACTCCCATCTACCAAAAACAGCAGAGGCAAGACCAGAGAACGCGAAAACGAAAAAATCAGAATCGTCTCCAAATCCAGCAACGTGATCCCCGAGGTCGGCAAAATTAGGATCCTAGGCATGGTCATCGAAAAGCACGGAAGAAACGGCGAAACCATCACCCGTCTCAAGGCAAAAGCAGCCAACGCGATTCGACTCCTCAAACGAGTCACTTCCCGAAAGGCTGGCATGAGAGAGGAGAGCCTAACTAGGGTCGTCCAATCCTTCGTCATCAGCCACGTCGCGTACGTTGCAGCCTACCACAGATGGCTGCAACACGAACGAAACAAAATCAACGTGCTCATAGAAGAACGGACAAGACGGCGCTGGGCCTGTTCGATTCCACAAGCACGACCCGCTTGTTATAACTCGGGCTACACAATACGCTCGAAGAAATAGCCGAAGCGCAACGGACTTCTCAACTGGAGCGGCTGTCCATGACCGAAGCCGGGAGGTAGATACTGGACGATCTGGGAATTAGACGCTCGAACGAGGTGGAGATGAAGCTTCCCGTCCCCGAAGAGGTCCGACGCCAGACCAGAATCAACCCTATACCGAAGAACATGAATCCCGAGTTCAACAAGGGAAGAAGAGCGACGAGGGCCAAGGCTCTCATCGACCAGCATGCCAACGACGAAGACGCGCGATACGAGGACGCGGCCGAATACCAACGGAACGCCTTCGCAGCGGTCGTAATGGAGGTGTCAGCCGGCGCCACGAGGACGACAGCGAGCGTGAGAAGCGCCGGAGCGGAACAAGCGGAGGAGGTAGCCATCGCCCTGGCCATCGCCGACGCAGACTGCCACACGGTGCTGAGTGACTCAAGACAGGCGGTGCGAAACTTCGCCAACGGGCAAATCTGCAGGGAGGCTGAGCGCGTACTGCGAGCGGTAAAACTAGAAGAACGAAAAGTACGACTTAAGTGGTTCCCGGCGCACGCGGGCGACGCGTCGGAACGCAATGAGAACTATAATGAGACGGCACACGCAGCGGCGCGAGCGCTAACCAACCGCGCCCCGGCGACAGACCATCCGACGTGGTTGGGAACCAAGGACCGCATGACGGATTACAATGAAATCACGAAGGCCTACCGCCTGGCTCGCAGGAATCTCCCACCCCCGCACCCGGGACTGAGTCGAGCAGAGGCGGTAGTACTGAGACAGCTCCAGACCGGATTGCTACCGAGCCCGAAACTGATGAATCGCATGTACCCCGAGACATATCCGACAGATATGTGCAGAGTCTGCCGGAGGGAGACCGCAGACTACACGCACATCTTGTGGGACTGCATTAAATATCCAGAAGACGCTAAATCAAGAACACTCCCACCGCGGCTCGAGGCAGCCGCGAAGAGCTACGACCGAAACGATCAGCTCTGGGCCGTCCAGCAGGTCGTCGAGGCGCTCGAAAGGCACGGACCCAGCGAGCCGGCAACGGCGAGCGGAGACCCGCGCCGAGTAACGGCAACTTCGAGGATGACGTAGGCCCTCGTCGGGGTGCGCGAACGCCCAACTGCAGCCATAAATAAAGTTTCTCCAATCCAATCCAATCCACAATAACCTGTCCAAATTATTTCAGCGGATTTTCACCCATTACAAGTTTTCTACAACAGAGCAACAATGCAGAGTGCTCCAGCAGCTATAATTTGAACTTCAGATAAACGTTTGAACACTTACGTACCTGCAAAGATGCAAGGTCCGGGTTTAGTACATGGCAGGTGCTACTTGCTGCCTCGATCGCTCGCTCATGGTGGCTCCATCCAAACAGGGCTTTTGTAGCAAAGCCAAGGTGTGTCGTTTGCCAGAATAGCCGCTGCGCGCATTAGCCGCTGTGGTGACAGCGCTATGAGCCGTTGGGGCGGTAGGCCCGTCGTAGGCCGCCAGTTAAGTCACGCACTTGGTTGTCAGCCAATTTTTAAGCAATCTTTCGTAGATATGCCTCTCAGCTGCGCCGTCCGAAGAGGATTCAGCAGGCACGGCGATGCTAGATCCGTGTCGAGCCGCTCACTGGGAAACGCTGCAAATATGTAAGGTCCGGGTTTAGTACATGGCAGGTGCTACTTGCTGCCTGGATCGCTCTGAAGTGATCCATCATCAAGGATCATCATCATGGAGTGATGCGCATCAAATGTAAGGAGTGCATATAATTTTTATCACATAAGTTTTAAAGAATAATTTTATTATCAGCCGTGCGGCAATGTATTTTAGGATGTAGAGCAGAATGCCTCAGCTTCAGTTACGCATCTTCCGTTCCGGCATACTCCAACTGTGCAAAGATGGCCCTTCACACCAGGCTTCCTGGTTATGAGCTGTAAAAGGGAATATGGAATATTGAGTATATGTGCTTGTTCTTCCAATTCTAGCCCACTTTAAACAAAAATCGGCAATAACGTACAGTGTAATTCGGCCTTTTCCAACACTATATATGGCAAAGATTTTAATGTCCACGTCACAGTGAATAACAGCACACACCGGGAAAAGGACAGGAAAGATGACAACAAGCGCACACTTCGAACTGTTTAGCTCCCGCGAATTATATATATGGGGTGATCATTGTTAACTTTGTAGAATTAAAGAAATAGCCTATGGCCGATGGCATAATTCCTGTCCTGGAGTTGCGTATACAAATAGGCAGACTCTACTAGCATGAGAAATTGAAATGCTTATTCAACTAATTAGGAGCAGTTCACAAATTGAATTCTTAATTCGTTACACTACAGCAGATATTGGAAATAATGAAATTTAGCCGGTGAGCTTGCAAAAAGCATCCACTGGAAATGAATTTCCACAATGACACGAGTGTAGAGGTGTTATTTTTCAAAGTTTGGGACAAAATACATAGGCGTTGCAGTTATTTTGGTGTTTCCATGCATAAAAGAGTCCTTTGTTAAAAAGTAAGCTGAACAACAATGAATTTTGCGGCCAGTTTGATGACGATGAATAGCTCCAAACTATAGTGATTCTGGTATTTCAAATGCATCCGCCTACATTAGTACATGCGGCTGCAATTGCTTAATTCCTATATGTGCCGTAATCTAGCTGACTACGAATTTCATTAGTGAATTTTTGGCAATTTATTTAACATGTGTTTAGATTCCTCGCGCAAGTAACGCCCGCCTGTCGGAATAACCCAGCTCAAGTATTAGAATCATGCTCTCCACAACAGGCGAGTTTTGAAAATTCCAGAAATCCTAATGCGGTCACCCTGTATATGCACACGCGAAACGTATAATCATAAAAAAATAATGCAACAAAATAATTATAACTGGCCTTTGGCTGTGTGCCGACTTTAAAATATCCTAAGTGCGCACATCGCTTTTTGCGCATTCTTGAGGTCACAATTCAATTTGCGACAACGTGATGGAAGTCTTGCTGACATCACCACCTTTAGCAATGGCAGTGGCTTCAGTAATGATATTCTTCGGGAGCAGACCTTGTTCGGCACAAGTGCTCCAATGGTGCATGCACAATACTAGATGATGGCATCTGTCTGTGGGTTTATCATTTACTCACGCGGCTGCTTGCTGCGTCGCGATTGAGCCGTTGGACCGATGTCTTTGAACCACGTTATCAACGACTCGCACAACAATCTGGCATCGCTTGGTGGCTCTGCCGTACTCCTGGTCAAGAACGCCGCGTGCGCAGGCGTCCGTGACATCTACGGCACCTATTTAAGCCACTGTCACATTGGCCGACAACTTTGTTCGGCAGCAGTGCGCCAGAGTGCATGCATATTCTGGATGATTGTATCTGGCAGGTAAGCACAAAATTTGGTGCTACTAGTATTATAGTACAACCTTTCTTGCACGGCAGCCGAGCAGAGTTCTTTGTGTCGCTTGCGTTTCTTCTTCCCTTTTGAATTCACTGCTCTTGTTGATCTAAAGTATTCTTGAAATGACACGCCGCAACACGTGCAGGACCGTCAAAAATGAAACTGATGACAAATGTAATAATTGTATGGCAGTACAGCACGAAATCGAAAACTTTAGAAAGGAAGTGCTCTCGGAGTTCCGGTCATTGAAGAAGTGCATACAGTAGTGCAGTGATTCTTGTGACAAAGTCACTGAGATGAACAAAGAGGAAAAGCGCTAATTAAGGAAATCAATGAGCTCAAATTAGGCAACCAAACACTAAGGGAAGGAAAAACGAAGTTGGCACAGCGAGTTGTAGAATTTGAGAAGTATTCTGATAATGAATGTAGATCGGGGCTGTTGCCATCGAATCAGACGCGAACGATGCGGTCTTAAAACTAGGTGAAATCGTTGGTGAACAGGTATCGCAAGATAATTTTGATGTCTGTCATCGCGTCTACAGAATTAAACAAAACAAGCCAAACATAATAGTGTGGCTTGCGCGTCGATAGACGCGAAATTTTGTTTGGTCAAGATTAGGAGGACACGTCTAACGGTTTCATCGCTTGGCCACAACTCTGTAAAAGCTGTGTTTGCGAATGAGCGCTTGATGCGTCAGAATAAGCTGCTGCTCGGGGTTGCTGTGGCTCGGAAGAGGGAGACAGGCTGGCGACACACGTCTGGACAAAGTACGGAAAATGTTCCGCACGCCGAGAGGAAAACTCGCCCGCTGTGCTTGTCAGTCGCTTAAATGACTCGGTAAAGACGACGTGGTCAGTTGACTCGTCGTAGATACACTACTGCACTTCGCAGTTTTCTTCTTTTTTGCTTTTTTTCCCTATACATTACTATCGCCATGTAAGTAACACAGTCTTGTCTAAAATATCTGGCCGGTAAATGCCAACTGTCGTTTCTTCATTTAAATGCGCGATATTTAGTATCCAAGCATGACGATATTAAACTGTTTATTCTCTAGCATGGCCCTATTGTGTGACGTTAATATGGTATCTGAAACTTGGTACAGCAAAATACGTTCCGTTTAGTGGAATAGTCTATAAAAGCTTTGTGCTGAACCACTCTAAATGCAACGGAGGTGGTGTAGTGTTGATGAGTAAGACTAGACTAAATGGGAGCATAGTTGAAGAATTTTCTGTTTTGGAATGCTGGTTTCGACATTTTTGATGTGCGTAGGCGGTCGAATATTGTAGGGGTAGCATGCACTGGCCAACATGGAAGTCAGCCATCATCCAGTGAGGCACGCCATCGTCCTCAGATCGGCCAAAGGCTGCTTGCGACGACGTCCCACCAAATTAAAACGTCGACGTCATCATATTCGACTAGCACCTAGCTTGACCACCCGGCGATAGAAGTACCGGCCCATCGCCACTAATGACACAGAGCAGAGCATGGGTAGGAATGTTTGAGTCTCAAAATAGTAGTGCGAGTAGCGGACACAATCTCCTACGCGACGTCAGTCACTTGTTGGAGGACGCAGCATGGGCCTGTCTAGCGAAGAAGGAACTTTTCAGTAAGGCCAACACGTCGGGAGGGAATCGAAAGTAGCACGAGGGCACCTGTAGGAAAACCTTCGTCGCGGAATCGCTTCTCGTAAAGGCGCTTTTAATTTTCTTGTTAAGCAGTAAGTCTACTACGGGTTTTCTGCCGTGCGTAATCAGCCCGTGCAATGGCGTCACGTGTATATTCAGTAATCGAACTGTCAAAGGAATGACGAAATGTGTCCAACGGTAAAGTTGGTTCCCATTCGAACAAAAGATAAAACGCAGAGCATCCAAAGGTGTCGTGGCGGCAGGAATTAATGCGAACGTCACGTATCGCAGTGAAAGGTCCCAGTCATGGTGGATAGCCAAAACGTACTTTGAAAACGTGTCTGTTCAGGTTTTATTCAAGCGCTCGGTGAGTCCGTTCGCCTGGGGATGGTATAAACTGGTTATTTTGTAATGCGTGGAGCAGTAGCGCTGGATATCGCTGATTACTTTAGACAGGAAGGTACGACTTCGGTCAGTCAGCAATTGACGTAGGGTACTGTGTAGTAAAATTGCGTCATGGAGTACAAAGTCCGCCAAGTTTATAGCACAACTGGTCGCCAGCGCTCATGTCATTGCGTAGCGCGTCAAGTAATCGGGAGTAATCGTCAAGTAATCAAGTAACCTGAAGCAGATTTACGAAAAGGTCCGAGAAGGTCTATACCATCAGGTCCCTATTGCAAAACCTTTTGTCCAGTGCCATGCTGGATTCTGGGCCCAGTGTCGCGCGCTATATGCTGGAGCGGTGGGCAGGCGCAGCATACTGGGGGGGGGGGGGGGGGGGGGGGCTCTTCTGCTGAGCTCTATTTTTTCCGATTCCAAATCTCCAGCCTTGAGGACGGCGCATCGTTAGCTCAAGAAAGACCAGACGAAGGCTTGGAAGGACGAGATTAGGTCGAGTTTAGAGATGACGCCGAGAACGAACTCGTGACGGATGTTATCAAAGGCCTTCTCCAGGTCAAAACCAAGGACGGCTTTCGTGTCCCGAGTGCAGCGTTTCAGGATTTGGATCTTGATAAGCTTCATGGCGTCCTGGGTGGAGTGGCCTGGCCTGAAACCTATCATGTTGTGAGGGAAAAGATCGTTGGTCTCGAAATACTCCGCAATTCTGTTATGGATGGCGTGCTCGGCAACCTTCCCCACACATTACGTCAGTGAAATAGGACGGAGGTTGTCCAAGCTCTGCGCTTTACTGGGCATTGGGATTAGTATGACCTTTGCCAACTTCCACTGTTCCGGTACAATCCCCTCTTCCCAAATCTCATTTATCTCATCTGTGAGAAACTCGATCAATGCGTCCTCTAGGTTTCTGAGAGCCTTTTTGGTAATGTGATCCGGCACGGGTGCTGATCAACCATTGAGGTCATGTAGGGTGCGGCGGATTTCACTGATATTGAAAGGCTCGTCCAGCATGAAGTTCGGCTTCCCTTTGTATACTGGGTATGTCACCTCATCGGCCACAGTTTTGAGCGGCAGGTACTTCTTAGATAGCATCACCAGCACGTCCTTTTCCGAAGATGACTTCTTGGCTTCGTGGAGCGCTTTACCGAGGACACTTCTCTGGTTTGGCTTGGTGCCGGAGTCGTCGAGCAAGGGTATGAGAAAATTCCGTTTGCCTTCCGAGCGCATCTGCCCATCGATTAAATTGCAAATTTCGTCCCATTGCTTCCTGGACAGGGCTTGGCAGTGCTCGTCGATCAGCTTGTTGACCTCGGCTATCTTTTTTCTGAGCTTGCGACTCAAGCGTTGGCTTTTGCACCTCTCGAGAAGTGATTACTTGTCCTCGAGAAGGTGTACTAGCCTACTATCCATTTTGTCTGTCTGTAGATCCGTTTCTATGGTATTGGCGGTGGAGCAGACATCTTGCTCAATTAGTGCGCACCACTGGACGAGACTCCGTCTTTTCTCCACTGGCGGCGCGGGCCATGCGAACCTCACGGAATTTGTCCCAGTCAGCGACCGAGGCCTTCTTTGTTTTCTGCTCCACTTCTAAGCTGCTGGCCGTGATGTGATGATCGCTACCGATGTCTATGAGCAGATTCGACCACATGGCTGAGCCAGCGTTTTTAACAAATGCGAGATCCGGGACACAGTCCCTGGTCAAGGAGGTGCCGCATCTGGTGGGAAAGGCTGGGTCCGTCAATACAGAGAGTCCCGCATCTCGCGCCTCCTGCCACAGGATTCTGCCCTTGACTGTGTCGTGCGCGTAGTTCCACGCGTGAAAGGGGGTGTTGAAATCACCTGCCACAACCAGTGGAGAGTTTCCGGCGCGTTTCGTCGCCCTACTGGTGATGCTTTTGAAATGTTGTCTGTGATCACTCGCGATGTTATATGCGTTAAGTACAAAAATGCTGTAGCTGTTGGATTGACTTGGGATGACTTCTACTAGGAAGGTCGTAGGAAGGTCGCACAGGTCTACGCCCCTACATCCAGTCATGATGACCAGGAAGACGAAAGCTTCTATGAAGACGTGGAATTGGCGATGGGTAAAGTCAAAACAAAATACACTGTACTGAGGGGCGACTTCAACGCCAAGGTAGGCAAGAAGCAGGCTGGATACAAGCCAGTGGAGGGATATCGCGTAGGTACTAAGAATAACAGGGTAGAGTTATTAGTAGACTTTGCACAACACAATAATATGCGGATAATGAATACCTTCTTCCGCAAACGGGATAGCCGAAAGTGGACGTGGAGGAGCCCGAATGATGAGACTAGAAATGAAATAGACCTTATACTCTGCGCGAACCATGGCATCATACAAGATGTGGACGTGCTCGGCAAGGTGCGCTTCTGTAACCGTAGGATGGTAAGAACTCGAATAAGCCAGGATTTGAGGAGGGAACGGAAGAAACTGGTACATAAGAAGCCGATCAATGAGTTAGAGGTAAGAGGGAAAGTAGAGAAATTCCGGATCAAGGTACAGAACAGGTATCCGGCTTTAACTCAGCTAGAGGACCTTAGTGTTGAAACAATAAACGACAATCTTATACGCATCATTAGCGAGTTCGCAACAGAAGTCGGTGTTACCTCCATTAGACAGGATACCAGTAAGCTATCGCAGGAGACGAAAGATCTGATCAAGAAACGCCAATGCATGAAAGCCTCTAACCCTACAGCTAGAATAGAACTGGCAGAACTTTCGAAGTTAATCGACAAGTGTAAGACAGCTGACACAAGGAAGTACAATATGGATAGAATTGAACATGCTTTCAGGAATGAATGAAGCCAGAATCAGTGAAGAACGAACTAGGAATTGGAAAGAGTCAGATGTATGCGTTAAGAGACAAAGCCGGCAATATCATTACTAATATGGATGAGATAGCTTTAGTGGCTGAGGAGTTCTATAGAGATTTCTATAGTGCCAGTGGCACCCACGATGATAATGGAAGAGAGAATAGGCTAGAGGAATTTGAAATCCCACAAGTAACGCCGGAAGAATAAAGAATGCCTTGCTAGCTATGCAAAGGAGAAATCACCTGGGGAGGATCAGGTAACAGCAGATTTGATGAAGGATGGTGGGCAGATTGTTCTAGAAAAACGGGCCACCCTGTATACGCAATACCTCATGACTTCGATCGTACCGGAATTTTGGAAGAACGCTAACATCCTAATCCATAAGAAAGGGGACGCCAAAGAGTTGAAAAATTATAGACCGATCAGCTTACTGTTCGTTGCCGACAAAGTATTTGCTAAGGTAATCGCAAATAGAATCAGGAACACCTTAGACTTCTGTCAACCAAAGGACCAGCCATGATTCCGTAAGGGCTACTCAACAATACACAATATTCACACTATCAATCACGTGATAGAGAAATCTGCGGAATGCAACTGTAGACAGGCCAGCAGTTGGGCGAACAACGAGTTTATTGCGGTTGGGCAAGTTCATATATACAGAAGCCAACGTGACGTAACAGATCACGGGATTACTGGTGCGCCGTGACGACTGCAGATTCAGCCGTGCTACATCTCCCCTTTACTGGGAGACAAATTAATTATGCCTTTCAGGTTGCGGGTATCGACAGGGCTTGTGGCGAGTCCTCGTGCTTCTGCGTAGCTCTTGGGAAGAGTGGTCTTCTCTTGAACCCTCTCCGGGAGCCGTTGCTGGACTATCTTCACGATGGGTCGGAAAGCCCCGCAGGTGTTCTCTTGTGCGCCTGATTTCTCGACCATCATCCGTTCTCAGGATCGCTGAACGGGGCGTGTTGGCTGGCCTCAAAAGAATAGCAGGCGACCAGGTTCGCTGGAGGGTGTCGTATGTAGTGACTGGCTGGCCTGGAGAGAGGGGTGGTAGGTGCCTGGTTCCGCGGTTATAATATACCTTCTGGCGTTGACGGATCTCCTGGAGCCGGCTGTGAACGGCTTTGCTTGATACTGCCTCTGGTACTAGGTGGCTGGTGGGCACAGGCAGCAAGGTCCTCGTTTGCCGTCCCATGAGTCTCTGCACAGGTGACTTTAGAATATCATCTCTGGGGGTGTTGCGCCATTCGAGCAACGCCATATGAAAGTAAACTCGGTTACGTGAACATTTCTTTAGAAGCTTCTTGGCCTCTTGTACTGCTCTTTCCGTCATACCATTAGAGCGGGGATGATACGGACTTGACGTAACATGGGCAACGCCTAGCTTCAGCAGGAAATCTTTGAAAAACGCGCTGGTGAACGGTGGTCCGTTATCACTGCAGAGCTTAAGCGGTAAGCCATGTGTGGAGAACAGCTCTGCGCACCATGACGTCAGAGCGCTAGCAGTGCTCTGACGGAGTTCCCGGATCTCAAAAAAGAAAGAATAGAAGTCCACAATTACAGCAAATTCGCGGCCCTCATGGAAGAACAGGTCCATGCCAACGAATTCCCAGGGCAGCTTTGGGATGTCGTGGCAGTAAAGAGGCATTTTCGTGTTTCGCGGCTGGTATTTCTGGCAGACAGCGCAATTTTGGCAAAACTGCTCTATGTCATGCGACATATTTGGCCAGTACATAACGTCTCTTGCCCGTGCCTTCATTTTTTCCGCTCCCGGGTGCGCAGCGTGAAGCAGCAGCAAAATTTCTCGCTTTTTTGAAGATGGTATGACTACCTTGTTGCTGCGAAATACAAGGCCGTCTTGCGCATGCAGCTCTTCTTTGTAGGACCAGTACGGACGCACATTTTCGGGTACCTCGCTTCTTTCTGGCCAGCTTGTTTCGGCGTAACCTCGAAGCTTGACGAGAGCAGGATCTTCATTGGTGGCCGCAAGAAGATCCCTCAGGCGCTGTTGCGAAGCTGAAATGTAATCAAGCACATTTACTTGAAATTGCTCAGTTTCTTCTCGCAAGAGTTTCTTGCTAGGGAATCTAGATAAGGCGTCAGCCAAAAACAGTTCTTTCCCTGGCTTGTAGGTCAGCTTTATAGGATATCGCTGCAAAGTCAAACGCATGCGCTGCAGGCGAAGTGGACACTGATATAGTGGTTTGCTAAATATAGGCACCAAGGGGCGGTGATCAGTTTCGACTGTTACGCTTTCCTGGCCGAAGATGTAATCATGAAACTTGATGCAGCCATGCACTATCGCCAATGTGTCTTTCTCAATTTGTGCGTAGCGTTGCTGCGCCTCTGTTAGTGACCGTGACGAGAAAGCGACGGGGCGGCCATCTTGAATAAGCACTGCACCAACTCCCATTTGGCTCGCGTCTACGGAAAGGGTGACCGGCTTAGTTGCATCGAAAAAGGAAAGGATTGGTGCGTTAACTAAGCTCTCACGCAACATTTCATAGCTTCGTTGCTGAGCCTCGGTCCAAACCCAGGCAATGTCCTTGCGCAGCAATGTTCTCAGTGGTGCAGTCACGACGGACATGTTGGGAATGAAACGTTGCACATAATTCATCATGCCTAGAAAGACTTGGAGTTCCTTACTGTTCTTTGGCTCTTTCATTTCCAGTATGTCGTTCACTCGACCAGGGTCTAGGCGGAGGCCTCCTGTGCTAAGGATGTGCCCTAGGTAGCGGACTTCGGGCTGCAAAAAGGTGCATTTCTTGAGGTTTAGCTTGAGGTTGTTTTCGAGACAGCGTGCCAACAAAAGCGACAGGTGGTGGTCATGCTCGTCCTTCGTGCGGCCCCAAAGTAGTATGTCATCCATTACCACGGCTACGCACGGTAAGCCTTCCAGCAAGCGATGCATAGCTGCTTGGAATATTTCTGGAGCTGACGCAATGCCGAAGGGCATTCGAAGAAACCGATATCGCCCATACGGCGTGCTCATCGTACATAGTTTAGAGCTTGATTCAGAGAGTTTAATTTGCCAAAATCCTGATGCTGCGTCGAGTGTTGAGAAGTACTTAGCACCGGACAGTTGCGAGGCTGCGTCTTCTAGGGTTGGCATTGGGTAATGTTCGCGCAGCAGCACTTTATTAAGCGCCGTAGGGTCCAAGCAAATTCTAACCTTGTCCTTCTTAACAACTGTAACCATATGGCTAGACCACTCCGTAGGCTCGGTTACCTTTGTTATTACGCCTTGTGCTTCCATACGCTGTAGCTCAGCCGTGACTTTGTCCTGAAGAGCAACAGGAACTCTTCTTGCTGGAACGACGACGCCCACAGAGTGTGGCTTGAGCTTCATGTCGTACTCGAAATCTTTTAGCTGCCCGAGTCCCTCGAAGACGTCTGCAAAAAGCTGCGCTGGAGGGTACAGTTCATGCTGTATGTGTTGCATACGGTATATGAAGCCGAGACTTTCAGCTGCTGCGCCACTCAAAGTGGCAGGGACGTCTTGTTCGACAATAAAAAACGTTTGTTCCTTGGTTCTGTCATTTGCTGAAAGTATCAATTGGACTTTCGCATGCGCGGCTGTTGTGTGGCCAAAAAATGCTGTGAGCTTGACATTGCAGGCTTGTTGAGGCTTTTTTGGCAGCTTTGCAACGTCGCTTCTTGAAATGACACAACAATTGGCGCCTGTGTCTAGCTTGCACATGATGGGATGGCCCTCGATGTCGACCGTTGCGCTCCAGTGATCGGTGGTTATCGCACCGATAGTCAACGTTTGCAAAAAAAATTCGTCGTCTTCGGTTCGTAACCCTCGCATTTGTTGGTTGGCACTGCGCGGAAAGTTGGACGACTTGCATGCTCGAGCGAAATGGTTCAGCCTTCCGCACTTACGGCATGTTTTTCCTTTTGCAGGGCACGTGTCACTGCGGTGCATTTTACCCCCGCATTTGTAGCAAATGTTTTTTCTTGTTGCTACCGCGTTTACTATGGTGCCTTCGATGGCGCCCGTAGCTTCACTTATCTCACGAAAGTGCTCTTTGCTTTGTTCTTGCGCGCGGCAAATATCGACCGTCTTTTGGTACGTCGGGTTTTCCGCGATCAGTCTTTGCTG
The DNA here is from genome assembly GCF_050947875.1 of Dermacentor variabilis. NCBI lineage: Eukaryota > Metazoa > Arthropoda > Arachnida > Ixodida > Ixodidae > Dermacentor > Dermacentor variabilis. The sequence goes on along the minus strand of NC_134570.1, from coordinate 179,682,039 downwards.
TAGGCTCTTATCCTGAGTGCCCAAAATAATTCTGCTACGCAACATGCGGTCTTCAAGTTCCCCAAATTCACAGTTCTTCGCTAACACACGCAGTTCTGTTAGCCATTCGTTAAACGTCTCGCCTTCTTTTTGGTTCCTTGAACCAAAACGAAATTCTTGGAATGTTAAGTTCGTTGCAGGCTTGTAATGCTCCTCAAATTTCTTAATCAGAACTTCAACGTCATTCCTGTCTTCCGCTTCCTCGAACTTGAAGGTACTGTACGACTTCCTAGCCTCTTCGCCTATGGTAACTAGCAACGTGGCTGCTTGAACGTCTTTTGGCTGCTTGTTCAATTGCGTAGCAGTGGAAAACAGCAGAAACTCACTTTTCCAAGTTTTCCAGGCAATCCAACGGTCGTGCGATGCATCCATAGACTTCGGGGGCGGTAGTAGAGCGGACGCCATCGACATATCGGCTGGGTTCCGCTGCCACCATGTAGACAGGCCAGCAGTTGGGCGAACAACGAGTTTATTGCGGTTGGGCAAGTTCATATATACAGAAGCCAACGTGACGCAACAGATCACGGGATTACTGGTGCGCCGTGACGACTGCAGATTCAGCCGTGCTACAGCAACCAACCCTTATATATAGCTTTCATTGATTACGAGAAAGTGTTTGATTCAGTCGAAAGCTCAGCAGTCATGGAGGCATTACGGAATCAGGGTGTAGTCGAGCCGTATGTAAAAATACTGAAAGATATCTATAGCGGCTCCACAACTACCAGAGGGCACGGCGAGACCATCGCAGATGCAGCCATGAACAACCTTGTGTTCTTTGTACAGGTCACGCTGACCACTTCAATCCTGTGCGCACCATCAGTCAACTCATCTTGCAGTCTTGATGACGGAATCCTTCTTGTCGACCACGTGGCTGCCGATATCAACCGAGGCTTGGTCACGCAGTCTGCTCATCAGCCCCGACCTACAGCGCCGCCACTGACAGTACAAATACCCGGGAAACTCAAGCACACCTTTAGAGGGCACGGCGAGACCATCGCAGATGCAGCCATCAACCGCCTTATGTTCTTTGTACAGGCTCGTCCTCATTATTCCTGTCGTTGCTTTCGTAGTGATGATAGGTGTATTATCATCCTGCCGTGCCCTCAACAGTGCATTTCTTTAATTGATGATGCATGGAGTGTGCTTTTGCTGTTGCTTGCTGGTGATATTGAGCGAAATCCCGGACCTTCTAGGGATGAGATTAAACTTCTTCTTTCCGATATGTCCTCATCCTTACAAGCATCTATTATTAACCTAGCTACGTCGCATTCCGATCTCGAAAAATCTATGAGCGCCCGTTTCAATGAATTAAATGATACGGTAAATGTGCTCGCTCAGCATACCGAAGCAATCAGCCAATTGCAATCTGAAGTTGCTTCTCTTAAGAAGGTGATCAATGCGCAACAAAAGAAATTGGACGATTTTAAAGACAGAAGTCGGCGCCGCAATTTAGTTGTTTTTGGCCTTCCTAAATCTGATCATGAAAGTCCGAGCACTTGAAAGCATGAAATTACTGAAGACCTAATCCGCGTAAAGCTGGGATTATCGGTCAGCACCGTAGAAAGGGTGCATAGAATAGGAAAAAAATGGCCTGATAAACATAGACCAGTCATAATGAACTTCTTTGATTACAATGAGAAATTGCGCGTCCTACACAATTCATTCAAACTGAAAGGCTCAACCATTTCTGTTAGCCACGACTTTTGTGTGGCTACCTTAAAGAAACGTTCTAAACTATGGCAACATGGCAAACAGTTTAAAGCTAAAGGCCACAATGTTTCTCTGGACTATGAGCGACTTCGGGTAGACGATAGCGTTTACGTTTGGGATGACGCCACCTCGCAGCCAGTTATGCTACCTCAAATTAATTTCCCTAGAATTGGTCCTTCATTGCAAACATAGACGCTCCGTTTTATCTTGCTTAATGCAAGAAGTCTTGCCAACAAGTCAACCCAGTTAGAAGATATCTTCATCCTCTATGACCCACACATTTTGGCAGTCACAGAAACTTGGTTGACACCGAAGATAAATGACTCCGAAATAATTCCCCCATCCGACAGAATAATTAGACATGACCGTACTGGGCGTGGAGGGGGCGTTGCCTTGATCACAAGAAGGGAGATAAGTTGTGTCCAGCTTCCAAACATACCACAGCATGAAAGCATTTGGTGTGACGATAAATATCGAGATTTTTCTATTTTAGTCGGTGTCGTGTACAGGCCTCCCAAAGGCCCAGTGTCATTCGTGGAATCCGTTGCCGTCTACCTAGAGCACATGCTCCGACCTAATCATAAATTTCTGATGGCCGGTGACTTCAATCTACCTTGCGTTGATTGAGAACAGTTATCAATCTCTGGCTCTCAAGATGCTGACAGTGCACACGTTCTTCTTGATTCTATGTTCTTTCATGATCTTAAACAGGTTGTACTACATCCCACACGTGTCACAGAACTCACCCAATCAATCCTTGATCTTGTTTTTATCAAAGGCTTGTCGGACAACCCTACTGTTGTCTTAACTGAAGGTATAGCTGACCACATACTTGTACATGTGAACTTAGAAATACAAAAAAACGACAAAGTTACGCCCATCACGCAGTCCTTTCTAGATTTTTCATCGGCTGATGACGAATCCGTCTTGGATTACTTACACCTTTCCCCCGATGAATTCAAATTTGATGATGACGTCATGCTTCTCTGGGACAAGTTTAACTCTGTTGTTAAGTATTGTATCGATAAATTCGTACCGACGCGTAGAAAGAAAACTAAACGTCATAATCCATGGATCACTCGTGAAATCATTCATCTCAAACGTAGAATAAAGCGCAAGCGCAAATGTAAGTTACCTGAGAGTACCGAACTCCGCTCTTTAAGGGATGCTTTACTCATCAAGCTTCGCAACGCCCGTGACAAATTTCGTAATCAGACTATGATTACATTCCTAAAAAGCTCCCCAGACAAGTTTTGGCGTTTCCTGTCTGACTCTAATTGTAGTGTCCAGCAGCTCAGAATAAACAACAGCGTAAGTTCTAATCTTAATGATATCGTCAATGAGTTCAATGACACATTTTATAAAGCCATCACTCCACCTTCAGTTCTCAGCGCCCATGATAAGTCGTATCCGCTATCTACATCTCAATCAATTCCTGACATTTCAATTAGTCGTGAAGGAATTCTTACTATGTTGCTTGATATTGACGTAAAAAAATCGCCTGAAGCCGATTGTTTGCCTAACAACTTTCTTCGACGCTACTCAGAACTAACTTCTGAATTCCTATACATTATTTTTAATGCATCTCTTAAACAGAGCTCTGTACCGAAAGACTGGCTCACGGCCAAAGTAATACCAGTGTTTAAAGCTGGTGATAAACTTACTCCTAACAATTATAGACCTATTTCCCTCATAAGCACATGTTGTAAGCTCTTGAAGCATATTATCGCTAATCACACATCTAACCACTTGGAAGCTAATAAATTTTTTGTTGATTTTCAGCATGGCTTTTGTAGAAATTTTTCAACCTCAACTCAATTGTTATCCATTGTACATGACTTTGCCAGTGCCATTGATGACCGCCTGCAGATCGATGCTATATTCCTAGACTTGTCAAAGGCATTTGACCGTGTGCCACATGCAAATCTAATTGAAATTCTTAAATCACTTGGGTTACCAGAAAATATAGTACATTGTATTCAAGCTTATTTAGCGAATCGTGTTCAATTTGTGGAAATCGATGGTTTGAAATCTAATAGCCTGCCTGTTTTATCCGGTGTACCACAGGGGTCAGTGTTGGGACCCCTGCTGTTCCTTATCTATGTAAATGATATTGCTAAAAATTTGAGTCCTAATGTCAAGGTAAAATTGTTTGCTGATGATTGTGTCATTTATTCCACTGTAAGGAGTTCATGCCAGGATACACTTAACAACAGTCTTTGTAAACTCGCGCACTGGTGCGACGATAGAGAATTGCAAATAATTTTTTCCAAAACAGTGTCAATGACAATAACATTGAAACGAAAACCACTACTTTATACTTACCACATTGGCAATCGGAACCTTGAATCAATTACTTCTGTTAAATATTTAGGCATAACAATTAACAGCAACCTCAAATGGGACACCCATATTAACAACATATGCAACAAAGCTTTCAAAAAACTTTGCTTTCTACGTAGAAAGCAAAGTTCATCTGTCAAGCTACAGGCTTATCGTTCCCTCGTACGCCTGTCCTGGAGTATGCTTCCATAGTGTGGGACCCGTTCATTAAAAAGGAGATTGACAAACTTGAACGAATTCAGCGCCTGGCTGGAGAATGGAGAATACCTTACTTGCTCTGATTACAAAACATCTTCATCAGTTTCTGGCATGTGAGGCCAACTTGGACTGGATCCGGTCCACGTGCGCCGCAAAATCGCCAGGTTGATTTTTTTTACTCGTTGTATCATAATAAAACTGGTTTAGCAAATGCCACATATATAACCCATGCTCCACAAAGGTAGTCGCGTATTTTTCATTCTAAAGTACTTCAGTCATGCTTTGCTCGAACTAAAATCTTTCAGAAATCATTTTTTCCACTTACAAGCGAATAATGGAATCATTTACCGGAATGTGTTGTTGCATGCACTTCTTATGTTTCATTTGAAAATATGTTGACAAAGCATCTTTTGTAAACCCTCTCCTGCTTGGGCAGCATTGCTGCCTGCAGTATTGTGTAAATAAATAAATAAATAACTAAAGCAATATCCCAATAAAGAAAGGCGTCAGACAGGGAGATGCGATCTCTCCAATGCTATTCACAGTGTATTTACAGGAGGTATTGAGAGACCTGTATTGGGAAGAATTGGGGATAAGAGTTAATGGAGAATACCTTAGTAACTTGCGATTCGCTGATGATATTGCCTTGCTTAGTGACTCAGGGGACCAATTGCAATGCATGCTCACTGACCTGGAGAGGCAAAGCCGAAGGGTGGGTATAAAAATTAATCTGCAGAAAACTAAAGTAATGTTTAACAGTCTCGGAAGAGAACAGCAGTTTAAGATAGGTAACGAGGCACTGGAAGCGGTAAGGGAATACATCTACTTAGGGCAGGTAGTTACCGCGGATCCGGATCAGGAGACTGAAACAATCAGAAGAATAAGAATGGGCTGGGGTGCGTTTGGCAGAAATTCTCAGATTATGAACAACAGGTTGTCATTATCGCTCAAGAGAAAAGTGCATAACAGCTGTGTCTTACCAGTACTCACGTAAGGGGCAGAAACCTGATGGCTTACGAAAAGGGTTCTACTCAAATCGAGGACGACGCAATGAGCTATGGAAAGAAGAATGATGGGTGCAACGTTAAGGGTTAAGAAAAGAACAGATTGGGTGAGGGAACAAACGCGAGTTGATGGTCTTAATTGAAATCGAGAAAAAGAAATGGGCATGGGCAGGACATGTAATGAGGAGGGAAGATAACCGATGGTCATTAAGGTTTACGGACTGGATTCCAAGGGAAGGGAAGCGTAGTAGGGGGCGGCAGAAAGTTAGGTGGGCGGATGAGATTAAGAAGTTCGTAGTGACTACGCGGCCACAATTAGTACATGACCGGGGTAGTTGGAGAAGTATGGGAGAGCCATTTGCCCTGCAGTGGGCCTAACCAGGCGGCGGCGGCGGCTGCTGCTGCTGCTGCTGCCGCCGCCGCCGCCACTGCTGCTGCTGCTGCTGCCGCTGCTGCTGACGACGACGACGACTACGACGACGACGACTTTACTAGGGAGGTCTCTGTCTTGCTATGCCGGACCCCTAGATAGTGTGCGACGAAAGTGAACTTGCTGCTGACTAATGTTCAGATTCCTCTGCCGTCCCTACGCAGAGCAAAAGCTTTGTATCCCTGGAGTGAAACCTGATCAGTCGTCGTTTCTTGCAATAATATAACATGTGGCTTTTCTTTGTGAGTGCGAACAAACTGCTGCAGGGTGCATCTTTTATGATGGAGTCCCCTGCAGTTCCACTGCCAAATCCTAAATTGGGTGCCAAATCCTAACAACGTAGTGGCCGCGTCGCGTCCACTACGTTGTTATACCATTGCTCGTTTTTTTGACCCAACAATCCTGTAAACTCGCACCAGATTTTCCTTGAGTCATTGCTTATTCTGCCTAAAACATGTTGGTAATAATTCATTTTCACGTATTTCACCTCGTGACTAAGCTGATTTCTAGACTACTTAACTGGATTACTATATCGATGTCACGTGATCTTATAAGTGCACAGAACAGGCCATTTTTTCGATACTTTTTATGTAAGGCATTTGTAATCCATGGCTTCCTTATTTTGTACTTTGAATTTTTTTCAGCACGTTCGGGAAACCAAGATCACATTTTTTTTTGTTTTGTTTTCAGTTTTGCGATCAATACGTTATACGCCATGTTTGGGTCAACTTCCTCAAATATGAATGCCCAGTTTGGCTCAGCAACTCTGGAATAAAATAGTTCCAACGGGCGTGCGTTGATTTTACGAAATTTTACGAAATAACACTCGTGTGCCGGCAGATGTCCCGGGGCGTTATGTTATCCATGGGATCCACGTCGCCCAATCAACCCTCTGGTTTATGCAGCTGGACAGTCACTTCTTCTGCAACAACGCAATGGACTTACTGTTGCACTTCCACCCCACGCACGATTGGAGATTCCCGAGAGGCTCCTCGCAAAGCTCAAACTTCCACCTGCCACGAAGATTACCTGTGAAGACATTCTGCTCGCTGTCATTGGCTTTTAACGACGGCAGACTAGTAGAAGACGTCAAAACGTTTTGCTGCACAAAAGCTTTGCGCCAGCCATACCATGCTCATCGGCACGGTACGCGCCGCGTACCTTTATTTTCGTCTTCTTCTAATACCGGCCAATAAGTGGGCATCATCATTCTTCTGCCACATTGTGATGACGGTGAAAACAAATTCACTGATGTTTACGATGCTCCCTAATGCGAAATTTGAGCGCAGCTCTATATGTGTTTTCATTTTTTGATGTATTGGCGGTCGTGGGCAATCTCTCTCTTGCGGCGCGATGAAAATTAAGCAAAGTGTGGCGCGGCTGGAGATCACGAGAGACAGCGCACGGGTGACGCGTGGGTGCGATCCCCGGCAGCTGCTGTCGACAGACCTCCGAGACGAATGTTATTAGCGCACCACTTGGAACGAAATGTGGGCGACGACAGACACAAGCGCTAACTTTGCCGCACACTCTGAACCATCTCGTAGCCATCGTCGCCGCACTACGCTTGTCTTGTCACCCTTTCGCTATACACTCATCCTATGCTTTGCGCCTCACGGTTCCACTGTACCAGCCTCCTCCGCTTTCCTTCTCGCGTATTTCGTCACCGCTGCGCTCCGCCTTCGCTCTTTCAACTTTCCCTGCGCTGGGTCGCTCGGTTACGCAGACGCCGACGCTCGCCGCAGGAACGGGGACCTAAGAGCCACACTCTAAAACACACACCGCTTAGGTGGTTCACACACACCGTATTGTGAAGGTGGTTGGCTTGGCATTGCTTGAGGAGGCCTTTCAGCTACGCTTGCATATGTCTGGGAAGGCTCAAACTCATGTTAATATCGATGGCTGGTTCAGTAACATGGACCGTCGTTGTACGTTCGGCTGAATCCGAGATAAAGAGCGTATCACTGACTGCTGTAACTACTAGCATGCTGGTAATCTTGTTGCCCTTGTCCAGGTGTCTAAAGTCTTGAATGAAGTTTGTGAGCACTCTTTTCGCTATTACTTCGTGCAGCCCAGCGATTCTTCTTTCGCGGTTTAGCAATAGATGTTGGCCACCCTCGACGAGACCTACGTTTGCGCGTCTTTCAGCGCCGACGGAAATAATGATACGAGAGCGAGGCAGGACACTTACTTAATTTTCGAGAACACTGAAGACATGGTCATTCATAGAGCTCTCCGGCGGTATGCCTTATTCTTCGAATAGCGTTATGCACTTGGTCTTCAGTTCGATGATCGCGCCGTATTGGTACAGGAAGTCCGTGTAGAGAATGACGTCCTACGAGCACTGTTGGAGGATAAGATAGGACAAAGGGTAGGTCCAGCCTTGCTGTGCAGTCGGTGTCAAATCGTCTTCCAGCAATCCGGATGGAAGAGCCTTTCCAAATAGCCTTAACTTTCTTCACCTGGGCGGCGAAGGGTCCACTCATGACGGAGTAATTGGTTTCAGTGTCCACTATCGCTGAAAGTGCGTGGTCCTCGAGAACCACATCGATATCGGTGCGCTTGAGTCTTGCGTAGCAGGTAGGTCGCGTCATCACGTCACGTTGTCCCCGGCTGCGTCATATTGTCCCCGCGATGTTACGTTGCGTCCCCAGTTCTTCTTTAAGCAGCGTTTCCTTGACTACGAGGCTTCGTCCGGATAGCATCGTGTCGTCGCTGCTTCGTTGAGAAGGCCTTTCTGGTGCCTTCGGCATTTCGGCGACCAGCAACCGCATCTTCATGAGTCGCTGCATTTAATTTTCCGGATACGGGCTAACGGAATGGCCATGGGTTGTTCCTGTATACGCTCGGCGCTACGGTAACAGGTAGCGTACTGGTGAAGGAGAACATGAAGGGCGTTCGGGTCTCCACTGCGTTGCCATGTAGTCCACTGTGGTCCACTGCGAAAAAGTTGGCGAGGCGACGTGGTAGGTCACCTATCTGTGGACGCGGTGCCTTCACGACCAAGCCTTGTCGCCCAACTTCCTGGTATGAACATCAGTGGTAGACGTGGCCCGCTTCTTCGGAGCGATAACAGAGCGGACGGTGGTCCAGATCCCGCCACATGCCGGTCTTCCTCGGGCCGTTGCGCGAGCTGGCATGTTGACGAGATGGTGGCGGCGGCGACTGTTTCTGGCGACGGAACTTTCACTCTACCGGGCCCTGGCGCGGGCGTAGAAAAGGAAGCTGACGCCCGGCGAGGGTGGTGTGTTTCATCGCGTCAGGTTGGAATTGCACCGATTCGGGCTGCACATCGGGAACTCCCAGTAAACGCTGAATTTCTTTTTTCACAATGTCGGTGTCCGAGGCCATTTGAAGCTGCGACCGAGGGATTATTCTACACAGTACTTCACGCACGTCGGCCCTGATAGTTATTCGGAGCTTTTTGGAGCGAAGTGCTTGCCCTTCGAACTTCGGCGTAAGTACTTGGTGTTGTAATTGCCTACTGCGCACCTCAACTTACTTTTCCTCCGATATATTTCGGTTAAAATCGCAGAACAGACTCGCCATCTCTTCGGTGTAATTGGCGGCGTTTTCGTTCTGGAGCTGCACTTGAGCGTCTAGCAGAGCTTTCGCCCTTTCATTGCGCACGAGGCCCATGAAGGTCTGCGGAAAACCGACGCGAAAGACGTCACGTGTCGTCTCTAGGTTCTCAAACCAGGTCCTCTCGGTATCTGCCAAGGAAAAGTACACGTGGCACAGCTTGTACTAAGACTTCCAGTTGAACGTCGCGACCATTTCGTATGGCTCCACCGAGCTTCCGAGGTATTCAGCCGCGGATCCGCGAAAGTTCGGTGGCTCCTTGGGCTCGTGCACGACGATCGGAGACACGGGTGCTGTAATTATGGCTGATAGCTCGGCCGTGATTTTCCTCGAATTCTCCGGTGGAAGGCCTTTCTCCGACAGTAATTTTCGCGACCTTCGGCCAGCTCGATGGTCCGTGACGAGGTTGACGACGTCCTCATTGCTTGGGCTTGCAAGGGAGTTTTCCGTTACACAGCGAAACGCCTCCGCGAGATGTCACGCTGTGGTGACGGTAAAATACACTGTATCGGCAACTGTGAGCCACGAAAATAAACCTTTATCGGGTGAACGTGGCCTCAAGAAACAGGTGTTACACTAAATAATTGTGGGGCTTTACGTGCCAAAACTACTTTGTGATTATGAGGCACGCCGTAGTGGAGGGCTCCGGAAATTTCTACCACCTGTAGTTCTTTAACGTGCACCTAAATCTAAATACACGGGTGTTTTCGCATTTCGCCACCATCGAAATGCGGCTGCCGTGGCCGGGATTCGATCCCGCGACCTCGTGCTCAGCAGCCCAACACCATAGCCACTGAGCAACCACGGCGGGTGTGTTACACTCAAAGCACAACGCTAGCAGCGAGGCAAGTCGATGATCGCCGAAAATCCGATCTGCGACCCAGCGAGCCTTCCAGTATAATCGCTGATGATCGCGTAAGTTCTACAGCTTGCACCAGTGTTCCCGTTGCGCACAGAATTAACTTACACGACGCTCAGCGCAAACATAGACAAGCGATACAACCATCGATAGCATTCGAGAAATTTCCGATGCAGAAAGGCGTGTCTTGTGCTGAGAGATAACCTTAAACATTTCTTAGCTGATGAAATGCAGTCAAGGTATAAAGATAAAGTAGTATGCGTGTCACTATAGACAGCGTGCGCGACCGCCCCCGCGTAGACGTAATGCCGAAATACACTCGGCGACGAAGTGCTGTGAGGTCATCAGCTAATGTTAAGTTGAGGGAGGCGATGCGCAGTCGAGATGCAGATCGTAGCGAGGCTCCTCGAAATAAGCGGGCTGCAGGTGTTCAATCTAGGCTGGCAACCTGCTTTCGGCCACCGTGAAAAATGGCAGCAGACTTGCTATTACAGCTAATGAGATGAAAAGCCCCATCATAGGGAGACATAAAGGGTACCGTGATAGTAGTATACAAAACTTAGTAGTATACAAATTAGTAGTATACAAAAACTTACGGTCGCAACAGCGTGGTAGGATTGGTGTGTATTACAGATCGTGAAGCTTGGATACAATTCTGCAGAGGCTGAAAATAGGGTTGGGGCTGTGGTGGTACGTGGCTGGAATCATAGAAATCATTGGGGTGCCGGTAGGATGCTGCAGGGGAGCATCAGGGTAGTTCAACCACCGTCATCTCATGTATACGGCTCGCAGACCTAGCGCCACAAGCAAATTCACGAACCAGTAGCCACAGTCAAGGCGAGCGATTTACGCGTCAATTAGCTGGGCGATGCAGTCGCTCGACCATACCATTTGCAAATGGATGAGAAGCTGCGGTTGGGCAGGGCTGAGAACCAATATAATCAGTGCGCTGAAGTTGGTGTCCCTCGTCAGTTCTGACTGTGTCAGGACAAATGAAGCGCGAGGTCCAGACAACGACAAAGCCATCGGCAACAGTGTCGACAGTGATGTCCACAATTCCTACAGCCTCAGGCTAACGCGTGATAAAAAGGTCGGCCGGATGGCAGCAAAGTATGAGTTGAGCATTTTGTGTGGTGCCACTTTGTCAACCTGCATGGCACACTGGCGCCGTAAAAAAGAGCGGACGTATTGACAAATATCCGTGTATATGCGCAGCAAGATATCATCATCACCATCAGCTATCTATTTTATGGCCATTGCACAGCGAAGGCATGTCCCTGCTATCTCCAATTACCCATGTCCTGCGCCAGCGGATTCCATGTTGCCCCTCAGAATTACCTAATTTCAGCACCCACCTAGTTTTCTGCCGTCCTCGACTGTGTTTTCCTTCTCTTAGCACCCATTCTGTAACAGTAATGGTCCACCAGTTATCTATCCTACGTGTTACATCTCAGCTTTCAAACACCGCTTTCACACACCGCTTTCTTCCTGTCTCTTAACGTTACGCCTAACATCATTCGTTCCATCGCTCTTTGCGCGTTCCTTAACTTGTTGTCGAGCTTCTTTGTCAACCTACAAGTTTCTGCCCCTTACGTTAGCACCGGTAGAATGCATTGATTGGGCACCTTTCTTTTCAATGATAATGGTAAGCTCGCAGTCAGGATCTGGCAGTCTCTGTCGTATGCACTCCAACCCATTTTTGTTCTTCGGTATATTTGCTTCTCATGATCAGGGTCCTCTGTGAGTAATTGGCCTAAGTAATTGTACTCCTTCACAGACTCTAGAAGCTGACTGTCGATCTTGAACTCTTGTTGCCTTACCACGCTAGAGCATTATTTTTGTCTTCTGGATGTTAATCTTTGACGCCACTCTTACACTTTCTCTGGTAAGGTTCTCAATCAATGCAATTTGTCCGCTGTGTTGCTGAACAGGACAATACCACCTGCAATGCGAAGGTTGCTGAGATATTCAACGTTTATCCTCACTCCTAAGCCTTCCCAGTTTATTAGCTTGAATACTTCTTCCAAGCATGCAGTGAATATCATTGCAGAGATAGTTTCTCCTTGCCATACGCGTTTCTTTATAGGTACCTTTCTGCTTTTTTTGTGGAGAATCAAGGTAGAAGTGGAATCTTTGCAGATATTTTTCAAGAAATTCACGTATCCTTCCTGTATTCTTTTATTACGTAATGCCTCTGTGATGGCTCGTATCTCTACTGAATCAAATGCCTTTACATAATCTATGAAAGCCATACAGAGCGGCTGATTGTACTCTGCAGATTTATCGATTACCTGATGGATGACATGCATGTAATCCGTGGTAAAGTATCCCTTCCTGTTGCCAGTCTGTTCTCTTGGTTGACTGAGGTGAAGTGCTTGCCTTAATCTATTGGAAATTTTTTTCTGAATATCTTATACAATGCATAAAGTAAGCTAGTGGACATTTAATTCTTCAATTCTCCAACATCCCCACTTTTGTGCATTAGCATAATGCTGGCATTCTTCCAGTTCTCTGGAATCCTTCAAGTCGTAAGACATTTCGTAAAAAGGGCCTCAAGCTTTTTCCGACATTGTGTTGACACGTGTACTTGTCTTCATTGAGCGACACGTTTCACCGCCTAACAAATGTTATCGCCCAGCGCAGGACGCGCTTGCATGTGTGGGAAGTTTCTGGAATGTTATCAATGGTTCCATCCACTGTCTGTGACCGAACCTTGTGTAACCTGATTGCATGTGTGCGCGACTCGAATAATGTAGAACATTGTGGAAGGCGCGCGGGTCCCAGCGATTAATCTCGAACATTCGGCGATTGTATCAATGCCGACGCACTTGACCTGTCGATCAGGTTTTCAACGATCGCCGACTGTGTTCGCCGCTGTCGCCGTTTTTTGAGTGTAGCCTGTCTTTGAGGGCACAAGTTCGCCCAATAAAACGCTAGTTTCGTCTTTCTCACTTTGGCTGCTTTCTTCACAGCCACTACCACGTGACATCTGGTGGAGGTGCTTCTGCGTTCATGTACCGAACGCTCCCGCCAAGCCGCGATCCAAGCCCGAAGCCCGAGGACAAAACCAACATCGCCCAAGACCAGCGTGCTAGCCGCAGACAGGACTGCCCCCAGAGCACGGACCTCTACCTGAGACGACAAAGAAGATCGTGGTCAAAACAACCCCAATGGCTGCCCCAGTGTCCGCCGTTATCCTACAACAACCTCGGGACCCACCAACCTTCCATGGAGCGGCGACTGAAGACCCGGAATCCTGGCTGGAGACCTACGAACTAATCGCGACTTTCAACAACTGGGACTCCGATAACAAGCTGCGGCATGTATACTTTGCCTTAGAAGACGACGCCAGAACGTGGTTTGAGAACCGGGAGTCGACCATGACAAGATGGGACCTGTTCCGGAGCGGCATAATCACCGAGGAGTGAACTCGACCACTCCGCCAGAGCGCTTACTGAGTTTCGCCGCGAGAACGTGAAGCTATAAGAGAACAAGTGGACGAAATGCTGCGCGACGACATCTTCCAGCCATCGAAAAGCCCGTGGGCATCCCCTGTTGCCTTGGTGAAGCAAAAGGACGGAACCTTACATTTCTGCATCGATTATCGTCGACTGAACAAGATCACAAAGAAGGATGTATAGCCCCTACCACGGATAGACGACGCATTAGATCGGCTCTACAGCGCAGAATACTTCTCGTCGATGGATCTCAAGTCTGGCTACTGGCAAATGGAAGTCCACGAGAGAGATCGCGAAAAGACCGCCTTCATCACGCCAGAGGGCCTCTACGAGTTCAAGGTCATGCCATTCGGACTGTGCTCGGCGCCTGCAACGTTCCAGCGCGCGATGAGCACGGTGTTAGCAGGAGTGAAGTGGCAGACCTGTCTTGTTTACTTGGATGACGTCGTCGTCATCGCCGGAAATTTCGACGATCACCTTAGGCGGCTTGTGACAGTACTAGAGGTCATCAAATCATGAGGGCTCGCTCTGAAGCCAGAAAAGTGCCGCTTCCCTTACGATGACCTTATTTTCATAGGCAACGTCATCAGCAAGTCTGGAGTCCGCCCCGACCCGCAGAAGACAGCTGCCATCGCAGAGTTCCCGCAGCCCCTCGTCAAGAAGGCACTGCATAGATTTCTTGGCATGTGTGCCTACTGCAGGCGATTTGTTAAGGACTTTTAACGCATCGCATCACTGACACAGCTAACTAAATGTGACGTCCAGTACAAGTGGGAAACGCGGCAGGCCGACGCATGCAGTCGCCGCCGGTACTTGCACACTTCGACGAGGACGCCGATATCGAAATCCACACTAACGCCAGTAGCCTAGGCCTCGGTGCCGTCCTAGTCCAGAGTAAAGATGGACATGGACGTGTCAGCTTACGCTAGCCGGTCGCTGCCAAAAGCGGAAGACAATTATTCTTCAACCGAAAAGGAAAACCTCGCCATCGTTTGGGCTACAGCGAAATTTCGCCCTTACCTATATGGCAGGCCATTCAAAGTCGTCAGCGACCATCACGCCTTGTGTTGGCTAGCGAATTTAAAGGATCCTTCAGGACGGCTGACACGGTGGAGCCTAAGACTGCAAGAATATGATATCACTGTAACCTGTAAGTCCGGACGAAAACACTCTGATGCCGGTTGCCTATCACGCGCCCCCATTGACTCGCCGCCGCAAGATGACAAATATGACGACGCCTTCCTTGGCATTTTGAGCGCGGAAGACTTTGCCGAACAGCAGCGAACAGACCCTGAGTTGAAAAACCTCGTCGAGTATTTGGAAGGGAACATCGACGTTGTACCTAGGGCATTTAAGCGAGGATTGTCTTCGTTCTCGCTTCAAAACAACCTACTCGTAAAGAAGAACTTCTCACCAGTGCGTGCCAACTACTTTCTTGTTGTCCCGTCAGGACTGCGTCCAGAAGTATTGCACGCCCTACATGACGACCCGACCGCTGGGCACCTCGGTTTCTCCCGGACCCTATCGAGGATACAGGAAAGGTATTATTGGCCACGCCTGACCGCCGACGTCGCCCGTTATGTGAGAACATGCCGAGACTCTCAGCGACGCAAGACACCACCGACAAGGCCAGCCGGATCACTACAGCCAAACGAGCCTCCTTGCCGACTATTCCAGCAGATCGGGATGGGCTTGTTGGGACCCCTTCCGACGTCAACAACAGGAAATAAGTGGATTGTCGTGCCGACGGATTACCCCACCCGCTTCACTGAAACTAAAGCACTGCCGAAAGGTAGCGCAGCCGAAGTGGCGAAATTCTTTGTCGAAAACATCCTGCTGCGACATGGCGCCCCAGAAGTCTTCATCACCGACATAGGAACGGCCTTTACAGTGGAGCTCACCCAAGCCATTCTGCAATACAGTCAGACAAGGCACAGGAGGACAACGGCCTACCACCCGCAGACGAATGGTCTTACGGAGCGGCTGAATAAGACCCTCACCGACATTTTAGTAATGTACGTCGACGTCGAACACAAGACCTGGGATGCCGTCCTGCCGTACGTAACATTCGCTTACTACACGGCGGTGCAAGAAAGACAGATCACGTCGTTCAAGCTTGTTTACGGCAGGAACCCGACGACTGCGCTCGATGCCATGCTGCTGCACGTCATTGACGAGGAGAATCTTGACGTCGCTACCTATCACCAGCGCACCGAAGAAGCCCGACACCTCGCCCGCCTGCGGATCAAGAACCACCAGAAGACCGACAGCCGACACTACAACCTCGACGATGCTTCGTCGAGTACCAGCCCGGCGACCGTGTTTGGGTATGGACCCCGATACGCCGAAGAGGACTCAGTGAGAAACTACTGCGACGCTATTTCGGACCCTACAAGGTCATCCGACGTACTGGCGCTCTGGACTATGAGGTCGTGCCAGACGGCACTCCGCATTCACAGCGGCGCCGCGCACGATCTGAAGTGGTCCACGTGGTGCGTCTTAAACCCTTTTACGGACGCTAACGAACTTCCTTATTTTGTTGTTTTCGTTGCTACGAGTGCTTTTCTTTATTACTTTTGTTTGTGTGGAGCATCGGGTCGATGCTTATTTTAATAAGGGGGGTATTGACACGTGTACTTGTCTTCATCGGGCGACACGTTTCACCGCCCAACAAATGTTATCGCCCAGCGCAGGACGCGCTGCATATGTCGGAAGCTTCTGGAATGTTATCGATGGTTCTATCCACTGTCTGTGACCAAAGCTTGTGTAATCTGATTGCATGTGTGCGCGACTCGAATAATGTAGAACTTTGTGGAAGGCGCGGGGGTCCCAGCGTCTCGACTATTTGACGATTGATGGATAAAAGCCGACGCGCTTGACCCGTTCATAAGATTTTCGACGATCGCCGACTGTGTTCACCGCTGTCGCCGTTCTTTGAGTGTAGCCCATTTTTGAGGGCACAATTGCACAATAAAACGCTAGTTTCGTCTTTCTCAGTTTCGCTGCTTTCTTCACAGTCACTACCACGTGACAATATATACTCCACCTTTGGTTAAATAAACTGTAGTTCCATCTTCTCCTGCCGCTCCTCCACGTTTCATGTCTTGTAAGGCCCTTCTAACTTCATCGTTAGATAGAGAAGGAGCCTCTGTACCCTGTTCGATACTACTTCGAATGGAGGTAGCGTGGCTACTCTGGGTACTTTACAGATCAGTATAGAATTCTTCAGATACTTTTCCTGTATCTTCGAAATTACCGACGTTATGTTATTGCTTATGTTCCTGTGCATAGATCTGGGCTTGTCCAATGCCAAGTTTTCTTCTGACTGATTACTTGCTGTGTCTATTTTTTTCTGCTTCCTCAATCGTTCTCACGTTATAATATTGAATATCCTTTACTTTCTCCTTGCGCGAATTCTATCGGTTCTCTTGAGTTGCAAACTATGACTCTTTTTCGTTTCTTTAGCATGGTATTCCTTACATCGGAGAGCTTACCTACTGGTTCCCTTGGTCATTACCTCGCACTTCATCTGCTGCTTCTGAGGCCAGCCTACTTACGGCTTCATTCATCACCTCTATGTCCTCTTCATCTCTTTGTTGTAGGGCTGCATATTTGTTTGGAAACACCAGCCTGAATTGGTCTGCTTTTACCCTGTGTCCAGGTTGGTCTGTCTCTTCTTGACTAACTTCACTATTTCTTCTTTCATACTGAGCTAAATTCTCGGCTTCACTAACCTATGATCACTGCAATTTATCCTACCTAACACTTCTACATCCTGCGCTATGCTGGGATCGGTCGAAAGTATGAAATCTATTTCATTTTTGTTTCTCCATAAGGGTATTTAAGGTCCACATTCTGTTACTACGCTTCCTGAAGAAGATATTCATTATTAGGGGCTTATTCCTTTCTGCGAATTCTACCGAAATCTCTTCTTTGGTGTTACTAGAATCCATTCCGTGGTTGCTGATTGCTTGTTCACCAGCCCTCTTCTTCTTCACTTTTGCACTGAGGTCGCCCATGACTACACTATACTGAGTTTGCACTTTTTTCATCGTTGATTCAACGTCTTCATAAGACTGTTTTTTTTCATCATCGTCACTGGACGTTCGGGTGTAGGGTTGTAATGCCTTTATTTTATACCTGCTATTTAGCTTTATTACGATTACTGCTAACCTCTCATTCATGCTGTATGTTTCGTCAATGTCCGCAATTTTCTTATGAAGTAGGAGTCCTACCCCGTTGCTTCTTACCTGCGAGTCCTCTATAGCAAAATAAATGTCCGTTATTCAGCACTACATAAGCCTCACCATTTCTTCTAACCTGACTAAGACCAATAACATCCCACACAATGCCTGATAGTTCCTCAAAGAGTCTTGTTAAACTAACCTAACTCGATATGGTTCGTGTGTTCAACACTGCCATGTTCATTTTCCAGTGGCGGCCTGTCCGGTCACAGATATTCCTAGCACTGTCTGCTGCGTTGCAGGTCTGAGCGACGCCTTGGTCAGTTGCTCTGCAGCTGCTGGGGACGGAGGTCCTGGGGTAGTTGAAGAAGTCATGAGGGAGCTAGTGGCCGAATAGTGCACCAGGGAGGCCAATGCCTGTTCCGGCCAGAAAGTGTCTTTTGTTGAAGCTTACTGGGCCTTCCTAATTTGGTTGTACCTTGACAAGTATAGCCCACTGGCTCTCAGCGTTTTTGCCGGTGTCAGGCGCCACCCCAAGACTGGAGATGTGTACTGGAGCAGGATTCGAACTTAAAAACTTCAGATTAGAGGCCCGATGTTCTACTTTTGCTCTACGCCCCTGCTCAAGACATAGCGCTCAGCATTGATTCGCTTTGTAGCTCTGACGCCCGGGTGGCAGATGCTATGTAGAGAATGGCACACGGCGCACTGATAGGCGACAGGAATATGTGCGCGAAGAATGGCGCTACCATAGCAAACGTAGCACACACGGTTGTAGTACAACCTGAAGATGAAAAGCGAAGACTGGCAAACAGCGCTTCGCATTCAGGCGTCGTGTAGCGTAAAAATATTCAAATTTCCTGACATCCAATTTACGAAATCCCCGACGCAAGCATGGGGGCGGTGACGCGCAAAGTTGTTCGAACCAACTAATCAAACGATCTCCTCGTTCATAGGAGATCACCTTTGTTTCCTTTCAAAACGAATCGCGTCGCCTATCTTGACAGATTTTTCTGATCTAATTGTCTGATAAGAGGCGAGGAGCACGCAGCAAAGGAGAGATTCTCAATAGGGCCAAGCTAGCGCAGTGAAAGTCGATAACTGGACGAGGAGGGTGGCGCTGGCGTTTACGATTGCCCCGCATTCCCTTGCTTAGTTAGTGGTGGTTGACCGAAAATCGCAGTTTCGCAACAGAATGTTTGAAATACCGCTGAAACGAATCCTCAGCGCAGAATTGTTGGCGGAGCGATGTATACATGCCGAAAGGGCTCGACAACCTTATATTGTCATGGGAAAGTGTTTATTAAGCGGAAATAAATTCATGCTCCCCGGCAGCTCTGAGTAGCCAGCGTCTGAGTGATCTGAAGATAGACGTCCTTTATTACTTTCCGAACGCGGTAGTCTCCGCCTGTTCCGAATGAAATTGCGCTTTGTTCGGCACATTAATGCACCTTTAAAACGTGCACGTCACATTTACGTGGTCAGCTTTTAACCACGTGAATCTTTCAATCTGAAATCTTTTAACCAATAGCGGAGGGTGAGTTACATAAAGGGTGTAGAATCGGAAATAATTATTTTTCTTTCATTTGGTCTCATCGTGCATACATAGTGTGCACACGTCATACGTTTTCGCAGTTTTTCTGACGTATGGTTACAGAGAGGCGAAGTGGGCTTGGCCTCCAAAATATTTTATCAATTGTGGAGCGCTGACTACAGAAATGAAACAAAAACAGTTTGGAATAGTTTTACGTTGTAGTGCCTCAGGTTTGTTAAGCTACTATCGATACCGTGTTGCAACAGGACTGGAGAGTATCGAAGACACATGCATCTTAGATACTCTTTAGAATTATTAAATCTTTATCATGTAATGTTCGGCAAGTCATGTATCAGTCTCTATGCTTTCGGTAAATCGTGACAAGCATCGTTTGTCGTAAGATACAAGATACTCATATGGCAAAATCCGCAACGACAACCAGACTCACTGACTGCAGTTAAACTTTATGCCAAGCGTGCAGCATGGCAGCTTCACAAACCATCAAGTCCTTGCTGTAGGAGTTCCCTCAGGAAGCAGCCCTATGACAACAACATCAGGACAAATGACCGCTGAAAATGGCATCCATCCCTTACCGTAGGCCGTCTGTTTTCTGCGAGCGCTCTAAGTCTTTGCTGCAGAATCGGGCATTTTCCGCATAGTGGAATCGTGCGGAGGAGCATTGCTCTGTAGCTGGCCTACTCGCCATCTCTTTATTCCCCAGCGACACTCGCCTTAACAGACCGATCAAGCATCGGCATTAACAGTGCGTTTTATGCCGGGCCCCACCGAAATCTGTCCCGTGTACCTACGTCAAGCAAATTCCTGAGATGGCGACACAGCCATTTTCTGCCAAGCTTATCGTGAGTGAAATAGGTGTGGAAACGTTAAAAAGGCTTGCTTTATTAAAGGAGTATATCTCATGATGGGCGCAAATTGGCGCTGTGAGGATATTTAAGGATCAATATTCTTGTAAACGGCATGGCCGGTCGCTTATGCACTAAAACGGCAGGAAAGATGGAACTGTTTGCAAGTGTCTTGCGTTCTAACTCAGTCAGCTTCAAGCGGTGACGGCGTCCCTGGCGTTTTTCTATCGCCTTTTGGAAAGTGATGCCCGACCACTGTGAACACCCGGTGTCGCCGCGGGGGCTTACGTAGTTTCCTCGCACCTGCTCACCATTGAACACGTGTATGGGCGCTCGCGCGCAATGCCACCGGACCTGTGAGTACTCAGTTTCGCCAAAATAGACACTCACCATCGCGTCGAATACACCTATGACACCTGGTGTACGCCGAGTACCTGGTACGTCTGTCATTCTCCCTTCGAGCGAAAATGTAATTAATAAAAGACTGCACACATGTAGTGACTTGTATTTAAAATTGTACAACTAAGCTCCCACTGCTTAGAATACACTGTTCACTTTCATCTGATGACTTATTCCACTGGAAGAAGTATCAACGACATTTTTTTTAAAGATAGCTTTATTATCATCCTCCACTAATATAAGTGCTAAGAGTTTAATTATTAACAATAGTGCTTTATTATTTCTTTTTAATAATTGCGTTTGATGTTCCAATTCCAAAATGGAAGGCAAGCCAATGCTGATAGCCCACCATCGGCTAAACGCATTGGGGTGCGAAACAGTTCCGAAAAATACGCTTTGAATACGTAAGTTGAAATGCACTGCTGTTTCCATGACACTTTTAGATAGGGAATTTTACCCAGAACTGCTGACAAACTGCGGCAAATTTGCCGGAGTGAACTGTTTGTGATTTCGCAAATTTGCGCATATTCGTTGGTACTAAAATTTTCACTTTTGTGCTTCTGCCGTAAGGCCTACTTTAGCCGCGACAATCCACTGCGCGCCTACGTGCGTGCGTGCGCTGGTTATGTGAGCAAAAACACAATATCATATACGCGTGCAGTTGTTCTACGCCAAAAAAAAAACGGCGAATTAAGATGTCAGACTTACACCATGATATCCGCGCACGCAGCCCAATCCTTCATGATATGGTTTCCCCGCAGCATCGCTGCAGCCGACATCCCATCCCGACTGTTGGAAGAGCAAGTAAGAACTTTTTAGCATCATAACGAAATTTATATATATATGTATATATATATATATATATATATATATATATATATATATATATATATATATAATCAGCCCAAGCATAATTTGTTATTTCTACGACTTTATTTGCTTGAACACGCGAAGCATTATAATTTAGTT
Organism: Dermacentor variabilis; assembly: GCF_050947875.1. Classification (NCBI taxonomy): domain Eukaryota; kingdom Metazoa; phylum Arthropoda; class Arachnida; order Ixodida; family Ixodidae; genus Dermacentor; species Dermacentor variabilis. Next base: position 179,660,467 of record NC_134570.1, on the reverse strand, counting down.
TGCTAAATGGCCTCTATGAATACAATCAATTTCCGGGGTAAAACTTGATCGACCTTTCTAGAGCGTCTGAAAGTAAGACGTGACTGGCATGCTATGGATTATCGGTGCGGCGGTATGTCGAGCTGTGCTGTGTTGAATACACGACGAACGCAGCCAGAGCGTCCATTGCGGATAAGAGGAGTCTTGCGTCCTTTTTTGACCGTGTTAGCTAGCTGAATCTCACGGTGTGTTTTGATCACAATGTCTACAGTAGTTGGGTCGAAAAAAATTTTTGATGCATCCCTCGAATTCCCCCGCGGAATTACGATAAGCGAAGCCTGTATGTTTTCCTAAATATTTTATTTGTTCTTTATCATATGTGTGCAGGCCAAGGTTTCTTACTCAATGTACCCTCTCGTCTCATTTTATTTTCTACACTTTTTTTCTGTACACTCAGCTACTTTTCATGCCGAGTTCGGTTCTTGACACTTGTTAGAACTTCTCTTTTCGGGCACCTAATATTTATTTATTTATTTATTTATTTATTTATTTATTTATTTATTTATTTATTTACCTACTTACTCATTTATTCACTCATTTATTTATTTCAATACCTTCGGGGCCAGTAGGAAGTTACATAAGTGATTCGAGACATCAGAGTCTAGAAACGCAAGTAACAATATCAAGTCACAACATTCTCTTCAAGCGCACTTCAAAGCGCAAGGGCGGCCTTGCCCAGGATGGGCCGGCCGCCTTTGTCGAAGCTGGGATCACCTATGGAAATGTTGGCCAGCCTTTGTGAGGCACTTTATTCGTGTTTAGGTAACCTCTGTCGGATTAGTAATAGACAGAACGCAGGTGGGCAGGCGGTTTCAGGCACTACACACTTCAAGAATAAAAGGAGGAAATTGCTGGCTAGTACAACAACGAGGAAGATATTATTTGCAATATGGTGTAAAACTGTGCGAGTTGGTTGTTCTTCATGGTAAAAGCAGCGCGAAAGGACAGCTGTATAAGACAGAGAAATGCACACGCCAAGCACTGTTCCCGCGTATTTCTCTGTCTTGTGCTGCTGTGTTTTGTCGTTGTTTTCCTATGAAGTGAGTATTTCCGACGATGATCGGTACGAGATAGCATGAATGAAGGATAAGAAAGAAACTGTTCCTTAAGTTGAGCACTGTGGTAGTAAATCTTATCAAATAAGGCCAGACGTGCTATGCTTGTACGTGGAGAAAGTGACGGGAGAAATAGCGTTTTTGCATTGTGAAACTATGTAAATTCGGGAAAAGTTAGTGAAGATCAAACATGCGGTACTACTTTTGTACAGATTCAATGTGACTAGCGCGATTTTCGATGAATGAATCCTACACAAATGATCCGTATTCTAGTATGAAGCGACCAAAAGTTTTATAAAGTTTGACAGACAAAGGGGCGATTGAAATGTGCGGACACCGTTACCTTAGCATGCTGTAAGCATTCAAACTCAAGGAGCAGTTAAGTTTACCTTACGTGGGGGAATGCCAGAGCATTGCGACCACCGTGCGGTGCCTAGCCTCTTTTAGTCGTTGAGTAACTACATCACCGGGACGTTTTCATGCACTGTGTAATTGCGATAACCAATTGTGTTCGTCACAAGGTGCGAACAACGTAAGGTCGTGGGTTCGACTGCGACCAACGGTCAAGCGTACGACTCCTAACAAAAGCCTTGATTTCGAGTGCCTTAATCAGCATGATCTTAATTAACTGTTCGTTAAATAATGTAGCCTTAATTACTTAACATCAGAGGTCGTGGGTACGATTCCTACCAATAGACGTGGGTTCTAGTGCTGTAATAAACTATATCCTAACGAAACCACCATGAATTAACTTCGCCTTCATTAATTCTGCCTCAATAGTTAATTAATTTTGCCTTAACTGATATCATGAGCTGCCTGAGTTTGCTCACTTAGGCTCCGTTTTCTTTTTGGACCATCGTGTGCTCAGGCCTAAGCCAACAACGCAGAATTTTCCGCCTCATGAGGTATATAATGCTTTCGAATTATTAAGAGGATAAATCTATTGCACGGCTGCCAAGAAAAGCTACCGTTAACGATGTGCTAAGATCAGTCTGAAGTAGTTGCCGTGTCCGTTCTATACGAAAGCATGCGATATGCTACACAGTTGTCTTAAAAGAGCCTAATTTAAGAAATAATACAATCGGACAAATCGTTTATGTAAATAAGAAACAGAAGTGACTCATGAAGTGAACGTTAGGGCAAGCCTGAATTGACAGAGCTGAACCGTAGCCATTAGGAATTACCGATTGTTGCCGGTTACAAAGAATATTTTTTTTATTGTTGGACATATTGTCAATTCGTGGTGACGTTCAAGAACACAGTAGTAATACTGTGTTAAACAGAACTAACTTTAATTGGGCGAACCTGTGCCCCCAAAAACAGGCTACACTTATAGCAGAACGATAGCGGCGAACACGGTCGGCGATCGTCGAAAACCTGATCAGCGGTTCAAGCGCGTCGGCTTTTATACAGCAGTCGTCGAATGTTCCAGACTAATCGTTGGGACCCGCGTGCCTTCCACGAAGTTCTACACCATTCGCGTCAGGCGATGAAATCAGATAACACAAGGTTCGGCGACAACAGACAGCGGATAGAAGCATCGATAACTTTCCAGAAACTTCGGATACAAGCAGGCGAGTCCTGCGCTGTGCGATAACATTTGTTAGGCGGCGAAACGTGGTCGCCCGATAAAGATAAGTACACGTGTCAATACCCCCCTCTTAAAGAGCATCGACCCGATGCTGCAAAAAAAAAACCGAAAGTAATAAAGAAAAGCACTCGTAGCAACGAAACCAACAAAAAGAAGTTCGTCAGCGTCCGTAAAAAGGTTTAAGACGCACCACGTGGACCACTTCAGATCGCGCGGCGCCGCTGTGAATGCGAGATGCCGTCTGGCACGACCTCATAGTCCAGTGCGCCAATACCTCGGATGACCTCGTAGGGTCCGAAATAGCGTCGCAGTAGCTTCTCACTCCGTCCTCGTCGGTGTATCGGTCTCCAAACCCAAACACGGTTGCCGGGCTGCTACTCGACGAAGCGTCGTCGGAGGTTGTAGCGTCGGCTGTCGGTCCTCTGTTGGTTCTGGATCCGCAGGCGGGCGAGCTGTCGGGCTTCTTCGGCGCGCTTGAGATATGTAGCGACGTCAAGATTCTCCCCGTCAGTGACGTGCGGCAGCATGGCGTCTAGCGTCGTCGTCAGGTTCCTGCCGTATACTAGCATGAACAGCGTGATCTGTGCTGTTTCTTGCACCGCCGTGTTGTAACCGAATGTTACGCCCTGCAGGACGGCATCCCAGGTCTTGTGTTCGACGTCGACGTACATTGCTAGCATGTCGGCGAGGGTCTTATTCAGCCGCTCCGTAAGACCATTCGTCTGTGGGTGGTAGGCCGTTGTCCTCCTGTGGCTTGTATGGCTGTACTGCAGAATGGCTTGGGTGAGCTCTGCTGCAAACGCTGTTCCTCTGTCGGTGATGAGGTCTTCTGGGGCACCATGTCGCACCAGAATGTTCTCGACGACAAATTTCGCCACTTCGGCTGCGCTGCCTTTCGGTAGAGCTTTAGTTTCAGCGAAGCGGGTAAGATAGTCCGTCGCCACGACGATCCATTTATTTCCGGACGTTGAAGTCGGAAACGGCCCCAGCAGGTCCATCCCGATCTGCTGACAAGGTCCATAAGGAGGCTTGATCGGCTGTAGTAATCCCGCTGGCCTTGTCGGTGGCGTCTTGCATCGCTGACAATCTCGACATGTCCTGACGTAACGGGAGACATCGGCGGTTAGGCGCGGCCAGTAACACCTTTCTTGTATCCTCGATAGGGTCCGGGAGAAACCGAGGTGCCCAGCGGTCGGATCGTCATGTAGGGTGTGCAGTACTTCTGGACGCAGCGCCGATGGCACAACAAGAAGGTAGTTGGCGTGGACTGGTGAGAAGTTCTTCACGAGTAGGTAGTTTTGAAGCGTGGACGAAGACAATCCGCGCTTAAATGCCGTAGGAACAACGTCGGTGTGCCCTTCCAAATAATCGACGAGGCCTTTTAGCTCCGGGTCTGCTAGCTGCTGTTGAGCGAAGTCTTCCGCGCCTATTACTCCAAGGAAGGCGTCGTCATTCTCGTCATCTTGCGGCGGTGGGTCAATGGGGGCGCGTGATAGGCAATCGGCATCTCACTGTTTTCTCGATGCTGGTGGCCTCCCGAAGGAACTCTTCTACGGTCGTCGGTGGGCTTCGTATCATTGCGGCAAAAAGTTCCTCCTTCACACCACGCATGAGTAGGCGGAGTTTCTTCTCCTCGGGCATTTCAGGGTCAGCGTGGCGAAGTAGACGGCTCATTTCTTCCGCAAAGATGGCAAAGTTCTCGTTTGGTAGCTGCACTCGGGCGTCCAGCATAGCTTCGGCCCTTTCCTTGCGCACGACGTTTTTAAAGGTGCGCAGGAAGCCGCTACGGAACAGGTCCCACGTTGTCAAGGTCGACTCCCTGTTCTGAAACCACGTTCTGGCGGTGTCTTTTAAGGCGAAGTAGACATGCCGCGGCTTGTCGTCGGCGTCCCAGTTGTTGAATGTCGCAATTCGTTCGTAGGTCTCCAGCCAGGATTCCGGGTCTTCAGTCGCCGCTCCATGGAAGGTTGGTGGGTCCCGAGGTTGTTGTAGGATAACGGCGGACACTGGGGCAGCCATTGGGGTTGTCTTGACCACGATCTTCTTTGTCGTCTCAGGTAGAAGTCCATGCTCTGGGGGCAGTTCTTTCAGTCTGCGGCTAGCACGCTGGTCTTGGGCGATGTTGGTTTTGTCGTCGGGTTTCGGGCTTGGATCGCGGCTTTGCGGGGGCGTTCGGTACATGAACACACAAGCACCTCCACCAGATGTCACGTGGTGGTGACGTTCAAGAACGCAGTAGCAATACTGTGTAAGACAAAACTAACTTTTATTGGGCGAACCTGTGTCCACAAGAACAGGCTACACTTATAGCACAACGATAGCGGCGAACACGGTCGGCGATCATCGAAAATCTGATCGGCGGGTCAAGCGCGTCGGCTTTTATACAGCACTCGTCGAATGTTCCAGACTAATCGTTGGGACCCGCGTGCCTTCCACAAAGTTCTACACCATTCGCGTCAGGCGATGAAACCAGATAACACAAGGATCGGCGACAACAGACAGCGGATAGAAGCATCGATAACTTTTCAGAAACTACGGATACATGCAGGCACGTCCCGCGCTGTGCGATAACATTTGTTAGGCGGCGAAACGTGGTCGCCCGATAAAGATAAGTACACGTGTCGATATGTTATGGTAATGTTTCATTTACGGAGATTCAGATGAAGTATTCTGTGGCCGAGAAAACCAAATCTATTGCCAATGTAAGAATGTACAATCAAGATCAAATCCCGAGTCTAGGGCACTAAGCGTTCTCTAGTAACTAAATAAATTGTGATAATATCTTATGTCGCAGAGGAATGGCCGATGGAAGCTGTGTTCATAAGATGTGAAAAAAGAATTCGCTTCAAGAAAGTTAACCGATAAGAATAAATGATATGTTGAAAGATATTAGAAGAAAGAGTATTTAATGACATTAGTGTATAGTCTAGCACAGGATGAATATCACGAACGCAAAGTAAAACAAAGGCACCACATTGCCCTCCTTCCAGCTACAAGTCAATATACCCGAGTTGAAATTCTCAGTGAAACGTTGATCCAGAAAAATTGACGAGTAAACAAATCTAGCTTTAGAAATTTTCGCGTTCTCGCCATCGAAGCCGCATGATGACGAAACTTTCAATTTTCTGTTAAGGCTAAAGACGATATCGTTATCAGTTACTACAGGAACCACTGTATGGAAGTTTGCGTCGCAACTTTCTGAGAAATGTTGTACGGGATCATCGAACAATTCGTATAAAAACACTTCATTGATATCGCACCAACATTGCGGCCGAGACCTGCTAACGCCATCGGTGTCTGTTCTTTGTGAATCGTCGCGTGAACCGTCAGCACTTCAAACGGTTCTAAGGTCGTCTTTTATCACAGCGGGATGGTATCTCCAATGAAAGTATGCTTGGCGTCTTTGCAGAGAGAGGGAAGGGAGGAATGAGAGGCAGGGAGGTTAACCAGACTTAGTCCAGATTCCTACCCTACACGTGGACAGTGGGATGGGGGAGTGAAAAAAAATGGCAGAGAAGACGAGCCTAGATCGTACTTTCACGTGCAATACGCTGGGTACAGCATGCCTGCAGTCGGGCACTCGTCTGTCGACTTCAGGCATTGTAGAACAGCTCGGATGGCTTTCAGGGATGATGAGCTATCAGGCCAAGCTCCCAAGAGCTTTTCTTCCGTAAATGGCCTATCGTCCATTCTACTCAAGGCACATTGAAGAGCCTGCGAGTGATTATCGAAGCAAGAACAGTGTCACGGAAGATGATCAACGGTAACTTCATTTAGCGTCTCTGAATGCATTTTGGCATTTGCGAGTTATCCGGCAACAACCAGTCCACTAACCTTCGCTAATGCTGAGTTTTATTTTTCGGGAAATATTTTTTTTATTCTCTTGGAGACGTTTTAAAGACAAATTAAACAAAGGTGACCTTAGCTTCCACAGGATGACCCGTAAGAGTAAATATGTACATATTACAGAGTTCATGTTTTTTTTTTTTACACAGTGACCAATTTTCGTGTCAGTGCGCTCGTAAAAGCTGGGAATGCACTCCTCCAAAAATGCTGTGAGCTCACTACTAAGATTGAAACATCGGCCTTATGGTGTCTTATAAATTGATGTTCAGAGGCACGGCCTGTACCAGCTACCTTAATTGACAAGTTGATCATACAATGAGTGTCCAGTCCTGGTAAAAAATAAGTGAATGTACAAAGCCACGAGCTGCTGCTAAAATGAAATTGAGTATATTACCACTGCACAATGTACTTCTCGCTAGAGTAAGAACTAATTGAGTAAAATTATAACTTTGGGAGTCCGCACTTGCAAGAAGACTGCTTCAGAGCAGGAAAAGAGCAGGACCAAGCAACATTAGAGCCCCCTAAAATGAAAACGGACGAGTGAGGCAACCGAACGAAACTACTTTTGAACGCATTGTTCAAATTGTGCAAATTGTGCGCCGCCTTAGACGGCCGAGAGCAAACAAACAATACGTTGCAGTGGTTACTGGGTACGCATGAGCAAACAACTTATAAAGGTGACGGTTAGGGAACGTGATAAGAGGGAGTATGATTGGAAACGGCTGTCCTGACTTAGAGCCATGATGAAAACTGTTGTTGTTGTTGTTGTTGTTGTTGTTGTTGTTGTTGTTGTTGTTGTTGTTGTTGTTGTTGTCTATCACGTGTGTGGCTCTACCCACGACGGGGGATTGGCCAAGAAATTGGTGGATTATTCCAAACTAATATGGATGAATTAATATGGCTGAAAACAATAAAACGTTAACACCTTTCCGCCTTCGTCATCGTCGTCTTTTTCCACAGTGGGCTCCGTTGCCGCTCTTTGCTTAAGGCGGCATGAGCCAGTCATTCGCAAGACGAATCGATCATCATCATCATCAACAACAACAAGAACTGTGATCTTCCGCAATGGCTGGAGCAACTTCGTCTTCTTCCATAGCTGGCTCCCTTGCCGCTCATCATTCCAGCGTAGAATTTCATTTCTCTTCTGCCTTTGTAATGAGGAGGCCGCGTTAAACGTTTCACGGGGACGCTGTATGCGGCTAGGGCGAAACCGTCGTCTGCGAACAACCCGCCAACTGTCTCGTTGGCGCCCCTCGGCGCAACTGCACGAACGCGCTCGTGCCGCTGCTCACGCGTTCGTCGGCGTCGTGTCCTTACCCGGCTGCATTTTTACAATCCGCCTTTTTCATGGCGCGACAATACATGGGCCCTCTTCGAGCAGATTAGTCGCAAAACGTCTTGGAAGGGTCGCGCGCGTGGCCGCACGCCAGAAAGTCCCCCTCCCCCCCCCAAAAAAAAAATTGGAGGACGCTTAAGCTTCGCCTTCAAGAGTGGAACGCGACAGCGTTCCCGTCGACCTGACAAGGGGTGTAAGACAATGGGCTACGGCGCAGCGACTACGCGCCCCGCATCGGACGCGGTGAGCGTCGAGCAACGCAGCGTTCGGCGCGACAACGAAATGTGCGCCTGAGCAAGCGACGCACGCCTGAGCCTTAGAAACAGCTCGTTTCTAATGCAACGCCGCGTTCACTAGAGGCGCTTTTGTACCGCTTTGAAGCATCGAACTCGTGGCTCAGTGGTAACGTCTCCGTCTCACACTCCGGAGACCCTGGTTCGATTCCCACCCAGCCCATCTTGGAAGTTGCTTTTTATTTATGAAGTGCCTGCCGTGATTTATCGCTCACGGCCAACGCCGCGGACGCCGACGCCGACACCGACGCCGACACCGACGCCGACGCCGACGACACCGGCTTTTCTGCGACACGAGCTCCTTAACGCTATCGCGTTAAAAAGAAAAGAGAAAGAAGGAAGCGCTCGGACGCACGCTGTTGCAAGCACTCGTGCCGTGTGCCGCATTGAAACTACTGGTAGCTCGACGTCGGTGTGATGCCGAAAACGTGCGTAGCGTAAGACTGCAACCCCACTTTAGAACAGAAAGCGGCCAGGGCATCGTCCTAGTTGTCCGCGGACTGCACCGTGAGCCAGGTAGTTGCCGCCTTTCATTGATGGTTATCAAATTTAACGAAAACCGATGCGTTACATTTGGGTGACACTTGAATACATCACGTTGCTGGCGAAGCCTTCTTGCAGCGTCGGTCCTCAATTACTGGTACTGGCAGCACTTGCCTGACTTCGCGTACTCGTAAGGCGTGGAATCACTGGGTCGATACGAGACCGACAAGACACTCACGCCAACGATTGAGCGACTATTGTGCGTCACCGAAACCATTTTATCATACCGGGTTGACAACGAACCAACCGACGAGCGCGAGTTGTACTGCGACGGGCTTTCTTGCCGACGGCACCGGCAAAATCAGCGTGCCGACCATCGTTCGACCGAACCCCCCACTATAGGCCGCCAAACTGACAACACGATAGCGACAGCGTCTTCACTTGTATGTATAATTAATCGTGCTCAAAATCAGTCAAACACGCCTACAAAGTTGAAACGCACAAGCTTCAGCCCTCTCAAGCCGTGCCTATGAAGCTTGAGCCAATATCGATCATCTTCACCGAAGGCTAAGCCTGGCACTGTCGAGTTCGTGCACCCGCTACCGGCGGACCTCAACTGAAATGTAAGCAGTTAGGTCGAACGAAACTGCAACTATAGTTCAGTTGAGACCTTAGCGATTTGAAATCAACTACACTTCGCACGGCGCATGTTACAATAGGCGGCAGGCGGCAACGCAGCGCTGTGTCGACATCTGTACGTCAGCGTATCTGTGGGCTATCGGTCGCATTCGCTATGCGCATATATGTAGGTCTATACGTGTTGCTTTGCCAACGCAGTTCCCTCTCAAATTTATAGATGCACTGTTCGCCTCTGCGTCAAATGGCAAACAATTAAGAGACTGTGCATTCGGTATACAGCAGCATAAACAACCGCCTCGCTCAGTTATATCAACGCTGTATGAGCTGTGGCATCCGGGCATTTTCGCGAGAGAACACGGCCTGCAAATGAGAACTTATGCGAGCACAGTTTTCTCTAACAGTGCTCTATGGCACGCGAGAACTGTAAGTAGGGTGGAGTTAAAGAGCGAGAATTGGTAATAACAGCCCTAGCAAAAATTCTAATAGAGGTTTGTATTCGTCTAATACAGTTTTGTATCAGTTGTATAAGTTTTGTATTAGACAAATAGAAATTTCTATTAGATGTACTGATTGACCTGTAAGACCAATAGGCCATATACCTTAGACATATTAGTCTTATGCACACAGTGTTGCATGTCTGCTAGCTTCTTCATTAGACTAATACGTTTTATTGGCTTTATACAGAATGTTGCTGGTCTGTTAAGCAGCATGCATGGTTGAATTCCGCTGCCATTGTTTGCTGCTTGTTTAATGCGACGGTGAAAGCTTATGAATATTTAAACTGTATTGGGGACCGTTTGCAGAGAGATGCCTAATTATTCGCTGAATCATTAAGAATTTTTCTATACAAAACGTGCAGCACACTGCGTTCACACGTTTGTATTAGTGTCATCGCACTAATCTAGTGAAACTGGCCCCTATCGACGCGCGCCTGCATGGTTTTTCCAGAGTCCTTCAATACATAGGACTCTGGTCTTGCCAATTTTGCTTCACTGGCAACTTCTCATAGTGGGGGCGGCAGCACGGCAGCGGCAATGGCGCATAACCACGCATGGCTTGTTTTGCAGATTCTGCCGCTTATCATCAGCAGTGCGGAGCCCAGTTCAGCAACGATGGACGTCATCTGGATGAGCCGGTTGGATCAAGCAGCAGTGACATCGGCAACGGACAGCGGGCATATAAAGCTAACACTGCACTCGGCTACCTTCAGTGGGGGCGGCAGCACGGCAGCGGCAATGGCGCATAACCACGCATGGCTTGTTTTGCAGATTCTGCCGCTTATCATCAGCAGTGCGGAGCCCAGTTCAGCAACGATGGACGTCACCTGGATGAGCCGGTTGGATCAAGCAGCAGTGACATCGGCAACGGACAGCGGGCATATAAAGCTAACACTGCACTCGGCTACCTTCAGTGGGGGCGGCAGCACGGCAGCGGCAATGGCGCATAACCACGCATGGCTTGTTTTGCAGATTCTGCCGCTTATCATCAGCAGTGCGGAGCCCAGTTCAGCAACGATGGACGTCACCTGGATGAGCCGGTTGGATCAAGCAGCAGTGACATCGGCAACGGACAGCGGGCATATAAAGCTAACACTGCACTCGGCTACCTTCAGTGGGGGCGGCAGCACGGCAGCGGCAATGGCGCATAACCACGCATGGCTTGTTTTGCAGATTCTGCCGCTTATCATCAGCAGTGCGGAGCCCAGTTCAGCAACGATGGACGTCACCTGGATGAGCCGGTTGGATCAAGCAGCAGTGACATCGGCAACGGACAGCGGGCATATAAAGCTAACACTGCACTCGGCTACCTTCAGTGGGGGCGGCAGCACGGCAGCGGCAATGGCGCATAACCACGCATGGCTTGTTTTGCAGATTCTGCCGCTTATCATCAGCAGTGCGGAGCCCAGTTCAGCAACGATGGACGTCACCTGGATGAGCCGGTTGGATCAAGCAGCAGTGACATCGGCAACGGACAGCGGGCATATAAAGCTAACACTGCACTCGGCTACCTTCAGTGGGGGCGGCAGCACGGCAGCGGCAATGGCGCATAACCACGCATGGCTTGTTTTGCAGATTCTGCCGCTTATCATCAGCAGTGCGGAGCCCAGTTCAGCAACGATGGACGTCACCTGGATGAGCCGGTTGGATCAAGCAGCAGTGACATCGGCAACGGACAGCGGGCATATAAAGCTAACACTGCACTCGGCTACCTTCAGTGGGGGCGGCAGCACGGCAGCGGCAATGGCGCATAACCACGCATGGCTTGTTTTGCAGATTCTGCCGCTTATCATCAGCAGTGCGGAGCCCAGTTCAGCAACGATGGACGTCACCTGGATGAGCCGGTTGGATCAAGCAGCAGTGACATCGGCAACGGACAGCGGGCATATAAAGCTAACACTGCACTCGGCTACCTTCAGTGGGGGCGGCAGCACGGCAGCGGCAATGGCGCATAACCACGCATGGCTTGTTTTGCAGGTTGGTTATTACTCTCATGTATCAAGACTACGGTCAAATTGCCTATGTCTATTGGTGCTGCCGCTCCCTGCGAAGTGTTTTGAAGTTTTGAGCATGTGGTGGTTGGGTCTAAAGGTCTTGCTTTCCGGGGACGTTGAAACAAACCCTGGCCCAACTGTGGAAGAAATGCTGAAACAAATTTTGGATAAGCAAATTCAAATGGACAACAGGCTCGCCAATTTGGAAGAGAGCCTAGTAAAAATTACGAGTCAATGTGCTCGGGTGGAAATTCTAGAAAGAACGATTGAAGACGTTAAGCGTACAGTTCAGTATCAGCAACAGCGACTAACTGAATTAGAAGACCGGGCACGACGGAATAATCTTATTGTATTTGGTGTTCCCGAGACTGAAAACGAAACCCGTGAAGATATCGAGCAACAAGTTGTAAAAAATATTTTTTCGAACAAACTTGGCGTTACGATTTCATCAGTTGAAAGAATACATAGGCTTGGTCAAAAGAAACAATCACGCAATAGACCTGTTATCCTAAAATTGTACGATTACAATGAAAAGGTGGCAATCTTTAAAAATTGCAAAAAACTCAAAGGAACCAAAATTAGTGTTTCTGACGACTATTCGCCAGAAACAGTCGCAAAAAGAAGACTACTTTGGAAATCGGCTCAGACTGATAAACGCGATGGCGCAAAGGTCAGTCTTGTTCACGATAAGCTTTTCATCAATAGCATTGCTTACACATGGGACTTTGAGCAGAATGTGCGCATGAGACTGCGCAATGAGCGACCCCATGCCACCGAAAAAGTTGATTGACGCGCAAGGCACCCTGAAATAAGGTTACTGAACATTAATGCACGGAGCATAGTGAATAAGGCAGAACAGCTTGAATACTTGTCATTGCTTTACGACGCAGAGCTCATTGCCATAACAGAAACGTGGTTGCACAGTGACGTCAAGGACGATGAGGTATTTCCAAGCACTTACAATGTAATCCGCAAAGACAGAGGAACACGAGGCGGTGGCGTGGCGCTTCTAGTGAAGAAACCACTCAGATATGAAACTGTGCCATCCATAAACGGGCATGAAAGTGTGTGGTGCAAACTATTTCTTGGCAATACCATTTTGATAGCTGGCGTTATCTATAGAGCCCCCGGAAGCCCTGTTGAATTTTTGTATGCGCTTGACCAGCATTTAAATAACATAAGGAATGCCAGAAGTAGAATTATTTTAACAGGGGATTTTAATTTACCAGGTGTCGATTGGGATGCGAGAATTACGGGGCCAGTGGAAAAGCCTAGCGCTGATATAATGTTCGAGATTATGCTTAAGCATAACTTTGTTCAGGTAGTTCATGAGCCGACCAGGACACAGGGGCAAAATCAATCTACGCTGGATTTGTTATTTTTGACTAACGGAATATTTAATTATAATGTCGACATTGAGGAAGGCATATCAGATCATAAAACAGTAGTAGCAACTTTAAGTATAGGAAACACGCAATTAAAAAAGAATCCTTCTGTATATGTATATAATTTTAATCGGGCTGACGACACGTCGGTTATCGACTACTTAGAACGAGCTCTTGATAACATGCCGGTTGATAATGACATAAATAGGGTTTGGAGATACTTTGTATCAGCTGTTCGCGCCTGTTTAGAAAAATATGTGCCCAAGAAAATCAAGCGCATAGGAAAACCCAGTCCATGGGTAACTAGAAACATTATTCATTTGAAGCGGCGACTGAATCGTGCACGTAGAAGTATGCCAAGGCGATGTGCAGAAATAGCCAGTCTCAGTACACAAGTTAGAAAGGAATTAAAAGACGCAAAGGCGGCATTTTTTTTCAACAACACTGGTGGATTACTTGCAAAACTCACCTCAAAAATTCTGGAATTACTTATCTGGTTCTACGTGCAACATTAATGAAATTAAGGTAGACGGAAATATCTGCACTAAACCAGCTTTGATCGCACAGGCTTTTAACAGTATGTTTAACTCTGTGTTTACACCTGGCAGTAATAGGCACCCCATAAATGCGAGCGATGGTTTGTTGCTGTGTGAAGATAGAAATGAAATTGTACTCTCTCGAGAAGGCATTCTAGCATTGTTGCTAAAACTGGATACCAAAAAATCTTGTGGCCCCGATGAGATACCCAATGAGTTTTTAAGGCGTTATTGTGAATGGATATCGCATTTTTTGTTTAGAATTTTTGCAATATCATTCCGTATCGGAGGTGTGCCAGAAGATTGGCTCCTTGCACGCATCGTACCTATATTTAAAGCGGGCAGTAAGTTATTGACGGAAAACTACCGGCCTATTTCCATTACATGCTCCGCGTGTAAACTGTTGGAACACATAATATCCAAAAATCTCGTTGAATATATAGAAAACAACAACTTATTCTACAGTAAGCAGCATGGCTTCCGCCAACGTCTGTCAACGGTGACGCAGCTTTTTGAGGTGTCTCATGCTTTCGGCGTCGCAATTAACAACAACGAACAACTTGATGTTATATTAATAGATTTTTCGAAGGCTTTTGACCGGGTGTGTCACATAAAACTTATTGAGAAATTGTATAAACTTGGAGTCAATACACAAATTGTGAAATGGATCCATGCGTACCTTACAAATAGAAAGCAATATGTTCAAATAGCAGGCGAAAGATCATCCTCATTACCTGTGTTATCCGGTGTACCACAGGGTTCGGTTTTAGGACCAATTCTGTTTCTATTATATGTCAATGACATTGCTAATGACTTGCATCCTAACATTGAACTGCGTCTATTTGCGGATGATTGCCTTATTTATTGTCGTGTTAAGAATGTCCAGGATCAAGTGTTGTTGAACGAAAGCTTGCAAAGAATTTATGACTGGTGTGTTACGTGGGACATGAAAATTAATTTCGATAAATCAGCTTACATGACTATATCTAACAAGAAAACCCCGTTGCTTTTTTCTTACAGAATAAATAATAGCCCACTTCAACATGTTAGTAAGCTTAAGTATCTCGGGGTTACAATCACGCACAATTTGAATTGGAACGCACACATCGAAAAGATATGTGGTTCTGCTCAACGCAAACTCGGTCTGTTAAGACGAAAGTTGAAAGATGCTACACCCGAGGTAAAGCTCAAGGCGTACAAAACAGTAGTACGGCCTACACTGGAATACGCATGTATAGTCTGGGATCCGCACCAAGTAGGCTTGATAAATAAACTGGAACGAATTCAAAGACTAGCCGCAAGGTTTATCTTTAATGCTTATCAAAGGACGCAGTCTGTAACTGCGTTATTATCTCGTGCCGGTTTGCCCGAACTGGCCACGCGCAGAAAAATAGCCAGGTTGAAATTCTTGTACCAAATGTATAATAATAAATTCAATTTGGACTCCAGACTATACTTGCGTCCCACTGGACGAGTGTCCCCACGTACAGCTCACCCTCATGTTGTAATGCCCTATGTGCCGCGTGTTGATGCCTTCAAATTTTCCTTTCTTGTGAAAACTATAGTTGATTGGAACAAACTTGACGCAGATGTATTTATTGAAACGCCCACAACTGAATCATTTGAGCGTAAACTGTCATGTGTTTGCTGAATGCATTGTTTGATTATTGCGGAACTGGTGTTACGTGTTTGTGGAAAAATTTTTTCCCCCACCCCTGTAACAGCCCGCAAGGGCTAACAGTATTGGAAATAAATAAATAAATAAATAACTTGGCCTCTCTTCAGGCTCGTCGCGATAAGTCATGAGAAAACAGGTAGTGCTTACAGCACCAGCAAATACTTCGCCATGAAAAAAAAAAAAGCACGACCGAATACCAGCCGTAATCCGAAAGGCTGAGTCGCGGCACCCGGTGAGTTTAGGAACGATGGTGCAATTGCAGCAACTATATTTGTTTGCCACTGAAGTTTCGTTAGTCCCGTATTTTCTGTAGAAATGCGCATAAAGTATTGTTAAACTTGTAACCCAAATTGATAAATTAATACCGCAAATAAAAGGCCTTAATATTCAGGGACACCAAAGAGCAGTATCGCAGAGAAGTGTACACGGCGGGCGCAGTGGCGTAGCCAGAAATTTCGTTCGGGGGGGGCTCACATTGCAGCTCGGTCTCCTCCTTAAGAGGAAGCTTTAGCTCGAGTGCTCGTATCTAAATACATGTAAATGGAGAATTAGTTTTTCTCGGCAACCAGTGCACCAAATTTGACGAGGTTTGTTGCATTTAAGAGAAAAACTTATATTGTACTGACTGTTGGTGTCGAATTTTTCATTTAGTTGGTCAATTCTTTATTAAAAATTAACCAACATAGCAAATTTTAAGAAATCTAAACTATCAAGTTTAAAGCTATGTAAAACTATGTTTAAAACTATGTAAACTATGTAGCTGTAAGCTTAGCTGTCGTGTTTCAGGTTCGTAGAAGTGGCACCATGGTTCGTCCCCGATCACAAGTGGAGACAAGAAGTCGTCCCCCTTATTGTGATACCGGATCAGATGAGTCAAGGCAGCGCTGAACTTCTCCGTCTTCTGGCCGTAGATCAAAACCTTGGGCAACCATTGCGCACACTAGAGCGGATAACCGAGATGTTCAAGAATTATGGCGTGAACCGAACCGTGACTGATGTTCACACGCTCTGCCAGTTCATCAATGCTTATCGTCCGTTCTTGTCTCATCAGCTCATCAACCTTTGCAGTTTTGTTAGGTGTGATTGCACGATGGGCTTTGGCCCGGTCTTGGATCGTCTTTGCAACTTTCACGTCCTTCTTTGAATCGTTTGCTCGAACGCTTCACAGTGGCCAATTAATGCAATGTTCAGCGTACACGGCAGCCATACGGCGACTAATTTCTTTTTGGGAAATACCTTCAGCTGTCAAAAACCTCAGGCCACCAGGCTGCTCAACTTCTAGAGCGTCCATTATGTCGCGCAACCATGTTCAACCCAATGCATGAGAACATTCAACAACCTTGATACTCACACCTGCGTGTCACTTTTGTAATAGAGAGATGCCTCTGTGTCACGTGCATGCCTCGCAGCTAATGGATCGAACAATTATTGCGCGGTGTGAGTAGGGTCACTTTCATTTTACTCGCCTTCGTACATTAGAAATGCGAAGATACAATGGAATATACAAATGTCAATATACAGCTTGATAAAAGGGAAAAAACTTTCACTGGAAACAAAGTACACTGCACGTATACACGAAACTCCGCAACAAGATATTTAAATATACGTATAAGTCTCCAATAAATCTACGTATGTAAAAAAAGTCACTGTATACAATGCGTCAAACAAGGCAAATAAACATGTTGAGCAATCAGAGATTCACAGAATCCTAGATCCTATCCCCATTCCATCCACTCCCCCCGATGTATCGCGCGCGACGGAAGGCGGCGCGCTTGCTCCCCGCTTTGCCCTTTTGCGCACACAAGACTGAGCCACCATCGTCGTCTCACCCATTCCAGACCTCCATGCCCTTCCCTATGCTTTCACTCGCACATACAGCATGCGGCGCGCGGTCACGATGTTATCGCCCTTGGACTTTATACGAAACATGAGGGCGACGGCAGGAATGCGCCTGGCGTGTCCATATAATTGCTATCGCAATACTATATAATAAAACTATCCGGCAACTGAAGCGTCTCGTGGCCCATTACTGTCCGCAAAAGAAGTAACAAAATCAAACTTTCACCATACGACAATTCGCTGCGCCACAACAATGTCTTTTTTTCTTTTGTGGGGCTGGGGCACCGAAATGAAGAAAGCGCAAAGTATGTTGGCCACAATCAAATGCCTACTTTGGGCACCTAATGTAGCTACCGAAAGAATATCGAAGAAAACGTGAGACGCTTGGTCCACCGAGAACCATACGCGTACTGCTCGGTGTCCTACACTGGCGAGAAAAGACTTTCCGGAGAAGTTGCGCTCAAGCGAACGCGGTGCGTCGAGTCCCTACAGTGATGGCGGTGAGCGACGATAGTTTCTTTTTCTCGTCTGCCAGCCAGAAAGTGCCGAAAACTATGCCAGGCGAAAATCCACTCGGCCAGAGAAAAGCGAACGCGCACCGAAGTGCGCCGCGCGGTGGTCGGGGTAACACCAGTTTGAATAGGTGCTCTGTGGTAACACCAGAAAAACTCATGCGCTCTGACTGCCTCTGGCAGCCCGCGGGTAGGGTAACGAGGACAAAAAAAGGAAAGAGGCTCAATGTGTCCTCGCGAATAAAAGTCGAAGTAGAAAAAATAAATAAGAACGTAGTTACCTTGGCTGACTTTAGAGTTTGACATGGATGCTTTGGCGTAGGCGAAAAAAATGGTATTTTTTATGTGTCATGACGGCACGAATGAACCACAACGACGCTTCATCTCATCCGACTTCGCTGCTGGCTTTGTCAACTTGTCTGATAGTGTGTTGATTTGGATTGTCTCGTTGTATTGTCCGATGTAAGACTTTAGAAACGTCAATGCACCTTTGGCGTCCAATATTTATAGTTACATCAAACCAGCAAAGTTCCTCAATTGAAAATCTAACGCACAACTTTGGAAATGTCAATGCACCTTTCACATCAAATGTTTATGAGAACTGTACGCCCATAAATTTTGGAATTGACATCCATGTGCTGCGTAAATTCCGCGGCCTCCGCAAGATGCCGTGGCGAGCCTGTTCGCCGTCAAAAAGCCCTTGAAACTTTGTGCTCGGATGGGCCTGCTTGGCGTTATGTGACTGCCGGTGCATAGGCGCTGCCGCGAAATCCAGCCCGAGTTCGCAAGGTTCGCGCTGAAATCTCTTTCCGAGCGTGAAAAAGACATTCTAGAGAAAATTCAGAATGATTTCCGGCACCGGGGATTGCTTGGGTGGGCGGTGCATGGACAGCACGAAAAAATTTCGGGGGGGGGGCTGAAGTCCCATAAGCCTCCCCCCCCCCTGGCTACGCCCCTGGGCGGGCGGGAAGATCGCAAAACTGTGACCGCAGTCAGCCATAGTTGCGCACAGCAGGTGTGCATTGGTGGTTGCAATGTTGCAGTGTACTGTAGCCATGTGAAGGTGAGGCGTGCGTGATATTCAGTGAATGAACGATGTGTTTTTAAGGAACCCGATGTGTTGGCGCCTGCGCAATCTTATTCGTGCAGTAGTATATTTGGGCAGTTTCATCTATGGATGTTGTGCGACGTTAAAACAACGGAAGGCAACTGTTTTTACCCCTTTGCTTCGCGGCTTTGTGGATCTAACAGCGTGCATCAATGTGATGTGTTTTCCCCGGCGCCGGTACTACTATTCGGAGGTAATTATTCTACTTATTTATGTGTCTATTGTATATAGTAGAAAGTTGTTTCTTTCTCTTTATACCAACAGTGGATGTACTTCAGTACAGTGTAATTGGGCCGATTGTTGTGCGCATAGCAGCAATGACATGCCTGCTTCCGACAATGCTGCGCAAGATTTCCGTCTAGAGTTGTTCCTTATCTGTCTACAGTTTCGATGTAACACACAGAACATCTTATGTTCATTTTATATGCTGTCTAATTCTTCTGTCGTTTCATGTGACCTCATTTTACATTATGATAAACTTGTCGAGCTAAGCATACCACACTTCGTCCTAAAATTAGTTTGGAAATTGCGGGGCCATATTATTCCAATTTAGAAGCAAATATTGCCAGCTTCAACATTTATTGGTAGAACTAGCACTCCTGCTTTTAAATGTTTCTATGTGTGCGTACGTGTCTGCCCAGGTTTTTTTAACCTGCTCCTCAAAAGGACATTCTCTGGTCGAAGTGGTGGAGTAAAAGCCCTGGAAATCAGGATAGCTGACCTGGCGAAGATCTTGAAAGAGGAATCTGTAAAAATACATGATGTGCTTACGAATGCTTCTGCCATTTATGCCTGTTTTTGTTCTGTATCTGATGCATTGCAGCCTTTTCTTTCAGACCTATAGACCTATTAGACTAAGGCACTAATAGGCCTAATAGACTAATACGCCGATAGAAATATTAGAATAATACACCAATAGACCTATTCGACTAGTACACTGACAGACATAATAGATTGTATTAGTGTCAATAACCTGATAGGCTATGAATTTTTCTATTACAATTATTGCTAGGGAGCCCCTAATATATATATCTGGATCACAGGTGCGTTAAGTGGTTCGGCCGGTCATATTGACTTGTATCAGGGTTTATCAGCGCGGAATCTATGCGCAGATTTGTACGTTTTGCTACATTTTGACATTATTTCATATCAATGATGCCCCTTTTCCACAATATTTCACGATAACAACGATCTGCGGTTGTAGATGTCGATGTAAACAAGTGCACCGCTTTGATAAATTCGACGTGGAAGACTGCCCTCGAAGACCTCTTGAATATGCTAAATTTCTAAACAATCTATAAAAATAATGCAATAAGCGATGTCCAAGTGCAGAAATCAGCAACAAATTTGAAGGCAGCCATGTCGCCAAACGAAATTCAGCGTGCCTTCACTGGCCGCACTGTTTGCAGAACAGCGCACTCAGGCCTGCTCATCCAGTAGTCGGTAAGTGATACATGGCTTCCAGAAATGACATGCTGTCCCGAAGAAGCCATTAACAATGTTTCGCGGTCCACGGAACGCAGGTACAAAGGTGCAGCGGTGGCGTAGAGGTAGAACACCCGCCTCCCGTGCAAGAGGTCCATGGTTCGAATCCCGGTGCCGCGCAATTTTCCACCGGAATAAAAAAAATCCGCGTGTTCATAAAATTGCATAAACAGGCCTGGAGTGGCCTGATCCCGGTGACCAGAACCGCTAACGCACTCCCTCACCAGAGCAGAATTGGCCTATATGAACACAACAATCAAACCCCGGCCCTCAGTCCCCAGCAGCTGCGAAGCAAATGACCACGGCGGCGGTCAGAGCTGCGACGCAGCGGAGGGTGCTAAGAATCCCTGGCTCCGGACAGGCCGCCATTGGAATATGAACCTTGCAATGTTTAACGCTAGAACGTTGTCTAGTGAGGCGAGTCTAGCAGTGCTATTAGAGGGCAGGGAAGTATTATAGGGCTCAGTGAAGGTAGGAGGCCGAAAGAAGCATATACAGTGTTAAAAAGCGGGCACGTCCTGTGCTACCGTGGCTTAGCGGAGAGACGAGAATTAAGAGTCGGATTATTGATTAATAAGGATATAGCTGGTAGCATGCAGCATTGAGGAGACAGTGGCAGGTCTTGTTGTGAAACTTAATAAGAGGTACAAAATGAGGGTTGTACAGGTCTACGCCCCTACATCCAGTCATGATGACCAGGAAGTTGAAAGCTTCTATGAAGACGTGGAATCGGCGATAGGTAGAGTGAAAACAAGATACACTATACTGATGGGCGACCTCAATGCCAAGGTAGGCAAGAAGCAGGCTGGAGACAAGGCAGTGGGGGAATATGGCATAGGCACTAGGAATAGCAGGGGAGAGTTATTAGTAGAATTTGCGGAACAGAATAATGTGCGGACAATGAATACCTTCTTCCGCAAGCGGAATAGCCGAAAGTGGACGTGGATGAGCCCGAACGGCGAGACTAGAGATGAAATAGACTTCATACTCTGCGCTAACCCTGGCATCATACAAGATGTGGACGTGCTCAGGAAGGTGCGCTGCAGGGACCATAGGATGGTAAGAACTCGAATTAGCCTAGACCTGAGGAAGGAAGGGAAGAAACTGGTACATAAGAAGCCGATCAATGAGTTAGCGGTAAGAGCGAAAATAGAGGAATTCCAGATCAAGCTACAGAACGAACAGGTATTCAGCTATAACTCGGGAAGAGGACCTGAGTGTTGAAGCAATGAACGACAATCTTGTGAGCATCATTAAGGAGTGTGCAATAGAAGTCGGTGGTAACTCCGTTAGACAGGATACCAGTAAGCTATCGCTGGAGACGAAACATCTGAACAAGAAACTCCAATGTATGAAAGCCTCTAACCCTAGAGCTAGAATAGAACTGGGGGAACTTTTGAAGTTAATCAACAAGCCAAATACAGCTGACATAAGGAAGTATAATATGGATAGAATTGAACATGCTCTCAGGAACGGAGGAAGCCTAAAAGCAGTAAAGAAGAAACTAGGAATGGCCAAGAATCAGATGTATGCGTTAAGAGACAAAGCCGGCAATATCATTACTAATATGGATGAGATAGTTCAAGTGGCTGAGGGGTTCTATAGAGATTTACACAGTACCAGTGGCACCCATGATGATAATGGAAGAGAGAATAGGCTAGAGGAATTTGAAATCCCACAAGTAACGCCGGAAGAAGTAAAGAAAGCCTTGCTAGCTATGCAAAGGGGAAATCAGCTGGGGAGGATCAGGTAAAAGCAGATTTGATGAAGGATGGTGCGCAGATTGTTCTAGAAAAACTGGCCACCCTGTATACGCAATGCCTCATGACTTCGATCGTACCGGAATCTTGGAAGAACGCTAACATAATCCTAATCCATGAGAAAGGGGACGCCAAAGTCTTGAAAAATTATAGACCGATCAGCTTACTGTCAGTTGCGTACAAACTATTTACTTAATGGAGTTGATGGAGAATACCTTAGTAACTTGCGATTCGCTGATGATATTGCCTTGCTTAGTAACTCAGGGGACCAATAGCAATGCATGCTTACTGACATGGAGAGGCAAAGCAGAAGAGTGGGTCTAAAAATTAATCTGCAGAAAACTAAAGTAATGTTTAACAGGCTCGGAAGAGAACAGCAATTTACAATAGGTAGCGAGGCACTGGAAGTGGTAAGGGAATACATCTACTTAGAGCAGGTAGTGACGGCGGATCCGGACCATGAGACGGAAATAATCAGAAGAATAAGAATGGGTTGGGATGCGTTTGGCAGGCATTCTCAGATCATGAACAGCAGGTTGCCATTATCCCACAAGAGAAAAGTGCATAATGGCTGTGTCTTACCAGTACTCACCTACGGGGCAGAAACCTGGAGGCTTACCAAAAGGGTTCTACTCAAATTGAGGACGACGCAACGAGCTATGGAAAGAAGAATGATAGGTGTAACATTAAGGGATAAGAAAAGCGCAGATTGGGTGAGGGAGCAAACGCGAGTTAATGACATCTTAGTTGAAATCAAGAAAAAGAAATGGGGCATGGGTAGGACATGTAATGAGGAGGGAAGATAACCGATGGTCATTAAGGGCCACGGACTGGATTCCGAGGGAAGGGAAGCCTAGCAGGGGGCGGCAGAAAGTTAGGTGGGCGGATGAGTTTAAGAAGTTTGCAGGGACGACATGGCCACAATTAGTTCATGACCGGGGTTGTTGCAGGTATGGGAGAGGCCTTTGCCCTGCAGTGGGCGTAACCAGGCTGATGATGATGATGATGATTTGGCAAATATGATCACATGTTGCAGAACGTGTCTTTAACAAAGCAGACAGCCATGGTTCATTATTATTTATGCTCAATCAGCTCAACCAGGCTGATGATGAGGATGATGATGAAACGCACAACCGACGTGCACTCAACCTGGGCGCAGGTACACAAATCAACCTGCGAAAGCCCCGAGACCCTTCCAAAACGTTTTCAGCGGCGTACGGCAGAGGGCTGCACGGGAAAATGAAAAAGGCGGATTGCTAGTAGGTGCAGCGGCGCGGGGCGTTTCTCGCGGCGCTCCATGTTTCTGTGCAGGCGCGAGTAAGAGCGGGTGCGAGAAAGAAAACCTGGGGGCCTTTGCTCCTTGAATACGTGACTCAGCCTAGGCACTGCGGTGGAGAAGTTTCTTGGCGCGTGTTGCGCGCGTTTGTCCCTAGGCGTGGCGGCATAGCGGAGTGGGGTCGAGTTCGTTTACGCTCGGACGCTGGCTGCCGGCGCGTTGAAGCGAATGAAGCACCGCGCTCTTACGCCCCATTTCGTGATCGCTGTGTGAGAAGGTGTGTCGGATACAATTTATCGCGCACGCGGCGCCGGTGCTGAGTCAGTCATGCCGGATTATAAGTTTGTCGTATCTTACGACGCTCTACCATCAAAAGAAGAAGCATCATTGATTTTCCTCGGGGAGCGATAGGGGCCGCAGTATAGGCCGGCCCTGCTCTCCTGGAATTTTCATGAGCATTTTTGAGTGAGATAAACGCGCAGCGCCTTAGCAACCACGGTTGAGCGCGATTTTGCGACTCGGCCACGTTAGGTTAGGCTAATGTTAGCTTAGGTTGGCTTACGTTAACGTTACATTACGCTAGGTTAGCGTAAATGTTAAAGTTAATGTTAGCGTTAGACGCGTCAGGGGGGGGCTCGCCTTATTCTCGTAAGGCGCTCTGCCTAGTAGATTTTCAATATATGCTGACCGGCCTCTTACACAGTCCCTACTGCTCCCACAGAAACATCTGCGATGTGATCACCTGTTTCATCGCAGTGGCCCACTTCGCAATGCCGGCGCACCTAGGGACAAACTCCCACAACACGTGCGAACTTCTCCGTAATGCCTAGGCAGAGTCATATAGCAGCAGCCGCAGCAACAGCAGCGGCTGTCGCCTGGCACACCACGTCAGAGAGGAAAGGTGACGCAAGAAACTCGTTTGGACCCCACCACGTCGAATGTGCACAACACCCTCTGGAGCTCCCTGGGCGTCGCCGCATTCGCCTCTTGATAGCTGTAATTATCTGTGACCACCCTCACAAGAATTGCAGAAACTTGAGCCCTTCCCGCCTGCTAACGTGTGGATCCAGAGGGGACGTAGATAGAACTGTAGAGAAGAGGAGGAGAAGAAGCAGGTCCCATACAAGGGGCGGGGGAGAGGTGACCTGAGAAAGCAAGGAAACCCTACTATAATATGACGGCGATTGCGGAGAAACTGGATAAGCTGAAGTTCAAGGTAAGCAGCAGTTGGATAAGCTTAAGCTCAAGGTACGGTACAGTGCCTTCCTGCTAGTTCTGAAAAATAGACACCTTGCAAATATGTCAAGCAGACAAATTATGCAGGGCTGCAGAAGCAAAGCCGCATTAATTAAGGCGCACCGCAGGGTCCAGGTGACACTACGGAAGCAGTCGACCATCGAATCAACACTTCTGCGCGCGCAGTCGTAGCTTTGTGGCTATGGCATTGCTAGAGAACACGGATTTGATACCGACCGTGGCAGCGGCATTTCGACAGGGGCGAAATAGAAAACCCACATTCACTTAGATTTTGGGGCACGTTAAAGAGCATCGCCTTGAAAAAATTCATCAGGAGTCCGCCGCAACGGCGTTCCTCAAAATGCAATTGTGGTTTCGCACGTACAGCCCAATAATCCAATGCGATGGCACATGGCAAGATGCGATGTCCCATGTGAGGCAATGACAAAGCTCAACCCTCGCGAAGGTTACTAAATATGGCTCACAACAACGCCTCAAGCAAACACCTCTCCCTCTGTGTTTTGTGTACTAAGCAGACAACAGCAGTGTCGCACACAAGGTAAGGTTTAACATCAACTGATGGTTCTCGTGTTAGACTAAACGTTGAACAAATTAAGCTTTCTCCGTCAACATCCCCACTATTTGTTGTCGATCAAAGCAACCAGCACAGAAAGCTTTGCTTACATCGATTTCCACAGTTCGTGGGATCTGCATAATTTTTTTGCATTTGCCCATCACTGAAATGGTTGTTCAGGAAAATCAGGAAAGTGAAATTTCTGCACCGTGACCTCTTCTCCTAGTCACCTTGCCAACAAGAAAGCGTGGCTGTTATAGAGCGATCAACAGCGAATAATGCCCATGCCAGGTCATCCTCGGTGCTCTATTGAAAAGACTTTATCCTTCTTTTTACAGCTGTTGGTTTGTCAGTAATGCCATTCAATGTTTTTTTTGGATTTCTGTGGATTTATTATACTTGTAATATAACCTAAAGATGATTTTGGTCTATTTTCGCTGTTTGCGGAATCAGCAAAAACACTATGTCACTGCTGAACATGCTATGATTAGGCCTAAGGAACTCGGGTTTTATTCAACGTCAACGTCTAACACCATCAGTTTAGCCGCAAGTACACATTCACAGGTAGGGCAAAAAAAAAACGCACATACACTTGGGAATGATATAAACTGCAAATTGACATAGCGTACGTTTGTAATACATAGAAGGAAGCAGACCATTCTCCGTCAGGAGAAGTACAAGCACATGTCACATCCGTATGCTCGCCGTTCCATGCCTACAGGTGAAACATGCCGAAGTTGGCAGATTTTTCACAAGCTGCTTCAAGCTGGATGTTGCCGCTGATGGGTCCGACGAAAAAAGTGCCGAAGAGAATGAAAACTCAGAGCTAAATGCCGGCACCGCAGGGCAACGCGTTTCACTGGACCATGGCGTCCGAGATTCTTCGAGCTGACGGTTTCTGCTCCAGAAGCCTCAATCGGCGCCCTCTCCAGCAAAAAGTATAATCTGGCACATGCAACCCCCTAGCCAGACATCGCGCTGTTAGCCCATGGCTGGGGTGCCGTGAAGACGACCGTATAAGGGAGACCGCGCGAGAGCCCAATGCGCGCATTGCCTCTCTTTTCACACGTTATGTAAAACTTTCACGGGGATATATGGCTAACAATCTCAGCCCTACATCCTGTTATCCACCGCTGCAACGCTCTTTCGGACAGCATCCCCGGTTCCCAGTGCAACCAGGACACACTTTGCAGTGTAGTAGTTTGAACTGTCTAGTCCTCTTGTACATTTTTTCCTGTACGTTTCTGTATCGTTATCTACTGAGCCCGTATTCATGTTTTATTAATTTTTTTATTTTAAGCAAATAATCTGCGGTATCACACATCATTCGCTGTCTGTGAACTTTCCACTTATCATAGATGGCATAGTGTAATTGTTGCTTGCCTTATATTAATCTGATTAGCATCCTTTGCGTCCTCAAAGCGTTTGACCCTGTTTATCTATCTCTATACCTAGCTAGCTAGCTAACTGTTAGCCTTTTACGCACACACTGTGACCCAAGTTGTATAGTAGCTAAGGTCACTAGGTCGCGGTCTTGACGCCATCGTAGTCGATCCACCTTCGTCATTCCAGTTTAGTTACCCGAGTCGCCTTATGTCATTTTCATCCCGCTATCTGCGGCAACCCTATAGCTCTAAATGTCTGGTAGCTTGAACCGCCAGGTATACTCTCGTGATTATGAAGCTGTGGTGGTCATTAGCTCGCCATCATTCCAGTGATAAGTGCGTTTATTGAGGGCAAACGGCAGCGCAGAATCATAGTAACACGACAACAACGGTCTCTGTAAGGCGGCGATCAGGTTACTACGACGGCATGGCGAAAGTCCGAAGACCGCAAGAATGACGACGAATGAACTACTAGGACAGCTTCATGATCATGAGCACAAACTTAGTGGTACAAGCTATTAAACATTTAGGGCTACTAGGTGGGCGTAGAAGCGCGTGATGATGACGGCTTGGAGAGAGTCAGATTAGGAATCTGCAATAACGACAATGGAACGACCACGACGGCATCGCGATCACTAGCATTTTCACCTAGTCACCCAAGCTGCCAGGCAACTTGGTTCATTGTGTCGGCGTAAGATGACAGACAGACAGACAGACAGACAGACAGACAGACAGACAGACAGACAGACAGACAGACAGACAGACAGACAGACAGACAGACAGACAGACAGACAGACAGACAGACAGACAGACAGACAGACAGACAGACAGACAGACAGACAGACAGACAGACAGACAGACAGACAGACAGACAGACAGACAGACAGACAGACAGACAGACAGACAGACAGACAGACAGACAGACAGACAGACAGACAGACAGACAGACAGACAGACAGACAGACAGACAGACAGACAGACAGACAGACAGACAGACAGACAGACAGACAGACAGACAGACAGACAGACAGACAGACAGACAGACAGACAGACAGACAGACAGACAGACAGACAGACAGACAGACAGACAGACAGACAGACAGACAGACAGACAGACAGACAGACAGACAGACAGACAGACAGACAGACAGACAGACAGACAGACAGACAGACAGACAGACAGACAGACAGACAGACAGACAGACAGACAGACAGACAGACAGACAGACAGACAGACAGACAGACAGACAGACAGACAGACAGACAGACAGACAGACAGACAGACAGACAGACAGACAGACAGACAGACAGACAGACAGACAGACAGACAGACAGACAGACAGACAGACAGACAGACAGACAGACAGACAGACAGACAGACAGACAGACAGACAGACAGACAGACAGACAGACAGACAGACAGACAGACAGACAGACAGACAGACAGACAGACAGACAGACAGACAGACAGACAGACAGACAGACAGACAGACAGACAGACAGACAGACAGACAGACAGACAGACAGACAGACAGACAGACAGACAGACAGACAGACAGACAGACAGACAGACAGACAGACAGACAGATAGATAGATAGATAGATAGATAGATAGATAGATAGATAGATAGATAGGCTCAAAGCGGCTGAAGTAGGCAAGAAATGCTAATAGCATAAAACTGATTTGAGAATAAATATTCGCAAGTTTGTGTTTATGCCAGTTCATTCTCAAATTTATTTTCAGTCATAAAAAACTTCCCCTGGTACACCGTTAGCCCTCACTTTCAAATATGTAAGGGATAATATAGTAGCCCAAATTATTTTCTTCTCGTCTCATCCAAGCTTCAGCAGGGGTATAGGAGCAACCAATTTTGATGAAAACCATGATGATGATTTATTGACATCGCTTTGAAACGGGGCGGTGACAAATAGTCATCTAGTCTGCTTCAGTTCATCAGGTACGCCATACATGCTTTTGATTTGAGTAATTTTGTAAACATCTGAATCTATTTTCGTTTTCTCAAAAATTGTACCTTGTACAATGCCTGCAACGGTTCCCGTCGTATGAAACTTTCTTTGCTTTTTTACTCTCTTTACTTTACTTTTTTGCGTTTAATACTCTCAACGTCTCTTGCTTATCTCGACTGCTGGCCGCTTAACGCTTTCGTCCACATTAAATTTAGGTGCTTTAGGAAAGTGTACATTACCTATGGTTCTCCCATGGTGAATCCTTTTGCATTCCAGTAGGATTTGCTCAGCGGTCTCCGCAGCGGTCTCCGCAGAGAGCGCGATCCTGCCGACTGAAGTGGAAGAGGGTACGACCGGATCGTAGCAAAGTCTGAACCACTGCACATGCACCGTCTCGCGTCCCCGGCGCCTTACATCAGCAGACGGCGTGACCCGCTCGACGAGGTAATTGACGGGGGAGGTCTGTTGCAGGACGCGGTAAGGACTGTGATACTTGGCGAAGAGTTCAGAGGATGGCGTGATCAGGAGTGGTCGAAAACCGGCAGTGGTCGAAGGTATCCAGAGCCAGACTAAAGAGTCCGGTTGATATGCGCATGTGGGTTGGTCGGCATTGGGACGCAACGTTCGCTGCCATTGGTCTTCACTCGTAAAAGAACGGGCGACCTGGCGGCGTTCCTCGGCGTATCAGGAAGTGCCAGACAGTGGTGTGCACTTGGATTAGTCAGGTCCATATGGAAAAACCATGTCGAATGCACAGAAAGGCTTAGGACCATATAGGAGGAAGAATGGCGAAATGCCAGTTGGGGCCTGTGAAGCAGTGTTGTGGGCGTAGGTCACACACCGTAAAACTAGGTTCCAGTTAGTGTTGTCGGACACAATGTACGTAGATAGCATGTCACCCAAAGTGTCATTGAATCGCACGGCAATGCGCTAACACGGCACCCTTCCCACAGTGCGCGACTCACCACCTTTGCGAATGCACCCTATGAACTGAGTTGAACATGAGAGGATTGATGCCTTGATTGAGATGGGTGGTACCCTTTGACTTGTTAGTGCCGACTTATGTTACAACGGGCCGAAAAATGAAGACGCGCTACAATGGGCGAGCGCCTTCGTGGTGCTAATTCCGTCCTTCTTCAGTGTACCGGAGTTCGCGCAGTGCGTAGTTCATTTATGGTATGCAACTACATTGAGTTTCTCGTTTAGTCATCTGGCCCTCGCGCACTCATTTTAAGATGGGACATTCTCTCGCTCACACCAACTTTGACCCCTTGGCGCCAACAAATCATTCACAAAAGACACACTGAATGTTCATCTGATTTCGACACCCACAGCCTGTGTTTTCTTACAGCATTCCAGTATTTGATTCCACCCGGCTAAGAGCTTGTTTTCTACACGACTTTGCATACCATCGTTCATGGCGATATATTCCTTGTTCTGGTGCCTAACATTTGACGTTGTGCCCATGCCAATCGTCTCAAAAAGCTATCTATATCTGCATTGGAACGAGTGAAGAATGCTTCATCCGTTGCCTGGTGAGTAGAGCACTCGGCTGTTGTGCTGCGCAATCCTGGTCTGATCCTTCCACCGTATGCCTAATTAGTTTTACTGAAGATGCTCGAAACGAGGCGAGACACTAAACCACCAAGCTCAAAGTGGCTGTTATTAGGCAAAAGATTCTTTGACATAAAAGCAATACACAAGGATGCTGCTTAGCGTTATAGAGAACCGTCTAGCCTCTTTGCTTTCAAAAAAGCCATTAATGCTCTTTGCACTTGATACTGGCTGAGGGATAACTCTTCAGGAAAGGATGTCCATTAAAGAAGAACAACCCAGGAGAAGAAGCCAACAGGCGAAAAAGGATGTTGCACAGTGTCTTTGACATGCCTTAGAGCTTAACACTTAGAGCTAAAAAAGTGTTAGAACGCCGCTAAACACCCCACAGACGGATTATTTTCCTGTTTTGCCTGCACGCACTAAGGAACAACGAATATAGTGGGGCATAAGCTACAGGATATTTCAGTACTAGATGTGCTGTCGGAGCCCCAATTCCTTTCGATAAAATATAACTCACATTGAGCGTCACTTTTTCAATTATTTGTTTACAGATGCACAGCTCATCTTATCTATTCGTGCCAAGCGAATTTAATAACTCTGTTTCCGGATGTAACTACGGTTTCTCATAGTATTTGAAAGTAAACCTCCTGCAAAGTTTCATAGGGTACCTTGTAATCCTGACTCGGCAAATCTAGACACCGCTGACTTGGAAAAATATTATCTGAGCAGCTATGCTCACTCATAGAGATGCTAGCCGCAAAACCAGGACACACTGAAAAAATGTTGTTTGATCTACACACTACGTAATTCATAAAGAATACGCCATATTTGGCAACTCCTGGCCGATAACCATAAAGCAGTCCATGTTAAGAATTTTCGACTCCCATTGTGAAAATATCACCATATCGCCAAGCTTTATACTACATATTGATCCACGATACCATTCACCATGTGCCAACATTTGTCGAAGTTGTCATAACGGGTAGCTTCATCGAAATAAATTTTCAGTTAGATTTTACTTTCGAAGCATGTGCATAATTTTAGGACATGATAAACCAAACCAATGCCTAATGTTTCGAGGAAGCGACTACCATTTGGTACAGCGATGACGCGCTGCCCGGGCTTTCAAGAGGCCATTAAAGAATACGCCTAGCTATTGTTGTACTATAAGAGTCACGTATGTTCTTAATGTACCAGAACAGTGGAGTTAGCCATTTCATAGGTTGAGCGAGAAGATGGCAGCTCGAGGGGATATTTCTTTTTTTTACCCACAATCCCACATAGTACCATACATTCAAGCTACCTAAATGATAGGAAAAGTTAACTGTTATATTTATATGAAATGTTGAAATATTGCCATATTGCGCAAAATAAGATACCATGCTGCAAGTGGGAACTGGACTTACAGCTTTGGCATTGGGAGTTCCGTTGTTTTATCAACAGGCGACCACGGCATCCATCCTACCACCAACTTTCCTGACCCTTCTTACGCAATACAACTCCTAGCCAGTGCCTGGCTAACTATAACTTTTTAGACGTTTAAAATAATGAAAGCATGACACTTAAAGTACTACTCGCCGCCTCTGATTGAGCATAAATAATAATGAACCATGGCTGTCTGCTTTGTTAAAGACACGATCTGCAACATGTGATCATATTTGCCAAATCATCATCATCATCATCAGCCTGGTTACGCCCACTGCAGGGCAAAGGCCTCTCCCATACCTGCAACAACCCCGGTCATGAACTAATTGTGGCCATGTCGTCCCTGCAAACTTCTTAAACTCATCCGCCCACCTAACTTTCTGCCGCCCCCTGCTAGGCTTCCCTTCCCTCGGAATCCAGTCCGTGACCCTTAATGACCATCGGTTATCTTCCCTCCTCATTACATGTCCTACCCATGCCCCATTTCTTTTTCTTGATTTCAACTAAGATGTCATTAACTCGCGTTTGCTCCCTCACCCAATCTGCGCTTTTCTTATCCCTTAATGTTACACCTATCATTCTTCTTTCCATAGCTCGTTGCGTCGTCCTCAATTTGAGTAGAACCCTTTTGGTAAGCCTCCAGGTTTCTGCCCCGTAGGGGAGTACTGGTAAGACACAGCCATTATGCACTTTTCTCTTGTGGGATAATGGCAACCTGCTGTTCATGATCTGAGAATGCCTGCCAAACGCACCCCAGCCCATTCTTATTCTTCTGATTATTTCCGTCTCATGGTCCGGATCCGCCGTCACTACCTGCCCTAAGTAGATGTATTCCCTTACCACTTCCAGTGCCTCGCTACCTATTGTAAATTGCTGTTCTCTTCCGAGCCTGTTAAACATTACTTTAGTTTTCTGCAGATTAATTTTTAGACCCACTCTTCTGCTTTGCCTCTCCAGGTCAGTCAGCATGCATTCCGATTGGTCCCCTGAGTTACTAAGCAAGGCAATATCATCAGCGAATCGCAAGTTACGAAGGTATTCTCCATTAACTTTATCCCCAATTCTTCCCAATCCAGGTCTCTGAATACCTCCTGTAAACACGCTGTGAATAGCATTGGAGAGATCGTATCTCCCTGCCTGACGCCTTTCATTATTTGGATTTTGTTGCTTTCTTTATGGAGGACTACGGTGAGTGTGGAGCCGCTATAGATATCTTTCAGTATTTTTACATACGGCTCGTCTACACCCTGATTCCGTAATGCCTCCACGACTGCTGAGGTTTCGACTGAATCGAACGCTTTCTCGTAATCCATGAAAGCTATATATAAAGGTTGGTTATATTCCGCACATTTCTCTATCACCTGATTGATAGTGTGAATATGGTCTATTGTTGAGCAGCCTTTACGGAATCCTACCTGGTCCGTTGCTTGACAGAAGTCTAAGGTGTTCCTGATTCTATTTGCGATTACCTTAGTAAATAGTTTGTAGGCAACTGACAGTAAGCTGATCGGTCTATAATTTTTCAAGACTTTGGCGTCCCCTTTCTTATGGATTAGGATTATGTTAGCGTTCTTCCAAGATTCCGGTACGCTCGAAGTCATGAGGCATTGCGTATACAGGGTGGCCAGTTTCTCTAGAACAAACTGCCCACCATCCTTCAACAAATCTGCTGTTACCTGATCCTCCCCAGCTGCCCTACCCCTTTGCATATCTCCCAAGGCTTTCTTTACTTCTTGCGACGTTACCTGTGGGATTTCGAATTCCTTTAGACTATTTTCTATTCCATTATCGTTGTGGGTGCCACTGGTACTGTGTAAATCTCTATAGAACTCCTCAGCCACTTGAACTATCTCATCCATATTAGTAATGATATTGCCGGCTTTGTCTCTTAACGCATACATCTGATTCTTGCCAATTCGTAGTTTCTTCATCACTGCTTTTAGGCTTCCTCTGTTCCTGAGAGCATGTTCAATTCTATACATAATATACTTCCTTATGTCAGCTGTCATGCGCTTGTTGATTAACTTCGAAAGTTCTGCCAGTTCTATTCTAGCTGTAGGGTTAGACGCTTTCATACATTGGCGTTTCTTGATCAGATCTGTCGTCTCCTGCGACAGTTTACTGGTATCCTGCCTAACGGAGTTACCACCGACTTCCATTGCACACTCCTTAATGATGCCCACAAGATTATCGTTCATTGCTTCAAGACTAAGGTCCTCTTCTTGAGTTAAAGCCGAATACCTGTTCTGTAGATTCATCTGGAATTCCTCTATTTACCCTCTTACCGCTAACTCATTGATCGGCTGCTTATGTACCAGTTTCTTCCGTTCCCTCCTCAGGTCTAGGCTCATTCGAGTTCTTACCATTCTATGGTCACTGCAGCGCACCTTGCCGAGCACGTCCACATCTTGTATGATGCCAGGGTTAGCGCACAGTATGAAGTCTATTTCATTTCTAGTCTCGCCTTTCGAGCTCATCAACGTCCACTTTCGTCTATCCCGCTTGCAGAAGAAGGTATTCACTAGCCGCATATTATTCGGTTCCGCAAACTCTACTAATAACTCTCCCCTGCTATTCCTAGTGCCTATGCCATATTCCCCCACTGCCTTGTCTCCAGCCTGCTTCTTGCCTACCTTGGCATTGAAGTCGCCCATCAGTATAGTGTATTTTGTTTTCACTCTACCCATCGCCGATTCCTCGTCTTCATAGAAGCTTTCGACTTTCTGGTCATCATGACTGGATGTAGGGGCGTAGACCTGTACAACCTTCATTTTGTACCTCTTATTAAGTTTCACAACAAGACCTGCCACCCTCTCGTTAATGCTATAGAATTCCTGTATGTTACCAGCTATATTCTTATTAATCAGGAATCCGACTCCTAGATCTCGTCTCTCCGCTATGCCTCGGTAGCATAGGACCTGCCCGCTTTTTAGCACTTTATATGCTTCTTTTGGCCTCCAAACTTCACTGAGCCCTATTATATCCCATTTACTGCCCTCTAATTCCTCCGATAGCACTGCTAGACTCGCCTCACTAGGTAACGTTCTAACGTTAAACGTTGCCAGGTTCATATTCCAATGGCGGCCTGTCCGGACAGGCCGCCATTTGTCAAATACTCCGGGTTTGTTTTTTTGGACCAGTGCGGCAGTGATCACGTGTACGAAAATGCGAGATGTGTTTACTCACCCCTGCGACGTAGGCTGCATTCGAGACATGCTTCAGCACTGGTTCCTGCTTCTTTTTCTTGCGTGACGTAGTTGGCAGTTTTGTTTCTGTGAAAGTGTTGGTGTAACAAAACATAAAATGTCACTTTTAGGGAGAGGATCGTCAGTTTCTCTAATTGTTTCTCAAATGCTTTTTCTAGAAAACTCAGGTCATTCTCTAGCATTAGAAAAACAATGTCATTACCAGAAGGACTTATAGATTCTTATTCATATTCCTTTTAGGACAACTGACGTTACGCGGAAACCGTACGTGTCTGTAGGCTATCAGCTTTACTGCTTCATGTGAACCATTGTGCCGCACGTGCGCAGCCGCGAACACGGTATGAGCATTTGTGAGTGATAAAAAAACTTAATGTGTATTGATCTCGTCATCTTTATCACAGCGCATGCTTGATGCAACAATGAATCAGAGTCAAGCAGTGACGCATGCTTGTTCGATGACCTGGGATTGAAAGACGATACTCAACCAGCATGACGGCCGGCGCTCTTTCTGCCATCGGTGATCGCTGGGTGATCACCGATCGATCGATGCATCAAAAAATGATCGCCTTCATGAGACGCAAAAACGCATAATTTCAGTGTCACTAGCGTCTCCCGTTGGCGCAAAAATGTGTCAACCGCCATGTTGACAAAGTGTCGCGTTTCCATCGCTCAGCACTTTACACTGCTGCTGCTGCTGCTGCTGCCGCCGCCGCACATTCAAACACAACACCAACAGGGACGCTTTCCGGTACGTACGAGCTCAGCGTCCGCAAAGCTCCATAGACGACCTCCACACATGGACAGATGCTCTGCTCCGCGACGCAGCCAACGCCACCTCCACAGTCACTCAGAAGGAGGGTGGCCCCACCCCAGATGCTAAACTCATGCATATGTGGGAGGCCCAGCGCAGCCTCCACACTCGCTGGCTCCGACGAAAACACAACCGCCCTCTCGAGCTTCGCCTCGCGCACCTCGAACGAGAGATCGAAGACAGCTCTACCAGACTTAGTCAGGAACAATGGCATCAGACTTGCGACCGACTCGACGGGCAGTTGGGATGCAAGAACACATGGTTTCTGCTCAAGCACTTGCTTGATCCCACCCACACCAAGTCTGCATCACACAAGAATCTCAATCTCGTTTCCAGGCACGAACCAGGAACTCCTCGTTACCTTGAAAGACAAATATATAAGCACCTCCACCGACATTCCCACCCCTTTAAGTTACAAAGGCTCCCAGACATGGACAGAGACATCATGGCGTCGGAAGTCCGTGCCGCTCTCAACCGCATCAAGACTACCGCGGCCGCCGGCGATGACCATATCACCAACAAAATGCTCCGCAACCTCGACGACCAGTCGGTCGCAGCACTTACAGACCTTTTCAACCACCACTGGCATGAAGGTCGCCTTCCAGACTCCTGGAAGCATGCCAAGGTAATCTTCATACCCAAACCAGGCAAACGACTCGATCTGGGCAATCTCCGGCCCATTTCGTTCACGTCTTGCCTGGGGAAGGTTATGGAGCACGTAGTTCTGAACAGACTCCACACTCACGCAGACAAGGAGGATCTCCTCCCCCCACCATGTTTGGGTTCCGTGCTGGACTCTCTACTCAAGACATCATGTGGCAGATACAACACGACATACTCGACCCGGGTCCCATCCGGGCGACACCCACCATTCTCGGCCTCGACATCAGTAAAGCTTTCGACAACGTGTCGCAGGCTTCTATACTGACCAACCTCTCGCAGATGAGTGTAGGCACTCGCACCTACAACTACATTGCCAACTTTCTTCACAACCGCACTTCTGAACTCCATATTGGAGACCTCTGCAGTGACAAAGTCACCATGGGCACCCGGGGAACACCACAGGGAGCTGTTTTGTCCCCGTTCCTATTCAACATTACTATGCGAGGCCTTCCCACACTTCTCGACACCCTACCCCACATTAAGCACTCAATATACATCGACGATATTACCCTCTGGACAAACTCTGGTTCGGACGGGGAGATACAAGATTCACTTCAACAGGCAATCGACACCGTCCACACTTACGTGCAGGCGAACGGTCTCGTTTGTTCGCCCAACAAGTCTGAACTGTTAGTCATACGAGACAGACGTGTTCGCCGACCCGTCCCCGACCCTCAAGAGCCGATCATGCTCCACATTGCCACCCACCCCATAGCCCCCGTACAGACCATCCGCGTGTTAAGCATGCTGGTCCAGAACAACACGCTGAACTCGGAAGCCGTCCAACGCCTCCGAACCACAGCCCACCAAATCAACGGCCTAATCCGCCGCATTGCCACTCGCCGCAGGGGAATGCGGGAGACCGACCTCTGCCGCCTCACACAAGCCTACCTCATTAGTAGGATTGTCTACACATACCCATATTACCACCTCCGCCGCAAAGACGAAGAGGCGGTAAATAGCATCATCCGCTCGGCTAAGAAGGCGGCTATGGGACTGCCCCAGTCCGCCAGCACACAGCGTCTGCTCCAGCTTGGAGTATACAACACCCTCACAGAACTGATAGAGGCACACAAGACTGCACAAATACACCGTCTTTCTCGCACCGAACACGGTCGTTACATTCTTAATCGTCTTAACATCAAACCTACAGGTGACATCCACCCCACTACTCCCCTCCTGACTGGAGTCTTCAGTCGGCTGGGCATCAAACCCATGGCCAAGAATATGCTACCCGGCCGCCACGATAGGCGCCGCCAACTGAAGGCACAAGCCTTAGACGTCACCTACTCCGCCGACGAACATGTCATGTACGTGGACGCGGCGAAATGCGACTCCAACACATACGTAGCCTGCGTAGCGACGCCCACGACCACTCTCATCAGTGCCGCTAAAGTGCGCACACACTCCCCCACCGCTGCCGAAGAGGTCGCGATTGCGCTAGCCATCGCGGATCCCCGCACAAGCATGGTTCTCAGTGACTCCAAACAAGCCATCCAAAATTTCTCAAAAAACTCACTCTGTCTCCCCGCCGCGCACATCCTCCGCGGTTGCGCTCTCGACAGAACTGTCAGCTTAGTGTGGGTACCTGCTCACGCGGGGAACTCTGGGAACGAAGGGGTCGACCGTTTAGCCCGAGGCCTAACTAACCGGGAGGCCGGCCCCTCGAACCCAGATGCGCTCGCGGAGGTCCCCAAATCCTATGCTGACATCACCAACTTCTACAAGGAGACGAGACGCGTGTACCAGCCTCCCCACCCCGACCTCGAACGAGCGCGAGTCACCATGCTTCGCAGACTGCAGACGGATTCAATCCTCAGTCATTCTAGGCTTTATCTAATCACTGGAGGGGATTACGACCCCGTCTGTACTAAGTGCGACAATGGAGTGTTCGCCACTCGGGCACACATTCTCTGGGGATGGCGAGGGTAACCCTCCCCTACAATCATTACTGCCAGCTCCCTCCGAGGAAGGTTGGAACCAGCTGCTGACAAGAGCAGACAAGAAAACGCAACTCGCACTCGTCTCGTGGGCCCAAGACGTCGCCCCCACCTAGGAGCCACACTAGGCCTAGCTGCCCTAACTTCCTACCCTATAGTGGCAAATAAAGTTGTTTCTCTCTCTCTCTGTACTTCCCATCATTCCCATGATGGTTGAACGATCGCAGCGCCAGATTTCCCTCTAGTTATACTAATATGGAACTCTATGATAGGAGCCCGTACGTTCAAAACATGGCGGTTCATCGATGGATCGTGGGGCTTAGCGCCATCTGTACGTGGAGGAAACACTTCCGGCGGGAAAAATATAATTTGACGCCACATCCGTTAAAAGCAGGAGTGACGTCATTTTGTTTCGAAGGCGCGAAATTTGTTTTGTTGGTCTGCCTTTAGAGCTTTATATTCGAATGCCACGCCATTCGACTTGATGGGCGTTTCAAGCTTTCAGCGTGGATAGCGATGCAGGAAAAGGCCAGCGGTACGGTTGTCGAAATCGCACCCCTGCACAGAACATACTTTCTTTGGAGGCCAACGAAAGTTTTACGTGTTGTGCTGGTCCTATTGTCGGACACCAAGCCCATCGGCCAGCGCAGTCGCGCGAGAACAAGTAAACAATTATCTGGCGGTCGCAACTAACTACTTTTGACTGAACAGCTCAAGAAGCGATGAAGCTACCCGCGTCACCAAATTCAGAGAAACGTTGACAAGCAAAAAAGCACAACGTGCGAGGGGGGCGTATTTCAACAGGTGAACTTTACGAGTGCGCCTTTCTTGCACATTTCAAGAGCTGCATTGCATTGCGAATGACAGCGGCGTCAGCGCCCCGAGTAACGATGTGCGCTGAAAAGAAGTGTACTTGTTATAATAAAGAAATTAAATAAACTTGAATTTTCTTAACTCGTAACGAATATATGAAATTGACCAGAAATTTTCTTTTTGTTGAATGAATCTAACTGTGGAGGGGGGGGATCTCGCTGGAATTTAAAAAGACGCTTTTTTTTCTTTTCCAATATTTCTTCCCTCCGAACATAGTCGCGCTTCAATCGCTGCTCCCATAACCAACCTTGCTGATGTCGGTGCAGATTTATACTGAACGGCTTTTCACCCGAAGCTTGGCGACCTATTTGGATCGACCTTGGAACGTACTTCAATCATCCTGGAGGCCCTCGCCTACCTTCAGTCGTCAGGAGCTAATCACTCGCTGCCATATGGTGCACTAGTCATGACGCCAGCGCATCTGCAGCGTCCAGGAGGATAAAGTCTCGTCCGCACAGCAGCTTCTTCGCAGTCGGCGGCAAGCGCTCGGCCCGTGCTTATGCTTGTTTCTATTACACATGAGGCGTAGCATTCACTGTTCTGTTTTTCACAATATTTCATGCTTGCCGCCGACTGCGGTCTTTCTGATTTGTGTGATGGCAATGGAACCGAACTGTGGTAAACATAAGAAAGTGTTGCCGGCTGAGGGAAAATTTCTAACCTGCGTTAAATGCCAATAGGGTTTTCACTTTCGGAAAAAAATGTGCTGGCGTCGTTCACAGTACCTGGGTAAAGGAGCTGATAAGCGAGACATTGGGCGATGCCGAGCTTGTCTAGCGGACAACCAGGCATCGACAGAACACGAATCAGTGCCTGTTTCGGCATCAGTATCTGAATTAGCAGCAAAGATTGAAGCCTTACTTTCGCTGAAGGACGCCATCAACTCCCTTGCCCTAAACGTAGAGGAGCTTCTCGCTCGGAGAACTACGGTGGATGCGCTTCAGAAATCGGTTCAGAACGTTGAATCTTCGATTGCTTTCCTGTCGGAAAGGTATGAAGAGGTGCGCGCTTCGGACGCGAAGCGCCAGGTCATCATTGAAAAACTGGAGACAGAAGTAGCAACACTGCGCTCTGCTGCCTCTAAAGTCAGAGAGAGAGAGAGAGAATAACTTAATTGAATTGGGGAAATGGGATAAGGAATTACGAGCTTGATGGGTGGTGCCCCAAGTCCAGGGCTCCAGTGGCTTCTGCCGCCAGCCGAAAGTCAGAAGAAATTCTACAATTGCGAAACGAAGCGAAGGAGGTTGAGCAGTACAGCAGGTTGCCAAATTTGGAAATTCACGGTTTACCGCAGAAACCTAGAGAAGTACTTTTTTCGCTACTCAGGGACTTGGCACAAAAGCTGGAAGTGCCCTTTGATGATTCTTATATGGAAGCCATTCATCGAATGCCAGCGAAGCGTGAAGGGGCATCTGTCGTGCTCGTTGGTTTGTGAATAGAATATTGAAAGAGAAATGGATGAGTCCTCCTGCGAAATTACGGTCCCTAATTGAAAGCAATGACATCCCTCCAAAGTTTTTCTGCGACAATCTAACGTGCTTCAACAAACATTTGTTTGGGGCTGCGCGGCAAAAGGGAAAAGATATGGAGTACAAATTTGTGCGGTCAAGAAATGGAAAATCTTTTGTCAGGAGATCAGAAGGCGCACCTCTAATAC
Organism: Dermacentor variabilis; assembly: GCF_050947875.1. Lineage (NCBI taxonomy): Eukaryota > Metazoa > Arthropoda > Arachnida > Ixodida > Ixodidae > Dermacentor > Dermacentor variabilis. Next base: position 179,619,820 of record NC_134570.1, on the reverse strand, counting down.
GCTCCTTCAGTCCCCCGTTTTGCTACGTGCCTCCACACACGCACACACAAACGCACGAGCAAACACACGCACGTACAAAGATTTAAATTTATATATCCACGGAACGAGTATCACTGGAGACATTTCATTTTTGGTAAAAACATCGCGCAGCATAACGCTCATACACGCGCAACAAATTTTTGTTTTGCAAGCACAAAGCCAGTAACCCGCAACAGGCCATGGGAAGACGAGACGACAAAGACAGGTGACAGCAGACGACAGCCATTGTCGTCTTATGATTCACTGAAGATGCTTATTCTAAACCTCTGACTAGCATCAGCCCTGGGCGAAAAGACCTTCCTATCTTTTCTGCACTCACTTTCTTTTCCTGCACTCACTCAAAACCCCCTTCACAGGGGTTTGTGAATGCATCGCAAGAATTTTCTTCCAGCCGGCGACAGTCTTATGGTGCTCCGCGCCTGATGCGCATTAGTCAGGTCAACATGACGGCATAAAAAAGCCAACCACAGTGGCCTGGTATTATGAAATAAACAATGTGAAGCCAGCACGAAGCTTAAGCACGGTGACTAAAACGCTCCGTATCAGCAAGATCATCATTTAAGTAGCTCAAATTATGCTGCCTTGTGCGCTCTCCCGGCTACGGACAGTTCGACCGCTTAAATCAGTGTGTTTGGACGAAGCTGCGACATTTGTGTGTAATTAGCAGTGCGAGTGCATATCTCATGGATTGTGCTGAAGGACTGAACGAACTTTACATCAAGATCGTGGTGCTTCCATCATATGGCTGAAAACTCAATAATTCTTTCATTAATGTGTAAATTTCATATTTACGTTCAGCCACAGCGCACGTATCCGCAACTTCTCAGGCTTCCGCTCTGCCTCAGTAATAGTTCCAGCTTCACATGTTTTAATTACCAGGAAGCAAACAGGAAAAATACTTATCGAGAAAACGGTCATTCCAGGAGACACGATCTCTACAGTGGTATTCACTGCTTGCAAAAAAAATATTAAATCTATTAGGCTGTAAAGGACTGAGGGCGACGATCAACCGCGAATATATCAACAACCTTCAGCTTACCGATGACAGTGTTCTGTTCAGCATCGCTGGAGACACATTCCGACAATTGATTGAAGAGCTTAACCAAGAAAGTGTAAGAGTAGGTAAAATAATAATATGGAGAAGAAGAATACGGGGAAGACAACGGTAATATTGAATAATCTGTCAAGCGAACAAGAATTCATGTCCAGCAGCTAGCACCTCCCTATTGCAAAACCTAGTATCCAGTGTCCAGCGCCATGCTAGATTATGGGCCCAGTATCGCGGGCTGGATGCTAGAGCGCTGGGCAAGCTCGGCAAACTGGGAGCCCTTGGTACTGGCGCGAAAAGCCGCGATAGAGCGTAAAATACACGGTGCCTGTCCAGCGTATATATATATATATATATATATATATATATATATATATATATATATATATATATATATATATATATATATATATATATATATATTGTATACAGAAAGCAACAGAGAGTGTTTTAGTTCTATAAAAATAAGAAAACAAGTAAATATAAGGACCAAAATTCGATTGGCTGACCTACAGATCCCAAGCGCGGTTCTTCACTACTACGCCACGCCCTCGTTTTTTCTTTGTTGCCGACATGACATTATACACAAACAATACACAAAAAATAAACCTGTCAGCGAGAATTTTGCTGCCACAACATATTAAATATGTTTGATGTTCCCAATTTATCTATCATGTCACTCCATGTTGACTGTTCAGGGAGTGCCCGATGGACATCCCTGAGCCGTACTACACTTTCAATGAAGTGATCGCGTGAAGATCGCAATTTGACATCACCTGTGTTGAACTGCGTTCTAGCTTCCCACAAACTGTGGAGGCCCAGGAGCATTATAACGTCATACGGAAAACCCTCTGTTTCAACCGGTAAGAATCTTATTCCATGTGGATCTAAAGGTAACCCTTTCTTTAACGTCCTCTGTAGCACATCCCAGAAAAAGATGTGATTCCCAGCAATCTAGAAACGCATGCTCTATCGATTCAAGTTTCTTGCATAAGAAGCAGTTAATTGACCATGGGACAAAAGTATCCTTGTTATCCATCGATGTTTTAACTGATAATGTATTAGTGTGTAGTTGAAAGAGAAATGTTTTTACCGAAGGGTGTACTAGCATTTTTTCATCCCTTTGAGGACAGCTCCTGGGCCTTGACATACTGTAAACCGGTACGTAGAGCATAGTGTCTATTAGGTCCTTATACAGATCTTTCCTAGTAATATTGGCGAGATATTCCACTGAAAAGCGTCCATGCAACACTCTTTACGCAAGCTCGACTTCTCGTAGATAACCTTTAACAGCTCCATGCATTGCTTCACACGAGCACACAAAAAATCCTGGAAGACGACGACCTGCAAGCACTTGCCTGACGGTGCGAAGGAACACATCATTCTGATTGCGAAGGTACATAAAGCGCGACACAACTTGTCGCACAAATAAATGTGCCATCTCAAGGCCCCCTTTCTTTACGGGCAATAACAAGTTTGTGCGGCTGGCCAGTACATGGCAAGGTGCGTGTAATCTCCAATGTCAAGATCCAGGCGCAGTTTTAGTTTCACAGAGACGCGTCTCGCACAGACATGGTAGATGTGCTACCTCCCCGCAATAAATTTTACGCCCGTATCAGAAAGAAAAAGTTGTTCGTATTCAATAGTATGCTTGAAAGCGCCACAACATCCATTTTGGTTTGAGATTGGTATTTTAACGTCCAAAATATTCCTAAATAAACCGCTGACCCAGGACGTCTTATGGGCTGTTAATGCCGATTTTGATAGCCGTTACTTGTTCTTCGCGCAAGGAATATATACTTTTTCATTTTGTACAATGATGCGTTTCAATCAACACATCTGTCTGGTCACATATCTTGGTAAGAGCAGCGTAGGCTTGCGCTGGCCGCCTTCGGCGACAGCACATCTCATGTTTAAAACGCCTCACATCGGCGCTTATCGCTTCTTGTGCTGACACGGTGGACACGAAAAAATGGCTGATTTATTAACAGTGATGCAAAGGCTAAAATATAGAGTGATTTCTCCTTGTTAAACTTGCATATTTGTGAGCCTAGACGGGCCTATAGCATGCAGAGAGGCTCGTCAGATACGTTAGGCCTTAGCTTCGCTGTAGGGACCGATCTTGTCGCGGATACCTGGCGAATGCTACATGTGTCTATTTTAGCCTCAGAACCTTTTCTGTATTATTTTTCAGTACAGTAGGCAAAATCGAAGCGCACGAATCACCTCAGCTTTGTTATCGGTGCGATAATATCAATCAGCGGCTGGTTCGAACTCGGCGTCAGTTCGAACCCGTGTGGACGACTTCTGAGTTTCGTGTCGACTCGACAACACTGTGACAACGGCGTCAACTCGCTGTCATCGGTTATGTACAAACGACTAAAACACGAGGCGTCCTCTGGGTTTGCGTAGTTTCGTTCAAAAATGTAGCTAGTCAAAAGGAAAAACGCAAAAAACGAAAGTGATCTTCAGTGTCAAATATGCATGCATGTATAAACAGGACAGCTCACGCACCTTTATTCCAAGCTGCGACGCGAAAGAGGCTTTTATGACCTCAAGATATAGCGTTATTTAGGACAAGAGACTAGTATTTGCCATGAATTTGTATAAAGCATTTATTATTCAGCAGCGCTTATACCTTGCATACTGGAACCCGTGCGGCAGCAAGCAGCTCTGTTTCCAGTCCCAGTCAGCGAACTGCAGCAAGAACCAGTGCCTGTACAGCTCAAGCCAGTGCGCCCCAGCATCATGGCAGTGAGACCACCGTCTCATCTAGTTGGACCCAGCTCTTATCCCGCGATCTCGTTGGTGTACCAGTGACTCCCAGCGAGTGCCGGTGTACCCAGTGTGTTCCAGTGTCAAAAAGCGCGCTGGTTTCCCACTGGAAGGCCATAGAAGACACTAATTTTTGTAATAGGGCTCTAGTATGTACCGGAGTAAGATTACCTAGGTCAATTACTCACACGGAACCCAGAGACGCAAATTAAGAGAACAATGACAACGGGTCGGAATGCATCCAGCCGGCATTACCAAAGCAAGATCGGGAGCTCACTGCTGTCGTTTTAAACAAAACCGTACCATCACTATATTCTTCATGTACTATCATATTGAGGGAAAACTTGGAGGTTAACAATAAAGCGTGAGAATAAGCTAAGGACCGCTCAAACAAGCGATGGAACGAAAAATGTTAGGCTTAATGCTAAGAGAGGGGAAGAGAGTGATGTGGATCAGATAGCAAACGGGGATAGTGGTGGTTGAAATTAAGAGGGAATATAAAGCTTGGCCGGCTGCGTAATTCATAGGGCAGATAATTGGTGGTCCATTAGAAATATAGAGTCGGTGCTAGAAGAAAGGAAGCGCTGTCAATGATGATAGAAAATTAGGCGGGGCTATTAAATAAGGATATTTGCAGGCATAGCTTGTAAACATTTAGAACCGGTCAAGAGTAGTTAAACCTCGCTGAGACAGGCCTTCGTTTTGCAGTGAACCTAAAAATATGCTGATGACGTTTTGCAACATTTGAAATTCGTCCGGAATGTTAATGCCCTATTGCCCTCATACCACAGTTCACTTCGTACTGCGAGGCCACATTCGCATGTTTAAAGAACAGTGTCTGTCGCCTCTCGGATAGCGCCACCTCCACCTTGTCCTCGCACTTTATGTGCAGTGACTGCTCCGCCTAAAGTACGTAAATGTCGAAAGATCAACGACTAGAACCGATTTGATCTGAAACAATGTACAATGTAAAGCGTTGAAGGGTTATGTGCTTTGTTTACGTTGCTGGGCCTTATTCTTACGTGCGCTTGGACATGTGTTCTTTCGGGGCTCGTAGATTTATGGAAACATTGACGCTGAATATTGTGGCGTTGTTCATTTATTAGCGTTGACTTCAATGAAGTGCCGCTTGGGCTATGACAGACAGCGTAGTTAGGGTCTCCAGGCCCTGACGTCACCAACCCATGATTTATTAGCGTTCTCCAAAAGTGAAGTGTACGCGCATTTTCGCATTTCACCACTGTCAGAATTCGGCCGCCTGGACCTGCAAAGCATTCAAGGGCTATGGCGAGGCAGCAGTGCTCCAGGAAATTTTACCATCTCATATATTTTCTATTTTGCATCATTCTTTTACGATGGATTTTAATGCTCATAGAACACGTCATTTGTCATCGACACAATCTTATTACAGAAAAATTTTACGCACTCTAGAGCGGCCATTTTAAGGCCCCTTTACAGCCACGCCACACCAACTTCATAGATCTCATACCTACATCGCAAACTCATCAACGCGGACCTGGCACTCTTTGGCCATATCTGGCCCTTGCGCCAATAAAAACCATACATTCATTCATTCATTCATTGAACCTGCAAAACAAACTCTGCAAGTGGTGCAAGGCATCACCGTGTTTTATCAGCTGAGGAGAAGTCAAGAGGTGATGAAAGCTGATAGCATGTCAAAGTGTGACAGGCCGCCAAAGATGTAGGTGTGGAATGTGCATAGTGAAGTTTTCTGTCATAAATTCAGAGCGTTGGCAGCCATGGCTTCTTTCTGCATTTCATTTTTAGGGCTCTTTTAATAGATCTCCGGGCATTTCACATTGATCCTATGCGAAGGGAATGCGCTCTAGTGTATACTTCTTTTCGATACATCGGCTCGCAGGGAGAAGAGGAAGCCGAAGTCTCGCGCGCTTGGTCTGCCGCTTGTTTCCCGATTGCCATATGTTCGCCAATGTCAGTGTTAAAATATATATTACTATTTAGCGGGACTGATTGGGTCGCTCCATTGCCCACAGGTGGTGAGCTCGGAAGTTTTCGAACTGCAAGCTTTCTTACATCTGCACCGCACAATTCTATCCTTCTGCAACACTCTTCATTCATAGAAGCAGGTTATGTTGCATCCACAAGATACCACCCCTTCCTCCGCCGCTTATGATGTTGCAACCGTCAAGCCTCGGGAATTTTCGCCGGCTGGCTCTGGCTTTTGGTTCGCCACCATCGAGTGTCCTTTCAGGCGAAATCGTATCGCCCCACAGCAGTCAAAGTTCTACTGAGCGTCTCTTTCTGGGTCAAATATGTCACCATGTGTCCACCAATTTCTATCGCAGAAGTGTGAGAATGCGTAACACTTCCACTGTAATTTCCCTTTGACACAGGTGCACTGAACAGCCGAGTGTGGTTGCGCTTGTCGGCGCTGTAGGAGACGCCTGCAGAAGGAAGCTGTTGAATAGGGGTGTGCAGTGATTTGCCGTGAGAACATAGCCTCGACTACATATCCGTGATGTGCGATCACGCTATCATTTTACCGCACTTTCTTCATTTATTGTCGTTTATACCGAGCTTTGCTTCCTCCTCGTTCTCATAAGATGCAGTAGTTTAAGTGCACTGCCACTTCGGTTGCGCCCTTATCTCAGCGTAAGAAGATTCACGCGCAAGCATAACTGACCAGCTCATGAAATCTGCGGTGTCTGTCTGAAGCCGTGATGCAAGCCAACGAGGCAATGCCTGGAGGTGAAGAGAATCGCGTGCCGGGGAAAATTCGAATGAGCGCGCTGGGCGCGCGGCAAGGTAACCCCACCTAGAAGAATGTGTAGGTAGCGTTGAGCGAAGTGGGGATGGAGAAACGAGGCGCAGCGTGGCGGAGGAGGAAAGCAGGCGGAGGCGCGCTGGGTTTACCTCGTTTGGAATAGTGTAGATGTACTTTGTGAGGCATGCATGCAAGGCAGTGTTGCGCAGTTACCACTCCGGAATTGGAATGATGATGGAGTCATTCCACTTTTTCGCGATCCCGTAATGGAATGGCGATTATGCTTGAATGAATTCATGGGAACGAAATTAGGCGCCTTCTGCCCGCGTCATTTTGCCCGAATCCTTCAAAATTGGCTCCGCAGATTTTGAATGATTACCGGCATATATTCAAAGTATTCACCGACTCCTTATTATCAAGAATAAAGTCGAAGTTCCACGGACCACCCTGATATTATTCTCAAGTAGGTAGACCGTTTTTTTTTCTACACATCGGCCACTTCCGACACGGTCGCTAAGCCTGACCTAACGAAGCTGGTGGCTTGAGCCCTGCAAGGTCACCTCTTTTCGGGTTAGGGCTGCAAGACGGCAGCGGTAAGCGTGGAAGGAGAGGATATAACGAGAGAAGAGTATGAGGACGAAGCAGGTTGGCGCGTTGTGAAGAGAGGAGGAAGTGCCAACGAACAGACCAAATCGCACGGACCCAAAGATCAGGTAGTGCGCTCCTCAAGCGAGAATGCAGTCAATAATAGGTAGAGCAAAGGGCATACAGCAAGAGAAATCATAGCGACAAGCAGGATGTCCAGTTTTACCAAAGGCAGCATTGAATTGAATTGGATTTATTAATAGGAAAGACAGAGAGTTCGACCTGAGCTAGTGCGCTCTAGTCTGCTACTCTGCACTGGGGAAGAGGAAAGGGGAGTGAAAGTATTGGGATGGATGATGATGATGATGATGATAAGAGAAGTGGTGAGTGCTTATGTACATGAGACAGTTGTCTTGCTAGAGCCACTCGTCGAGCTTGGTGTCCTGCAGAAACTTCAACAATACTTTTGTTGCACGTATTGAAATTGCAGTGTCAGGCCATGGGCCGAGGATAGCTTCTTCCGACAGTGGTTGCCTGCCAACGCTGGCTAAGAAACTTTCTAAAGTCCTTCGCTCCAGCATACATGCTAGGCAGTCGCACAGTAGGTGTTGCAGTGTTTCAGGCGTCTGGCAGTGATCACAATCAGGGCTGTTCGATTGGCCGATGAGGTGCGCGTAGCGTCGGGTGAAAGCAACGCCGAGCCGAATCCTGTTAGGCAGAGTACAAGGTAATAGTGTACCCATGGCTTCAAGGTCACCGACTATGGGATCAATCGCCCAGAACGCTGCGTCGCCAACGCCGTGGGAATCCCCAGGAAGGAATGAGAAGATGACATGGTGTGTGCCAACTACAACTACGTGGGAGCCTGCTGAACAATACAGGACTATCGCTCGACTGAGGATGGCAGACCAGGAGTAGGAAGCGAACGCGTACGAGTCGGCTCCGGAAGATACATCTAAGGGAATTATAAGAGTAGTAACGCACGAGGTGTCACCTGGAGAAACAGTGGAGATGCTAGTAACACCAAGGATCCGACGGTCCTCATGGTGAAGAGAATGGCAAACACCACGAACGTCATCATCCTTTTCGACGGGCATCACGTCCCTAACTATGTGAGAAACGGAAGGGCAATGGTCAAGTGCACACTATACCGGAAGCAAAAATAGATGTGTGCAACCAGTGCGGACGCCTCGGTCACAGAGCCGATGCCTGCCCGAACTCGAACAGCAGAAGATGCAGAGGCTGTTGGATGAAGAACTCGCCACAGCACCAAGAGTGCGAAGCGAAGTGCCAGCTCTGCGGCAAAGACCGCCCTACGTCGGATCGCAGATGTAATGCCAGATACAAGGTACCGTACTTGGCAAAGAGGCGCCGCTGGGAGCGAGTCAGACGAGAGTGAGAATAAGCGCTGTACTGGAAGGGAAGCGGAAAGACCGTACAGGCCAGGACGGAAAGACTAGAGACAACGGTCGGAACATCGGACGAGGTACGGATCCGGACCGGGAGACTTCCCCAAGCTCCAAGCAAGGGAGAGGAGCCGCTCGACGTTTAAGAACAGAGCCAGATCAAGATCGCGGTCCGTATTGGAATCCAGACCCAAGACCAGTAATACCGGGTCTCCCATGGCACAGGGGCGAGGAGGATCCAAGAGCCCAAAAGGAAAGAGCAGCGTCAACGGGGGCGCCGCGGGACCCTTACAAGTGAGCTGGGCGGACGCGGCTTCCGAGGCAGAGGCTGCAGAGGCTGCTTTTCAATATATAGTTGAGACGCTAGAGGAAGAATTGGTGCAGATCAGGCAGAGCAATGTTCCATTTACGGATGAAGTTGGAAAACTCAGGGAAGAGAACGACCGCTTGAGGAGCGGGAAAGTGCCACGCAACGAGGAAGCCTCGAGAGTTATAACGGAAGAAAAAGACACAGCAATGGAAGAAGACGTAGAAATCAAACCAATTATGCGTAAAACCGAGAACACTCTGATTGAAACCGGAGTAAAGAAACTTCAGCCAGCCACAACGCTCCGAGAAAGACGAGGAATTTGATCAGAAAATTGAAGCCAGCATTACACAGAACGAAACCCAATTTGAAACTAAACTTCAACAACTGGAAGGGATACCTGAGGCAAAGATAGAGGTAAAGATAGAGGCACTAGGAAAGGCAGCACTACAGCAAGTCCAACAAATTATGGCTGACTTCGAAGCGAAACTAGCAATATGAGGACCGTAAACAAGTAGGGGGAACCGGTTAAGACGGCCATCAAGCCGTAAACTCGGCCCCGGTACCCACCGAGGGGTGGGAAAATCTCTAACGCCGCCATGTACAGACGAAAAATGTGCACGATCTGGCAATGGAATTGAGAGGATACGATCGAAAACAATACATTCTGCAAGACCACCTTAAAGACAAAGAAAACCCGGATATTATAGTGATACAGGAAACGCACGGGCTGGCAAAATTGTGGGGTACAAGTACATTGGTAATGCCAAAGGTGAGACGAAGGCGCTAACGACGTTGGTAAAGCGAAATCACATGGTCGTGCAACGGGACACGGAAGTTAACTCAATTGATCACATTCTCCTAAAACTCATACCCACGCAGAAAACGAAGGACAGTCTCTTCGCATTAAATATTTGCGGCAGTCCAAGATGTGGAGACCATAAATTTTCCATGCTCTTTATAAAAACCCTAGCCAAAGCGGACAACTGAGCGGTACTGATCAGAGGCGATTTTGACGACCAACACGCGGCATGAAGCTGCAAAATCGAAACTCAAGAAGGCAGCAACCTCTGGCTAGACGTGTCACAGGAAAGCCTGAGCCTCGTGACCGACCCATCGCTTCCCACGAGAAATGGGTACCAGCCTTTGGGCGGATACTATGCCAGGTTTAACATTCACCTAGAACATAGGGGACACGCAGTGGACAAATATGCAACACGAATTTGGGAGCGATCACAATATACTTGAAATGACGATAAGGGCAGGAGCGTCCAAGAGAAAGGTCAGACAACTTAAAATTGTCGATTGGGACAAATTCAGGAAAATAAGGGAGGAGGCCGACGACGCGACACAAGATATTCAGGAATAGACCGAGCACCTAAAGGGAGATGTGGTGGCAGCTACGAAAACGCTCCTGCCGAAGGCGCAGTTAGAAAACGTAGACAATAAGCTTCTACACATGTGACAAGCTAAGGGAAGGTTGTAATGGAGATGTACAAAAAGAAAAACACAACCGGACGCTTCGTAGAAGGATAGCCAAATTGAATAGAGACATAAAACAGTACACCCAGCAGCTATGCAGGCAAACACTGAGAGGAAAAATGTAACGACATGCACAGTAAGATAGGAAGGGCAAAAACCTGGAACATCCCACGACATTTGTTAGACCTGAACGGGACCAAGATGGCATGTAGGCAAAATATAAATCGGCTAATGCAAGCGTACCTATGGACAGAGCAGGGCTTCCTCAAGGAAATCGAGAAAAGATACATCCCGCAAGCTATGCCCGTCACACACCCTGACTACAAAGGGCAGGCAAATGAAGAATTAGACAACGAAATCGGTGAGTCAGAGGTCAGGGCAGCCCTGCATAAACTCATACTAAGTCGGCGCTCGGACTAGACGGGATAACGAACAAAACGCTAAGGGACTTGAACGATGAGTCTACAACTAAGTTAACAGAATATATTACCGACTTCTGGAAGGTAAGACAGATACCGCAGCAATGGAAGACGGCACGAATCGTGTTAATACCTAAACCGGGTAACCGACTGCAGATTGAGAACATGAGGACCATATCTCTCAATCCTTGAGTTGGAAAACTCGTGGAGCACGTGGTCCTAGCGAGGATGACCACCTACCTCGAGGACTGGGACGCGCTCCCACCCATGAAGATAGGATTCAGGAGAATTCTTTCAGCGCAGTATGCTATGTTACAACTAAAACATCAGACCATAGAAGGTCTGGGCAGATCGACAGAGACACTTTGCGGGTCGGACCTAACAAAGGCCTTCGATAACACAAAACATGCAACGATACCAGAAAGAGTAGGAGAACTAAGACTGGGAAAAGGGACATACGATTACGCACACAATTTCCTCACGGGCAGTAAGCAAAGATCACGGTAGCGGACCTAGGGCTAGGTATTATGACCGATGTCATTCAATCTGGGGCTAATGGGGCTGCTAGCCAAGCTACAAGAAATTGAATAACTCAATCACACCTCGTATGCAGACGACATCACCCTATGGGTGAGAAGCCGAAGTGACGGGAAAATGGAAGAAAGACTTCAAACAGCGTTCGTAACAGTCGAACGATATCTAGAGGGTACAGGGCTAACCTGCTCTGTAGGGAAATCGGAGCTGTTGCTGTACAGACCGACTCGCAGTCGTCGCAAACCAGGCAACTACAGGGAAAATCTCACTTACACAGAGAAGATACAGTTAAAGATGGCCGATGGGAAACCCATACCCAAGGTCGACAGGATAAGGGTATTGGGGCTCCTCCTCGAAGCCAAGGGCAACAGCGTAGAAACCCTCAGAAGACTGGAGGTAACTGTAACGCAACGCATGAGACTAATCAAAAGTATAGCAAACGAACAGCGGGAATTGAGAGGAAAAGAAGATTAGGTTAATACAGGCCTTCGTCAAAAGTAGAATAGTATACTTAGCGCCCTGCATGAAATGGCAGGCCGTGGAAAAGTTCAAACTAGAATGCCTCATTCGGAAAATTCGGAGTGCCTCATTCGGAAAGCCATAGGGCTAGTGATCAGCACCAGCACGGTCTATTTGCTAAAATTAGGCCTTCAAAACACGATAGATGAGCTCATAGAAGCGCAATGTACGACACAATACGAACGCCTCTCTTAGACTATAGAAATAGACACATCCTATGGAAACTAGGCATACGTTATCATACGCAGCATGTCATCAAGGTGGACATCCCAAGAGAGACGAAGCAAACAATGGTAATACCCCCATACCAAAGAACATGCACCAAGAACACAATAAGGACAGGCGAGAGAACAGATCGAATCAGATACAGAAGAAATTCGGCAGCTACAAGGACGCAGTCTTCGTAGACGCGGCTCGATACAATCGCAGACGAGGGTCTACGGCAGCCATAATCGAAAGCGAGAAACAGTGTAAAAAGTGCGCGACGATAGGCACCACAAGGAACGAGACAGCGAAAGAAGTAGCCATAACGCTCGTGGTAGCTCAGACTGGCGCAACCGTGATAGTCAGTGACTCTCAAATGGCAGTAAGAAAGTTTGTCAACCGTCCGATCTCCCCGAAGACACTACGTATTCTTCTTGCAGGAGGTCAAGATTGCAAAAGACAGATTTACATGACATACACACCCACTCACGCCCTCGCGGAGGACGGCAACAAAGATACGGCATACGATGCAGCAAGAGGTCGCACGGACCGAGCCACGTTCGCAAGTGACACCCGGCACCTTCCGGACGTGACGGTGTGGCAGACGAGTGGTAGTGGGAGGCAAGAATAACCGGATGGAATAACATCACAAAACACTATAGGTTACAAAGCGGCATATACCAATGACACCCCCCCCCCTTCCCAGAAAAAAAATTGACAGACAAGCAGGCTGTCGCGTGGCGGCAGTCGCAAACTAGGACGCATCCGAATCCTGCGCTCTCGCACATCATATATCCGGATATATATCAAACGTACAAATGAAAAATGTGCATCCAGAGCCACTATGCACCACATATTATGGAAATGCCGAGATATGCAACAATAAAGAGAACGCAGCCTCTAGCAACAGCCTTCGCACGCGCTGGGAGGCCGCGCTGCTCAGCCCCGCCCTCAAGGATTGACTATAGAAAGGAACATTTATTTTCTTCTCTATCTTTACAGGAACGGTGACAAGAGCAAAAGGCACTGCGACCTGACAGAGGCTCCTGCTCCGTTAAAGTTTTGGGAACAGTGAATAGCTTACATGTAGCACCAAGTACATACATCGTCATTTAAAAATTTTATAACACAAAAAATAGCATTGTCAACTAGCACATTAAGATGATAAATAAGTACTAGAGTTGAAATTATTCGTTGTTTTAAGACAAGTCTGTCCGCAAAAAAAAAACACATTAGTGTCATCGGCATGCGTTATTGGCCATCCAGCGGGCCGAAGATGCCTTCAGCACCCACGGGCTCCTGGCCGTCGCCTAGGCAGGACACACCAACTCGCAGGACGCACAATAAAATTTATTCGTCCTCCTCTTCTACTTCAAAATATCAACGGGGCGAACACCAGGGCAGCCACCCAGACACCACGCCGTCTCAAGGTGCCCAATATGTTGAAGTAACATTGAAGTTGAGTTGCAGGTATTACGAATGCCACAGCGCCTAGCCTTGGACATTGCTCTGGCAAGTAGCCGAGTCTGGGGCTCTGTAACGTAAAACTAAGCGATTATGTTTTATTCCAATTACCTGACGTCACATTTACGTACCCGCCGGCACAAGCATCGGGCGATGACTCGCAGCGTTGTCTGAACAGCCCAATCAAACGCTTTCCTGTTTCGTAGGAGGTCACCTTTGTTCGCTTTGAAAACGAATAATATTGCCTTCACTGAACAGTTTTTCTTATATAATTGGCGGACAAGAGGCGAGAAGCACGCTCAAGTGGAGAGGTTTTCGATGGGGCCGAGTCAGTGCAGTGAAAATGGATAACCGCATGAAGAGGGTGGAACCGGCGTCTGCGATTGGTCCACTTTGCCTTACTTAGCTTACGGTGGCTGGTCGTAAATCGCGGCGGCTTCCAACGGAAGGTTAAAAATGCCGCTCAAACAAATCCTCACCAAAGAAGAGTTGGCAGAGCGATGTCGAAAACGTGCCGAAAGGCCTCGATAACTTATACGGCCATGCAATAAGGTTTATTTTACGGAAATAAACCCATGCTCTCCGGCCTGTGCCTGAGCGATCGTCGGGCAGCTCTCTTCTATTCCTTGTGGAATGGGGCAGTCTCTGGCTATATATAAAAAAAAATTGTTTTCTTCGGCATACTAAAGCAGCTTTAACGCGTACTTGTCAGTTTGACGTGGTGAGTTTTCGCGGTTTCGTGATGTCGCGTGACAGATAGGCGAAGTGCGCGGAGCACGAAAAGTTTTGAAAGACAGCAGAGGGTTACTCTCTAAAAGGCGTCGAATCAGGAATAATTATTTTTTGTTCGGTTTAATGAAGCATAATCAGTATGTAACGTCATATCAGGTAGCGAGCTATTGCGGCTTTCGTGACGTCACGTGACAGACAGGCGAAGTTAGGGTGGCCCGAAAGTTGTTTGCCCAATTGCGGAGAACTGACTGCATAATTCCAACAGTAAAGTTTGGAATAATTTAACTTTATAACGCCCCAAGTTAAGCAGCACACTAATTAAGTAGCAAAGAGCTAGATGTCTTGAACACTACTCACGTGCTGGCTCATCAGCGGCGCTTTCTGTCGTCGTTGTCCTTGAGATAGTTTCTGGATCTTCACCAGAACTTCCAAGCCACTTGTTAACACAAGGAAGTTGCAGTGCTGGGCACCAAGCGCGTACGCAGGATTTCTGGTCACCTTTGCAGAAAAGCAGGGATTGATAGGGCGCACGGTGTGCCAAGTGAGGCTAAGAAGTGCATTACCTGGCTATGTAGCCTCTACAGAAAATATGAACAGTCCTGTTTGTGGATTTCTTAAAAAAGTTATCTTAAGCGTACGGTACTTGTCCGTTAGATTTTAAAACGAGTACCTTTCTTCGGTGAAACGTAAGACTCTGTACAAAGATGTATGCGATGTAGTTGTCCCTATGCCAATGTACAGGGCCATATACAGTGAAGGCCTGGGACAAGACGTGCTTAAGCGGGTGAAAAGAATGCAAGTAACACCAGGGACCAAGTCTTCATTTTTTAAGCTTCACACTGGTACGTTGACTGTCAAAATATTTTTAGAAGATCATGGTTTTTTCTTACCCTTGGGCTCGCATTGCTTGATCTATAAGAAACCAGAAACTATAGATCATGTATTTCTGGACTGCTGGGCGGGTGTCTTCTTTTGGGATGTACTTCAGAGGACTATCAAAAAAAAGACTTTCCTTTAGATCCACGGTGTATTAGATATTTGTCTATAGAAAACATTTCCGGTAAAGTCCCGGAAATGTGGAAATCGGCCAACACCATTCTTATCCCCAAGCCAGGCAAGCCGCCCAGCCTCGATAACCTCCGCCCAATTTCGCTCACATCGTGCGTAGGGAAGGTTGCTGAGCACGCAATCCTAAACAGGCTTTCACGCTACCTGGAGGACCACGACATTTACCCGCACAACATGATCGGCTTCAGGGTCGGACTGTCGACGCAGGACGCGATGAAGCTCATCAAGCATCACATTATTGACTGTACTACGCGGGACACGAGAGCCATACTAGGTCTAGATCTGGAAAAGGCCTTCGATAACGTTCTTCACTCGTTCGTTTTGAACACAATCTCGAGTCTTAACCTGGGGAAGCACTTTCATTCCTACACGAGATCTTTCCTGTCAAACAGAGAAGCCACCCTTAAGATCGGGCACCTGACTTCAGACATGATCAAGCTGGGGTCTAAGGGGACGCCACAAGGGGCAGTCATATCCCCAACTCTCTTTAACCTCGTCATGATTGGGCTATCCAGGACACTCTCTGCTATCGACGGTATCAGTCATACCATATACGCAGACGACGTTACCATCTGGTGTACGGGAGGTAGTGACGGACAGGTAGAGACGGCCCTGCAATAGGCGATTGATGCTACCCAGAGATACCTTGAGTCCACGGGCCTTCGGTGCTCACCGCACAAGTCGGAACTGCTACTTTATCGACCCAAGCGAAGAGGCCCGAAACCAAAGGGGTGGAAACCACTCGCCGATTGCGACATAAACCTGCGCACAAACGACGGAGGATATATTCCGAGGGTGGATGCTATCCGGATTCTCGGCATGATGGTAGAGTCGAATGGTTCAAACAACCAGACAGTGCTGCCACTCACTAAGAAGACGGACAATGCCATCAGACTAATCAGAAGAGTGGCCAACCGGCAGCAAGGCCTCGGAGAAGATAACCTCGTGAGATTGGTACATGCGTTCGTAATGTGTCATTTCACTTACGTCGCGGCTATGCACAACTGGCAAAGATCGGAGCGGGATAAGCTCAACGCATTAATCAGAAAAGGAATAAAGAGAGCTCTTGGCCTCCCCATATACACTCACACGGAACGCTTACTTCAACTTGGCATGCATAACACGCTAGAGGAAATAGCGGAAGCACAGGAGAGGGCCCAGTTCGTCACGCTATCTACCACACAAGCTGGAAGACACATCTTACAGGAGCTGGGCGTTTCCCCCACAGTAATCAAAACAAAATTCTGTAGCATCCCTCGAGAGCAGCGGGACCGCATCATTGTCGCCCCGAACCCACGAAACGTCCATCCAGAGCACAACGTGGGAAGACGTCGGGCGCGCGCGAAGGCTCTCCTGGAAAAGGCTCGTGAACGGGCTTCGTAGAACAGTTTCGTAGACGCAGCGCGCTACGTCGACGGACAGGCCTTTGCTGTAGTTAGCGTAGATCATGAAAGGCAAATAACAAACGCAATCTCGATTCGGACGACGTCCTCTGAGATCGCAGAGCAGGCTGCAATAGCGATGGCCTTATTGGACGACAAGAGGACATCAATCTACAGTGACTCCATATCAGCTGTTAGGGCGTTTGCCAAAGAAACCATATCCGAGCTGGCCCTAAGGATACTAGGAAGCAAGGAGATCAAGCCACACACATTGATATGGTTTCCAGCCCACATGGGACAGATCGAGGGTGCCCCGCCCAACCTCAACGAGTCGGCACACGGAGCTGCGCGAGGGATCATCAACCGCGTAGCTACCGGGCAGCGTGACGCTGGGGCTACTGACAATCGGGACTCTCCTTCCTCCTACACGGAAATTACTAAGCACTTTTATTTGGCTCGGAGGATCTACCCCCTCCCACATTGCAAACTCAATAGACCTCAAGCTTTGACACTAAGGCTTCTACAGACGGGGGCTTACCCAAACCCCCTACTTCTTCACAAGGTGTACCCCGAAATTCAGACAACAAATGCATGTGCACTATGCAATGATTTAGCGAATTTACCTCACATGCTCTGGCGATGTCCCGCGTTACACAGCGATAAAAACAACACTTCTTCACGTTGGGATGCGGTCCTACACAGCCCCAACCTCGAAGAACAGTTATGGGCTGTCCAACGGGCCCGCGACGCGGCGGAGAGACTCGGCCTCTCTGTCCCGACGTGGGAGCGGCCCGCTGCGCGCTAGTGCGCGCCCTAAAGGACCCTAATAAAGTTTTTCATCCATCCATCCATATAGAAAACGATGATGGACTGCCGTTTGACCTAATTATGCTAGTTGGCCTTACTGTCTATGACGTGCCCGTATGGCGGGGTATCACCGCGATCCAGGTGCTCCGCCTGCACGAATGCTTTTTCGAGAATGCATGTCGCGATTTGTCGAAATTCAGAAAGCACCAGATTGTGTACCTGCGTGGCTGTCATGGGTGGAACCCTTGACCACGCTCAGAGAATTCTAAAATAGTCAGCCCTGTAAGGCTGACACTTGGTGCTCAAAAATTGCTAAATTATTTTGCTTTCTCAAATGTCAATTGTTGTTTGATATAGTAGTACAAAACAGGCAATAAAAAAGATAGTTCGGTAGCAATACTGCAGTTTAGACAGGCAAACACTCCTAATAACTAGTGCCCGCGCTATTCAGCCGGACCGCGGGGTATTTTACTGTTTTTACCGTGTCCAAAAGAACACACCCCCTGCCTTAACTTTAAGATTGTATTCATTAACATAGCATCAATGTTTCAGCTGATGCGCATTTGTTTACATCATAACCCACCGTTGTGGCATAGTAGCTTTGGTGTTGCAGTTACTCTAGGTCCGAAGGCGCGGCATGGAAGCCTGGCCGCGGCAGCCACATTTCGATGCAGGCGAAATGCAAAAAACTCCTGTACCGTCCATTGGGTGCATGTTACAGAACCCCAGACGGTCAAAACTGCTCCCGAATTCCCCATTTGTAATCATATGAGATTTTGCCACGTAAAACGCTATTTCATTTCCTTTAATTCATATTTACCATGTTACTATGTGGTGTCCTTCCGACCGGAAACATCTTTCCACTTGGTCATCATAACGAGTCGCTTTCCAAGACCGCCTTTAACTAAAGATATACTAGTATTATTAACTTATCTTTTCACAACCATGCTGCCCGTGTCTTTAGTATGGTTGTGTAGAGGAAAAAGCCATTACTCGATCATGCATAGGCCACGTGCACACCCGGTGGCGTTGTCGCGCGACACGATGTAATTGAAGCCAAATACATCTTCTTCCTCGGTGTGCAGATTGCAGAGCACTCGGCAATACGCTTCTCGATCTCAGCGGGAGTGGTCGCATCTGAGAGAACTCACTCAGCCATAGTGCGTATATACCATCAAATTCATACCTGTGCTCAACAGATAGTTAATTAGTTAAATGTGGTTTAATTAGTGGCGCGAAAGCGGCTAAGATTTTGCTGCGCCAAACACGATGTGTTTTTCTTAAGTCCAATTTAACTAGAAAAGCCTGTGTTAATCTATATCTCGTGTAAAAAGCCGATGTCATCTAGAAATTTACGCAAGTAAGGTAACGGCACTATCGAATCATTTCCTAAAATTAAAGCAGGGTGAAAGGTGTGTGTAGTTGATATAGGTTGTGCAAAAGGTTTCGTTTATGAAATCCTATATGGGTACAGGTATTATATGCATAACTATTAGTGGTTTTTGCCATTTCTCGCATGTTGGTGTATGTTCTTTTGTACGTAAATAAGTGTGTGAGGAATATGTGCCTAATGCGTAGTCTGCATAAAACTACATCAAAGAACCGCTGCTGGTGGTTACATGATTTCCACTCACCAAGTACGGCTTTAGTGAGATGTAGCTTATTGTCGGCACAATGGTCCCATTCGTGTTACCACTTAGACGTTAAGGCCTTCCTAATCGCACGGATACTATCTTTATACGGAATTGATGCTTTTGTTATGGCTTTGTATGCTGCCATCGAAGCCCATCTATCAGCTGTTTCATTACTCGGTGTCCCACCATGGCTTGGGACCCAGCAGAAATCAATTGATCTCCCGTATTTGTTTAGCGCCACCATGTTTCGAATATCCCCTTGCAAGGGTTTACACTAAGATTTCAAATGTGCAGCCTTTACTATACTTAAGGAATCAGTGTATATGACTGTATGTTTGTGTTTGTCAGTGATAACTGTTTTAACTACAACCCATACAGCATAAACTTCAGCAGTTAAAGCAGATGCTTGTTATGGTAAACGAATACTTGTTTCCTAATTTTTCGTTACGGCCCCCACACCCATGTGTTCTTTTGTTTTGGAGCAATCGGGGTAAAATTTCATGTTATTTTCATATTTGTACTGAAGAGAATTGAATTCTTGTATAATGCGTTCGTGTGGTGTGTCTCTTTTCTTTCAATGTGTTAATGTCAAGTCGCATAACTGCGTGAGATCGTACCATGGGGGCAATCGTTGTGGTTTTATTTTTTGAAACCTGGAGGACTTCATGAGGAATGCCATACTCCTGACAATATTCCTCATATCGCAGGACAAGCGGCCTAATCATGTTCGGTTTATTTGTGTGGCGTAAGCGTGAGTTGTACTATGTGACGATGTTGTAGCATATGCGTTGTGGTGATCACTGGACTCTGAGCACATAGGAAAAGGTGAGTAACGCTCTGCACTGCTGTAAGGAAGGTTCATTACACTCAACGTATAAACTTAGGACAGGTGATGTTCTGTAGGCACCACTTGCCAGTCGCAAAACAAGGTTATGTACTGAATCAAGTCGTCCAATGTAAGACTGTCTGGCTGAGCCATAAACCACGCATCCGTTGTCTAGAATGCTGCGCACACGAGACTGGTAGATAAGTAAAAGACACGTTCGGTCGGAACCTCAGTGCTCATGAGATAAAACTTTGAGGATATTCAACAATTTATTTGGTTTAATATTTAGTGTTTTTATGTGAGTTAGGAAATTTGGTGTCAAAGGTTACTCCTAAAAACTTGTGATCTTGTTTCACCGGCAGTATGGCGTCATTCAATTTTGGGACTGGATCGCTGTGTAGCCCTCGTTTTTGAGAAAACAAAACAGTAAGTATTTTCTGTGTCGAAAAACGGAAACGATTTTTGTTAGCCCAATGTGTAAGTTTATTTATTGTGATTTGAAGCTGCCTTTCACAGGTTGACAAATTCGAGGCGCAGAAAGCCACTTGGAGACCGTCTACGGAAACAGAGTGCACAATAGACGACGATATTATCTTATTAACTGAGTTCATTTGTACTATAAAGAGTGTCGTGCTGAGAACACAGCCTAGTGGAACGCCATTTTCCTGCGTAAATGTATGAGAATGTACTGAACCGAGACCTACCTGAGATGTTCTATTACACGCAAAATAAGCTAGGCAGTTCAGTATTTCACCAGGGGTCCCGAGGTCAGCCAGCTCTCTTAAAATTCCATATCTCCTCGTGGTATCATAGGATTTTTCTAAATCGAGGAAGACTGCAAGACAGTGTCGTTCACGTAAAAATTCACGTGTTTCCATGTTCAGAATTTCATATTCTAGGCGGACAAGATGGTCAGTAGTTGAACAACTCTTATTTCTATCTACGCTGGGGGGGGGGGGGGGGGGTCTATTAGGTTTCTTGATTCTAAAATAAATGAGAGCCTTATATTGATAATGCTTTTATATTATATTTTTAAACAGCATGTGAGTGCAGTGGGTCTGTAGCTGCATGCTGATGTTGGGAATTTACCACCTTCTAGAAATGAAACTACTATTGCCTTTTTCCGCTCTTCCGCCATTATACCAGATTTTCAGATTATCTTGAAATATTTTAAGAGGGAATCTACTGATGCTTGAGATAGATGTGCCAACATGTGCTAGTGAATACGGTCGCGGCCTGGGGCTGTTCTTTTTTTCTGCAGAAAGGACTGTTATTTCTTGTTGTGTGAGGGGGGAATCGTATAGTTCAATTGAGGCGCCAGCAGTGGGCAGCTTCTGTTTTTCAGCAGACTGTCTGTGCTTTAAAAATTCGTTTGTATAATCCACTGAACTGGAGACGTCCCAAAAATGTTCGCGAAGTTTATCTGCCTGTTGTAGTGTTGTCTGCTTGCCTGGACTAAAAAGTACCGGTATTGTGCAAGATGAGTAATCTTCCCGAAACTTTCCAACCGGTTCCCACATTCGTTTAGATGTGACTGAACTGTTTATTTAGGATATGTATTTCTTCCACGATGATTTCTCTGCCTGCCTTCGGATAAATTGTGCTTTGTCTTTGGCTTGTTTAAAGCATAAGAGGATGTATAGTTGGGATGTCTTCGTAAAATTCCCCAGGCCCTATTTTGACGCTTTTTTGCTTCTGCACACTCAGGAGTCCACCAGGGGTCGATTTTCTTGCTCACAAAGCTAGTAGTTTGAGGTATTGCCTTTTCTTCCGCTGAAATTAAAACCGCTTGGAACTTTTCATTAATTTCATGTATTCTTAGTTCACTTGAAAAGAACTCCTCGAGTTTTCCACGTCTCATGAAAAGCGGCCAGTCAGCAAGATGTATTTTCTAGCGACGCAGTTTAAAATTTGTAATGGGTAATGATAACATGTGCTTGATGATAGCAGGTACATGATCGCTGCCATATGAGGTGTTCAGGACATCTTACTTAAAATCCCTAAAGATACATGGTGAGCAAAAGGCTAAATCTAAACAACTAAATTTTCGTGAAATAGGTGAGAAGTAGGTTGGCGTATCAGAGTTTAAAGACAAATGTTATAAGGTAAATCGAAATCTTCAATAAACTGCCCTCTTTGGTCAGTTTTATCGCGGCCACAAAAAGTAGAATGATCACTAAGTCTCCCACGAAAAGAAAAGGCTTCCGCATCTGTTCTATTAAGTTTTCCAGTTTTCTAATTGTAGCGTGGGTGTGAGGCGGAATATTAACTGAACAGATGGCAAGAGTTTTATATGATATAACAGTGGTGGCTATAGCCTCGAAAGAAGTATTTATTTGAACATTTCGGATAGGAGTGCCGCCTTGCACGATTATAGCGACTCCTCCTGACAACCTGCTGGAGTGTTCGCGGTCCGTTCGGACAACGGTGAAATCTTTCAGGAATTGACTGTGTTTAGGGCCTAAGTTTGCTTCTTGTGGGCAAAATGCTACTGGCGAGAACTTATTTATTATGTCTTTATTGTCACCTGAATTGTGAATGAGTCCTTTACAATTCCAGTGTGTGATAAAAGCCATAGTGGCGGAATTGGGAATGTTATTTATGTATATGTACTAAACAATTGTGGATGACACGTGTTAAATGTATTGTGCTATTGGAAGGACGGCAACCGTTCAGGTTACCGGTCCCGTTCGTGGCGCACTTACTAAGAGCTTGTCTTTCTTAACGCGCTCCAGAGATTGCTGATCTTTTGGCGTCGATGACGCCGGAGTTGTTGCGTCGACCTCCATAGGCTTCTCCGACGCGCAGGATAATCGAGAACCAGGCGCTGAGACACGCGTCTGAGGCTTTGGAGTTTAGTTTAGCCGAGGGCCCTGCGAAACCGGCATCTGCAGGCCCGTCTTTGATGGTGATGGAGCAGCACTGGCTGCTGACACCAAGGGGGCGGATGGAGTTACTACTGGGCAACTGACTGTGGTCCCTGAAGAACCCTGAGACCAGTGCGGCGCTGCCCCCTGCCGTACCGCACTGGCATAGGTTGTTTGAGGTTTTGAGGTAAGTGTGATACCCTCCTTCTTGCTTCATAAAAACGAGATCTTCTCTTTCATCGTAAGTGTAATTATCTCTTTTTCTTTCTTCCAGCAAGTGCAAGATCACGAATACGCTGGATTATCTCCTTCGCAGTTTGTAAAGTGTGGAGGAGCATTGCTATTGTCCAACTGATGGCCATTGCCACTACACTTAGCACATGTCGAATTACCTTTGCATGATTGCGATGCGTGTCCAAACCTCTGCCACCTGAAACACCGCCTCGGGTCTGGGATATATGGTCTCACATTGTTCTTCACATAACCTGCATCCTAGGCACAAGGCACAGGTACTAGGCACAATACTGGTACCAAAGGTAAGTAGGATTTTTTTGTGGTTGGAATTTGTTCGTCATTCCTTCGGAGAGTTATTCTTTGAACCTTGAATACATTTTTTTCTTAAAAACCTTTTGGGAGTTTTTCATTGCTCAGGTTCAAGAAATTTTCTTCTGATATCACGCCACTGCTTGTGTTTAGAGAACGGTATGCTCAGATTGTGACTTTGATGTCACCAACACAGGTGAGATCAGCCAGCTTTTCTACTTGGTCTTTGGCTTTGAGTTGGAGGAGGAGGTCCCCATTTGACATTTTTGAGGCCTTGTATTGCTTTCCAATTTTTTATACGAGGCATTTTGCCGCTAGAAATGGCGACAGTTTTCTCATTGGTGTGGATCTTTCACTGTGCATGACATGATAGCATGGGAACATTTTCAAGTTGCTTCTTAAAGTGAAATAAAAAATTGCTTCGCTGCGCCCTCTTTTGTACTGGCGATCTGGAAGGGGCGCGGAATGCATCTGCCATGATATTCATGGAATATTCAGCGGCGGTGGTAGCCACCCACCACCGAGCCCAACAAGGCAAGGCTACGAGGTTAGGAAAATACCTGTAGACGTCAGCTATACAAAGCCGCTATAACCTAATATATGTGCCGAAAGATTGGTAGATACATACAGTTAACCCTTGCTGCCTGGAAAACGAGAAGTAAATGAAGTGAGTAGAAGACAGGAAAGATTGAAAGTGAGAGAGAACGACGAAGATTGGAGAGGAGAACAGGAAGAGGCAACTACTGATTTCCCCCGGGTGGGTCAGTCCAGGGTTGCCGTCTACGTGAAGCGCAGGCCAAAGCGGTGTGTTACCGCCAACGAGGGGCCGTAAAGGTCGAAACACCCGGCATTGGCTCAACCCCCAAGATCTCGTTTTCCCCGAGCACGGCTAAGCCGTGCACGGCTACAAGCGGAGTGTCCAACCCTCGTGTGCTCGGGTACGTGTTGTCGCAACACACCAAACGCCTGCTGACGCAGGCGCCCCTACGGGGTGTGCTCAACAGAAGTTTTAAGGCTTGCAAGGGTGAAGTCTCTTGCAGAAACGTGACATTTGCCCAACTATGGTGCTACCGTGTTCCACAAGTGCTGTGCGGAAATGGCGTTAAAGGTCTCGGGCATCTAGAAAGAGATGCTAACTTGTGCCCACCACGTGTGACCACGGTGTGCCCACTGCGAATCGGAAGCGAGCATTATTGCGTAATTAGAGCGCAAGGCCCGCAAAAGCGGTATGATAAGCGCGGGAGCATAAAATTGCGTGAATAAACGAAGTAAATGTAAGTTGTGCATTAGGTTACGTCAATTACGTACCATGGTATCCGTTCAGCTCGAGCCGCACGCACAAGACGTTTTACGTACCCCACTACGGGTGTGTCCTCTATGCAGCCTACCCTATAATTTTTATGCGATTAGGATTCCTTGCCTTCTCCCGCTATGTTGTGTCTGTCTGTCTGTCTGTCTGTCTGTCTGTCTGTCTGTCTGTCTGTCTGTCTGTCTGTCTGTCTGTCTGTCTGTCTGTCTGTCTGTCTGTCTGTCTGTCTGTCTGTCTGTGCGCTTATGCCAACCAAATGGTCCAAGTTATATACGAGCTTGGGCAAGTGCAAGATCGCGAATACGCTGGATTATCTCCTTCGCAGCTTGTAGAGTGGGGAGGAGCATTGCGTGGTCGTGATGCCTTCGGGGTCATTCTATCGTCGTCATGCTAACTACGTCATTCGACTCTCGTCATGCCGTCTTTGTGACGCCACCATCGTCACACAGTCGTCGTCATACCATTCTATTATATGGTCATTGTCATACGGCCTTCGCCCTTTCATCGAGATCTATCTTTTTATTCATTCTATCGGAATTAGGCCGCCGCTATCATGCCATTATCGTCAACGCACCTTCCTCATACAGTCGCGATGTGCATATATTGTGATACTTTCGTGGCCATGCTGGTCACTCGAGCTTCGCATCCGACTCTCGTCATGCCGTCCGTCGCGACAACGTCGTCATCATACACGCGTCGTCATCCCATTGCCCTCATACCATTGTCATGCCATCGTAGTCACACAATCGTCGTCGTGCATTCGTGGTCACACCGTCGTCGCGATGCCGTAGCAGTGGTTTCCACGTCAATATTTCCACTTCAACAACTGACTCTCATAATGCAGTCGTTGTCACACCATCGTCACCAGATAAGCGTCGACATGCCATTAACGCCACGCTATCGTTTCACTATCGTTTTCACTTCAGCAACGTCATGCCTAGACGTCATTTCTTTTTGATCAAACTAACGACGTCATTCATACTTGGCAATTCGGTCTTAATGAGGCTGTCGTCATTCAGTTGTTATTATGCCATTGTGGCCGTGCTATCCTCGGATGAACCGCTTCGTCATCCAGTTGTTGTCTTATGACGTCGTCGTCGCGTTGTCATTGTTATGCTAGCGTCATTAACAATCGTCGTCTCATTGTCATGTCGTGATCGAGATACCACCTTTTTCGCTCCATTCACCTCATTCTTTCTCATTTCGGCGTTGTACTTGCGCTAGGGTCATACAGTCGTCGTCATTTTGCAGTCCTCATGGACGACCTTGGCAAGCGAGTGTGGACACCGGTATATGTTGTATGTAACCTAAGCAACCGAAGTTTAAGAATGAGCACTACCGATGTTAAATCAACGTGACCTTAGAAATATCGTTTGTGGTTACATTGCTCGAGCGTTATTTGCCTTATCATTGACAATCATTGTGACAAAAGTTCTGCCGATAATTTCTAGAGTAACTAATCTTTTCTAATGCGTGAAAAGTTGATATGTTGCTTGGTTGCTGTCAAGTCAGCGAGTGTGTACGAAAGTATATAGACCAAAATGAGGTTGGTGTGTAAAAATGGCACCTCATTGATGTGCAGTAGACATGGTATGCCATCTGTGATTCGGTGTTGTTTCCCAGCCAGCGGCAAAGACTACGACACTAGCGTTCTTTGCTGTGACTGCATCCTTATGGTGGCTTTCGAGCAGAGGCGCGACGGCGCTGACGGGGCAAAAGCAGTACCACATTTAGATGATCGGTGAGCTCGTCGGTCTTCGCCTCCTGTCGGGTAGCTCGCACAGCTGACGCCACGTCAGTGCTCATGTGACGTTGTCCATAATGTGGTCAGCAATCTGTTAAACCTGTTCCAGTGGCAATTCAAGCGCTGTGACGAATAATACGACGACGTTCTGCGATCAGCGTTGCAAAAACAGCTTGCTAGCGTAGAATCGTGTCGACTATGTCCTGCGCAAAGCCTTTGAGAAGCCGTCGCATGTCAAAAGACACTTCCTATGTAACCTTGCAGTTTCTAGCCTGGTTCTTCAGTGCGTAATACACGTATTCAGCTTATGAATGGATTTCAGACCGAAATGACCAACATGATGTGATTCTGGGATGCTACGGTATATACAACAGCACAAGTCGCATCGCGGAGTTACCTATGAAGGTCGAGAACAGTCAAGTATCTTACCTGTAGCAAAGGAGCAATGCCGCGCTGAAGTGGTTCTACATGTCGGGTGTGCCCGCAGCGCGAACACTTGCCTTCCTGAACATCCGACTCACTTTAAAGGCTCTATAATATCCAGGTCATATCCATGGCCTGAATATTGTTGACAGCGCTAGCACAAGTAATGGATTCTGGAGTTGCGAATACCTGTCTGTGGGCACTCCTTCTGGCTCAATCTTTCGCACAATTTTCTTTTTCTGCATGCTATCCAGCACTCTGGCTGTGTTAATTTATTTCGTTTTGCCCGCACATGCTTCCGTATCGTGCTTCGTGCAAGTTTGCACAGAGCTGGGAAGTTATGTAGCCGTACCACTACGAGTGCCTGTGGCACCGTGTTTTTCATCTCTTCGGAGCCTATGCGTTTCCTTAGACTCCTTAAATAAACATACGGTGTACTTTTTGTATTACCCTCCGAAAACATGAGACTACTCAACAGGCAAGAAGCATCAGTCGAGCTAGACACACTGTTGCCAAATGGCATTGAGGACGTCATAGTCAACGCACAGAAGAATGTTGTTGCAGTAGACGCCGCTAAAGTGTCACGGTTAGAATCTCTTAGCGCTGTCACTTGTCATCGGTGGCATTAACATTCGTACCGTCATACCACTGGGAAAAGAAGCTACTACAGGCGTCATATATAACAATGATGTGACCATCTCAAGTGAAGAACTGTGACTTTTGATTAAACCTGCCCAGAATGGTAGCCACATAATCCAAGTGGCCCGTCTTTCAAATCAGAATGCGTAAAAATTTTCTCTAAAGGTACCTGCCTTCCGTAGCATGTCAAGGTAGGTTATTTCCGACATTCTCTCCGGCCCTTTGGTACGAAGGTACATCAGTACAGAAAATACCCGTAATGCGGGCACGTGAGCGCCGTCTGTGGAAAGTCAACGGTATGTTCCCGTTGTACAGGCAACCGTGAAGCTCAAGCATATCAGTGCCCAAACTGTCAGGAGCCCCACGACGCCTCATCAAAGTAATGTCCAAACGTTGAGCTGGAACTCAGTGTCTTGAAGAAAATGGTGAGGGACCGTGCGTGCGACTCAACAAGAAGCAGCTGCTGACGTCAGGCGACGTTGTTCTCGTCACACTCACAAATAAAGGAATTATCCTCATCGCATGCAGAAGTTAGGTTCAACAGAGCCCCTTGCTGTAGACTCCGCTCCACCACCGCTGCAGAATGAATCTAACCCGCGCATTGATAATGCAAAAACTGAAACGAATGCCTCGGATGTAGCATGGCCCCAACTGCCAAGGATAAGCCCTGCGGATAAACTTCAACGAGTACTGGCACCACGATGCTCCACATGTCACCCAGATGAGCTGACAGAGCATAACCACCGAACTGTGATGATGCTTTAGCATTTGATAAATGCGATTCCCACGCTTCTCGGCAATTCGAATGCACCAACAGCTGGAAGCGCAGTGCAAGTGTTGGATGTCCTGAGCCCAGTGCTTGCAAATTATACGTAAGCACAATGGTTCTTCCACTGCCTAGGCTCCGTGATGAAGTACGTAGTGCGACAATTTTCAGTGGAATGAACGAAGACTTGGATCACGGATCTCTTGTCTTTCGTGAATATGTTTTTACTAAGCGATTTTCTAGTTTGGTAACATGTTACCCAACATGTCGAAATTGATTAGGCTCTCTGGGCCTTTATGTGGCCCGCTTGCGGGCACTGCATCAAAGTAATTATTTATATCCGCGCAGAAGTAACCTTTATTCCCCATTCGGTGCTGCCTCGTGATGGAAACCAATACGTGTATCTCCGCATTACAAAATGACCTTCGCCCTTACGGCCGCCTCATCTAGTCGATTCGACGGCTACCAACTGCCATGCATCCTGATGGTGACTCCTGGACTCTGCATTATAACTGAAGATTTTAATTCTCCTCAATAGCTTTCTGAATGCTCCAGAATTGATTCGCGGGGTCGGAAACTTGTGGCATTTGCTTCCGACCGCGAACTCTGTATCATGAACGATGGAAGTCCAACGTACTTGCGCGTCTCGACTCATAGCAGTTGATTGGATTTGACTTTAGTGTCACGACGTTTTGGTCAACTTATTAGATGGTTTTTTGATATTGAAACTGACGGCAGTGAATATACTCGCACCTACTTGATAATCATAGGGTTTGGCAGCTCCTCCTTTTCTACTTCGTGAAAGCGCTCAACGGATAAGACCAATGAGCAAGAGGCACGCAAGGAAGGTGTTGGGTGCAGCATTGAGGACCTCTATACAAGTATGCTGGAAATGTCTAAGTACAACTTTACATGCACAATGAATTGTACGGATTTCGTTATGGAACTTGAACGACTTCAAAAGATTTGTAGACTGGGCAAAAGGCGATACCAGCGCACGAAGTCAATTATCACCAGAGAGACGCTCGACGTATACAAATGAAAATCCGATGTCGTGTGGACAGGCTAGAGGAGCAACGGTGGAAGACTTTCTGCGAATAATTTGACCCTCGCAAGCCACTGTCTATCTTATGAAGCATGGTGCGCGGTCTTGGCTCGGCTCTACAACGGCATCCATTCTGCACCATAGCCCTCCATTAAGGCTGGCCGCCGGCTGATAAAGCCGAAGACTTCTGTTTGAAGATTGCGGGTAGCGTCGTTATCGTCAAGGCGAAATTCTGAACGAGGTTCCTCCGACACGCTTCTCAGAATTAAATGCTTCCTCCCTTGAGGAACGCTGGTTTGGCCACATGCTACATTTGGCCACAGGAAGCGTTCATCGCCGACAACGCCGGACGGCGCCACCTACGCTGCTTTATGCCAACTAGGTGAATAGGCCCGAGGTTGACTTCTGGAATGTTACAACTGCTCATGGACTGGTGGCGTCATTCATGAACGGTAAAGTCTACCCGCTTGATACCACTCCTGCGGCCTGGAAAGTCATTATTTGCCTTAGCATCCTGCCGACCCATTGCGCTCTTCAGTGGCGTTGGCAAGATAAGGGAAAATATGGATCTCACACACCTCGATTGGTATCTCGAGCGCCACAGCATATATATATATATATATATATATATATATATATATATAAGCGAGAAGGAGGGAGTTAACCAAGGGTCCCTATTTTTATTACTCATATCATAAGAAGCTAACAAACACTGACGCCAAGGAAAACATAGGGAAATTATTTGTGCATAATAAATGAAATAAAGCAACGATAAATTAATGGAAAATTACTTGGTGTCAGTGTTTGTTGGCTTGGTATGATATGACTATATATATATATACATATATATATATATATATATATATATATATATATATATATATATATATATATATATATTGTGGGCATTTATATGCTACACTTTGTCATCTGTACATGGTCATCATCATGTGGGTTCATATGGCGTTCTTCTTCATCATCGCTTGTGGGGCTCGCTCTTGTGTGATCCGTGCTTTGGGCGTGGTCGGTTCGCGCATCTCCGACGCGTAATAAATGTCGGGATAACTCCTGCATCACAAGTGGCGGAGTGTGCTTTACGGTCCTCCGTCCTCTGACTATCCGCTGAACCTCCTGGAGCTTCGATCAGGTCGCCGATTGTGCCAGCTGTCCGCCAGTGTGTCGCAGGACGAGCCAACGCGCAGTTCTACTTCAACAATCTCAGCCTGGGCTACCCCAGCCTCTCCGTATTGGATTATCGGTGGGCACCAGCGTGATCCCCATTTGCTGGACTTCGCGGTGAAGACGTCGAGGATTGGTTGGACCACTACGACCGAGTGAGTTCGGCTAACCTTTGGGACGACGCGTCCAAGCTACGTCACGTCGCCTTTTATCTCACTGGAGTAGCGAAGACCTGGTGTTTCATCCACGAGGTTGATTTCACGAACTTGAGTGCTTTCAAACAGCAGCTCCGCCAAATCTTCGGCACACCGACTGTTCGTTCCGCCCCCGCAAAAAAGACGCTCGACAGTCGCAAGCAACAACTCCGGGAATCTTATACGTCGTACATCGAGGATGTGCTTGCTCTTTGTCGGCGCGTGAACATGGCCATGACCGAATCAGACAGGGTTCGTCATATCCTCAAAGACATTGGAGATGTCGCTTTCAATGCCTCAGCCATCAAGAACCCCGCTACCGTCGCTGATATCGTCGCTACTTGCCAGCGCCTCGACGAACTCGAATCAGTACGGTTGCAGCCAGACAACACTACAACCACTACCGCCGACGACCCCACGTTACGAGCAATGATCCGCGCAATAATTCGTGAAGAGCTACAGTATCTTGGCTTCACCACTGGGCCTATGCCTTCTCATGTATCGGATACCAATCTGCGAGGCGTTGTCAAGGCCCAAGTAGCACACAAAGCCTTGAAAACGTCGTATTAAGGGATTCAACATCTGAAACGAATTTTTGACCAAAATCGACGCATCAAAGACGTTCCAAACAAGATAGCTTAAAAACGAGGGGTGAATACGTTTTGATAACGTTGGAAGCCAGACAGCTTAAAAACGAGGGGTGAATACGTTTTGCAAAAGACTGAAAACGCCACCGCCACGCCACGGCGCGTCAGCCTCTTTAGCGGCTTCTACAATATTCAACAACCCATCAACGCGATCCAACCTTGCGCAAGGTGGCGATACCGTCGTCAAATCATGTGACCAAGGTGGCCACGTGATTCGTGATGCCGGGCAGCGGGGCATAGTCGCGTCGTCATGGCGTCGTCGCGTCACCGCACTCGTATTGCGCTGTGATGTGTTTGCGGCTGTTCTGAACGTGCTGCCGCTGCCCTTTGCTATGTAAGTGTTGCAGTATTTTGCTGTCAAGAAAACGATATTCTGTGATCAGTTTGGGTTGTGCGATATGTTTGTGTGGTTTTAATTTGGAAATCAGTAGTGTTTTCAATTGTTATGTGACCAAGGCGGCCACGTTATTCGTGAAGCCGGGCATAGTTGCGTTATCGCACTCGCGTGGCACTATGGTCTGCTTGCGACTGTTCTGAATGTGCTGCCGCTGCCCTTTGTCATGTAAGTGTTGCAGTGCTTTGCTGTCAAGAAAACGACATTCTGTGATTAGTTTGGGTTGTGCGATCTGTTTGAGCCGGGCATAATAGCGTTATCGCACTTGCATTGCGCTGTGGTATGATAACGGCTGTTCTGAATGTGCTGCCGCTGCCCTTTGTCATGTAAGTGTTGCAGGGTTTTGCCGTCAAGAAAACGACGTTCTGTGATTAGTTTGGGTTGTGCGATCTGTTTGTGTAGTTTAATTTGGAAATCAGTAGTGTTTTCAATTGGAGGGCGCGGAGTGGAGGGCACTAATCAGCTCTTCAAGTTCATTGTCATGTTATGTGAGGCGCCTTTTCACTGACGCTGTAATTAAGGCGTTAAGGGCAGTATAAGGACGAAAGTTAGAGGGACGAAATCGTACCTGTGTGTCCCTAGCGTCGGGGTTGGCCGCTATGCGTGATCCTAACAAGAAAGCATTTTGCAGAATGCGAAGAAAAGCGGCAAAATTTCTGTCTGTGCGCACCTTGCCGATCTCCGCAATAGAGCCGTCATCGTGGTATTTTAGTCTCCCGTTTAGCAAGAGTGTTGCAGACAAGGGAACTGGTTCAAACAGGCTTTTTTTATTTATTCAGTACTAGTGCGGTATCCCAAAAGGTGAGGTCAAGTGCTCGCCCTATTTTCTTCCCTCGCGCTACAGCGCACTGACAGAATTTTGCGTGCACCATACCGTGCTTTTATCGTTTGCGCTTCAGGTTCTCGATTGTGTTTTCGCCCCCTTTACCCACGTGATGGGTATTTCATGGTATTACCGGGTACCACATGTGTCCATATATTGTGTCCAATATATGAAACGGCCAAATTCGATTTTATTTGACGCCTCAAATGGTAGTAATGTATTGAGTCCCTTGTAGCTTTGTGCTTGTTATTAATTTTACTATTTGGCGAATGGATACAGCATGTACGCTGCATAACTCGCTTGTGGATACTGCATACGTGAGTCGAGTATGCCCTTGGTATAAAATAACTTGTATGCTTTAGGTAGTACGATTGTTTGCAGTTTGGGAAATGTGTCGGAATGTACGCTGTGCGCCCTTCGCGCTTTACGGCGGCCTGCCGAGTTCGTGCGGGTGCCATGTGTGCGCATGGAGTTCGCGAAGCGCTCTCGCATTTTATATATATATATATATATATATATATATATATATATATATATACATGTGTTCTGTTCGCGCGCTTCGCACAACAGGGCATGTCGCAGTTTTTTGTCCTTGTGCAACACATTTTCCTAGCGTACGTCTGTGCATTATTTGATACCGGTTTCACACGGGGCTCTTTTAGCCGCTATCCAGTCCGTTACAAATCGAATTTCTCGTTCGTGATTGGCTCCTCTGCGCAAGCTACGAGAGTGAGCCAGTCGCATCGATAATTTCGATCCGGATCGGGCTTGATCGCGATCGAGAGTGGTCGTGTGAAACCGGTTTTACACATGGCTCCCACATAGGGAACACTTTAAGTTCAATGCTACTGAGTGAAGAGCAAGTGCATATATATGCCAGTGGTGGTATGTGGGCAAGTCTTTCTGGTGAAGCCAATACTTGTGCATTCAAAACCTTTCAATTACCAGCGTAGTGCATCAATGTGTCTACTTCGACAAAATGGAGCACCAGTGCAGATATCTGAGCATACCTGTCCAGTGCAGCAAGTGTGTCTACATTGAAACCACTACCAGCATGTGCGGCAGTTCTATTTCCAGCAGCGGGACTGCACAATAATCAGTAGGGTGCTCTCAAGCTGTTTATCTATGAAGCTCTGCCTGGACTGTGTTCCAAATATTTTTGGATGTGAAAGTGGGGGTGAATTGGTAAACATCAGTGGAACTGTGCCTGGACTTTGTGGCAAATGTTTTTGGATGTGAAAGTGTGAGTGAACTGGCAAAGAATTTGCTCTGGGCTACATGTGTTAAACGTTTTTCTCATTCAGAGCGCTTTTTTTTACTTTAGGAGACCTAGAGATGTGCGCAAAGTGTGACATGTCAGTGTGCTAATTAATGTATTTGCTGGTTTGCAAATTATTCGTTGCAACTTTATATTTGCCAGAGAGGTACAACTTTGCCTCTTGTGAAGGGCTTTTTAGATAAAAAACTTACTATTTATTATGACCATTGCTTCCTTTGTCACACAAATGCAGCTTGCAGTGCATTCCAGTTTATTTCCATGTTTATGTAAGTTTCTAATATGAGGCTTGCATATTCATTTCTCACGTTCTGGAGTGGCAAGATGCAGCAATTCTGTCTCATCGTTCGCTGTACTACAGTAGTGTTCACTTGTTACACTGAATTCCCCGTTTAAGTATTCTGTACTAATTTCACTTTATTGCTTTTTTGTTGTATGGTTATTTTTTCTCGCCATTACCTTCTTTGATATATACTAAAGGCAATATTTCCAATTTTGCATTGTTCCCATTTTTTTATTTCTGTCACAGGATTGTTTTATGATGGTATGCGGTGGTATTTCTTTTTGTGCTCTTTTCAAGCTTCTAGATGATTGGTAACATTGGTTGGAGGCAGTTACCATCCAATTCATACTTTTGCATTTTTCAGTCTACTTCTTCCATTCGCTGCGATGTCACTTCTGCATAACTCTAGTCCATCTAACAGCACGCGCACTTTACTATAATAAATTAGACACTTTAGTACACTCCAGGTTTTTCTGTTCATTTTTGTATGTGTACTTGGAATTTTGTTTATATGCTAGTGAATGTTCACTTTCGAGTGCATTACGAATCCTGTCTGCGACTTTTGTCATTGTTGATGTACTTTTACGTCTATTTGCATTTCTCACACAGTTTTTTCGAACCTTGCATAAGCATTACATTTTAATAAAGTGTTTTTGCTTTGTCACAATGTTCTCATTTCATGCGCTCTTGGCATGAAGGGCTTGGTCTGGCCACCTGCCAGGACGTGGCCATTTGTTCTTTGCAGGATGTCATTCCCATTGTGGTTGTAAGCATCGTAGCTTACTAAAGGCGGTATTAAGGATTTATTATTCCTAACAGGCTCATTTTCGTGCGACGTGGTAGAGGATGCGCCGGCCATGCGGGGAACAGTGCTTGGCACTGCGCCATGGCTCTTACAGTCAACACCGACGCTCCTACTCATCTGGGGTGCGATTGGAGATTGTTGTTCGAAACGCCCGATCAGTTTCACCTCACGCGATTGGCCTAGGCCGTGCGAATGGGTGCGGCTGACGACGTCTGCGCGGCATAGGCCAGTCGGGTGAGGCGAA
This sequence comes from Dermacentor variabilis, assembly GCF_050947875.1. NCBI lineage: Eukaryota > Metazoa > Arthropoda > Arachnida > Ixodida > Ixodidae > Dermacentor > Dermacentor variabilis. The sequence continues at coordinate 179,584,662 of NC_134570.1, read as the reverse complement.
ACTAAACGCGTGTTTTGAACAACGATGTCTGATCGCGCCCGTCACCCGCGAAAATTAGCTTCAGATGATCGTAAACCTATCAAGACCACTTCTAGAACAGCTTTTTGATAACGTCCTAGAAACGTTTAGAAATTGGTTACGAATAGTTTTGGCAGAGGGATTACTTGTGTCTTTCCCAATCCTATTTCTAGACCAGCTTTTCGAATACGTCTTGCAGACCTGTTCTAGATCGTCTCAAGAAAGTAATTAAGCCGGACATTAGCAGAGATATACGACGTTTTCCCGCCGAAGTTCTCTCATTCGTGTCTTCTTTAACCCGTTTTTATCGTCTTGGATAAACGCTACGAAAACGTTACGTATCTCTTTTGTGCTACCTGGGGGAGGATTTGGCATCCCTGGCTGGTGCAGCGTAGACGGACCCTCTAACCCCTCGGGCCCCACCAACGTACGCACAAGTAGCCGCCGTTACTCCAGTCATCATTCCACCGATGCCTCAAAACCAACGCCGGCCCACATGGCTTCCATGACTACCAAAGCACCTACCCAAACCAGCTATCCGCAATAGCGCCCTCCTCGTCCCACCTGCTACTACTGCGGCTATCGTGGCCATATAGCACGTTTTTGCCGCAAGTGCCAGCAAGACGAGCGTCGCGGATATGACGCATACGAACGGGATGACTTTTCACCCGGAGCTACGTTCCAATGTCTAGGGAGCCTGCATGACCAACGCCGTCCTTATGCTCCACCGCGCGGCCGCTCTCCATCACCTACTGTAGCATCCGAGACGGTTCCGACGTATCGTCCTGCGAGACGCCGCTCGCCGTCACCCCTTCGCCGCTCTACGTCCCCACTTCGACCTGCTTCTCAATTCGCTGAGCGTCATCCGAAAAACTGAATTATGCAGCTGTTGGAGGAAAAGCTGCATCGAACGACAGCACAGAAATTCCTCCATCGCGTCCTTGCAATATGGTATTGGTTGTAGTAGAAGGTGTACAAGTCGAAGCTTTGATAGGCACTGGTGCTTGTGTTTCCGTTATTCACCGGGCATTGTGTTCGCGCCTCCGGAAAGTTACGACCCCCTATGATGGACCTACGCTACTCGCTGCTCAAGGGGCCGCCATTCGACCTGCCGCCATGTGCACTGCTCGCATTTCCATTGACGGACTTCTGCATTACGTGCAATTTGCAGTGCTAAGTTCGTGTGCCCAGCAGCTCATATTGGGATGGGATTTTCTTTCTACGGCCTCCGCCTCCATCTGCTGCGGGCAACGCGTTCTCCACGTGACCGACACGACCTATTCACTTCATGCAGATGACGCACCACTTCACTTGCTTGCTGCAGAAGATACCGCGCTACCACCTCGCCATCAAAGCATTGTTACTATCACGTCTGATGTCATTGACTGCGGCGACGTACTCGTATTACCGTCTGCACGCTGTCTCGCAAGAAGGATAGCCTTTGCATCAGGGCTTGTTCGGTTTGATCATGGCTCTACACTTCTCTGCGCTACAAACCCGACATACGAAAAGATTCTCATCCCTAAAGGCACTACATTGGCTTGCGCCACTGAATCGGAGTCGATCTCTGTTGTTTCCTTTAAAGGAGCTTCCTCAGAAATTCCTTGTACTGGACAGGCCGCATCTCCTTCAGCTCTTGCAGCTGCCATCAGTTCCGACCTGACACCTTCGCAGTCAGAACAGTTGCTTGCTTTGCTCCAAAAACATGAAGCTTCGTTTGCCGCTCATTCATCTTCGTTGGGAAAAACTTCGATTACAACGCATCGGATAGAGACAGCTGGCGCATATCCATCGTTCGCCGTAGACAGTATCACGTATCACTAGCCGAGAGAAAAGTCATTGACGAGAACGTCACCGACATGCTCCAACGGAACATAATACGCCCCTCTGCTAGCCCTTGGTCATCCCCCGTTGTTTTGGTTCGTAAAGAGACGGCTCTGTTCGATTTCGTATCGACTACCAAGCACTTAACAAGATCACACGCAAATACGTATACCTTATGCCGCGAATAGACGATGCCTTGGATTCCCTGCAGGGTGCTGAGTACTTCTCCAGTCTCTATCTGCGTTACCGCTACTGGCAGATACCTATGCATGAGGACGATAAAGAGAAAACAGAGTTTTCGACAACAGATGGGCTCTACGAGTTTAGTGTCATGCCTTTCGGCCTCCGCAAAGCGCCCGCAACGTTCGAGCACATGATTGATACCGTTCTTCGTGGCCTGAAGTGGAAGACTTGCTTGTGCTATCTGGACGATATTGTTGTTTTCTCGTCAACCTTCTTTCAGCACCTGAAACGTCTGCATGAAGTTCTCACGTGCCTCGCCAACGCTGGACTTCAGCTAAACACCAAGAAATGCCATTTTGCGAGCAAGGCGATCAAGGTATTAGGTCACATTGTGAGCAATGACGGCATTCGTCCAGATCCTGACAAGGTTTCGGCAGTTCGGCACTTCCCTCGTCCCGAAAAGACCAAAGATTTGCGCAGTTTCTGAGGCCTCGCTTCCTATTTTCGCCAATTCATACGAGGCTTCGCCTCAATAGCGTCACCTCTGCACCAATTACTGGGTTCTAATGTTCCCTTTGTGTGCTCTCCCGAATGTGAATCAGCGTTCGCCCATCTAAAGCGCGCTCTCACATCTGAACCAGTACTTCGCCATTTTGATGAAGCTGCTCCTACTCTCCTGCATACGGATGCTAGTGGTCACGGCATTGGTGGCATTCTCCTACAGCGAGACGACACTTTAGGTGAGAGGGCCGTCGCGTACGCAAGTCGCGTTCTCAGTAACGCCGAAAAAAATTACACCATCACGGAGCAGGAATGCCTAGCTATCGTTTGGTCTGTGCAGAAGTTTCGACCTTATCTTCACGGCCGCCATTTCACCATATATACAGACCATCATGCATTATGCTGGCTTTTGACGCTGAAGAACTGGTCTGGACGACTTGGTCAGTAGATCCTTCGTCTGCAAGTATACGACTTTACTATTACCTACAAGTGCGGAAAAAACACCAGGATGCAGACGCGCTTTCTCACTGTCCGCTTCCTATGACACCATGCAATGCACCTCCAACTACCATCCGTGACAAGCTTTCGCACGACCCCTCTTCACACGACCCCTTTCTGCCTTGTATTGCTGGGATGTGGGGCCAGTCAAGCTGCGTTTATGCCGCAGCTTTTTTCCCGCATTCTACACCACACATTGTATCTTTGCCTCATGTATGAATATGTAAACATTGAATCACTGTGGTGAAAATAAACTCCAACTCCAAACTCCAACTCCAACATGCTTTCTCGTTGGCCACTGTAGAGGAGATGCCTACACACGACAGCAGATTCTTCCAATCTCAGCAACTTGCCGACTCTTACTGTCGGCGCATCATAGACCACCTGCAAGGAGCTTCGCCCCGCCTAACGCCCGCCTTCGTCGACAGCTGACGCAATTTAAGATTGACAACTGCGTCCTGTACCGTCATGTCTATCACCCTGACGGTCAACGCTGGGTTCCTGTCCTGCCACGCTCTCTGCGTGCTCATGTCCTGCAGGCTTCTCACGACGACATTACTGCTGGTCACCTTGGTTTGCAGAAAACCTATGACCGCAACAAATGTCGCTTCTACTGGCCTGTCTTGTCCGCCAATGTAGCGAGGTATGTGGCTTCCTGCGCCCTATGTTAGCGCCGAAAGCTCCCTACATCACCTCCAAGCGGACAGCTGCAACCGTTTCCGTGTCCGTTGCAACCATTTGAAGTCGTTGGCATTGACCTGTATGGTCCTCTTCCTGTGACTCTCACCGGTAAACGATGGATTGTGACAGCCGTTGACACGCTGCGCCGAAACAGCTTGTGTGAGTTCTGCCTGAGCGTCTGAAGTTGCTGCATTCGTACTTCAAGCCTTACTTCTGCGTCACGGTGCTCCTCGCGTCCTCCTGAGCGACCGTGCAAAAGCATTCCTCTCGCAACTATTAGACGAAGTCCTCAGAGCCTCCGGAACCACCCACAAGACTACCTCCAGTTACCATCCGCAAATCAACGGCCTAACAGAGCGATTTCATCGCACGCTGTCCGACATGCTATCTATGTACATCGAGCCAGATCACAGAAACTGGGACGCAATTTTGCCATTCGTGACTTTTGCGTACAATACCGCCGTTCAACGCACGACCAGTTACTCGCCTCGCCGTTTTACCTTGTCTATGGTCGTTCGCCCTGTTCCTGCCTAGACGTCTCTTTCTTCGCGCCAACTGTCGATCGATGCCGATCCTCCTGTGAAGAATGTGTGTCCCGCATACTGCGTTGTCGCCAGCTCACCCGCATCACCACCGAAGCACGGCAACTGGACCGCGAGCAGCATTACGACGCCTCTCACCACGTCGTGTGCTTCCACCCTGGCGAGGAAGTACTACTCTGGACACCAGTTCGTGCTCCTGGCTTGTGTGACAAGTTTCAGCTTCGTTTCATTGGCCCCTACAAAATCTTCGGAAACGAAGCTGAAACTTGTCACACAAGCCTACAAAATCTTCGGCCCCCTATTGGCCCAGAAAGCCGTTCGAGCGCTTTTTCGCTACCTGAGGGCAACAGACTTGTGTGCCCGACTATAGACGTCCTACACTTAAGTTCTCTCTCTTCCTCTTTCACTCCCCATTCCCCTCCCCACGTGTAGGGTAGCAAACTGGACTCAGTCTAGTTAACCTCCCTGCCTTTCCGTCTTCCCTTCTCTCTCTCTCTCTCTTCGGCCCCCTACAAAAACTATCGCGTGGCACCAGTTATTTTTCCAAATGACCGCCGCTGCCGCGCTGCTGAGGTTGTCCACGTTTCCCGTATGAAGCCTTTCACAAGGCGTTCGCCGCCCCTTTGAATTGCGGCCAGGATGGCCGCTCTCGCGTGAGGGGACATTAGTGGGGGCGTTTATATGCTACACTTTCTCATCTGTACATGATCATCATCATGTGGGGTTCATATGGCATTCTTCATCATCGCTTGTGGGGCTCGCTCTTGTGTGATCCGCGCTTTGGGCGTGGTCGGTTCGCCGCATCGCCGACGCGTAATAAACGTCGGGATAACTGCTGCTTCACAATATATATATATATATATATATATATATATATATATATATATATATATATATATATATATATATACACCAGGCGGCCATGGCTAGGTTTAGAAGAGGCCGCTCCTCGGTTGACAACGTATTCGGCCTCGTGACGTTTGTGCAACAAGAAAAACGTGTATTGGTTGCGCTTTTCCTCGATGTGAAAATCTTTTGTGATAATGTAACGCATGAAGCCATTCTTGATGCTCGATGAATTCGGAGCTATTTATTCACAGGATGCTTCTTTGTGCAAATAGTGTATGGCCGCACCGCTGACCATTGCACATGCCGTGGTGTCGCGCACGGTGGAGTTCTCAGCGCCACTTTGTTCAACCTTACCAACATTTGGTTTGCCGAGGTTCTACGACTTACAATCAACTTTTTCGTATATGCTGACTACATGTGCATCTGCGTCTCGGCAGTTACACGTCCTGAGGTCGACACACAGCTCAACAAAGCAATTACTCTGACATTATCGTACCTTCGCGCTCAAGGCATCAGAGTTTCGACTGAGATGTGCGCCTTGGCCACTTTTACCAACAAACCCATGTGTTGAAACAAGAACGAGAAGAAGGAGACAAGCACTCTCGTACTTCAGACCATGCGCAACAACAGCTACCGACGGATTCGGGCTAAATTTAATGCCTAACGAACTCCATTTTCTATGCATCTGGAGGCTTCATTTCCTAAGCGTGGTGCCGAAACTAAACGGAAGAGCCAACCACATCGATGGCCCCAAGGCAATCGCCTTCCTGCCTACCGATTCATCGTACCGACGTTTTGCTGCTCATTGCGGAGTCAAAGCATGGAAGCACATAAGCTCAAGCGCAAAGACGAGAGATCGCAGCTAACGCGCCTTATTAACGACATCGAATCAACGCTTAGCGAAGAGAGTGTTGCGAAAGAGCAGCTTTGCAACCAGAACAAAAACCTGAATCAACTTCACATGGACTTGAGGGCAACTGACTCTGACATCGTCCCTCTGCTGTCTACGACGGAAGCTTCAGCGGAGTTTGAGCGAGTTGTGGACTACAATAATCCAGCTACCGCAATGTCTGCGAATCTCAAATACCATACACGTCAGATTCAGGAATCGCCCTACCGTACTTCAACGTCGACTTCAAGCGACCCCGTTCGACGCACGCAGAAACCGAATGTTCACCTTCGGAAAATCAACTTTATGAAGTTTTACAATCAATCATCAATGCGGCCACCATTTTGAGAGCAGTTCAAGCAACTGATGCACAATAACGACGGTCTCAGCGACGTACGCAACTGGTGATCACTGGTGATCAAGGACGTCGCACCAACCAACAAAAGGCAAGCGTTAAGCTTTCGCTGCTTTTTATTCAGATAGAAATAGGCTCTCAAGAATGAACAATTCTACATGTTTCGATAAAATAGGGCACATTGAGGTGCAAAGACAAAGATTTTTGCAGTAGCGCCACAGCTACATCGCGATCTTTATCCTTAACGAAACTAGCACGCCGTCAACACTCAACCACGGAGTCAGACCTTACGCGCCTACCACGTTCGTTAAAAAAAGGCCTGCTTTTTCTACGAGTCAACGATCCATTATAACGAGCAGTGCGATTCTGCAGTTCATTTCGAGGAAAATAAAAATAAACGCCTACTGCATCGACGTCACTGCTTCCGCTGTACCATGGAGCATCACGTAGCAAGAAATTGCATAATACGGGACTAATGCAAAAAATTGAATTGGCGCCATCCAGAAACAATGTGCGACCCTACGTTGATGAAAATGACTGCCGGACCCAGATGTTCCCTAAACAGATACAATTCGAGATGATTGCTACAGGCACTTCTAAACAGCGCGTATAGCTCCAACGAGCTGTTGCTTGGGCCGCCGTAAAGCAGTGCTAGTTCGCACTTTATTTGATCGAGGCAGCCAGCACAGTTTTCTGGCCGCCAAATTGGCCGAGAAACTAAACTGCCAAGTACTTGATCAAGAGTGTCTCACATTAGGATATTTCGGAGGGCATCGTTCCGAGAAGCCTTTCAACTGTGTACTTGCAACTCTGAGTTCATTGCGTTGTTGGAAGTGACTGCTGGACGAAGCTTTCATCACGACCAAGATCTGCGACCAACCCATTGCATGCCTGAGTAGAGACTTTACTGACAAGTTCGAGCGTCAAGATTATTACTTCATTGACATCGATCAAGCTGAAAGCCCTAAACCTGCCGACATCTTAATCGGCAGTGAATATTACTGGAGACTTGTCACAGGACATGTAGGGAAATCGCACAACAGAACCAAAGCCGTCGGTCCTTCACTAGGCTGGACTCTGCACAGGCCAGTAGCCGCTCGCGCTAGCGTCATGCAATGCAACGATACAACTGCACGGAAAGCGGTAGTGACGGACAGTGACATCACCATAAATTACTACTGGGACCTAGAAATTATAGGGATAAAAGGTGATGGACGTAACAAGAACCAGGACACAAGCCTAGTTCTGGATTTCTTCAACGGCAGAGTCGAGATAGAGAATCGCCGTTACGTAGTTTCGCTTCCATGGAAAACGACAGTTTTCAAACACAACAATAGAGCAAACTCAGAGACGCGTTTATATTAACATCTTTGAGAGCTTCACCGAAGCCCCCAGCTTCTGCAGGAATATGATGCTGCTATACGTAAATACCCTGAAGATGGTGTAGCAGAGAAGGTCACTGACGATAAAAAAGAAGACGCAGTGTATGACAGCCACACCATGCAGTAATCGGCGAAAACTGTAAAACAAGGCAAGGGGGGTCTTCGATGCTTCGTCGCATTAAAAGGAGAACTCTAGTTCAACGACAGCCTTTACTCCGGACCATACTTCAATGTCGATCTCATATGCCGGCTACTTTGCTTCAGAAATCATCGTATTGCTTTAGTAGCAGACATGGAAAAAGCGCTTCTGCAAATAAGCATCACCCCGCACAAACCGACACGTTTTGCGCCACCTGCGGTCGGAGACAGCACCCGCGCTTGGTCAACCGCTTTTTACGTTGGTGTCTGGCGTGTGACCAGAGTACCATTCGGCACGCCCTGTAGTCCATTTCTTTTGGCGGCAACCATCCGTTATCATCTTCAGCAAACTTCGTCTGTTTACCCCGAAGCTAGGGAAAAGCTGTGGCTTTCCATACATTTTGACGACATTTTATCCGTAGCGGACTCCGTTGAAGACACGTCCAAGCTGTGGTCAGAAGCCACTAAGACATTTGCAAGTACACCTCTGAAGTTACACAAGTGACCTTCGATCGACCAACACGCTCTTGGCACAAAATTGATGCTACTACCGGAGTTAGCTCTAGGACAACTGATTTGACTAGTGAAAGTCTTGGGACTGGTTTGGCATCCTGATACCGACGTACTGTTGCTTAGCACAGGAAACGCTATTGAGTTTGCTCAACAAAGGAACAATACCAAGCGGTTCGTGCTCCAGACGACCTCTCGCCTATATGACCATCTCGGAATGCTGATTTCTTGCGCAATAAGAATGAAGATCTGTTTTCAAAAGCTTTGGAAGAAAGGTGCTGAAGGGGAAGAACAGCTGCCGCTGCATGCCCTACGTGAATGGAAAAATTGGTACAATTGACTTCCAGGCCTCTCTGATATTGAAATTGTCCGCTCCTACCGTCAGGGCCTACACGGAATTGGCGACAAACGCACACTGCAGTTTTTCACTGACGCTTGTCAGTCAAGCTACGACGCCGTTTCCATCATTTCGACGGCAGAAAATACAAACGACAATTGTTCAACGATACTATTGTGCAAGCCCAGTGTGGCGGCAATGATGTATACAAGCCGAACTGCCAACCTGCCTCGTTTCAGCAGGAATGTACGAGTGCGCGCGAAGCAAACAGGCAGACAGATAGGTTTGCCATGTCTTTGCTACCAACAATAACCACTAGAAATTTGGGAGTTATCTGACAGAGGCATTCATAAATGCTCAAGATATAGAGATGACCTGATCAGTCGTGCGAATTAACAACAAACATAGTCTGGTGGACAGGACAGAACTCTACCGATCCTCAATAGAGTGTCATGGAGATTGTCCTCATCGGGCACCGAACCACCAATTATGGGCACTCATAATTACAGCTCTCTTGCGCTACTACACCGTGTTGCTGTTTGGATACTACGATTTTCCTGGTAGCAGAAGCGGAAAGGTGTGTCCCGGATAGCCGTAAATGTAGAAGAAATACAAACCAGCGGCCTATATTGAATAGAAAGGGTTCAAAGTTCAGTCTTTTCGCATGAAAATCACCGCGTCTCTAAAGCAGCTCAGCATATAAAGGATTCAACACTTCGGGACGTGATCTGCTTCTTCGACACTGAAATTTTTCAAGTCTCCGGACGCCTACAATTTAGTAAAAATATTAGGATGAAAAGCTTCCAAATCGTATCACCAAACCATCACTACTACCGCGAGCTCCTCGTCATCCAGTGCCATCGACAACTTCTTCATGCAGAGGTTGGGGATACACTTGAACTAACAACAGAAAGATAATGAACATTATGTGGAGGGCAGCTAGTCACGAAGATCATCAAGGGATATATCGTGTTCCAGCGCTACAATGTCGGACCTTTCTCCGAAGTAACTCCACCGTTACCACCTGAAAAGTCACCCCTTGAGAACCCTTTAAAGTAAGAGAACTAGATTTCGCCGGTCCCTTCTACGTCACACGTCTAGATGACTACGCCAAAGTATAAATTTTACTTTTCACGCGCACCGTGATCAAAGCTCTTCACTTCGAACTAGTCGAAGACATGGCCGCCACGAGCTTTCTCAACGCTTTCCAACGCATTCTGTCGCAGCGAAGGCTTTCTTCTGTTATGTATTCGGACAATGCACCAGCGTTCAAGAAGTGCAAGAGAGAACTTTCGAGACTGTGGTAATCACTGAGAAACGAGCAAGTCTGTAACTACATTGGTGACCATCATATACAATAAACATTTATCACCCGTCATGCAACATGGTGGGACGGTTTTTACGAGAGTCTTATCAGGTCTGTCAAATTGACATTCACGAAATGAATCGGAAAGAGATCTCTCACGGAGAAACGGCTACAAACAACCTTAACTGATGTAGAAGCTGTCATCAATTCGCGGGGCCAATCACACAGGTTTATACCGACTGTCTAGATCTCCCCATCCCGCTTTCGCATTGGAAGGCGAATATCTGCACTTCCCGACCTAACACTCGCCGAGATCACAGTAGATAGTCGCCATATGCTACCCTTGTGGAAACGAGGAAAAAACACGAAGTAAGTTGTGAGAGCGGTGTCCCAAAATATATCTTTTGAAGTTAAGGAAGCTGCCCAGCCCTAAGTGACCTCGTTCGATAGAATTAAGAAAGGCAACCTCGTCCTTCTACATCGTCATCATCTTCATCATTATCATCATCAGCCTGGTTACGCCCACTGCAGGGCAAAGGCCTCTCCCATACTTCTCCAACTACCCCGGTCATGTACTAATTATGGCCATGTTGTCCCTGCAAACTTCTTAATCTCATCCGCCCACCTAACTTTCTGCCGCCCTCTGCTACGCTTCCCTACTCTTGGAATCCATTCCGTAACTCTTAATGACCCTCGCTTCTCTTCCCTCCTCATTACGTGTCCTGCCCATGCCCATTTCTTTTTCTTGATTTCAACTAAGATATCATTAACTCGCGTTTGCTCCCTCACCCAATCTGCTCTTTTCTTATCCCTTAACGTTACACCTATCATTCTTCTTTTCATAGCTCGTTGCGTCGTCCTCAATTTAAGCAGAACCCTTTTCGTAAGCCTCCAGGTTTCTGCCCCGTACGTGAGTACTGGTAAGATACAGCTGTCATACACTTATCTCTTGAGGGATAATGGCAACCTGCTGTTCATGATCTGAGAATGCCTTCCAAACGCACGCCAGCTCATTCTTATTCTTCTGATTATTTCAGTCTCATGATCCGGATCCGCAGTCACTACCTGTCCTAAGTAGATGTATTCCCTTACCACTTCCAGTGCCTCACTACCTATCGTAAACTGCTGTTCTCTTCCGAGACTGTTAACCATTACTTTAGTTTTCTGCAGATTAATTTTTAGACCCACCCTTAGGCTTTGCCTCTCCGAGTCAGTGAGCATCCATTGCAGTTGGTCCTCTGGGTTACTAAGCAAAGCAATATCATCAGCGAATCGCAAGTTACTAAGGCATTCTCCATTAACTCGTATCCCCAATTCTTCCCAATCCAGGTCTCTGTATACCTCCTGTAATCACGCTGCGAATAGCATTGGAGAGATCGTATCTCCATGCCTGACGCCTTTCCTTATTGGGATTTTGTTGCTTTCTTTATGGAGGACTACGGTGGCTGTGGAGCCGCTATAGATATGTTTCAGTATTTTTAAATACGGCTCGTCTACAGCCTGATTCCGCAATGCCTCCATGACTGCTGAGGTTTCGACTGAATCAAACGCTTTCTCACCCAATAACCCAACCCACCCAACCTGTGGGATTTCGAATTCCTCTAGGCTATTCTCTCTTCCATTATCGTCGTGGGCGCCACTGGTACTGTATAAATCTCTATAGAACTCCTCAGCCACTTGAACTATCTCATCCATATTAGTATTGATATTGCCGGCTTTGTCTCTTAACGCATACATATGATTCTTGCCAATTCCTAGTTTCTTCTTCACTGATTTTAGGCTTCCTCCGTTCCTGAGAGCATGTTCAATTCTATCCATATTATACTTCCTTATGTCAGCTGTCTTACGCTTGTTCATTAACTTACAAAGTTATGCCAGTTCTCTTCTAGCTGTAGGGTTAGAGGCTTTCATATATTGCCATTTCTTGATCAGATCTTTCGTCTCCTGCGATAGCTTACTGGTATCCTGTCTAACGCAGTTACCACCGACTTCTATTGCACACTCCTTAATGATGCCCACAAGATTATCGTCCATTGCTTCAACACTAAGGTCCTCTTGCTGAGTTAAAGCCGAATACCTGTTGTGTAGCTTGATCTGGAATTCCTCTATTTTTCCTCTTACCGCTAACTCATTGATCGGCTTTCTATGTACCAGTTTCGTCCGTTCCCTCCTCAGGTCTTGGCTAATTCGAGTTCTTACCATCCCATGGTCACTGCAGCGCACCTTGCTGAGCACGTCCACATCTTGTATGATGCCAGAGTTAGCGCAGAGTATGAAGTCTATTTCATTTCTAGTCTCGCCGTTCGGGCTCCTCCACGTCCACTTTCGGCTATCCTGCTTCCGGAAGAAGGTATTCATTATCCGCATATTATTCTGTTCCGCAAACTCTACTAATAACTCTCCCCTGCTATTCCTAGTGCCTATGCCATGTTCCCCTACTGCCTTGTCTCCAGCCTGCTTCTTGTCTACCTTGGCATTGAAGTCGCCCATCAGTATAGTGTATTTTGTTGTGACTTTACCCATCGCCGATTCCACGTCTTCATAGAAGCTTTCGACTTCCTGGTCATCATCCTGGACCTGCATCATCCTGGTCTTCTACAAGAGTGCAGCAGGCCCCATCAACTACGCAACATTCTTCGAATATAGGAGCTCCATAGAGGAAGGGACGGCAAGACAAGATCATGTACCTTGAGATGACGAGGTGGGTCGATCGTTAACCGGACCGTTGAACCCCTGTACCCACATGAATTATAAACTTTTTGTAAACTTCTGCTCATGGAGCAGTTTATTGAAACAAGACGAAGGGGAGGAAGCGTTCTTGTGCTTCGGACCACGCGCAACAGCAGCTACCCACGAAGTCGGGCTTGTAGAAAATCTTGCAGCGAATTGTAGGACTTATAGGAAATCAAGCCTCCTGATGCATATGAAAGATGGTTTATTAAGCATAAATCGTAGCCCGACTTCCAGGGTAGCTGCTGTTGCGCGTGGCGCGAAGCATGAGTGTGCTTCGTCTCCCTCTTCGTTGTTCTTGTTCCAACACCATGACTCGGTACCTTGCATCTATTCACCTCCAAATAATTTCATATGCAGATTGTCACCGATTCATAGGTGTCATTATTGACACAGACCTTTCATAGATCCCGTACATCTCATAATTGAAGAGGCATACTATTGCATTTATACAGAGGTTTCTCGAAGGAAAAACATGGGGCACTTCCGTGACATCTCTGCTTAAACTATACAGGACGCTTTTCCTAGGATACCTGCAATGTAGCACGCCTGTCATGCCGAATGCTAACAAAACTAATGCTCGTGTACTACAGAGGAGCACTAAAAGCCAAGCCCTTCGAACATGTCTGGTGCCTCCTCGGTGTGCTTCAACTTTAACAATTGCCATAGTGACACCCCCCCCTAACGACCTATAAAACTGACCACGCGCTCGGAGCGCATGTTCGGCTTATATTTTCACGTGGTGGTGACGTTGAATAACACAGTAGCAATACTGTGAACGACAAGGCTAACTTTTATTGGGCGAACCTGAGCCAACAAAACAGGCTACCCTTATAGCACAACGATAGCGGCGAATACGCTCGGTGATCATCGAAAATCTGATCAGCGGGTCAAGCGCGTCGGCTTTTGTACAGCAGTCATCGAATGTTCCAGACTAATCGTTGGGACCCGCATGCCTTCTACAAAGTTCTACACCATTCGTGTCAAGCGATGAAATCAGATAACACAAGGTTCGGCGACAACAGACAGTCGATAGAAGCATCGATAACTTTCCAAAAAACTTCGGATACATGCAGGCGCGTCCCGCGCTGTGCGATAACATTTGTTAGGCGGCAAAACGTGTCTCCCGATAAAGACAAGTACACGTGTCAATACCCCCCTCTTAAAAAGCATCGACCCGATGCTGCAAACAAAGGAAAGTAATAAATAAGCAGTCGTAGCTAAGAAAAAAATAAGATAAGGAAAGTTCATAAGCGTCCGTAAAACGGTTTAAGACGCACCACGTGGACCACTTCAGGTCGTGCGCGACGTCGCTGTGAATGCGAAATGCCGTCTGGCACGACCTCATAGTCCAGAGCGCCAATACGTCGGATGACCTTGTAGGGTCCGAAACAGCGTCGCAATAGTTACTCACTCAGTCCTCGTCGGCGTATCGGGGTCCATACCCAAACACGGTCGCCGGGCTGGTACAGGACGAAGCGTCGTCGGAGGTTGTAGTGTCGGCTGTCGGTACGCTACTGGTTTTTGATCCGTAGGCGGGCGAGCTGTCGGGCTTCTTTGGCGCGCTGGAGATAGGTAGCGACGTCAAGATTCTCTTCGTCAGTTACGTGCGGCAGCATGGCGTCGAGCGTCGTCGTCGGGTTCCTGCCGTAAACCAATTTGAACGGCGTGATCTGTGTTGTTTCTTGCACCGCCGTGTTGTAAGCGAATGTTACGTACGGCAGGACGGCACCCCAGATCTTGTGTTCGACGTCGACGTCCATTGCTAGCATGTCGGCGAGGATCTTATTCAGCCGCTCCGTCAGACCATTCGTCTGTGGGTGGTAGGCAGTTGTCCTCCTGTGCCTTGTCTGACTGTATTGCAGGATGGCCTGGGTGAGCTCCGCTGTAAAGGCCGTTCCTCTGTCGGTGATGAGGACTTCTGGGGCGCCATGTCGCAGCAAGATGTTTTCGACAAAGAATTTCGCTACTTCGGCGGCGCTACCTTTCGGCAGTGCTTTAGATTCAGCGAAGCGGGTGAGGTAGTCCGTCGCCACGACAATCCACTTGTTTCCGGTTGCTGACGTCGGAAAGGGTCCCAACAAGTCCATCCCGATCTGCTGCAATGGTCGGCAAGGAGGCTCGATTGGCTGTACTAATCCGGCTGGTCTTGTCGGTGGTGTCTTGCGTCGCTGACAGTCTCGGCATGTTCTGACATAACGGGCGACGTCGGCGGTCAGGCGCGGCCAATAATACATTTCCTGTATTCTCGACAGCGTCCGGGAGAATCCAAGGTACCCAGCGTTTGGATCGTCGTTTGGATCGTCGTTTGGATCGTCGTGCATGCGTCGTTTGAGTTCTTGAAATGCGTCGGCCTGCGGCGTTTCCCACTTGAATTCAACGTCACATTTAGTTAGCTGTGTTAGCGGCTCAGCGATACGTGGAAAGTCCTTGACAAATCGCCTGTAGTAGGCACACATGCCAAGAAATCTACGCACTGCCTTCTTGTCGATGGGCTGCGGGAACTTTGCGATGGCAGCTGTCTTCTGCGGGTCGCGGCGGACTCCAGACTTGCTGATGACGTGGCCTAGGAACCGAAGCTCATCGTAAGCGAAGCGGCACTTTTCTGGCTTCAGAGTGAGCCCTGATGACTTGATGGACTCTAGTACTGTCGCAAGCCGCCTAGGGTGATCGTCGAAATTTTCAGCGAAGACGACGACGTCATCCAAGTAAACAAGACAGGTCTGCCACTTCAATCCTGCTAACACCGTGTCCATGACGCGCTGGAATGTTGCAGGCGCCAAGCAGAGTCCGAATGGCATGACCTTGAACTCGTAGAGGCCGTCTGACGTGATGAAGGCGGTCTTTTCGTGATCTCTCTCGTCGACTTCTATTTGCCAGTAGCCAGACTTGAGATCCATCGACGAGAAATATTTTGCGTTGCTGAGTCGATCTAATGCGTCGTCTATCCGTGGTAGGGCGTATATATCCTTCTTTGTGATTTTGTTCAGTCGACGATAATCGACGCAGAAACGTAAGGTGCCGTCCGTTTTCTTCACCAAGACAACAGGGGATGCCCACGGGCTTTACGACGGCTGGATGATGTCGTCGCGCAGCATTTCGTCGACTTGTTGTCTTATAGTTTCGCGTTCTCGCGGCGAAACTCGGTAAGGGCTCTGGCGGAGTGTCGAGCGCTCTCCTCGGTTATTATGCGATGCTTGGCGACTGGTGTTTGTCGAATCCACGATGACGTCGAAAAGCAGCCTTTGCATCGTTGGAGCAGACTTCTGAGCTGCTGCTGCTTAATCACGGGGAGACGTGGATTAATGTCGTAGTCTGGTTTGGTAACTATGGTCGTCGGGGTAGATGCGGCGGAATCCGAAATGATAAACGCATTGCTGGTTTCCAGAATATCCTTGATGTACGCGATCGTCGTGCCCTTGTTGATGTGCTTGAACTCCTGGCTGAAGTTTGTCAGCAACACTTCAGTTTTCCCTCCATGCAGTCGAGCGATCCCTCTTGCGACGCAAATTTCACGGTCTAGCAGTAGACCTTGGTCACCCTCGATGACGCCTTCTACGTCGGCAGGCGTTTTGGTGCCTACCGATATGACAATGCTGGAGCGAGGCGGGATGCTGACTTGACTTTCGAGCACACTTAAGGCATGGTGACTACTAGAGCTCTCCGGCGGTATCGCTCGATCTTCCGACAGCGTTATGAACTTCGACTTCAGGTCAGTGGTGGCGCCGTGTTGGTTCAGGAGGTCCATGCATGCCGAGAATGACGTCTCGCGAACACTGTTGGAGGATAACGAAGGGGGCAGGGTAAGTCCGGTCATGCACGCTAATTCTTGCCGTGCAGATTCCAGTCGGCATAATGAGGTGTCTGTCCTCCAGCGGTCCGAATCTGGGGACCCTCCCATGCAGTCTTAACCTTCTTCAACTGGGCGGCGATGTGTCCACTCATTACGGAGTAATCGGCCCCTGTGTCGACTAAGGCAGTGACTGCGTGGCCGTCGAGAAGCACGTCGAGGTCGGTGGTTCTTTGTCTGGCGTTGCAGTTCGGTCTTGGCATCGGATAATGGCTGCGTCGTGTTTAACTGAAGCTGGAACGTCGCGTCGTCAAGTCGTCTTTCGTCGGTGTAGTCTTGGCTTCCCGACTTCTTCGGGACGGCGGCGTGTCGTCATTAGGTCGTCGAGATGGTTTCTTCGTCGTCTTCGTCGGCGGTGGAGGATCTTCGTCAGTTCGACGAACAGCAACCGCACCTCCATCGGTTGCTGCTTTTAGTTTTCCGGATATGGGCTCGCAGAGCGGCCCCGGGGTGGGCCGGTGTATGGTCGGCGCTGCGGCGACAGGTAGCAGCCTTGTCACGGCGAACGGGACGGTCGTCGAGGGCTCCATTTAGTAGCGGCGAGGTAGTCGGCGATGTCACGTGGGCGCTTTCCAAGCTGTGGACGCGGCGCGTTGACGGCGAACCCTCTCAGTCCCAAGTCGCCGTATGGGCATCGGCGATACACATGGCCGGCTTCTCCGCAGTGATAGTAGAGCAGGCGGTGGTCGGGGACTCGCCAAATGTCTTTCTTCCTCAGGTAGCTGCGCTGGGCGAAGGGTCGGCGTGCTGGCGGCGGCGGCGATGGTCGACGGAATTGCGGCGTTGCAGGGCCCTGGCGCGGTCGTGGAGGGGAACCTTGACGGCGGGCGACGGCGGCGTAGGTCATCGCTTCTGGCTGGGGCTGCGATGATTGTGGTTGTAACTCGGGAACTCCGAGCGATCGCTGAACTTCTTCTTTGACAATTTCGGTGACTGTGGCCACTTGAGGTTGCGATGAAGGGAAGATCCTTTGAAGCTCCTCTCGTACGACTGCCCTGATGGTCTCGCGCAGGTCGTCGGTGGCCAGTGACTGAACTCCGGCGTAGTTTGTCGAGCTCGTGCGGCGGTTGAATTGCCGGTTCCGCATTTCGAGTGTCTTCTCAATGCTGGTGGCCTCGCGAAGGAGCTCTTCTACGGTCGTCGGTGGGCTTCGTATCATTGCGCCGAAAAGTTCCTCCTTTACACCACGCATCAGCAGGCGGACTTTCTTCTCCTCGGACATTTCCGGGTCGGCGTGGCGGAACAGACGGTTCATTTCCTCGGTGAAGATCGCGATCGTCTCATTCGGCAGCTGCGCTCTGGTCTCCAGTAGAGCTTGGGCTCGCTCTTTTCGCACGACGCTTGTACATGTTTGCAGAAAGCCGCTTCGGAACAGGTCCCACGTCGCCAAGGTGGCTTCTCGATTCTCGAACCACGTCCTGGCGGCGTCCTCCAATGCGAAACAAACATGTCGCAGCTTGTCGTCGCTTGCCCAGCTGTTAAACGTAGCGACCCTCTCATACGTTTCCAGCCAGCTTTCCGGGTCCTCAAATGAGGAACCGCGGAACGTCGGTGGTTCCCTGGGCTGCTGCAGTATGATGGGGGACACTGGGGATGCCATTGGAGTTGCCTTGGACACAATCTTCTTGATCTCAGGTAGAAGTCCGTGCTCCGGGGGCAGCTGTTGAAGACGGCAGCTTGCTCGATGTTCCGGGACGGTGCTGATGTTGTCTTTGCTCTCCGGGCTTGAATTACGGCTTGTCGGGGGCGTCCGGTACATGAACGTAAAGCACCTCCACCAGATGTCACGTGGTGGTGACGTTGACTAACACAGTAGCCATACTCTGAACGACAAAGCTAACTTTTATTGGGAGAACTTGTGCCCACAAAACAGGCTACACTTATAGCACAACGATAGCGGCGAACACGCTCGGCGATCGTCGAAAATCTCATCAGCGGGTCAAGCGCGTCGGCTTTTATACAGCAGTCATCGAATGTTCCAGACTAATCGTTGGGACCCGCATGCCTTCTACAAAGTTCTACACCATTCGTGTCAAGCGATGAAATCAGATAACTCAATGTTCGGCGACAACAGACAGTCGATAGAAGCATCGATAACTTTCCAGAAACTTCGGATACATGCAGGCGCGTCCCGCGCTGTGCGATAACATTTGTTAGGCGGCAGAACGTGCCGCCCGATAAAGACAAGTACACGTGTCAATATACAGAGTTGCTGACTACCATCTCCCTCATTTGCCTGAGAAAAGACCCAAGGCATCCTTCTGCAGGTCAATTTCGACTTACCCGCACTCTTTGTCAGTGAGATACCCGCAACAAGAACGGCATCTCATTCTGGGTGCCTGTAAAAGCCTCCGGTGAACGCTGCTCTGCAGGAATTGCAAAGAATGGATTGAATTTTGGGGTTTCACGTGCAAAAACTACGATTTGATTATGAGGCACGCATTAGTGGGGAACTCCGGACTGATTTTGGCCACCACGTTATCTTAACGTGCCACCAGTGCACAGGACACGAGCTTTTTTTGCATTTCGCCCCCATCGAACTGCGGCCGCCATGACCGGGACATGGTCCCGCGATCTCGTCCAAAGAACCCTAGCCTGATCGCCGCGGCTCTGAAGCAGGTCGCATATGAGCTTCCACATAGTTCATACCCTAACAGGAGCCATCTTTACAAGAACGGTTCGGTCTCGGGAAGCACGTCGGGCGCCACTGTTATACCGTCTCGATCGGTCATGAATTTTAAGGCTCCACACGTCACGAGATCAGGTTCCGAACTTGCTGCTCTCTGCGCAGCTGTGGACTACATGAAAAAAGAAGCGCCTAGCAAATCGACAAGATTTTGTGACTCAAAAGCAGGCCTTCAATGTGTACGAAGTGTACGAACAACTCATGTCCAAAATCAACGAAATTTTCCATTGGGTTTCTCAATGCAGACATCTTTCAATGGTTGCTGGCACAATGTGAAATCGTTGGTAATCACCTTGCCGATGAAGCTGCCGCACGTGCCCAGCTAGGGCACCGGCACTGCTTATACCTTTATACAGAGTAGATGCTGCAAGAGAGCTTTGCAATATCGCGCGTATCAACACGTTGAGACACCGGCATACTCCGGAGAACTCTAACCGTCGATTACGCAGCGTCGACACATTACTGAAACTGCCATTACCAACAAAACTTTCACGTCGTAACGCAACACTGTTGCGTCGGCTGTGGATAGGAGTAGCCTTTACTAACTCCTACAGCTACCGAATTGGCATGGCGGACTCTCCCATGTGCGCTAAATGCACGTGTAAAGAAACCATCGATCATATTTGTGCCACTGTTCTTGCTTCAATGAACAAATCCAGAATATCAAGCTTGCCTCGGATAGATTGGTCAATAGGTCATTTATCGAAGCGAATGCCTTGGAAGCCTGGCCTCACAACTCATCAGCCCAGAAAGCCATTCGAGCTCTTCCACATTACCTGAAGGCTACCTAAAGTCGGGCACTTGGGTGCTCGACTTTATACGTACTGTACCTGGCTTAGTTCAAGTGAAATTGTAATCACGACGTGCGTCTTCTCTCTCCCTTTCTTTCACTCCTCCGTATCCGTCCCCACGGGTAAGAAACAGGACAACGTCTAACCGCTCTTCCTTACCTTCCTCCTTTTTAGCTCGCTTAATTAAACAGAGGTGGCCCAAAGGAACAGGCCTTCTCCCCAACTGCAGGTTTTGTGAATGCTTCTGTCGGATCCCTCACAAAGTTACCGTCGTGGTTCTTGGTAGCAAAGACGTGGCAAACCTGTCTGTTGGCCTGATGAACTTCCTGTGCTCCGAATACTTGTTGCTATGAAGGCTTGGGTATACACATATTGGCGGCAGGGGTTTGCCTATCATCACCGCCGATACCCGCACCTCAACTGCAGCGAAGTACTCTCGGAAGCTGTCCTTACAGCTCCCGGTTAGACTTGGAGGTAAGTTGAGAAACGCCAGCCAATCGCACAAACTTTCTATGCACTTGGTTTTAGGGGCAACCAATACTAATATGTAAGCGCTCCGTCTGTGACGTTGACAGAGAAGGTTTTGTAGTACATCAATAAATGTGTTGTACGCACGTACTGGTAACATTTATGGCATGAACTTGTATAGGACATTGTTATCTTCTTGAGATTTTTTACACTAGGAGCGTGTTTACCTTCGGTTTCGCGCAATCAGGCCATATTTCTAAGACTCTAATAAAATAGGTTGATATCCAGCGCTCATCCCGTCTAGAATATTTATTCGATTGTGCGCGCGTTCCCATTTTATTTGCCTATTTGACTGCAAACTCGGTACATATATTATATACAATATCTTTTTTAATGCCTCGCTGCCTTTTTGGCGGTGCCGCTGAAAACAATTTGAGTTGTCGGTAGCCAGATTTCGGTGCTGGTCGACTATAACCTCGGCGTGACTTGGATTAGGACTGGTTGCTACCTCCATCGTGTACCGCTGTCTCAAGACATGAATTGTTCATTCATGTGTGCTCAGTTACCGCGATATTAGTACAATGCTTGCCATAGAATGTAGCCCAGTAGGAATTTCATGATGCCCGAGAAGCTACTTACCTGTTCTTGCTGATTTTAACAAGGCGGCTATTTCCGGGTCTATAGGGGCTTCCTTCAAGTAACTGTTTGATTCTTCTTCTAAAACTTCAGGACACCATACCTTCACACACCTATTGCAAGCTGCAACAAAATGTAATTACCGTTCACTGCATATAACGTACGTCTGTGTTCTAAAAATACCAGTTATATGGCTACCGTAGCAGCGAGAACCACTGCTGTATTATGAACTGGTGGAATCGCCTTTCATGTTTTTCTCTGTACATACCTGGAATTTTCAAGAAGCTTCAGCTATATTTACACGCGCGCAGATATTATCAAAACTAAAAACGCTTAAAAACTCGCCTAGCTTGCGTTCTCAGGATATGTCACATCGTAATAAATGTCGACTCATCCTGATTTCCTAGCTTTATTCGTTTCTTTCATTCTAATTTCACAGAACTTTTCCCGAAACTTTGACCTATGAAAGAAAATTCGAAGCTTGTTAGGTGCACTACAAGTGCTGCGCACATGTACACGTTGCAATTACCTTACGGAAACATTTGCATAGGTCATATCGGCCGGTGTGTTATTACCCGCTTATCTCCAATCAATCGGTAAAACTAGTCAATCACGCTTTGCTATTCATAGTACAAGCTGTCATTGTGAGCCTATATTTTGTGACACATCAGCTATGTTTTCACACATACTGAAACTAGTACGCAAAATATTTTAGGTTTTTCATATCAGGTAGCTCGCAGGTATCATGTTAGTGAGGCATCTGTTGCATTCACTGAAAAAAAATTCGCTTTGCCTAGCAAGACGGGCCCTGCTTACATATGCTATATTTTGTAGCTCTTTAACTTGCACTGAAAGGTCAGGCATCATTTGGCACGGGCTCGTTTTAGTCAGCCATCCGCATATATATATATATATATATAAAATAAGAAGCCATCAAACAATGACATTGGTGTCATTGTTGGCTTGTTATGATATGACTAATAAAAATGGGGCCCCTCAGTTAATCCCCTTTTCGTCGTTCATTATATATGTATATAATCTTGTGAAAAGGTAATTTTCACAGTAACGTATCATTTTGCATGTATATTCCTCTTTGATGAAATACATATGCAGTATTTGCACGCTATTCTCTATGAGTTCCTCGCATGTAACAAAGCCTAGTATAGGATAGATGAACTTCTTTTTTTTCTACTTAACGAAGCAATGATTTATTCACTAACATAAGCAATCCAGCGTATACCCTCTGACTGCCGCGAGAACTCTGATTTAAAGAAAGAAACCTTTCAGCAGCCCTCGATAATGTAATTAAGCTCATGCTGACACGATTAGGTTTAGGTTTTTCTGCACAACAAAGAACAGACCTCCTGCACGTAAATAATACCATACACGCTGCGACTAAGTACGGCTGAGTAGTAAAAATGCTCACTCACGTGTTGTACTGCAACCAAAACTTGCCCATGAAAGAAGTAATAAAGCTGTAGTGGGGGTGAACATCATCGGGGTATTTCCCAGGCCTTGCTGATGGATAACAGAAAGAAAGCATCAAAGAACTAAATCTCCGATTCACAACCGTAGTCACGGGCGCAGGCATTGACTAACGGTATGAATTTTCTGATCACAATGTAGCCACAGTTTACATATCCCATGTGGTCACAGGTTGTCAAGGATGTATCTTAAATGCACAGTGACATTAGGAATAACACTTCAATAGAAAAAGCTGCATACTGAAGGCACACAGACTCTTCGGACTCGTGTGATTATTCTTGTGGGTTTACGACGTGATCAATAAAATTCTCTGTCATGAGGAAGATTCAAGCATCTATGCTGTTCAAAATAACGAACATCAATTAAACGCGTGCACGTAAGTAAATTTCGCATTATTTATAAGTTTGTGCAAGCTTCCATCTACTAATTTCTTCCTTGCATATAGAAATATACATACATAAATGATATTGTTACCTGCCAGCAGAGTAGGGAAGTTATTTTCGATGAGTATTTACAAGGTAATGCCTAGCACTGGCCAACATAGAAGCTACCCAACGTCAAGCAAGGCACGTCGTCGTACCCA
Organism: Dermacentor variabilis; assembly: GCF_050947875.1. NCBI lineage: Eukaryota > Metazoa > Arthropoda > Arachnida > Ixodida > Ixodidae > Dermacentor > Dermacentor variabilis. The sequence continues at coordinate 179,561,420 of NC_134570.1, read as the reverse complement.
GATCAGTCAAAGGCCGCTTATAGGTACGCGCCACTAAATCCAAAGGTGGATATCGCCTTCGAGTAGTACGTAGCGAGAGTCCCGGGGCAGAGCCGCCGGCCCCGTGCCACTAAAGAACCGCAGGAGAGGACGGGTAGTAAAACCTGAGTCTCGAAACGTGCACGACGTCGCTCGACGACGTAAGGGAAGACGTAGTCGGACTGGCGGACACAATCACCTACAAGACGTCAGTCGCTTGTCGAAGAGCGTGGTATGGGCCCATGTAGCAAGAAAGGAGCCTTTCAATAAAGCCCACTCGTCGGGAGGGGATCTTACGAGGGCAGCTGGAGGAAAACGTTCATCGTGGTGTCGCTATTCATAAACGCGCTTCTGCTCATCTTGGGAAGAAGCAAGTCTACTGCGGGCTTTCTGCCGTTCGTAATCAGCCGGTGCAATGGCATCGCGTGGATATTCACTAGTCGGAGTTCAAAGGGGAGGAAGAAGTGTATCCAACGGTAAAGTTGGTTCCCGTCCCAACAAAAGGCAAAAGGGAGAGTATCCAGCAGTATCATGACGGGAGGAATTATGTGCGCACGTGACGAACGAAAATGCAAGGTCCCAATCACGGTGGTCAGCCGACACGTATTTGGAAAGCATGTCTGTTAAGCCCCAATTCAAGCACTCGTTGAGCCCGTTCGTCTGGAGTTCTGATCGTGTGCTGCGCGGATGAGCAGCGTAGGATGTCGTCGATTACTTCAGACAGGAACGTACGGCCTCGATCAGTCAGTAAATGGCGTGGAGCACCGTGTACTAAAATTACACCACGGAGGAGAAAGTCCGCCACATCTGTAGCACAGCTGGACGCCCGTGCTTGTGTCATTCCGTAGCGCGTCGCGTAATCGGTGGCGAGGCAACTCAATTGATTGCTGAAGCAGATGTAGGAAATTGTCCGAGAACGTCCAAGCCGACACAGAAGGACGGCTTCAATGGGTCATCAATGGGGTGAGGATACCCAACAGGAAGCGCAGACGGTCTCTTACGGCGCTCACAGAGCTCACAGGTGCTGACATAATGTCGCACTGAAAGGGCTAGGCTAGGCAGTAATAGCGAAGGCGCACGCGGTCACGTGTGCGTGTGAGACTAAGGTGGCCAGCGATTGGGGCGTGATGAAGCTCACGAAGTACTTTGGAGCGCAGATGTGATGGTATTACTAGAAGATCAAGACCACCAGGTTACACGCTACGCTGATATAAGGTACCATCCTTCACGGTGAACATCCGCCCAGGAGCATCGCTGAAACAGGATCCCAGGCGTGCGATTTCCTCTCAACTAGACATCCTGATGTAATTTGTCAGCGATTTTAAGCAACTAGCTAAATAAAATGATGCAGTTGGCGGATTCAGTACGCGAAGAGTCACAGTCGGCCATAGGGTAGCGCCACAAACAATCCGCATCTTTGTGCAGGCTCTCTGTCTTTTGCACCACCGTGTAGGTGTACTCTTGTAGATGCAATGCCCATCGAGCGAGTCCGCCTGTAGGATCTTTCAAAGAGGCGAGCCAACAGAAGATTTGGTGGTCAGAAACTACTGTGAACGGTGAGCCGAATAGATAAGTGCGAAAATTTTTAACTGCCGATACAAGAGCGGGGTACTCACGTTCTTTAACTGAGTAATTTCCCTCCGATACGGACAGTAGCCTGCTAGCATAAGCGATGACGCAGTTCGCTTTACGTTGAAGTTGGGCCACGACAGTGCCTACGCCGTAACCAGTCGCGTCAATCTGACAAGGCTGCGGTTTGTGCGGGACCCAAAGTAACAAAGGCGTCTTGATTAGAAAATATGTGACTGGTTTCGTGATCACGAGAAAATGTTTCATGAAGCGGCGAAAATAGGAGCGGAGCCCCACATAGCTGCCAATATCTTTGTCAGACATGGTACAGAGAAGTCTTTCAGCTCTCGAATTTTTTACGTCGAGCTGTACGCTGGCAGCAACCACGATATCACCAATGATCTTAATGCGGCGACTGCCAAAACGGAACATTGATGAACTCAACTGAAATTCAGCACGGCGGAACGTGTCCAGGAGAGCTGAAAGGCGTTGAAGTGTGTTTAAAACGTAGGTGAAAGCACAATCACGTCTTCTAAATGACACAAGATTATATAGTACTTGAACCCACGTAGCAGGGAGTCTATCCAATGTTGCTGCGCTATTACAGAGACCGAAAGACATGACTTTGAACTGGTAAAGCCCAGTACAAGTTACAAAAGCCATTTTCTCTTAGTTCATATGGTCAATAGCAATCATCCAATATCTAGAAGCAAGTTACACCTTACAGGCGAAAATGAGGGCATCATCAATTGGCGGTAACGGATAAGCGTCTTCGTAATGGTGTAGAGGTGGCTTTAATGCACACAACAGCGCCATGGTCCATCCTTCTTTTGAAATAAAAGAACAGAGGAAGCCAAGGAACTGGATGATCTCTCGATAATTGCCTTCGCAAGAATATTGTTGACTTCCTACTAGAGGACCCTCTGCTCAGATACAGACACTTCATAGGGGCCTTGGTAAACAGGGCTGGCATCGCCCGCGTGTGTGCGATGCATGATAACGGATGTCTGGGCAAAAGGACGATTACCGAAGTCAAGAATATCACGGAATGACTTCGGAATATGCCTAAGGACTTCAGTGCGCTGAGGCGGAATGCCATTGGCGATCATGCCGCGAATTTCACGGTTGCCAGAAGTTGTGTGCGTGGGAGTGCGTTTTGAAGACATGTAGCATCTAGTGCATAATCTTCCAGCCCAAATTCTTGCAGGGGCCTAAGGTGAGCTACAGAAAGCCTTTGTATAAGTACCTGCTTGAGGAAGCAAAAATGCACACGTGTAAAACAGGTTCTGTTAGCCGTAATGCGCAGGACCATGTAGGGTGCAGCAACACCGCGAATGAGCAGGACGTCAGCAAGAGGCGTCACGCAGTAGTCGCCAGCTGTTCGACGAAGGAGCTTGGTTACTGGGCCCGCAGAGGCGAGGCACTCCAAGGCGGAGGATACCGTGGAGCGATCGATCAAAGCGCAATTGAGAGAAAGTAAATCAAGTACAAGAAAACGTCATGAGGACACTGCATAAGGACCGTAAAAATAACCATCTGCTTACCAGCAGTGCTAACCCGAGCTGTGCAGATCACAACAGCAGCGACCGTCACACCGCCAGCGATATGTATGACGTGGGTCGTGGGAGGCTTAAGGATCTCCTTCATACGAGGACAAAAACTCGCACTCATGAGAGAGGCGTGCGCCCCACTATCAACCAAAGCTCTGACAGGGACATCGTCAACGTGGACTATAAGAATGTTCTGGTGGTCACGTACGGGCAACAGCTTACTTTGGTTCAAGGTCGACCGTGCAACGTCACCACCAGAAGCAGCCCACTCTAGTTTTCGGTCAAGAAGCTACGGCTAAAGGACGACGAAAAAGAGCGGCAGCGAGTTGGTGAACAAGATGGACACCGATGCGGGGGAGGCGACTGGGCGGAGCGGGTACCTTGCTCATGAACATTCGGTGCAGGGATTCGCTGTGGGGCGGATAGCGGCTTGCAGCGCGGAAGGGACGATAGTAAGTGGGAAATAGGCTAGAGGAGTGAGAGGGCCACTGGCTGCGGCAATACGGAGCAATGTGTCCAGCTCGGCTGCTGTGGAAACAGATAGGCTTATCATCGACTATTCCGACGGGTTCCTGGATTGATGAAGGGCGTACGGTCGGCAAAGAGGCCTGTCTGCGGAGACTAGGAAGGCATAAGGAGTATTGATGGCGTAGACAGTATGGAAGAGGGCAAGATTCGCAAATTCCTCGCGAGCAACGGCCTGTATTACTCAAACAGCCGGCGTCGAAGTTTCAGACACCGTAAGTTCACAAGGAACCGCAAATGCGGCCCCAAGTTCGTGGTGGGTGATGCACGTCATCTCGTCCTATGTGGATGCTTGGCGACGAGTTACCTTGCATGAGGATGTTGCAGTGGTATTCGCAAGACACTTGAACTGTGGCGAGATGCTTCCGCATTTCGCTTGCTCTAGACGATGGCACTTTTTGATCATGATGTCAAAGTTGTTAACGTTCGTGAAGACGAGCAGGCTGAACGCGTCGACGGCGATGCCTTTCAAAATGTGGGCGATCCTATCGGCCTCGGACATCTGGCCAGGTTCTACGTACTAAGCCAGCACGTCCTGTATATGCGACAAGTAAGGTTCAGTTGACATCTGTGTATGTAACACCAGTTGTTTAATTGCGGCAAGCTGTCGTCCAAACAGGTTGCCGAAAAGGACGCGGAGCTGCTGCTTGAACATGTTCCATCTGGTGAGATCGTCCTCGAGAGCCCGAAACAAGATGCGTGACGTTGATGACGTTGACGCTGTGACGTTGACCAGCATTATAGTTCATCATCGTCATCATCTTCTTCATCAACATCATCAGCCCGGTTACGCCCACTGCAGGGCAAAGGCCTCTCCCATACTTCAACAACTACCCCGGTCATGTACTAATTGCGGCCATGTTGTCCCTGCAAACTTCTTAATCTCATCCGCCCACCTTACTTTCTGCCGCCCTCTGCTATGCTTCCCTTCCCTTGTAATTCATTCCGTAACTCTTAATGACAATCGGTTATCTACCCTCCTCACTACGTTTCCTGCCCATGCCCATTTCTTTTTCTTGATTTCAACTAAGATATCATTAACTCGCGTTTGTTCCCTCACCCAATCTGCTTTCTTATCCCTTAACGTTACAACTATCATTCTTCTTTCCATAGCTAGTTGCGTCGTCCTCAATTTAAGTGGAACCCTTTTCGTAAGCCTCCAGGTTTCTGCCCCGTACATGAGTACTGGTAAGACACAGCTGTTATAAGCTTTTCTCTTGAGCGATAATGGCAACCTGATGTTTATTACCTGAGAATGCCTGCCAAACGCACCCCAGCCCATTCTTATACTTCTGATTATTTCAGTCTCATGATCCGGATCCGCAGTCAATACCTGTCCTAAGTATATGTATTCCCTTACCACTTCCAGTGCCTCACTACCTATCGTAAACTGCTGTTCTCTTCCGAGACTGCTAAACATTACTTTAGTTTTCTGCAGATTAATCTTTAGACCCACCCTTCGGCTTTCCCTCTCCAGGTCAGTGAGCATACATTGCAGTTGGTCCCCTGAGTTACTAAGCAAGGCAATATCATCAGCGAATCGCAAGTTACTAAGGTATTCTCCATTAAATCTTATTCCCAATTCTCCTCAATCCAGGTCTCTGAATACCTCCTGTAAACACGATGTGAATAGCATTGGAGAGATCGTATCTCCCTGCCTGACGCCTTTCTTTATTGGGATTTTGTTGCTTTCTTTATGGAGGACTACGGTGGCTGTGGAGCCGCTATAGATATCTTTCAGTATTTTTACATACGGCTCGTCTACATCCTGATTTCGCAATGCCTCCATGACTGCTGAGGTTTCGACTGAATCAAACGCTTTCTCGTAATCAATGAAAGCTATATATAAAGGTTGGTTATATTCCTCACATTTTTCTATCACCTGATTGATAGTGTGAATATGGTCTATTGTTGAGCAGCCTTTACGGAATCCTGCCTGGTCCTTTGGTTGACGGAAGTCTAAGGTGTTCGTGATTATATTTGCAATTACTTTAGTAAATACTTTGTAGGCAACGGACAGTAAGCTGATCGGTCTATAATTTTTCAAGCCTTTCGAGTCCGCTTTCTCTGGATTAGGATTATGTAAGCGTTTTTCCAAGATTCCGGTACGCTCGAAGTCATGAGGCATTGCGTATACAGGGTGGCCAGTTTCTCTAGAACAATCTGCCCACCATCCTTCAACAAATCTGCTGTTACCTGATTTTTCCCAGCTGCCTTCCCCCTTTGCATAGCTCCCAAGGCTTTCTTTACTTCTTCCGGCACTACCTGTGGGAGTTCGAATTCCTCTAGACTACTCGCTCTTTCATGATCATCGTGGGTGCCACTGGTACTGTATAAATCTCTATAGAACTCATCAACCACTTGAACTATCTCATCCATATTTGTAATGATATGGCCAGCTTTGTCTCTTAACGCGTACATCTGATTCTTGCCAATTCCTAGTTTCTTATTCACTGCTTCTGGCTTCCTCCGTTCCTGAGAGCATGTTCAATTCTCTTCATATTATACTTCCTTATGTCAGCTGTCTTACGCGTGTTCAATAACTTAGAAAGTTCTGCCAGTTCTATCCTAGCTGTAGGGTTAGAGGCTTTCATACATTGGCGTTTCTTGATCAGATCTTTCGTCTCCAGCGACAGCTCACTGGTATCCTGTCTAACGGAGTTACCACCGACTTCTATTGCACACTCCTTAATGATGCCCACAAGATTATCGTTCATTGCTTGAACACTAAGGTCCTCTTGCTGAGTTAAAGCCGAATACCTGTTGTGTAGCTTGATCTGGAATTCCTCTATTTTCTCTCTTACCGCTAACTCATTGATCGGCTTTCTGTGTACCAGTTTCGTCCGTTCTCTCCTCAGGTCTAGGCTAATTCGAGTTCTTACCATCCCATGGTCACTGCAGCGCACCTTGCTGAGCACGTCCACATCTTGTATGATGCCAGGGTTAGCGCAGAGTATGAAGTCTATTTCATTTCTAGTTTCGCCGTTCGGGCTCCTCCACGTCCACTTTCGGCCATCCCGCTTGCGGAAGGCATTCATTATCCGCATATTGTTCCGTTCTGCAAACTCTACTAATAACTCTCCCCTGCAATTCCTAGTGCCTATGCCATATTCCCCCACTGCCTTGTCTCCAGCCCACTTCTTGCCTACCTTGGCACTGAAGTCGCCCATTAGTATAGTGTATTTTGTTTTGACTTTACCCATCGCTGATTCCATGTCCTTATAGAAGCTTTCAACTTCCTAGTCATCATGACTGGATGTAGACCTGTACAACCTTCGTTTTGTACCTCTTAAGTTTCACAACAAGACCTGCCACCCTCTCGCTAATGCTATAGAATTCCTGTAGGTTACCAGCTATATTCTTATTAATCCGGAGTCCGACTCCTAGTTCTCGTCTCTCCGCTAAGCCCCGGTAGCACAGTACGTGTCCGCTTTTTAGCACTGTATATGCTTCTTTTGGCCTCCTAACTTCACTGAGGCCTATTATATCCCATTTACTGCCCTCTAATTCCTCCAATAGCACTGCTAGACTCGTCTCACTAGATAACGTTCTAGCGTTAAACGTTGCCAGGTTCATATTCCAATGGCGGCCTGTCCGGAGCCAGGGATTCTAAGCACCCTCTGCTGCGTCGCAGGTCTGGCCGCCGCCGTGGTCAGTTGCTTCGCAGTTGCTGGGGACTGAGGGCCGGGGTTTGATTGTTGTGTTCATATAGGAGGTTGTGGCCAAGTACTGCACCAGGGCGGCCAAGCCTGCTCTGGTGAGGGAGTGCGTTACCGGTTCTGGTCACCGGGATCAGGCCACACTCCAGGCCTGCTTATGCAATTTTATCAACACGCGGATTTCTTTTAATCCGGTGGGAAATTGCGCGGCACCGCGATTCGAACCACGGACCTCGTGCACGTGAGGCGGGTATTCTACCTCTACGCCACCGCTGCAGCCCTTGTAGTTGGAGACCAGCTATTCTGGTAACTCACATGGTCGTACATGCTGAGCCACTCAGCCACGCGAATGCTGTTGGCCCCAGAAACGGTCCCGGGATCGGCGGGCTGTGATAGGGCGATAAACCGTGTAGCCGTCGTACCCGTAGATGGCTGCAATATGTCATCACCTGGTGGCATGGCGGTATATTCAAGGTGGTGTCTGCTACAAAGCATCGTCTTCGGAGGAAATACCCAGCGCCTCGATCAAATAAACGGTACCGTGGGAGGACCGTAAGGAAACTATTTCCTAGGTGTATTTACAAGTTCTGTTGGATCCAAGCGTGAGTATTAGTTTGACAGATCAGCGATATAGTGCCGTTTCGCAAGTAAAAAGTAAAGCATGTACGTTGAGCTGATAGGGCGGTCCACAAAATGTCTCTCCATACTTTTCGAGGCACAAGCGAGCCTAGCGCACGCTGTGCCGGACTCACATATGCCTAGAAAAGGGTGGAGTGACATTTGATCCGCCGCACTATTTGCTCGGTGTACATGCCTCAAAAAGTTTATCACATGTTATTACAAAAAACTATGAGTCTGTCACTGCGACTAATTTTGAATGTGGTACGATTACTCCGCATGAAGGTAATTTTGCGATAAAGCACGTGCACTTAAAGTTTTTTTCTTTACCCCCACCGGCGCAGTATTTTTTCGGCCGCAAATTCCAGCAATGCGCGGAGACGCTGCAGCTTCCATTTAATGGCATGGCAATTTGAAATATTGTGCTATTAGCTTCATTACTTTACTCGCATAAATCAGCAGTTTTCTGCTGACTTACGTTTCATGCCAATTTCAGAAAGCCAGATCTCATATGCCCAAGCAAGGCAACCGTAATATTGAAAACTATACAGCTACTAACTAGGCCACCGTACGGCACAGAGAATCGTGGCTATATGAACTGAGAGAGTTGCTTCTGCGTCGCGTGTGTGTTGGCTGTTGGATGTCTTTAGATCTGCTACATTTGGCGTTTCTCAGATGTTTATGGTGGCACAGTGGCCCGGAGAAATACATTTTAAAAAGAAGAAAACCGAAAAAAGGACATGAGATGTGAAATAGTGGACGACTTGAAGAAACGTAGGAGCTGTAATCAATTTCTGCCATAGCATCGACTACACCATACCATTTCTTGGTTCTCTTTGGCCATGTCTGGCCCTTGCACCGTAAAACCCCAATATTCAATGAAAAAAGCACTACCCAAGCACTGTCTAAAGACGGTTAACCAGCGAAGCTGAAACGTGCTGCCCCGATGTTTATCACTGGTTTAATACCGATGGTTCAATAAACAGTGGCTTGGCAGGCTGCCACATCCTCAGTACGCAGTTGCTGCTTGCGCTCGGCTGGACGAGCCTGTTCTTGTGTCCTGGACGGCGTAGACGAGCTCGTTGTCGGTCTACTTGCGGCGCTGCCGATTGAAAGCTGACTGCTCCTCAGGAGCACGTATGACGCGTGGCCTACCTATTTTGGAGCCATAGAGAAACTGATGCGCGCGCGCTCGGCTGCGACAGAGAGCCCCAACGTTACAACTGGCGCCTCTCTTTCTCTTTTCTTTCGCGCATGCGAAAACCCATGCGCATGGGGTTACGCCGGAGCAGTATTCAGTGTACAGGTGGCAGATGAACGGACGGACGAATCGACTAGCCATGTACAGCTTCGCTGTACAATGTTTCCATGGCTCCACGTAAGAACTTACGCTCGTGAAAAGATCGCACCCTTTGGGGCTTACCCTTTCCAACCAAAATAATCGTCATCTGCCTCGCTTGCGTTCCCTATTTTGGAAAATCAACGCTCGCTACATTCCTGTTGAGAATGCTGTTCCACGCTGATAACGCGCAAGCCGTGCTTGACTTGGAAGCACCAGACTCACAGCACTAAAGAAATTAAATGCTGGTAAGACAGATCAAAATTATTGCTGCGGGACAAAATAAAGCCAAAATGGAGTAATTTTTCAAGAGTGGACCTTACGCAGCGAGTATAATTGTAGCTTCTTCGTACTCCCCGAAAATTATGATCAGGAAGGGAGTAAACATTTTACCTCTGATGTATGGAAGTAAGCAAAACTTCCACATGGGAATTGACCGACCTCGCCGCGAGTTGTGCTACACCACCGCTGCCGCTTTGTACGCTGGTAGTTGTAGTTTGCAACACTTTTCATGGCTGCATCATGACGGTGTGGTAACATAATGAACCGCTGCGTACTTGTGGGCTTCAGTAAAACGCTAACAAAAACGACCCTTAGATGTCTTGTGTCTCTTGTGTGAAATTGTGTCAAGGTTTAACATTTACCTATCTGCCACGGTCAATTTTAAAAAAGATACATTTTATGCAGCTAAATAAAACACCTGGTGTATGTGCTGTACGACAGTGTCTAGGTTTTTCCACGAGCCATCAGCTGAGGCAACATCCAACTGACTGGTTTCCTAAGCAGGCACTGCAGCTTCAGTTCACAAATGTCCCAGCTTCTTAGTTTCCTATTGTTATTCTCAAAACAAACCTTAGCCAGAGCCGCACAAATTCGATGCAACAGTTTTCAGAAGCTTCGGGAAGGGGTTTTGCAGCGCAGCAGTGTTTACACGGCTTGGTCGAATCGCCAGTACTCCTCGAAGATGACACCCACAGAGGCCATACCTTTGCACCAGCGGACATTCACGAAGTGGTTAGCAATCAAATTCAAGATACCCGAAACATTCTTATCTCCGCATGTTTCGCTGTCAGTTTAAAGGCATAGAGAGAGGACGCTATGTACATTTAATCGTGAGACGACAGTTCTGTATCCGCGGCAATCTTGCGGTCGACGGGCATCACAAACAGATCTTGCAACTTCTATTTACAAACGTCCAAGCTCAATTGAGTGCCAGTGTTATTCTTCAAGCACATCTTCGCTATGCCTTAAAAGTAAACCTTTACGTTCGCTAGCATGACGGTAGTATCCCATCTCTTGTAAGTACCTCGAGCGGCCAGTCGCGCTTCGATTTTGCGTGTATTAGAGGGCTTCTTTCATGCTTGGAAAAACAGTGTTATGTAGCACGTATTGAGCAACAGAAAACTGTATCCAGAGTGTTTCATCTTGACTTAGAATTCTTTCATTTAAACTTTTAATCTCATTATATTATTTGAGAATTTGTTTAATAAATAAAAACTAATTACCTAATTAGGCGCAATGCAATAATTAATTTGTGTATCTACAAGCGGCGGCAAACAACATTACTTTGGTTCTCTCCAGCTAGGTAGCATTTGCATATTTTTAACGTTGGCCCAAGTTAAGTGAAACACCTTGTATATGCATGTAAAATATGACAATGTCTTGTGGAGTATGCTGTGAACATAAAATACATACTTTTATCGGATGAAATACTAAAATGTGCCACTGCCAGTAGTAGCACTGCCTCAACAGAATGATTCAATGCAAGCGTCTGCAAGCACGTGCAGCGTATGTTGAGAGGATGTGCTACGGATGTGTTGAACTTATTGCTTACAGCGAATCAAGATCACGTAAAAAATTCGAAAGTCATTTACCGTCAGAAAATGGGTATGTGCAAAGTAATATTCCAAGGCGATAAGGAATGTTACGCCGGTTAGCTAGAGGAAAGTGCCTTTTCCTTTCATCTTTTGCTTCGCGACACTCCAGAAAGACGTGGACAGAGAGCGTCTCCCCGCGATCGCCGCAGATAGAAGGTTCAGTACCACACAGAAGTTAAGAATGGGAGCCATACGTATGGCCTATCCGATGTCACTAAAAGGCTACCTAAGTTCGCCCTATTTTTCTTCTTGGTGGCGAATTTCCTAATTATGGCTGAATAAATTAAGCTTATTTGATGTTTTATTCACCAACGTTTGTTGCGACTTCCTCCTCCTTCTTTTATTTATTTATTTTTTTGCACAGAAATAATTCGAGTCTGTGGCAGGCCCATCTTGGAGTAGTTTTGTCGATTTTATTTCAATTATTGTGGTAATGCAAAATTTATTTGCATTTGTGGCAATCTTATTTCAAAGCACGTTGCCGTCGCCGCCTCTGTGCGCAGGCACCCAGAATAATATAACGTGTTGGCTTGATGCATAATAACCCGCCGTGGTTGCTCAGTGGCTATGGTGTTGGGCTGCTGAGCACGAGGTCGCGGGATCGAATCCCGGCCACGGCGGCCGCATTTCGATGGGGGCGAAATGCGAAAACACCCGTGTATTTAGATTTAGGTACACGTTAAAGAACCCTAGGTGGTCCAAATTTCCGCAGTCCCCCACTACGGCGTGCCTCATAATCAGAAAGTGTTTTCGGCACGTAAAACCCCATAATTTAATTTTTTTATGCATAATAGAGCATAGCAGTGAAAACAGGTCTGCAACTGCAGGACATTTATGTTTTCGTAGAGAGGATTAAAGCTTTCACGACGATTAAGGAGTCTATAAGTATGATTGACGCTCATATCTTTGTTTTCTTAATATGTTGAACAGCCGACATTAATGCATATGGCTTTGCAGCGACGACACATGTATCCGGGGGAACGAGGTCTAAATTCGAAAAGATTGGACTGAGAACTGCACATGAGGCGGCGTCATGTGACTTTTATTGACGGCAATAAGACGATGATTGCAGTTCCTGGAAGTACATTCGGACACGTAACTCTGGAGCGCATTTTGTTATTTCGACAAATAATGAAGCACGTTAACAATCTGTCCTTGCCATGGCGGTAACAGCTTCGCTGGAACCATTATACGATAATAAGCATTTAAAGGTTTCAGCTGCCGTTCTTGGTGACCTTTGAGTGACACTCAGCCGAAAGTCACAGTTATTATCCGCGCACTCAAACGAGAACATCAGGCCAAACTGCCAGAATGAAACGAGATCATCCGGGCAACCAGTGAAATCTTAAGAAAATGCGGTCTCTGGCCCCCAACGTTTGTACAGGACCCCATTACATACGCTAGTTACTGGCCAAACAAGTTAAAAAACCTATTGCTTCCCAGTTCTTCCTAATTTATTTATTTATTTATTTACCCTCAGGGCCTTTCGGCATAGAGAGGGGAGTGGGTTATACAACAAATAAGAAGAAAATAAATCATGAGCTTATACATAATATTTGCTAATTATACAATGTTAGCTGAAAGTATGATAAATGCAGTAATAGAACATGACATATAAAAGTAACATTAAACAAGAAAAAGGAAAACACCAGGAGCAGTTCGTACAAATGTTTGCTATTGTACATTGTTAGCTAGTGCTTTTCGAAAATGATCATTGTTATGAATGGAAACAATGTCAGTAGGAAGATCATTCCAATCTTTCGACGTAGGTGGCAAAAATGAATGTAAAAAGTGCGTCGTGTTACATGTACCAATTCTAACTTTATGATGATGATCAGTACGGTGAGATAAGTAACATGGTAGCGACATGAATTTTGGATGAAGTGTAGGGTGGTGATACAGCTTATGAAAAAATGAAAGGCGGGAAATTTTTCGACGTGTTGCTAGCGGTTGAAGACCCAGATTCGATTTCATTGAAGAAACGCTCGCACCACGGTAGTAATTCCAAACAATAAAATGAGTGGCGTTGTTTTCGATGAGTTCAAGGGAATGTATTAGGTTTTCGTGGTAAGGGTCCCATATAGCTGCAGCGTATTCTAATTTTGGCCGTAACAGGGTTTTATAAAGTAGTAATTTTAAAGGAGAGGAAGCATGGGAAAAGTTACGGCGTAAGTATCCCATCAAGCGGTTAGCTTGATTAATTATGTATTCGACGTGATGATTCCATGTTAATTTAGATGTTATATGTAGGCCTAAGTACTTATATGAGTTAGTAGATTCTAAAGCAACGTTATTCAAGTAGTACACAGGCAGATTATCGTTAGATCGGGATACTCTCAGAAATTTGCATTTGTTAATGTTGAGTTCCATTCGCCGCAATCGGCACCATTTGCTGACGTTATTGAGATCGGCCTGAAGCAGGTAGATGTCGTGTTCGTTAGTGTTTTTTCTGTGGATTACACAGTCGTCTGCAAATAAATGTACGTCAGAGGTTATTGCTGAAGGTAAGTCATTAATGTAGATAAGGAATAATAGAGGTCCCAGGACGGAACCTTGGGGCACACCTGACTGAACGTCGCTATGAGGTGAGTCATGGCCATTAGCTGTTACGAACTGACAACGGTTAGCGAGAAATGACTCAATCCATTTGAGAACGTTATGATCGAGGTTTAATTTGCTTAGTTTATAAAGTAAAAGTTTATGACATACTTTGTCAAAGGCTTTCGAAAAATGTAAAAAGATGCAATCGGCAAGAGAAGAACAGTCAAGTATTTGGTGTAGTTTGTGAGTAAATGTTAATAATTGTGATTCACATGAGAATGATTTTCGGAAACCATGTTGTGATGACGAAAAAAATGAATTAGATTCAAGAAAATCCGCAATTTTAGTAAAAATAATGTGTTCTAGCAGTTTGCAGCAGGTACTGGTTAATGATATCGGGCGATAATTTGTAGGTGATGTTTTGCTGCCAGATTTGTGCAAAGGAATTATTTTTCCTATTTTCCATTCTGATGGAACAGTAGATGTGTTGAGTGATTGTTGAAATATTTTGGTTAGTATAATGGAACTATAAGTGCAGGTGTTTTTCAGAAATTTAGCACTGATGTTATCAAAGCCGGGTGACGAATCCATCTTCAATGAATCTATTAGTCGAATAACTCCGGGAACTTCAACAGTCACTGGAGGCAAAGTTAAGAAGTTATAGTCATTCAAGATAGGTAGTTCAATATCAACTGTGCACGAGAAATTTTTAACAAAGTTATTATTCAGGAGAGTTGCGCATAGGTTTTTCGGAACAGGGTTACCAGAGCAAGTGTTAATAGTGATAGAATCATCGGAAGGTGGATGTATGACGCGCCAAAATTTTTTTACGTTAGTTATCAGCATAGAAGGTAATGTGGTTGATAAGAATGTTTCTTTAGCGCATTTGAGTGCGGTTACATAGGTGTTAGATGCTAATGTGTAGGCTTTCCAACGTGAGTCAGTGGGTGATTGCTTCGCGGAACGATACAGTCGTCTTTTTTTGTTGTATAGTCGTTTTAAATGATTATTGTACCAAGGCGCGCGTGGGTTGCATGTTATAGTACGGGTTGGGATGTGTTTATTGATTAAGCGATTTACCTCTGCCGAAAACATGTTCCAGTTTGACTGCACACTACGATTTTCAAAATCACTCATGAATATGTTAAGAAATAGACTGAGTTCATTATTTATTGCTTCGAAGTTAGCTCTCTTATAGTCTCTAATTATTTTTTTAGTCTTCGGAAGTTTCACAAACGCAGTATTAAAGTGAATATTTAGTAATAAGTGGTCACTGATACCCGATAAGTAATGGATGGTAGAGGCATAATCGGGACGATTGGTTAGGATCAAATCGAGAATGTTTGCGGAAGTGGATGTTGATCTCGTGGCTTGTGTGACTAATTGAGTTAATGAAAATGTAGTACAAATACCCAAGAAATCTTTTGAATCAGAAGAAGAAGATAATAAGTTAGGTATATCACTGTTCCAAACTATATTAGGAAAATTAAAGTCACCAAATAAGAAAAGAGGTGTAGAAGGAAACTTTGTCGTAATGGTACTAATTATATCATGCAATTCATTGGTAAATGCGGGTGA
This sequence comes from Dermacentor variabilis, assembly GCF_050947875.1. Classification (NCBI taxonomy): domain Eukaryota; kingdom Metazoa; phylum Arthropoda; class Arachnida; order Ixodida; family Ixodidae; genus Dermacentor; species Dermacentor variabilis. Next base: position 179,546,146 of record NC_134570.1, on the reverse strand, counting down.
CGAGGAAGGTGGACGATAGCAAACGCCTAAAATTACCTTTTGATGGTTCAGAGTTGCTGTAGCCCTCACTGATTCTAGATTGGTGCCGATGTGAATGGGTGATGATGGGATGCGTTTCGAAAGGGCAAGAAGTACGCCGCCACCACGGCGCTCTGTTCGGTCACAGCGGTATATCGTGAATTGTTTGCTATCATGAAACAGTTCTGAGTCTTGAATGTCATTCGAGAGCCACGTTTCAGTTAAAGCTATTATATGGGCTGAACACGTGCCAATTGCGGATGATAATGAGTCATTCAAACTGTAACTTCTCGTACGTGAAGTTTGATTTGGCATTTCCAATAGCGACGTTCAAAAGGCTGATGCAAGGCACCATACACTACATTGTCACCTTCTGGCGTTGAGACAGGGTTGCCTGTATTAGTTTGAACGCCAGCCGTCTGTGAGTTTCGCGGCACGAGTTCTGTGTCGCCTCGAGAGATGGCGCCACGCTGCATAGCGACTGCTTCACATGCTTTTCTTGTAGCTGGGTGGTTCACTCTTTGTCCCTGGCGTCTTTCACTGCCTGTTGTGCCGCCTTCAACCGATTTTCTTATTCTAGGTGTGCAGCGTCCATGTGAACAACTGCACAGTATGGTGTGCTGTGGTGTTGCGTGATAGGGTGCGCCGTTGCAAAAGTGCACTACAGCCGTTTTATGATTTTGGCTAGTATCATCTCCAACCCATCTGCTTTGGCGGCTTCCATTTCATGCTTACATCTACTCTCTAATACGGGGGAGGCAGCAAGTTTTTTTTAATGTGGAAGGTATATTTGTTTACTGAGTTTCCTCATATAGAGTGGAAAAGTTTATAAATCCCTTCACGCTATGAGAAAAATTACAAGATTATTTGCCACTGGCCTTATCGTTTACCGCAAGATAGCAAGCATGTTACAAAATTTGGCATTTACATCAAGAAAACATGCGAAGCTCAAATAACACTTCTGCGTTCAGATGACGTTGAGATAATACCACAATGCGTTCGATTCTACGCAGAGACTTCCTAAAGGACTTGTTCTGCAGGCACCTGTGGCAAAGCGGATGCCTAATGTCAAACAGGGTCCAGCATCTTAGGGCGCTTGCCGCAGCAGACTGATACACTAGGACCACGTATACGTGCGAGGATTTTGTGCAAGTTCGTTAGGCAGTTCCTAGCGAAATCGCATGTTATGGGACCAAAGTTTAGGAATATTTGTTCTTTTTACAAATTGGCCTTGAGTCATCGAATTTGTGGAATGAGAGTCGGCTTTGAGTCTGTGATGATGCCTAAACTTTGTATTCTATGCTCACAGATATGTGCTGTTCATGTACTTCTACATTGGGATATGCTGCCTGTCCTCGCTCATGTGAAACAAACACATAGTCTTTGATTTGTAGTTAGGTTCAACCCATTTTCGTTTGCTCATTTAAACATTATGTTCAGGCGTACATGAACTTGCAGTCGCAAACAGCAAGGTTACAAGACTTGCAATCGATCTGTGCGTCATCTACGTAGACAGAATAGAGTGACTGGGGGCAATGATGCATGGAGGCAGTTCATTTTCACGACGAAGCACCCCACCCTGCGTGGAGACACCCTACCACCCTACCGCACCCTATGCACCCTACCGCGTGGGCCGCCACGGCGCCACCGAACGGCGACAGATGTCGGGGATCACCCCCGAAAAGAAAGGCAGCTTCGCCCGAAGGGTGAAGTTCGGTGTTCCAACTATGCGTGGATCTTCTAACTAGCGCGCATATTCTATGCACGGTGTCTTAACTATGTACGGATTCGCCCGTGTCCTAGCGAGGCGCGGAGGCGACGTACGCCCGCGCGCCAACATTTCCGGCACCTTTAAAGGCTTGAGCACGCCATGTGGCACGTGCAATGGCATCCTACAGACGCCAGGGCGGCGCCCATAAAGAGCGGAGCCAATGAAACGGCATCATTTTCAGATTTTGAGTACATATTTTTGTTACTTTGAATAGGGATAAGGCTTATAATCGAATATATACGCTATCAATGAACATTTTCACACCTTGCGTTTGCGTTCGGCATTTCTCCGAAATTCTGAAGAATAATTCATTTGTTAACATAGACCTGGCCATAGCAACTTTCGCGGTTGCATACCATAGTATCTTTACCGCATACACGGCATATATAAAATATAACATAGTTCTACGTAAATATATATGGAACATCACGGTAATGGCGACGCCAAAAATTCGACTAGAGTGTCCAGTTGCTATGGAAATAAAAGCGCCTATGAGGTGGTCTCCCGTAGATGCCGACTGAGTTCAACTACGAGATACTTCCAAACACTGCAATCTTTACTATCCTTATAACTATCCAGGCAGCTGGCCCTGTTCTCTACGTTATCACCCAGCGATACATAAATATCCTAATTTCAACAAATGTATATCGTCAATAGCAGAATTCTACGAAAACAAAGCTTTCTCATCTTTCTATGTCTACGCGACGATATGGGACAGATTTTCGATGGATCCCGGCGAAAAACAATTTCGCGTTAAAATAGCAGCAAAGCTAAACTCGGATAAAGCTAGTTCAGAGTTACTCAGCTACCGTTACGTCTCACTTGCGGCAATGCTTTAACGGCGTCTTCAATAGAGTGGTCACTACCTCGGTACTTACCGACGTTCGTAGTAGGCTTCAACTTGGGAGCAAATGTTACTATTGTAGAGGACTGCAACAATCCTATTAAGGTTGCTGCGGCTCTACTGCGAACAATGTCCAGGCTTGTTAGTTTAATTACACAGTTTTAATTACTCTGACTTTTCATCCATCCATGATCACACGTATGGCTTAGTTAGTCATGGAAGCCGCCAGTCGAGTGTGACAGATGAGTCGGTATTCGCGCGCTTAATGCTGCTGCAAAGAAACGGTATGCGACCGTAATTATTTCTAGAAAGCTTGTGGCGCATTTCCCTTAGATCTAGCTTCGAGCGGCGGCCCTTTACAGCGTCGAAGTGCATATTCCCATAACAAATTTAATAATTTCGCCCCTTAATGATGTTATATCGTAGTTTTATTTCGTCAGAAGGAATAACAACATATCCTTATCTAATTATTATTCATTACGGAGTAATGCCAATGCTGAGTTAACCTTTGACTGATAGAAAGCGTGAATTTTGTTCTTTAAACGATCTCAGTAGACGAAACACGTAAAAGACGTACTTTGAAGGCAATATAGGCGATATAAATTGCACGTTCGTGTCTAGTAAACGCTAATTGGCTTTAAGAACGCAAGTTCAGCATGCATAACATGCGGTTATTCAAAAGAGCACTGAGATATTTATTGTTACCACGAATCGGAGTTCACGATAAAAAATGTTCCAGCACATCATGACGTATAAACAAAATACATACTCTTGTGAACTGCTTCGCATTTGCGTATAGCAATAACCAAACTTAACTTCAGTAATTTCTAAGTGGAGATAACACAAGGACGATATAGAAGCCGTGATGGACATAAAAAATACGATTTCAGAGGAAGTTGCACAAACACAATTTTTATAAATTTTGATGTTTTAGTGCACAATCTAGAAAAAAAAACGACACAGAGAGACGCGAACGCAAGAGACGTTAACTTACAACCAGCTTTTCATGACCCGCCGTGGTTGCTTATTGGCTATATTGTTAAGCTGCTAAGCACGAGGTCGCGGGATCGAATCCTGACCACTGCTGCCGCATTTCGATGAGGGCGAAATGCGAAGACACCCTAGTATTTATTTAGGTGCACGTTACAGAATCCGAGCTGGCCAAAATTTTAGGTATCCCCCGTTACTGAGTGCCTCATAATCAGATCGTGGTTCTGTGACGTAAAATCGCATAACTTAATTTTGAACGTTCCATGCCAGATGTTCTGTATATATACAGCAAAACAATAAAAATAAAACCCGGAATATTACTAATCACTTGATTGTACCAACAAGTGTGAGCTAGTAAACCCTCGCTGTGCACTGCCCTCAATGAAATGAATCTCTTTGGTAGATAACAAAGGAGACGGTGAGCTCATAATAACTCATAATCGTAATCTTCATAATCGGTGAACTCATAATCATCACTATTCGTTACTGCAGTTTCCACATAGTAGCACGTGGAAGGATCTATGTCTCCGAACAAGACTGCAAGGTTATAAAGATACACGCACAGTGATGGCAGTATACCGTAAAGTGTCCCTATTCTCCATTTTCCACGTTCCTGCTGGGCTTTTTTAACCGCTAGTTCAGGCATCATTGCGTCGGCTCTATGTAGGTTCTGCACACGATAGCGGTATTCGACACAGAACATCTTCTGCCACATGTAACGAATTTTTTCTTGCGCTTAACTTGGCACTCCTTCTTTTGGTTTTCCATTGACGATGTAATCCTGCACAACTTGGTCAGCTTGTCTGGGGCTCACAGGAGGGCTTTAACGCCTACATTTCCCCGAATCTTCTTGAGAGGATGTGATGTCGAGTCCACGTTTGCGCAAGTAAAGAACAAGAATAAATTTTTTGTTTAACGTTTGTTAGCTGGTGAAAAGCGGTCACCGGAGAATCACAAACAAGTACGCGTATTAATGCACCCCTCTTAAAGAGCATCGTTCCGAAGCTGCAAACGAACACAAAAGCGAAACACATATGTACCTATAGTAAGGAACAAAAGCAACAACGAGACAAAGTCTTCATGTTCGTCAGCGATATTTAGGACACACGACGTGGACGATTTCCGGTCGTGCTCTGCGCAGCTGCGATTGGAAAATGCCGTCAGGCACGACCTTATGTCAACACGTGCTAATACGTCAGATAATATTGTAGGGTCCGAAACAGCGCAGCAAAAGTTTCAAGTCTTCTATGGCGCATGGACGTTGAAACCGAAACGCGGACGCCCGGATGGTATTCCACGAAGCGTCGTCAAAGATTGTAGTGCCAGCTATGCATCCTTTGCTCGCTCTTGATGCACAGGCGGGCCAATTGTCGTGCTTCTTCGGCGCGCTGTAGATAAGCGGCGAGGCCGAGATTCTCTTCGTCGGTAGCATGTGGCACCATGGCATCGAGAGTCGTAGTCTGGATAGTCCGTAAACCAGATTAAAAGGCGTGATCAGCGCTGTTTCTTGCAGGACTCTGTTACTAGCGAAGGTTACGTAGGAAAGAACCGCATCCCAGGTGTTGCGTTCGACGTTGACGTACATGGATAACAGGTAGGCGAGGTTCTTATTCAGGGGCTCTGTACGTCCATTTGTCTGCGGGTGGTAGGCGCTAGTCCTGCGGTAGCTTGTCTGCCTGTATTGCAGGATGGCTTGATTAGGCTCCGCCGTAAAAGCAGTTCCTCTATCTGTGATCAGGATCCGGGCCACCATGTCGTAACAGGATGCTCTCAACGAAGAATTCCGCCGCTTCGGCCGTGGTACCTTTGTTTGTTAGGCATTTCATTTCGGCGAAGTGGGTAGTGTAGCCACGACGATCCACTTAATCCCAGACGTTGACGTCGGAACTTGAACCGACAAGACCATTCCAATCTGCTGAAATGCTCAGCAACGTGGCTCGATTGGCTGCAGATATCCCTTTGGCTTTGTTTGGGGTGCCGTCCGTCACCCCAAACACTTCACCCCAAGACATTCCGGCAGTCCCGGCATGTCTTGAAGTTGTGCGCAACGTCGGCGGTCAGGCGCGGCCATTAGTACTTCTTCTGTATTGTGGATACCTAAATAGCGTACCAGAGAAACCGAGATGCCCAGCTTTCGTGCAGAACCTCTGGACGCATTGCTCAGGTACCTCGGGCGGATTGGTGATAAGCTCTTATACACAAGGACGGCGTTTTGCGCGGAAAGCGAAGGCAGTCATCGCCTAAAGGTGACAGAGTCAACATCGCTGTTGCCTTCCAAGCACTCGACGAGGCGCTTTAGCGCCGGCTGGCTTGGTGCTGTTCAGGGAAGTCATCCGCGCATATAGTTCCCAGGAAGGCATCATCATCCTCATCGAGATATTGTAATCCTCATGGCACTGCCTTTTGAAGGCGCTATGATAGGCAGTCCGAATTAGAGTGCTTCCGTCCGGACTTGCAGAAGACGGTGATCTCACATTCCTAGTATGAGACTAAATTTCTGGAGTCTGGGTTCTTTAAATTTTCTGGTTAACACAAGGCATCATGGTCGCTTACGACAATGAAGTAAAGCTAGAGGACATAGAAGTAAAGGCTGAATTTAGTGGTTGGCTAAATTATGGCCGGGCATTCTTTGACCATCGTAGAATAATTGACATCCGCTCTTCACTGCGACGGGCGTAAGCACTGACCCTATTAAAGCCGTATTTTTTTTAGAATAGGCGGCACCGGGACTGATGATACTCGTTGTCGGCGGCTTCATCGTAGTGGGCGAGTATTAGAGGTTATTTCAGCCATCGTTCTTGCTCCTCGAATGCTTCGATTTGCGGCGTTTCCCACTTGAAATCGGCATCCGGTTTCGTGATATACTTTAATAGCTCGGGGGTCCTTGATAACTCGTTGACGAAGCTCTAGTAAAGGGCACACAGGCCAAGCAACCTGCCAGCTCCCTTCTTGTCGGCGGCCTGTGGAACGCCTGCGATGGAAGATGTCGTCTGCGGATCAGGACGCACTCCGGATTTCCTGATGACAAGGCCCATGATAAGAAGTGCCTCGTAAGCGAGGCGACACTTTTGTAGCGTAAAGCTATCTACGCGGGTTGGAGCCGACCTTCGCGTGCGTGTGCGCTTGCCATACTGCGCATGCGTCGCCCTCGCCGCCGCCGACTGCGGCGCATTCCAGAGGTGTGACGTCGTAGTCTCCGCAGACGCGCCGGAGCCGGGTGCGTCCGCTGCTGCATTTAAGGCCTAAATATAGTCTGACAGCGTGAACGCGCGCACACGTTACGTCACGTTAGTGAAAACAATATCGCCTATAGTTCGACTCATGGTTCGACGCACTGGCGCCGCCAACGTAACCAGACGCGGCCAACCAGGCCAACGCGCTCCGACGCCCACGGCGTCTAACGACGCTCGCCTGCGCGCCGATAACGTCGGACAATGCGCCTTTAGGATAGCGGCGCCGCGCGGCAATGCTCATGCGCGAGGAGGGCGCAACGTGCGTATAAATGCGCGGGAGAGACGGTTCATGCAGCGCGCTCGACCTGGAGGTTAAGCAGAGTCGAGCCGCTGCCAGTCGGCGCAAAAGACTGGAAAATTAACCAAACATAACCGTACCTTTACGCTACATATATCCTGGTATAGCTGAGCTAAGCCACTGCCAATTTTTTTTTTTGGCCTTCAGACTAAGCCTTGGTGTATCCATCGCCTCTAGTACTGCCCGAAGCCGTCTGAAGTGATTGTCGAATTTCCTGGCGAACACAACGACGTCATGCGCGTAGGCGAGATAGGTCTGCCACTTCAACTTGGCTGCTACCGTGTCCATATCGCGCTGGAAAGTTGCAGGTGCCGAGCACAGTCCAAATGGCTCCACCTTGAATCCGTAAAAGCCTACCGGCGTGATGAAGACCATCTTCTCGCAATCCCCCTCTTCCATTTCTATATGCCCGTAGCCAGCCTTCGCCAGTCTTGACATCCGTCGATGAGAAATACTCAGCGTTGCAGAGCCGGTCCAATGCGTCGCCTGTCCTTCGGAGACGGTATACGCCGTCATTCGAGGTCTGGTTTAGCCTTCGATAATCCACAAGGACACACACCGTTCCATTCTTTCAGAACGCAGCTTCTAGGCACCCGTTCATGCGACGAGCGTCGGCATCCCTCGGCGTAAGCGACTGAATGAGCACAACGAAGGGTGAAAGAGCGAACGTAGAGCACAGCGGCGGATGAAAGACGGTGATAGCGAAGAGAGCGCGATCAGAAAAGAGGAGGAGGAGGGTGCAGCAGAACCATGAGACAGAAGGCGGAGGAGGAAGGAATTCGAAAACATGAGAAGGAAATTGTGCCGTGCAAGGCGGGCTCTACGGTGACAATGGCTACAAAATGACGTCTAAATACCTAGCGTCGTCTGCGCGGAATCTAAGGTCTGCATGTGCTGAGGTGTGTCTGCGATGGCTGCTGTGAATCACGCCTACGTGTCACGCACGCCTTGCCTCTCGGGAAGTCCCAATCAGCGAGGCCGTCGCGGCACACTTCGCTCCGTTTACAGCGTGCCGCACGAGAAAGATGGTCCAGCCTATATTTCGCGAAATGAAAATGCGTATAAAGCTGTGCTGAAGCTTCGCATTAGGAAGCCTAGTAATTGTCCGTGAATTTTTAGAACGCAGCTCTTAGGTGCCCGTTCCTGCGGAGAGCGTCGGCGTTATGTGAAGCCGTAGGCGTAACGGAACGAACGAGCATCACGAAAAATGAAAGCGAGCGCAGAGCGCAGCGGGAGATGGAGAAAGGTGATACCGGAGGAGCAGGGTGTAGCGGAACCATGAGGCGGAAGCGGAGGAGCAGCGAAGGGAGCAGGGCCTGCCCATGCGCAGGCGATCTCATCAGCGCTTCCGATGGAGGATCGGGGACGGTGTCGTGAGGTAGGGGGGGCTACGCTCGTCTGTGGCGTCAGCTGCTGAGGTCAGTCCGTGGTACCAGCGTGTGTGACGGGAATCACTGCTCCTGCAAGGGGCGATGGCGAGCGGCTACTAATGAGGCTGCAAAGCGCTGCATAAGCGGAGGTCTGTCTGCGGCACTGCTGTGAATCACACCCAGGCATCATCAACGCGCTGCATGTCGCGATCTCCCAATTAGCGAGGCAGACGTTGCCTTTGGACCGTTTCCAGGTAGTTAGAGTTGTGTTCCGGTTCTCAAGCCATGTCCTCGCGGTGTCCTGAATATGTGAGTAGCATGATGCAGCTTGTCCTCGCAGTTCCAGTTGTTGATTACTGCATCTGTTTCGTAGGTCTCTAGCCAAGTTTGTGGGTCTTCAATCTTTAATCTACGAAATGCGAAAACACCCGTCTAGGTAAATTAAGGTGCACATTAAAGAACCCCAGGTGGTCCATATTGTCGTAGTTCCCCACTGCGGCGTGCCTTAGAATCAGATTGTGGTTTTGGCACATAAAACTCCATAAGTAAAAAAATTAAGCTGTCCAAGGTCTGCGGCTCCCGAGACTTGCAACAGGACAGGCACGCTGAGCTGTCATAGTACTCACCGATTAGGCGTTTGGTCTCTGGTCTGCTCAGATAGACGTCCGTGCAGCGGGGACAAGTTTTGTAGTTCACGGTTGGCTAGGTGGGCCGCGTCGAGGTTGTTATTTTGTTGGTTGAGGCTTCCTTCACAGATCTGCGCGGGTGCCGGAAGGTAAACGATGAAGCACACAGAAATGCAGCATGTCCTATCTCACGATGTCTGTAAACGGTAATGCGTTAGCATTGGATGAATATAGCGACACAACGTATTGCCGCAGACGAAATAATTGATGTATAAGGCGTGTACTGCAGCGGGACTCCTCTTTCATCATCATGATTTGGGGTTTTCGAAGTAGCTTAGTTGTTCAAGTGTATTAAGTTGACGAAAATGGCCAAGTAAAGATATAAAAGCACCAAATTTTAAATGTATCATCATATGGCACAAGCGGCTCATAGCTCAAAGATAGCATGGGATGGAAAGAAATTCTTTATTTTAAAAAAATATCCTTGTCTACAATTTGCTTAGCCGCGACACGTTACTAAACTGCGCAGCAGATTTCAAATTTCACCGCAGTGTTGGCATGTTGATTGCGGTTTGTTAATAGATAATTATGGGTCAGCTTTGCTTGACCAATTCTAAGGCAACAAAAGAACACATCAAAGGATTACCTTGTAACATTTTTATCTGTGGCGACAACTGCTCCATTCGTGCAAAACCGGTCTTGTACAGTAAAGCTCGTTATGTTCTTTCTGATCCCTCAGTTTCCGTCAGTGTTTTGCAACTGCTGTTCTTATTATGCATTTATAATCGTACCAAAGTACGCCGACTTCATATAGCTCCAAATCTATGCGGGACAGCTGCCCTTGCCATAAAATCTGCTGTTTCGTTACGGGGCTACATGACTAGGAACCAATAAGAAAGTGACGTTTAAACGTCTGCCCTGAAATTTGGTGTAATTATTTTGTAGTTTCTTGAGTAAATTACTTCCCGCTGAACAGATGGCACAAAGTTCTGCAGTAAACAGAGTAGTGTGTCTTGGAAATCTGATCTGTTTTTCAAAATGATTTGATGTGACTGCAGCACCTACATTACCGCCGCCGTCTGATCCACTTGTAAAATATTTCGTGCATAAATTATATTCTGATTCTATTTCAAAATATTACTTAGCAAAACCTCTGTTGGTGAAGAGTGCTTTCTGTTTTTCGGTAACCTAAGGTCGCATTGCGCATGCTTCACCTCCCAAGGAGCAAAAGAAAGTTCACCCTCTGAGAATTCTTTTTTTTTTCTATCTCATGACATAGGTCTGCCTTGAGCTTTTGGTACCTCATAAAACAAGAGGGAATGACTGCCAGTTGGTTTTTAATATGTGTTCCAAAGCGCGCGCTTGTAAATGGTAATCTACCAGAATGCGTTGAACAAGACAAGACACTAATTATATACGTGTTTCCAAGAAATATCCTTCTGTGTTCCAAAGTCAACTGGTATGTTTCTGGATACACACTTTGTATGGGAGAGGTTCGGAACGCGCCTGAAAACAGCTGTAGTTCAAGATGATGCGCCGGGTCATGAACCTCTAACGCAAACTTTACAGATGAGCCATACACAATATATCCATAATCCAACGGCGACTTGACAACTGCATTGTATTGAGAAGCAAACATAATCTATCAAAACTCGAGGATCGGTAAGATAGGAGCTTTATTAGATTTATGGGTATGAGAAATTTCTGTTCTTCGTAATCGGTGTGCGCTTACAAGGAGAGAACAGAAGACAACGACTTCACATCGGCTTCCGCTTTACTCAACGTTTTTGCGGCGCTTTCCCATCACTTCAACATTATATTTGTGTGCAATGGCATCGTAAGGACACAAGGACCGTGTACTTTTTTTTGACGCAGTGGGTGTTTATTTCTTTTTTTTTTCAAAGACTCTAGCATCGTCGCTCGAACGCCGCCTTGCTAGCTTTAGCGAGTGCAAACTCCGACATGATGAGCACTCGCTAGCGCGGCGCTGCAGCTGCCACAGTACTCTCTTCAGCGCCGTCGCCGTCGCTTCGGATGCATTTTCTCACTAAACAATGGAATATCAAGTGGCGGCGGAGGACATCGCCCCGGAGGAAATCACGCCAGGCCAAGGCTGGCAAACCGCCCCATCTCGCCGAGCAATATCTCAAAATATACGCGCTAACCCCCCACCGACATGTGGCACGCTGAAACGCGGAGAGAATAAGCCGCACGAAAGAGACAATGTTGAAAACATCATCCGAGCGGGAAGAATCCCGCAACTGCCAAAAGACGATATCCGCATCATTATCAGACCCACAGGGGGAATTAATACCGCCAGGGCTGGCCCAATGGTCGTCGCCGACGCCATTGCCACCTCGGCCGGTATCAGCCGTGCGGAACAACACTCGGACACGCTTTCCTCTAAAAACGATCAGAACATCTTGGTGGCGAGCACGCCGAAAAGAGGAAACGCTAACCGCTACGTACGGGTAAAAGAAATCTGCATCGGTGAGAAGGTCTTCGAGGTTAGTGCCTACGAAACGGCACCGCAGTCTACGTGCAAAGGCATCATCCGTTTTGGCGGTTTGGCGGACATGGATGCAAAAATCGTCAACGACCGAAATCCACCTGCGCTGGCCGCCAAGCGCATCGACTGTACAACCGCAGTAGTTGTTGCCTTCGAAGGGCATCGCGTGCCCAAATTCGTACGATATGGGTGGGTGCTGGTGCATTGCACGCTGTACCGCAGACAAATATCTGCTACGCCTGCTGTCGACTCGGCCATCGTGCCGGCGTTTGCCCCAACCCTTGGGACGCTATATGTCGAGGCTGCAAAGCCCCGAGCCCCGATAGGCAGCATCAGTGTATATCAGAGTTTGAGCTATGTGGCGGAGCCTACCTCACTACCGACAAGGCATGTAAAGAACACTACCACATTCCCTACGTAGTGCGACGACGACGATGGGAGCGAGCATGTTCGACACGAGGCGACGACAATCGTGCTACAACGTCCAATTCAAACGCCGGCACTGGCTACGACGAATTCACGCAACTTCCGAGAGATGGTCAATTCCTTGGCAGACGATCCCGGTCCAGGGGCCTTTCCGGGACCCACTCCAAACACGCATCGAGATACCGCAGCTGCCTTCGGCGCCGTTCTCGCAGTGTGCCTTGCCGGGCCCCCACCGGATTTGCATTGCGGGGCCGTCCCAAGTCCGGTTCGGGCTCCTGCCCCGGGCCCCGCTCCGGTACCTTACGGTCCCTGAGCACGCTGGCACCACCCCCGCAGGCAACGCCAATACGAATAAGCGAGGTACCCTCACTTGGGCGGACACCGTGCGAGGAAGACGAAAAGCCACATCACAGGTAGGGTCGGGCTGACTCCCATAGCACGAGACACGCAGCACATCTGAGGTAGCATTCCTAAAACAACAAAACGCGATGATGAAAGAAACGATATGCAAACTCACTGACAGCCATCGCAGAACAGACGACAGGAGCGCGCACGCCGCTACACCCACCTCTGCCAATGCTGCCAATACAGTCGCTCCGTCGATGCCGCAACCCGTAGGCGCGCCGGTAACGACGATGGCGAGAACGCAATCGAAAAACGCGCGGTCGCCCGCGACCAGCCTGATCTAAAGCCCGAATTAGACGATAATAAAAGCACGCTCTCGGCGATTAAGGAGAGCCTCCGCTTCTTTGGTAAGAACATGGCTCTCGTGCAGTCCACAGTCGCGGCTCGCGGTAATCCACTGGGCCAAGTAGAACAAGTCTCTCGAACAAGTCATCGCTGCCGCCGTCGACAAGGGAAGCCACTTTCGCAACGCCCACCTACGCGAAATCCAGATCCTCAGGCGGCCCTCTTCCATCCGCCTGGTGCCCGGACAACTCGCACATGATTCAAGATGGCCAGGCCAAATGATGCGTTTCGCATCTGGAAGTATAACTGCAGGAGCTTCGCCTAGAAGAAAGCCTCCCAGCAGCAATACCTCCGCAGCCACGAAGCCAAACCCCACGTCCATCCTGCTACAAGAAACCGTATAACCCATTGCCACGTACTCCTGATACCAGTGGTTACTCGGCTCATTGGGAGGACACGGTACTGCCAGGCTGGTCGCTAACAAAACAACCTCAACGTGTACAGTAGCCCCCGCAACCACAGACAACGGTTCAAACGCCAGTTCCAGAAAGCCATCCGCCTCGCCGTCTCCAATTCACTAGTGATCGCAGACGACTCTAACGCCGCGCATCGCACCTGGGGCTACGCGTACTACATACAACACAGAGGGTAACGAGCTCTGGCAGAATGCGAACGACGTGGACCTTATCGTCATTACGGACAAGGCTTTTCTACCCGCACCGGCACGTCCACGCAAAGAGGCACCACCCCGGATCTCTGCTTCGTCAAGAACAACACTTGCGCCCGCTGGTCCAACCTTGCGGTATATGTCGGTAGCGACCACGTCCTACTGGCCGTGCGCTTGCCAATCGTCGGCAGGAGGACAAAGTCGTACACGTGAGTCGATTGGAACCTCTTCTGTAAGGCTCGCGCAGAACAACTCCCTCCCGACGGCGCCCCGAACCTCGAGACGTGGACGCCTCAGCTCAAAGCCGACGACGCTAAGGCCACCAAAACCATTGCTATGGACCTGTCCAGCAAGAATATTTCCAGTCGCCTAGCCCTCTTGCTCGACGCCAAATAGTCCTTCCTGGCCCTCTGGAAAGGCCAGCGCGTCAATCGCAGGCTACGCAAACGCATATCAGACTTAAACAAGTGCATAGTTGATCACTGCCACACCCTTTCCTAACAGCAGTGGGCGAGATCTGTACTTCGATCGACGGGCCGGTCCGTAACGGTAAGACGTGGAACCTCCTTTAGCACCTGCTCGACGACACCAACACTCGTCCTAACTAACGCCATTCGCTCGCGAAGATACTCCACCAAACCAAACGGACCACACCACCGGAAGACGTCACAAAGACCCTCATACAGAAATGTCTCTCGCTTCCTCATAACTCCTCATGCCGATTACATCGGTCTAGACAACACCCTCCTCGACGCCGACTTTTCCATGGAAGTACGCTGAGCTCTCCACGAACTCAACGGCCGATCCGCCCCCAGTCCCGATGGCATCACCAACAAGCTTCTGCGCAACCTGGATAACACCTCCGTCATTCACCTCACCAACACCATCAACGAAGTGTGGAAGAAAGGCGAGCTACCCGACGCCTAGAAATTTGCCCACGCGATCTCCATTCTCAAAGCGGGCAAGGCGCCTAGCTTAGATCAGTTCCGCCCCATGTCGTTCCCGTCGTGCGTGGGTAAGGTGGCCGAGTACATCGTCCTCAATAGGATCAGTCGAGACGTCGAGGACAACGAACGCCTCCCGCACCACCCGATCAGCTTCCGACCCTGATTATCTACACAAGACGCCATTTTACTCCTAAAGCCTCAGATTTTTGACGGAGGAAACACTCGGGACATCCGTGCCATACTCGGCCTCGATTTAGAAAAGGCATTTGATAACATCGCACGCTCGTCCATGCTGAAGCCGATCACAGATCTCTGCCTCGGGTGTCGGTTCTATGGCTTTGTCTGCTCTTTTCTTACCCGGCGCAAGGCCGTCCTATGCGCAGGGGGCCTTGTGTCGGGCGTAGTCGAACTCGGACAGTGGGGTACCCCCCAGGGATCAGTCCTCTCGCCAACACTTTTCAGTCTCGTGATGATCGGGCTCTCCGTGCGGTGGCAGAAAGATGCGGCGCGCCAGGTGGCAGTGCTTTGTGATTTCGCTGTACGTAATGAGCGCGCCCCGGTTGTCCTCTAGTTTGACGCCCGGAGACGGCGTGGTCGGTAAGCGCGCACGCTGCGTAGTGGGCGATCTCGTTGGGGTTGAGCGGGGCGCCGTCACCCGACCGAGATGGGCGGGGAACCAGATGACACTGTGATGCTTGAGGGTGCTCGGATCCACTCTACGGAGAATGCGCAACGCTTGGTCGAAGACGACGCCATGTTCGAAGGCTTTGATGGCCGGTTTGGAGTCACTGTAGATCACTTCCCGTTTGCTGTCGAGTACGGCGAGGGCGATGGCAACTAGCTCCGCCATCTCGGGGTCTCCGATGAGTATCGCGGCGGAGTTGAGGGTCTGCTGCGTGGACGAGACCGCGACCGTAGCGTAGGCTCAGTTTTTGGGGTAAACGGCAGCGTACACGAACCTGACGTCGTCCGCATCCATGTCTACGCGCTAGAGAAGGGCGGTCTCCCGAGCAAGGCACCTGCTTCTGTTGTGGTCAGGATGCACGTTTTTGGGAAATGGGAGCGATCGGGGAACTGGCGTCAGCTTCGGTGGATCCCTCGTCGTCTAGGAGAAGAAGCTGAGCTCGCGCAGAATGTGTCGCCCCGCCTTGGTGGTAGTGAGTCTGAACACCGGCGTTCGCTCTTGAACTACGGCGATCTTTTCTAGCGTGTTTAAAACGTATGGGGTCGTGGATGCTTGTTATAGACCTATGGAGCTGGTTCCAGTCACCATTGCGGGACTGTGAAGGCCGCCGTTCGCTTTCAGGACACAACAAAAGGGCTGGATGGCGAGACCAGATTTGGGGGAAGGGGTGATATCCCAACTGTCTGCCCCCCCCCCTTCCCAACCCCTGGATCAGCCAATGCGTGAAGCGCTCATTACAGCAAGGCAGTAGAATGCCCCCAAGGCAGGCGTCACTGCCACCAAGAATAAATATTTGTCATGCACTCGCATCCAAGTTTACAGTCAGGAGTTAGGTATGGAAACGTCAACAATTCAGTGTGCACTATTGCTGCATAGTAGAGAAACTTTAACTCCTATGACTTATATACAATGTCTGCGTACAAATCACTCACAATTCATTTCTTTGCTGCCGCCGTTGCTTTAGCGTAAGTACACTTTCAAGCCACATAGTATTTTTTTTTTTTGCACGGACACGGTGGCGACAGGGGTTATTGCGTGAACTTAGGGTGCGCGGGTCCCAAATAGCAGTTTGTACTAAATTTTGTTTATATTTGAAAAGCTAAACCTTTATGTTCTGCGTTGTATGCGTAAAAATGATCAGTCCTCTCTTTAGTTTGGTCGCAGCTCATTTCGCTCTTCACTTGATTTTGTACGGCCTTCCATACTACTGTACAGATCGTTCGCGGCTGCGCTGCAGTGCAACAAAGTAACTAAATAAATAAGAAAGAGCCATAAGAACCAGCTACAACGTTATGCGTATGAAAGTGAATACTTTCTTGCAGAGGCGTCTTTGCGGCTTCCACTGGTAACAAGCCGTATGTTTCGAACCGGCCAGCAAAGCAGAGATGCCGACTTTTTAGGCATTGCAGCGCACCGATCCTGAGTTCTAACAGCGGGTGACTGTGCGTTGTAGAAAAATTTCAAAGCCACTGAACTTATGGCTGCTTCGACAATTCGTTTTGAATAGGAATGCTTCCATGAACAGGCTTCATTTACAATCTTAGCTCTAAGGAGCTCATCAACTCCTGTTCTGGTCCTCCCTCCGTCCTCTAGGTAACCACTTTTGTTCATATATGAGATTTGTCATTATTCGTATAAAAATAGGGCTAACCGCATCTAGAAATCACGTCGCAGTGGTTTAGCAGACCTTCTGTAGATGGTGGAAAGTCCTAGACAGCGCATTGCAGATAACAAAAGCCGCAATTATTAAGATTGCATTTAAGGTACCGAAACGGCAGTGTGAGTTTTGAGAGAGACTGTGGTGTGGGGTTGCTGAATAACTCTAACCATTCGGCATTCTTTAAGGTGCACCCAATAGGAGGTGCCACCGCCCTCTTCGCAATCTTCTCCAACCAAAACATGCCCACACCAATCCAAGAATCAGACTTGCGACCACGTCCTCCGCAGAGGCGCACCATACAGACAGATTCATCGATGTGGGCCATAATTAATTACTTCACGCATAAATTTACCTAATTATCAGCGTGTTGTATGTCCACCTAAAGACAAACGCCGCGCCCTTCAGCAGCCCACTCCAAAGACATGTGTCTTGCGTATACAGTTCGATCATATGTCTGTGAATGCCCTAGAGAGAGGGAGACTAAGAGAAGGCAGGAAAAAAAGATAGGGCTCCACAGGACATACTGCCAGTCATTAGAATCCTTCCGCTGTTGACTATACATTGCCCATCTTGTCACCGTACATGAGGGGAGAAGAACACGGGAGTCAAAGCAAATTCCGTAATCTCCGTCATATTGCTGCCGTCCTTCAATAAGTTTCGCTTTCGTTGATGCCTCTTCTGTTACTCTGATAAACTACATACTCTCTGCATTTCATAACACGCTTAACTGCACTTCGTAATTTTGACGGCAATATCACCTAGCATCGACCTCTAATTCGCACTTCAGACCTTCTGTCTCTATCCGTATCGACGATTTCCCATCCCATAGCTTGTTGGGTAACCCTTAGCCTCTCGAATCTGTTTGTTTTAACCCCATGGGTTATCATGGGCAGAATGCACTGAATTGTGTACATTATACTTTTGATGACACGCAACAGTGCGCCCCTGTTCGTATGAAATAACAGCGCCTATTCTTTTCCGCTCCAAGCAACCTTTCCAAAATGAAAAAATATCAATTCTTGATTTTTTTTTTTTTTTTTACTTTGCACTGGTCCACCGCTATGTGTACCTGGTCCAGATAAATGCACTTCGGCACAGCTTGAGCAGGCTGACAACGAATCACCAAGTTTTGTTCTTTCACATGGCTTTACATTGCGCACGTGCCCTGGGAGTGCATGCACGCCAACGTAATCTAGCCCCGATACTGCCTCGGCCAACTGGGAGGCGGCCCTCTGCAGCCCGCTCCTGGCCGACCAACTCTGGGCCGACCAGCAGGCCCGCGGAGTGGCCGACAGGTTTGGCCTGACGGTCCCGAAGTGGGAGCCGCCCTATGCGCTCTAACGCGAGCTTTGCAGGACCTCTATAAAATTTTTCAACCAAGCAACCAACCAACATGGCTGTTGATCATTCGCTTTTTGTGTACTAACCCTGAATCTTCTGTATACTCTTTGTCGCGTAATTTCTTCAATAATTTGTCGTAAGCTAGCTCCCACGATGCAGAATAGAGCAGTGGAACCTGCAAAGAGAATAAATATTAACACGTGGACTTGTTTATCGTTTTTGGGTGTGCGCTTTTCACCATCTTACAACTGCTATCGCTCATCGCGGGACGCGCCTGCATGTATCGGAAATTTCTGGGATGTTATCGATTCTTCTATCCGCCGTCTGTTGCCACCGCACCTTGTGTAATCTGACTACATGTATACGGGATGCGAATGGTGTAGAGCTTTCTGGAAGACGCGCGGGCACCAGCGATTACTTTGGAACGTTCGATGGCTCGCGTATAAAAGCCGACACGCTTCACCGGTAGATCAGATTTTCGTCGATCGCCGACTGTGTTCGCCACTATCGCAGTTTTTTTAGTATAGCCTGCGTAACTCGTGAGCAAAAGTATACGGAGCAGGGATTGCGCGATAAAACTTATTTTCTCCTCTGTCTGTAAAGACAACTAGAAATTAAAGACTACAGCCCAAACTTGGCATTACATATTTTCTACTGCACTCGTCAGTTTTCGCTTGCGCGTGTTAATTACGAAGAAATTGTGTTTTTTCGGCGACCCTGTAGTCCGTATATTTTTGCTCAAGGGTGTACGTGATGTTACCGAAGTTACCGACAACCCACTCTGCATATCTACCAGGTGGGTCCCACAGAAAGTCGTAACGATCTTTGTTACGAAGTGGAGCTCCTGTCAAGCAGGCGTTTCGTTACGTTGACTAATGCGACGTCTCGAAATTTTTTGTTCTGTTATTTTGTTCTACTCTTGCCGCATTACCGATTCTGCACCTGAATAATAAGTGCACGTTGTTGCTGCAGACATAAATCTCAAACGACTCCGCACGGTGCGATGCCGCCATACACTGTAGGGGTCTTGCAACCACTGAATAGACGTGACATCGCTCAAAATCACCGTGAAAATCACCGCCACCCCTCCCCCCCCAAAAAAGGCAGTTTTGTGAAATTGATAACGGAAACGCCTACCATACTCAACTAGGTCGCAAAAAGCGCGGCTGAAGACAAGCGAGAGTTAGCGCTGCACCGCTGACGCAATTGCGCTGCTTGCGTCGACGAACTACCTTTCCCGCTAGCGTTTTCTCAACTTGAAATTCTCTTGGGGACCTTCTACGAAACGAGCAGAGCTAAAGTAATAATAGTTGTGAGCAGGCCCGTACCCAGGCGGGGGGGCCCCCCTCCCCGCCCACGCCACCAATCCTCACACACTTTCCTAAAGCGCAGCCAAATCAATCTTGAGACTTGACAGCTATTCGGCGGTTAACATGTTGCTGTCTTTTTAACTCCCTTCGGATGGCGGTAGCTATCGGCATCTCCTGGGGTGTGAAGGCCAGTTTTCTAATCGACTCTGGGCCCGCGCGATCAACTAGAGATGCATTCAGTTGTCCCCGTCTATTGGAACGGTCATGCGCATCGCTGTTGCTTCGTTAATTCATTCTTCTCTGGTGAGACTGATTCAGGGGCCAGGAAATTTATTCAATTTTTAGTAAGCTGCTCTGCATGCGGCCGGAGAAAACGCCCGTTACGTTTAACGTTTCCTTTTGCTTCATTATTTCCTCTAGTGGCAGCCAGCCATTACGCTGGCAGATCATCGGAACCACATGCCCCTAAGGTGGAATATGAGTTGGAAAGGATAAGGTGGAAAATAAAATTATCCGAAACAGCGTCCATGCATCATCAAAGCCTGCAATAACCACTAAACCCATAAGCAATATGAATGTCACCCGTTAGCGCGTCTTGTTTTTCCCATTATTGTACCGCACTTCTCATGCAAAATTGGCAACTGGATACAAGTGTAGCAAGAACTTGGGAAATTAAACGATCTATTAAAGGAGGAAGCATAAACAACAGTCAAACAGGAAGGAAAAGTGAAAATTAAGAAATTCAACAGTTGTTTGGGAAAGCATTTATGGATCATCTTTTGTATTTCTAAAAAAGTAGAGAAAACGCTGCCGAAAGTGGAGAATGATTCCGTGTGTTTTGAATGACGCTTCTACAGTTACCAGTCGAGCCGCCTGATGTAGCCATTTCTCTGCTGCACTGTGCGTGTTTTTCTAAGCTTTCGCGGTGGGCGCAGTACCTCTAGAACTGCAGCCTCCTGCGCTCTGGGCGGTTGTATGAGACTGGCGACCACGCATGGTTACACAACTTCCCAAGTAACAATACAAGTCGGTTTTGGAATTTACCTTGGTAGAGCAGTAAACTAATAATTCAAAGGAACCCCCCCCGCCCCCGTCCTGCAATTGTTCCGCAGAGATACATTTCTCTATATTATTCCGAGCGATAATTCAAAAACGCTACTATTGAAATCTTTATTTTCCACAATCGCTTGTTTACTTGTTCTTGGCAGTGTTCTACCTGCGCTTCTTTCCTGCGCGAGTCCATTTGATGCGGTCCCTTGTTTGTCAAGTAAATGTATATCGCAGAGGCATACCTGTAAGGCACACCTTACTCAAGTACTCTTTTGCGGGTTTACACGCCTTTATGGCGAACGGTGGGCGCTATTCACATTTGTACTATAGTAAAGGTCACCCTCCCCTCATTTTCATAGAAAAGTTACTGAGGCTTACCCCCCCCCCCCGCCCCCTGAATATAAATGGCCGCTGGCGGCAAGGATGGGCTTAGGGCTATGCGGCGTAAACGTTGCATTCCTGTTCCGGAAAAGTTATTCACAAATTAAGATGATTACAAGTGCACGTAACAAGGCACTTAACTGTGAAACAAACAAAGCACTCTACGGGGTAAACCTGCTCCAGACAGGAGCAAGCCTTAATGATTGAACAAACGAGACGTGGATTCTCCTCAGAAAATGCAATAGCAATACCTTATGCAGCAGCCAACAGCCATCCTTGCCCTGACCTATCTCTTTTCTAGAAAATCTTAAAACATGTGGTGAAGTGGCCGGCGACGTTTCAAAGTCGTCGAGGAAGGGGCTGCAAAACAATGCAAGCACGTGCACCACGGCGCGTGCTCCTACCACGTGGGCAGAGGCCCCGTTGCATGTGCGCTCGTGGCGCGGGGTAAGAATAAATCAAGACTCCTACGAATAACGGAGCACCGCAGAAAGTACACAGTGAGCTCACAAATAACATGTGACTCAAGCAGCCTTGACAAGAAGAAATCACGTCGGCAGTGGTAGATGGAGCTGAGAAGCGGAGCACCAAGGAAGACGCGTTGGCTTTGGTCGGGCGTAAACTCTCGGTAGGCCAGCAGCTGTCGGAGATACTCGGTCGAGCGCAAACGTACGACGGGAGCCCTAAACGACATGTCTGATGAACTATATGTCTGATGATGAACGATGTCTGATGAAACGGCAGCTGATGAACTATATAGTCTACAAGAGCGCGCCTTCCGTCTGCTCTAGCGCAAATCATCGAGCGACGCAGCAATGTCAGCTTCGTGGCACGCCAAAACAATGAGCGCGCTGTGGCAGCACGAACACTTTGTAGAGCCGCTTATCTATTGTCCTCGTACGTCCGATGCTTTGTGTGCTTTTAATTGTCATTTTCGTCTTTGAATATGTCTTTGTGTGCCGTGCTTTTCACCGCATTTTCCTTGCTGTCATCCGAGGCTTCGCTGACTCTCACAATTAAACCTGCTCCCCGAACCAAATCGTTGCACCAAGTAACCACTGCACCGAAGACATTATTGGTAGAAAAGAAGCGAGCTGGGAATAACGCACTTTCCTGTAATCGTGTTGATAAAACACAGTGTGATCTCCAGGGGTGAATCTCCGCGTGGCTGCCTTTGGCTGTTTTTAAGCAGACGCTCTTTCGACGCTAGCGCCAAGGTCCGCTTCATTTACGATCCTAGCAGAAAAGCGATACTTCGGGAAAAAAAATAACCCGCCGTGGTTGCTCAGGGGCTATGGTGTTGGGCTGCTGAGCACGAGGTCACGGGATCGAATCCCGGCCACGGCGGCCGCATTTCGATGGGGGCGAAAACACCCGTGTGCTTAGATTTAGGTGCACGTTAAAGAACCCCAGGTGGTCAAAATTTCCGGAGTCCTCCACTACGGCGTCCCTCATAATCAGAAAGTGGTTTCGGCACGGAAAACCACAAATATTAATAATAATTCGGGAAAATGGTGGCGGACAAGATTGTTTACGTTGTCATGGCAGCAGCCGCGCGGCGCCTCCCTAGGGCTTTGTCTTTTCTTTTTCTTTTATTATGACCACACTCTCCGCTCCCTTTTCCCCCCTTCCCCATGCCTCACGCACCTTAAGTTTTGCTTTCGTTTTGCCTGTCCGCGGCGCGTACCTTTTTCTACCACGCGCGCGCGCTACGCCAGACATTGGTATTGCGGAAATGGCGCGTGGTGCGCCGTAGGTTCTTTATGTATTTGCACGAACGCAGCCTTCTCCATATTTTGAGTATGCCAGCATATGCCAGATCATATATAAATTCCACTTCCAACGCAACAGATATGTGGCCTCGTTTTCTTCACTTCCGTTTCCGAAAACAAAGATTTCCGCATAACTTGGTATGATGCACGCTCAGAAAAGTAACAAAACTGAAAAATGCATGACATGCACATGACCACTAAACACAATTCACAAACAGTTCACTAACAGTGTAATAAGAAAAAAAGAATAAAACTCAAGAAAACGCCACAAACACAAAGAAAACACAAGAAAACAAACACAAACAATTCACAACAACAGTTCACAAACAATGTAATAAGAAAAAAAGAATAAAGCTCAAGAAAACGCGAAGGCTGTTTCATGTGCCCACATATAAATAAATAATTTTATGGAATGCCCTAAAGACCAAAGTGTAGAAGAGCTTCTGATATGCGCACTGAGAGCATCTGATATACTCACTGAGACATTGCACGAAACTGGACGACTTGTATTACATAGTCATGACAACTAAAGAAAAGGAAATTCACTGGTAATGGCAAGAACAATGACAGACAATATACTTAAAAATAGAATAAAATGTAAATATCATTTTATTGACAGCCTTATAAAAAACACAAGAACTCGTTTATATACCAGCACAAAAGTATATGAAATGCCTGACATTTTCATTACTACTGAACAAATTGAAAAAGACATGGCAGAACAAAAACAACATTGCACAAAAACGGAAACACACATTATCACTTTATTTTGCACTTGGCCTCTACTTGACTAACGGCGGCAAGGGGGAGCAGAAGGTTGCCAGCTTTCGCAGCTGCACATAGAAAACGTTCGCAGAAAGGCATATTCCTCAATCAAAGACCAGGTCAAATATGCCGACAACACGACTTTTGTTTCAAAACGAATGCAATGCTTAGCAGTAAAATTACGTCACTCAGTGAGAGTGAACTGCTGGGCCAGTTGGTCATCCGACATAATAAACGAGTTTTGCGCCGAAACCACACACACAATAAAGCGCCCGTCTTGTCTTCTTTGTTGTGTGAGTGCTTCTGGTACAAAACTCGTTTACTATGCTACTTAAGGCTCTGCGTCATACCTACTGGGCACTTCAGCCACTAAGTACTCGACGCGATTTTGCGCTCATATCCTTATTTCACAAGTACGTTCATGCGGATAGGAAATCTTCTTTACGGCTTGAAGTCGCACCTTTCACATCTCGCAGATTACATAATCACCTCAGCTTCAGACGCATCTAGGGGAACACACATGCATTCAACTGGTCGGCGCTTCCTCGTGCCATTCGATTGTGGAACGCTCTTCCTGATTTCATCGTCTCCGAACCTAATCCCGATAAATTCCGCCAGCTCATCATCTCATATTCCACCGCGTAATTTCAATAAAGTGCATGATGCTTTTTTCTTCTTTTTTTTCAGTTATGTGCTGTCTTGTTTATGAGCTCATTTCGCATATTATTTTGTATTCTTTAGTATTGTTTAGTATTTGTACTAGAGTGGCAACATTATTTTTCATTGTTTCTTAAAGAAACTGTATCGTTTATTTTTTTCTAATATGTACACTCCAGACCTTGTTAGGTTGTACAATGCTTTTTATACTTGTATAAGATAGGCATATATTTTCTCACTGTCAATTAATAATGTATGTCTATTATGTTTTTTATATGTTCTATGTACTCTGTTAATCTTATTGTAACGCCCCCCTTACCCAATGCCTCATACGAGGCCTGTAAGGACATTGTTAAATAAATAAATAAATAAATAAATAAGTGCGAACATGATCAGAGCACTAATGACTGTTAGGATCAACTATATTGATGTAATGTCACCGCATCTGATTATATTTTGGTTTCAAAAACAAGTAGGTTTAATATGGGTTCAAGTTGTCAGAAAAAATAAGTAATCGATAATGAGGGCGAGTGGTAGGTAGACGCGATGGTCGTGTTTTTGCCGTTCAACGAAAAAAACGTTCTGATCACACTCAAGTCACACCGATTCGCAGTTCAAGTTATTGAAGAAAAGGTCGTGACGGCGCCTATGTGATAGTGATGAATCGATAAAGATGGCGGAACTGCCAGCACGGGTCGAGTCACGGTTACAGTATTCGAAAGTATAATTAGGTAAGGCGTATAAATTTCCATCGCTCATCGTTAACCATGTTTTGAAGAAGCATATGACAGAAACCCGTGATCGATCACAGATAGTAACTGCACCAGGTCCTCATGTTGCTTTCTTAGGCTACGTACAGTCACAATCTTTTTGAGCGTGATCACGGGAGCGCGTGGCTTTCCGTACTGCCAGCGCAGTTTAGAGGCGGCGGCGAGAAGCAGCGCGCATGCGCAGTGCGTCTGGCGTGCGAGAATTCTACCTTCGCGCGCATTGCGTCACGCAAGCACGCGCGTGTCGTCTGATACAGACGTACCGCAACAAGGGAGCCTTAGGCTTAAAGAGAAGTAACCATGTTGAACTTTAAATTACGTTCCACACGATGTATAAGTAAAATTGAAACTACGATATTATTTGCCTACGTTCTGAAGATCATTGTTGGCGAGGCATGCGTATTATACTTGTGGTATATATTTTTCTCCACATTACCACATTGGTCAGAGCAGCTGTTGAACCTCAGCATGGCTTGTGTTCCTAAGAGAGGCGAGATATAGTCCAACTTTCTCTCTCAGGGGATATTCTTTGCGCTCTATCGATGCCCAGGTACAGAGGTAGCTAAAGACTGTCACTAGGATTACCCAAGTGTTGAGCAAGGAAAGCCGCATTTTTGACGCCCCACATATAGGCGTCGACCAAGGACAACGACGGATGAAGAGGAGGCACTTGT
This sequence comes from Dermacentor variabilis, assembly GCF_050947875.1. Taxonomy (NCBI): domain Eukaryota; kingdom Metazoa; phylum Arthropoda; class Arachnida; order Ixodida; family Ixodidae; genus Dermacentor; species Dermacentor variabilis. The sequence continues at coordinate 179,520,692 of NC_134570.1, read as the reverse complement.
GGTAGCTGCAGTCGTGGAGAACCCGTTTCAGTCGGCGACGGAAGTGCTGGAGCTGCTGGATGTAGGCGCTTCGGTTGTTAGCATACGGTGACGCCTCAGGAGTGCCAGTCCGCGAAGTTCTGTGTTTGCCCAAAAGCCCGTCCTCACTGCTTCGAATAAGACGTCAGACTGCAATTCGCCGAAACGCACGCCTCGTGGACTTCCGATGACTAGGGTCGAGTATTTTTCTCGGACGAGTGAACGTTTCTCGGACGAGTGAACGCAAGTCGCCGCGAGCGGACGCACTTGCGTGGACACGTGCGGCGCGGTGTCAATGCATGGTCTCGGGCCTCTACACCGCGTGAAGGGCACTCTTAATTCGCACAGTGGCTTTAGCGAAATCTTGGACGACGTGCTCTTATGTCACACCCGCGCCGCTTTCCCAGTAGCCGATTTAGTGTTCCCGCATGACCTTGCGTGGGTGCACACTGCGAAGGTTGAGAAACAGCACCTAAAAACTCGTAAGGTCCACCTGCTCCGTTGACCGGCCAAGGGCGCTGACGTGAACACCGGCGAAAATGTATGGGGGCGAATAAAAGCAGCCATGTTGCAGCACCATATTTATTCGGCGACTGTTGAGAGCTGTGGGTAGTTGGTTGGGAAGAGTTGCAGCATCATACAGCAAATAACTGTATGCCTGACTTGTGCTCTTCACTATCGTCTAGAATGGCAGCATTGGTAGCTGCAAAGGAGGATATGACAACATATTAACGAAATTCAAACAACGAATAATTTCAGGTTACAGCTGTTACTTCTCTAAGTGTTTCAATATTTTGTTAAAAGTACAAAAGAAAGGTCGGACGTTTGTACTACGGCACCTGTTTCCTGCATTGTGTGACTAAAATAGCCCGGACGAAAACAACAAACAAGAAACCTGGGTAACAATCTCCAAGTCACCAAGGCAACGGTAAGCACGAGAAAAACACCGTTTGAACTGGAAGCATCTCAATTTTGTTTTGTCATAATGCAGTCACCACCGACGAAAAAAAACATCTGTCTGTCTGTCTAGCAGACGACAAGCGAGCGCTCCGATTACGTGATGCTGGGAGCGGAAGCTACTCTCGCTGCGCATGCTCACAGATGTTTGAGGCGCCGCCTAACTGCGCTGGAAGTACAGAAAGCCACGCGCGCCCGTGTTCACGCTCAAAAAGATCGTGACTGTATGTTAAAGTAATTCAGCGATAAAGCCGGTGTGTCATCCTCAAGAAATGTTTTAGTCTGCTGATAAGAAAGAACAGACAAATCAATGGTTATGTATCAAGACTTTGCTAGCGGCAACAGACTACTGAAAATTATACAGCTTGCTTGCATCACATATACGATACACGTGGCTTTGATCAGTTTTTCTGGCCGTTATTATGCAGTTATCTGTCCACAGACACTCACAATTCCTACCCTTGTTTAGTTCCAAAGCCTGAGCAAACAGCCTCTTTTTCTCTGGAGTTAAATGATCATTGACCAATACGGGTCTGACCGTCCGATTATGAAAGCCAATGGCTTCAGTCGTAATACGTGCTTTCCGTGGCTTGGAAGCAAAGTCGGCTTTCTTTCCTCTGGAGCAAAATCGCGCGATAATCTTTTAGATGCATTTCTTGCCGTGCGCGATGGACAACAGCAATGTCCTCAGACTCAACGGGACATTCAACCTTTACACCTATTGCGTGCACCACGGAAAGACAATTCACACCTTCCGTGTTAGGAATGCCTTTTATCTCGACATTGTTCAAGCGCGAGTATTGCTCCATGGCAACTAGCCGATCACCTAGCTGTTTATTCTCGTTCATGCGCGTTTTCCTTTCTTTGGCCAGTTCTTCTTTTCTGCTCTTAATGGACTCGTAGAGATGGATATGTATTTGTAAGCTCTCCCTCATTTCCGTGAGATCAGCACGAAGTAGCTCGATTTGTTTAGACAACTCGGTCGCTGGAGGCGTGATGCAAGACAGAAGTACAGTGCGCAAATCAATAAAACACTAAAACAACTAAAACAATTAAATTAAATTAAAGATGAATTAAACTTACAACTTAAAATTTAAACAAGTAATCAGTGATTGATTTCAATCGGTGACTAGTGATAGTGATCGGTAATTGATAGTGATTTGGCATTTGTCATCGATAATGTGCGATTAAATGCGCATCGCTATTTGTGCTGTAACCGTATATAGGGAAACATTAAAGTATGAGCTAAGCCCTTGAGTAGACGGTCGAATTGTCAGGTAATAATTTGACTTTACTCAGCGGTCTGTGATTCATTGCGGTGAGAAGCAAGTGATTGTGTGAAATAAAGAAAGCCGTGTGCGATCAGAAGTAGGTCTTGTTTAGAAAGGAGAGCATCAGCAGCAGTCAGGGACCTTTTTATGCTATCACGTTCTTTCACGTTCACGTTCTTCAAGTTGTTTTTTTTTTTCTATCAATAGAGTCAGGGTGCAGTGATGTGTGATAATTGCTTGATAAAGCGCCTATAGCAGAAACAGTCACAACATGATTTTGTCGGTGAGCTGCGGGAACATTGAGGTGGCAGCTGTCTTCTGGAGGTGAGGCCATACTTCAGGCTTGCGAAATGGCGTGGTCCAGGAACGAGAGCTCTTGCTATCAAAAGCGGCACATTGCTGTCTTCCGTGTAAGTCCGGATGATGTGATCGCCTTTCATACTGTCTCAAGACGGTCATTAGCTAATGGTCAAAACATGTGGCAAAGACAACAACATGTATTGGTGTAGACAAGACAGCTCTGCCATTTGATGCATGCCAATAACGCGATAATTCCGTGCTGGAATGTTGCGGACGCTGAACGGAATGACATAACCTTAAACTTAGGAGGACGTGAAGTGCCCTCTTAACTTTAAGACATTTAGCCTTGCCTCCGTCCTTTATTTATTTTGCAAATGAACCCCCAAATAAATCATGTTCATGTTAAACTGTTAACAGCGTTGTTCTCTGCATACATGTAGTTCACTTCTACTTGGTAGTAGCCAGTCTTGAAATTCATCGACGAAAAATACTTTGCGTCTCGTACTCAGTCCAAAGCGTCACCTATCCCTTGGAGGGCGCACATGCTCTCTTTCCTAATCTTGTTCAGGTGACAATAACAGGCGCAATGACGCAGAGTTTCACTTTTCTTTACTAGCACTACAGGAGACGCCCCTAGGTTAGTGGATGACTGTTGGATTTGGTCAACTCGCCGTGGTTGCTCACTGGCTATGGTGTTGGGCTGCTGAGCACGAGGTCGCGGGATCGAATCCCGGCCACGGCGGCCGCATTTCGATGGGGGCGAAATGCGAAAACACCCGTGTGCTTAAATTTAGGTGCACGTTAAAGAACCCCAGGTGGTCAAAATTTCCGGAGTCCTCCACTACGGCGTGCTTCATAATCAGAAAGTGGTTTTGGCACGTAAAACCCCAAATATTATTAATATTATTGGATTTGGTCGTGAAGCATTTTCGTGACTTGTTGATTTACGGCTTCGCCTTCCCTTTGCCGAAAAGTGCCACGGGTTCTGATGGAGTAATCAAGTGCATTGTTCGGTTATAATAATGACACGTATACTTGTTTATTTCTCAAATGTCGGCTGTCCATCGGCTACTAAATGTTAAACAGAATCCCTCGACGCAGCACACGCCTGCGTACATCGCAAGTTATTAGAATGTTATCGATGGTTCCATGCGTTGTCTGCTGTTACCGAACCTTCGGTAATCTGATTGCATGCACACTACGTAGTACTTCAAGGAAGGCACGCGGCCACCAGTGATGAGGCCGGAACGTACGGGTCATGTATAAAAGCTGACGTGGCTTGACCCGCTGATAAGATTTTCGATGATCGTCGACACTGCTCGCCGCTATCGTCCTGCTTTCAGTATAACCTGTGTTTCTGGGCGCACGCTTGACCAATAAAAGAGTAAGTTTTGCGATTAACAGCTATTAATACAGTGTTTTTCACCGCCCCTGCAACCTGACATGATGATGCTCAGCGACTGGTGTTTGTTGTATCCTTGATGACAAAGATAAGCAGTCGTTCTATTGTAAGAGGAGACTTTTAGCTGTTCCCACTTTGCCCGGCAATACCCGGAATAATATCAAAAACACGTTCAAGAACTCGGGCCGTCTTGGTAGGTTGCGTAGAATTCAAGATTACAACCGCATTGCTCATTGCCGTAATTTTTTCCATGTACGATATTGTCACGTGGTGGTGACGTTGAAGAACACAGTAGCAACACTGTGAAGAACAAAACTAGCTTTTATTGGGCGAACCTGTGCCCACGAAACAGGCTACACTTAAAGCACAACGAGAGCGGCGAACACAGTTGGCGATCGTCGAAAATCTGATCAGCGGGTCCAGCGCGTCGGCTTTTATACAGCAGTCATCGAATGTTCCAGACAAATCGTTGGGGCCCGCGTGCCTTCCACAAAGTTCTACACCATTCGCGTCACGCGATGAAATCAGATAACACAAGGTTCGGCGACAACAGACAGTGGATAGAAGCATCGATAACTTTCCAGAAACTTCGGATACATGCAGGTGCGTCCCGCGCTGTGCGATAAGATTTCTTAGGCGGCGAAACGTGGTCACCCAATAAGTATAAGTACACGTGTCAATATATTCGTGCTCTACTTCAGGTGTTTACATTCTTTGCTCAAATTTGTAGTCGTTATTGGAGCTTTTCCTCCATGCTCTTGAACTAGCCTCCTTGCAACTCTGATTTTGTGGTCGAGAAACAACTGTTGGTCACTCTCTACGATGCCTTCAATGTCTCCGGTTGCTTCTGCGCCGACGGAAATTATGATGGTGATATGAGGTGGGATTCTAACTGGATCTTCATTTACAGTTAAGACATGGTGACAGAGTCCTATCTGGATCTAACGCTTTGTCTATAGGCAGCGCTATTGATTCGCACTTTAAGTTGATGATGCCGCCAGCTTGCCTCAAGCAGTCTATGTCTATAGTTACATCCCGTGAATGTTGTTGCTGGATAAGGATGGCTGTAGGGTAAGTCATCCTGAACTGAAGGTCTTGCATAACAAATTTCATTCGGCGTTATTGGGTGCCCTCCCGGCTGTCCGGACTACAGGGCCGTCCCATACAGTCATAACATGCTTCAGCTGGGCTGCAAGGGTCCAGTGATGACGAAGTAGTCAGAATACCTGCATAATAGAGCGGTGACTGTTCGGCTGTCAAAAAGTACGTCGAGGTCTATCTTGCATTGCCATTGGCTCGATTCCTAGGATCATCGTTCCGTCTGGATTGCCGCGTACCATTGCTTCGTCCAGAAGAGCCTTCCTCCTCCGCCGCCGTCGGCGGCGGAGGAGGAGGAAGGAGGTTGGGCCACTGCACTGTCGGTACTCCGGTGACAAGCACTCCTGGCGATTGCGAAGGTCGTCGGTGTCTCACATGACTGGCAGCGACATGTCACAAGGTCATTCGCCTCACTGTGGAGCCACTGCACTGACGGTAAAGCCTCACTCGCTGTATGAGCATCAGCGTTACACGTTACCGGCTTATCCGTGCTGATAGCAGAATGTGTGGTGGTCGGAGGCTCGCCGCACGTCTGTCTTCCTCGGGGCGTTTCCAGGTCAGCAGACGAGCGGGCTGGCGGTGGCGGTCGACGTAAAAGCGGTGGTTTGTGCACCTCAGGCGTGCTCAGAGAAATATCGGGACGGCGGCAGGCAGCCGCGTAGCTCGTGGCTTTCGGCTGAGGCTGCGGTGGCCCAAAAAATTTTACTGACTGCTAGATTTCTTTGCAGATGATGTCAGCAATCAATTCCATTTGAGTCAACAACGATGGGAACGTCTTTTGTAGTTCTTCGCAGGCAACTGCTTTTATCTTGTTTCGAGGTTTGCTGGAGCAGAGTGCTTGAAATTACGTGCAGTGTGGCACTGAGCGTCACTGTATTACCCAGTGCACATTTCCAGCGTTTTCTCAATCACCATCGCCTCTATCAGACTCTGTGCTACGATGTTGGTGGGTTGCGCATGAGACCAGCGAACATTACGTGCTGCACTCCGCGCATTAGAACTTTCTTTGCCTCAGACACATTCGGCTCTTCCTGGTTGAAAAGGCAAGTAATTGTTTTCCTGTAAATATGACGATGTTCTTTTTAAGAAGCAGCACTCGGGCTTCTCGTAGAACTTAGGCTCGTTCTCCTCCGATGACGCTTGTGAGCGTCTTTAAGAAGGTGCTGCGAAGGAAGTTCCACGTGGTTAGAGTAGACTCCCAATTCTGAAACCATCTCCTCGCGACATTTTCAAAGGAATACCATACATGGCAAAACTTTTCGTTACCACACGATGAGTGCTGTAAACACTGGAACTGTCATCGTGGCTGCTGTGTTTATTTTCGTCTTGCTGGCCTCGTCGTATAGTGAAATGCGTGTTCTGACAGCAATACTTCTAACATCAGGCAAGATCGATGTTCCGGGGTGACATTCGCTTGAGGCTTGGCCCAAGTTTTCACGACACAGTACCAATATGGTAGTTAAGGATTGAACTTTTTAGTTGGCGAATGTGTACACCATAAAGCAAACTACAGAGTCCAACGATACCCGCGACAAGAGTAGTCGATAGCCGAAATCTCATCCATGGTTCAAACGCGTCAGTTATTTATACATGGCTCAGCGTATGTTTTAGCATATGCGCTGGTGTTAGAGAATGTACACTATTCCCTTCACGCACGCAACCTAATTATACAAGATTCTCTCGCTATGAAATTCGGCGACAATTTTCGGAATATTCCCGATACTTCAAAGCGCGTCTTCAGCGGAGCGATGTAGTTGTAGCAACTTTTACCCGTTCAAAAATGGCGATCATAAAAAGGTAAACACTTTACGCGTGTGGATATGCTGCACGTAACGATGAAACTCATTCTTCCATTTTTATCGCATTTACTAGGTGCATTCTTACCTAAATAGTACCTGTATGGTGCTACTTGTGTCTAATAAATAAATAAATAAATAAATAAATAAATAAATAAATAGGTTTGGATATAAGCAGCGTCTCCGAACGACATATGCCATCGATATAAATGGCTGAGCAACGGCTGTGCCGACATCACAAACAGTTTGTAAATGAGGTCGGGAAAGTGGTGTCGGAGTACACATCTATACTGAAATGAATCGGCAGTAAATGTGTTACGGAACCGAGAGCCAGGAAAATGAACTTTATTTGAAGAAGGTGAAGGGGGGGGGGGGGGGCGGGGGGTGAACTTGATAATTGATGACGACATTTCAGTCCCTTCGTCTCAGTATACAGCGCATGTGGCATATCCATCTCTTATGTACTTTCCGTCCTTGCACTTTCCGAGCAAGCATATTGGAATGGGACGCCCATATTTGTCATAATAACCCTGAAACACAGCAGTTTCTAATGACAAGTCACATAAATAAGGCATGTCCATATGGAGGAGGAGACAAAGGAGAGGAAAGACAGGGAGGTTAGCCAGTGTAAGTACCGGCTGGCTACCCTGTGCTGGGGAAAGGGGTAAAGGGAATAAAAGGAGAAAGAAGAAGAGGAAAAAATGGAAAAAAAAGAGAAAATTCACACAGTAACGCGAAACTACGCGCAACGTTCAAAGGCGGTCGCACAATTCGCAGTTCCTTAAAAACTTCAACAAAGCCCTTAAGGCCTTGAGTGCCGAAGCCCGTCTGGACCAATGTCCTAGAGCTTTTTCCTCTGTAAAGGGGCGATTGTCCAGTTTTGCGAGTGCGGTCACGAGCACTTTTCTTCGCACTGCGTAACGGGGAAAGTCACATAGGAGGTGTTGAATCGTCTCCTTGCAGCCGCAGGTGTCACAAGTAGGGCTGTCGGCCATGCCAATGCGGAATGAATATGAGTTCGTGAATGCCACGCCGAGCCACAGGCGGCACAGAAGTGTTGCTTCCGCTTCCATGAAAGGTATTATGCCTAACCTGGCCGGGAAGGCCTGATCACGAACGAGAGAGAGGAAAGGGGAAAGGCCGGGAGGTTAACCAGAGAAAAAGATGCGCTTTGCTACCCTACGCGGGGGAGAGAGGGGAGGGGAGTTAAAGTGGTAACAAAGTAGAGATAAGGAAAGAAAGGAGCATAGACACGCAATCACAATCGGTCACTGTCACCGAATACGGTCATCGCACAGCACAGTGACACTTGCAGCACTATCAATATCTGTTCAGAATACAGTCGCTTGTCCAATTCTGCCGTCCTCAAAAACCGCAACAGTGCCCTAGTCACCCTCTGCTGCAATGGCTTGTGATGGCGGTATTTTAAAATATGTTCCTCTGTGAGAGGTCTTCGGTCAAAGCGCGCTATCGCAATTGCGAGTGATTGTCTCTAAATTATAGCGAGGACAGTCACAAAGAAGGTTTTGAAAAGTCTCCTCGTTACCACAGTCCTCACATGAGGCATTGTCGGCCCATCTAATTCGGTAAGCAAAAGACTTGGTGAAAGCCACCCCTAGCCATATTCGACAAAGCAGGGTAGCTTCGCGACGGCAGAGTCCAGCTGGAATAGAAAGGCGTAGAGAGGAGTCAAGATTGTGGAGTCGGTAGTCGTGAAAACTTCCAGCGTTCCACAAGGAGAACGTGATGTCATGGCTGTGCATTCGAAGTTTTCTAGCGGCATCTGTCCTTGATAACGGTATCGGCTCGTCTTCGTCCCCTTGAAGAGCTGACCGAGCAGCGTTATCAGCGTGTTCGTTCCCTATGACTAAGCAGTGACTTGGAAGCCACTGAAATGTCACGTCGTGTCCTCTCTCAGTTAAGGTATGGATTAGTTCTCTAATCTCAAATACCAGTTGTTCGTGTGGTCCGCGCCGCAGGGCCGGTAGCAAAGATTGCAGTGCTGCTTTCGAGTCACTGAATATTGACCATCTTCGAGGTTGTTCTTGGCTGACGAGACGAAGCGTAGCGCGAAGAGCTGCAAGTTCCGCAGCCATCGGTGTCGTTGGGTGACATGTCTTGAAACTGATGGTGGTGGCTTTCGCTGGGAAGACCACGTCTCCAGAGGAACACTGAAGAGTTGCCGATTCATCAGTATAAATATGTACGTGTTCGGCGTACCTCTCGTGCAAAAGGAGCAAAGTTAGTTATTTAAGAGCAAGTGATGAAAGCTCAGATTTTTTCCTGATTCCTGGTACGGTGAGGTGCACTGCGGGTCGAGCCAAACACCATGGAGGAATCGATGGCTTAGTTGCGGAGGTGAAGCCTGATGGAAGGCAGGTGTAATACTCCGAAATCGTAGTACAAAATGATGCCTGCGGCCTTTGTGATGCTAGTGTTGCCAGATTGTGGGAACAGGCACGGGCAACGTGCCTAATGTGAACTCTCAAGACTTCTACCGCAATGTGTGTTTACTTAGGTTGGTCCCGGGCAATCGCAATAGTCGCTGCTGTCGATGTGCATTTTGGCAAACCAAGACAAACCCTGAGAGCCCGAGCTTGAATAGCCTGTAGAGCACGAAAATTTGTCTGGCAGGTGCTGGTCAGTACGGGCAAACTGTATCTCAAGAAGCCCAGAAAAAGAGCCCTGTACAATTCCAACATTGCATGCACTGACATTCCCCAAGTCTTTCCTCCCAGAAACTTGAATAGTTGCAAGATTGCTGTCAGACGCTGTTTCAAGTAGGTCACGTGTGGGCTCCATGAGAGATCTCTATCAATGATTATGCCAAGAAATTTGTGAGTCTTCTCATAAAAAAATATTTGGCCATTTATTGAGATGTCGTAGGGTGTCATTGGTTTGCGAGTGAACGCCATCAGTGCACATTTGTCTGACGAGATTTCAAGACCTTTCAAGTTATAGTAGCAGCTTTTTGAAGTCTTGCACGTATCTGAGGACGTGTCACACCTGAGGTCCATATACATATGTCGTCGGCGTTCATTGATATCTTGATCGCTGCTGGCAGATGACCAACGAGACCAATGAGTGAAAGGTTGAATAGGGTGGGGCTTAGTACACCGCCTTGAGGAACACCTCGGTACGTGTAGTGTCGTACGGTTTTACCATAACCGGTACAGACAAAGAACGATCTCATAAAAAGGTAATGAGAGATCCATTGGAAAACTCGACTACCTAGGCCAACCATCTCAAGAGCATTGAGGATAGCCTGGTGAGATACGTTATCGTATGCCCCCTTGACATCCAAGAACAAAGCTGCAGATAATCTTTTCCGTGACTTTTGAAGCTGGACGTACGTAGCGAGATCAACAACACTGTCTACTGAAGAGCGATCTCGACGAAAACCAGCCATGCAATTCGGTAACATGTTGTAGTGTTCCAGGTAGCACTCCAAGCGGGCAAGGATCATCTTTTCCATTATCTTTCCCACACAGCTGGCCAGCGCTATTGGGCGGTATGAGGAGAGTTCAAGTGGGGATTTGCCTTGCTTCAGGAGAGGGACCAAGCGGCTTATCTTCCATTCTTCGGGAACCATGCCATCCTGCCAAGATGAGTTGTAGAGATGTAACAGTTCTCTCCGTGCGCCATCACTCAGGTTGTTCAAGGCGCAGTAGGATATTCCATCTGGTCCCGCGGATGAAGAACGCCTGCACAGAGCAAGAGCCGCTTCTAGTTCCTCCATTATGAAAGGAAGATCCATGCGGCCGTCACATGAAACAGGGATGCGACTGGGGGCTGGAAAGCCTGGACCGGTTGCTTGGCCAGCGATCCTTGCACAAAAGTCTTCTGCCACATCAGCCTCTAGCCGCCCCTGGAAGAGCGCCAGCGCTTTGAATGGGAAGCATTGATTATGATAGGGTCATGTAGCATCTTGAAATTGTATCAGATACTAGCACTGGTTCATACGATTCGTGTTTGCGTTCGAAACGCTAACTTACACCTGAGGGTAAGGCTTGTGCCAGAGCAAGAAACACGTCGCTACTGAGTAGGAAATACGTCATTTAACCTCTCTATTCGACATTGCGCAAGCGGAAGGATTGAGTGTCTGCATATCCTATGTTTCGGATTAGAATACCATTTATCACGAGGGTTGCAATGTGGACTTGGTAACGAATATCGTTTTAAGCACGCTATACTTAGCTAAGCTAGACAGAGACCTGTATTGACGCGTGAACGAGACAAAAGTAGTTAAATCATTTAGATTTATGGATGAATCTTTAGTGTTTGTTAATGCTAATCTAGAAAAATTTGACTAAGAGGGTTCAGCTATTAGTAATCTTATGCGCGAGTGCATTTGTCCAGTGAAGGTTACGTTCCAAGGGCCCATAGAACGAAAGATCAAGTATCTTGATGTTAAATTTACCTTTGGTGATGACCTAACATGCTGGTGCTACAGTCGTAAGACAAATAAACCGTTGTTGTCATATCATTCAGTCCATTCTAAATAAGTACAAAGAAGAATTGCGAAAATGTGTTTCACGAACGCACTTAATAAATGAGGCCATCATTGCATAGGCAAAACGCTCACAAAACAGGAGATAGGCCTACACGATGCAGGTTGTTTGAGTCAAATTCTGGTATCAGTTGTAGAAGAAATGCAAAGGCAAGCGCAGCAATCGGGGACCTTTGAACGTGTGGAAGAAAACAGTCCCCATAAGGAAAAAGACGAAAACTTATACCCTACATCCACGGGTTGTGGCACAACCTAAAGAACCTAAAGAAAATTTCACGCCGATGTAACACTCATGTAGGTTTTTCAGCACCTAACAAAGTATTCATCTTGTGCAGGAAAACAAGACCAGAGCAAAAAAGAAAGTGTTCTTTGCTGCCAAATAAAATACAGGAAAAAGTTTAGAGAATGCAAGACTTCGACTATATATTGTATACCGTTATCGTGTGGAAAGTATTGCGTCGGGCAGTCGGGCAGACGCATTAATTATAGTTTGCGCGAACACAAAAATAAGGTCGACAAAGTTGCTTAAGATTGGTTTCTCTCCCTTCATTGTAAGCAGTGCAAGTGCTCCCCTCCCTTTGAGTCAAGAACCATTGCTGGTGGAAGTAAGTGCGAACAGACAATGCTATAATAGAAACTGAGCACACTGCTGCCCTCGGAGAATCTTGTATCAGTAAACCGCCATCGGCTGTCTCTGATAAATAATTTAAATTTTTGCGCATGCCTTAATATATCGCATAAAAATGTGGTACATCGCAACGAGCACTTGAAATATTAGGAGTGCATTGGACCTCAAGATCAGACCCGCCGTAGTGGCGTAGTAGTTTGACGTCGTGTTGTTAAGCCCGAAGTTATGGGAATAAATACTGGTCGCGACGGCCGCCTAGCGCCAAAATGTTTGCGGAGCCCTTCACAACGGCGTGCCTCATAAGCAAATTGTCTCGCAATGACACTTGAAGATGTCTGTAGCATCGCCATGAGAAACAGCTGGACAAAATGGCATGTAAATCTAAAGCTTGCGTCCTCAGCATCTATTTCCTCTTATTCAGCGGCCGCCTCTTACAGAGCGCGCATCCCAGTCGTAACTTCTTTCTCTGGCTTATGAAACCAAGTGGCACTACTGCCCCGCCAAAAGAAAAGCATAGACGGGATGTTTACTAAACTAAAGAGGACAGAACAACAAAGCAGGAACGGAACCCAGCGGGGGCTGAAGCGGGCTGGAGAGTCGTTGAAGCTCATAACGCAATGCATTAGGAAAAAAACAGCCTAAAGAAGACGCACACAGGAAATCCACAAGAAGACAGGAAAGAGGCTGCTTCCTGATTCTCTTTCCTCTTTCTTTTCGATTTTCTATCTATGGTGTTGGGCTTCTGAGCACGAGGTCGCGGGATCGAATCCCGGCCATGGCGGCCGCATTTCGATGGGGGCGAAATGCGAAAACACCCGTGTAATTAGATTTAGGTGCACGTTAAAGAACCCCAGGTGGTCGAAATTTGCGGAGTCCTCCATTACGGCGTGCCTCATAATCAGAAAGTGGTTTTGGCACGTAAAACCCCATAATTATTCCTCTTTCTATCGTCTTGTATATTTCCTGTGTTCGTATTTATTGGCTGTTTTTTTTTCTTATTACAATGCGCCAACTAAGCCAACAACGTGTTTTACTGATCATCCACCGTACCGCTGTACGGTGGATGATCAGTAAAACACGTTAACCTCCCGAAGAAAGTCAACGTTTCCCAAGGCAGTCGGGTCCACTTCTGTAGAATCTTCTCCACTGTGGTGGCTTCGGTAAAGAATTCAGCCATGGTCTTCGGCGGGCTTCGCACAAGGCCAGCAAATAGCTGTTCTTTAACCCCACGCATCAACTGGCACAGCTTCTTTTCCCCTGGCATGATGGAGTCCACTCGACGAAAGAGGCGCGTCGGCGGACGACGTCACGCTCTCATTCAGCACGTGAATGCGCGAGTGGAGTGCCCGTGCGGATCGTTCGTGGCGATCAGCATTGGTTTAGGTTTCCAGCAAAGAACAGTGTAACACGCGATTTGATGAGCCATTCTCGGTTTTCGTACCAACTGCGAGCACCGTCCTCCAAGCTGAAGTACATGTTTCTCAACTTCGCCGCGTCGCTCCACTCGTTGATCTCTACAATGCGCTCTAACACAACCAACCATCTTTCTATATCTTCGAACATAACTCCGCGGAGCATTTTCCGCACTCGTAGATTCTGAAGTTGGTACTGAGTTGTCATTGTGGCCGTACCTTCCATAACGGTCGGTGGAGACGTCTAGGTTCCTTCTGAAGAAAGCCCCTCCGCACCGGTTCGTGGGGCCGCCGACGTTGTTTCGGAGAGATGACCACGCTGAGGAGGCAATACTCAGGTTCGCCTGCTGGCCTAGTGGACAGGTATGTTCACTAGTGCAGGGGTAGTACTCCTGCTGCCAGGAGGGGATTGTGGCATCGGATGAACCGTACCCCACACCTCCGCCAGTTTTGTCACGAAATGACACTTGAAGATGTGCACGGCAGACGGCAGATGTGCAAGACAGACAGCTGGACAAAATATCATGGAACTCTAAAGACTGCATCATCAGTCTCTACTTTGTTGTTTTTGTTGTAGCCTGTCGCACGTGTGGCTCCTACCCACTGTGGGGGATTGGGCAAGAATTGGGTGCATTATCTCTTCTTCAGCACCCGCATGTTACAGAGCGCGCGTCCCACTCGTAACTTCTTTCTCTGGCTCGCGACACCTAGCGGAAATATCGTGGCTTTGGCACGTAGAACACCAAAATTTATTTCAAACTCACTGTCAGTAATCGAAGAAATACCACAAATCAACGGAAAGCATTGGACAGCGCTACTGTATAAGCGCGGTGCCTAAAGGCCCGGCTGGCGTAAATAACTTTGAAATAAATTCTATGGTGTTACTTCGAAAACTGCAATCTTATTGTGAAGAACGCCGTCGCAGGGCACTCTCGATTAATTTGGCTACCACGAGACTCCTACCATGCATCCAAATCTAACTGCAGAAGTGCTATATTAATTTTTTTTTATTCTTGTATCTAGCACCCACAGGAATGCGCCCGCCAAGGCTCGAAATCGAACCAAAAACCTAGTGCTTAGCGCACTAAGCCAATGCCACTAAGCCAATACAGCGCATAAATCGACCATACGCGGGAAAATTTATGAGATATACCTCCAACTGATCGCGTAAATTTTTTTTTTGAAGTTCGTGCGGCATGCCAGTTATTTCTTAAAGTTACAGTGGGTCCATAAGGCGAACGCAGTTACGCAAAGCCGCACATTTCGAAGGTTCACACTATGTGGTTATAACACGTACTGAGCTCTCCATTATACAGGCGTGCCTAACCGTCTCCTGATCTGATTGGGGGTAATCTGCGCAAAAAAAAAAGAAAAAAATAGAACTGACGATCTACGTGTAGTGCCTCACCTCCATGACAATCAGAGCCAGCGCGGCTCACGACCCACTTTTATAGAGAAGGAGGCGCTTCCAACTATCTGTGTTTTTCGTGCGCCTTCTTGCGTCCTCATCTGTACGCGCTACAACAGCACTCCAATGCGCTTGGAAGGTTCTTTAGTCGTTCAAGAGTCAAAATAAGAGAGCCAGCGTAAAGTGTTGACACCAGAGCAGAGAAGGGAGAAACACGGCGCTGTCATTTAACAGGTTCGTTCTTTTCGAAGCACACTATTTTCCCCAATCTTTAGAGAAACTGCCAAAGACGTGTAACAGTTTAAACGAAAACTAAGCATTACAAATGATAAACTGAGAGCAATATGAACAAAAACTTCTCGTACGACCCCAAACTTCAACATGTTGGCCCCTTATCTTATTTGGTGTCCAATTTCACGCTCACGCTGTTATGCAAAATATGTCTTACCAACCTGCACCTTGTTCAATACATTTGGGATGGAAGTGTAAAGCAGAATGCATGTGCCCTTCGGAAATGCCGAAATCAAAAAAATCTTACGCCGCATACCTGAAGAGTTTGCTGTCGGTGGTTAAGCTTGTTAAGCTTACAAGAATATACTTATCTATACGGTGTCACTGTTAGTGTGGCAAATGGCTGTACAACTAATACATAATAATGATGAAGGTGACATGTGATCGTACTAGTACCTTGCCTCAAGCTGCCATTATGACAGCTTTTTTTTTGCAAGTTCCACATCTTCTATACGCGTGATGCGAATAAAGTTATTATTATTATTATTATTATTATTATTATTATTATTATTATTATTATTATTATTATTATTATTATTATTATTATTATTATTATTATTATTATGTGGGACTTGGACAACGTAGTCTCTGTGTTGACCAGTAAGCATGCGCACCGCATTATTTCGCCCAAGACTATCGCAGCCCTCAGCTACGCCCGGTCAAAGCTAGTGCGCGTGCGTGGCTACTTTCTGCGGGCTGCCAGTTCCAATGTCAGCTACGGCGCACCATGAGCGATTTCTGCGCTTCGCCTGGTGAGCGATACTAGCTGTGTGGGTTTCGACAAGAATTCCTTCAATGAGCAGTTTTCCCCTTCTAACACCTGTTTTGTAGACTAGTTTCGTGGCTGTTGTATATGCATATATTTATATTGTCTAACTAGTTTGCCGTGCACAATGGGAAAAGATGACAGCTGCATTTCCTGTCATAAGGCTCTGCCTACTGATGGAAAAATAATGGCGTGTGCCCAATGCAAATATTCCTATCATCTAGGACGGTCATGTTCTGGAATAACCGCCAACACTTTCAGTACTATGGGGAATGCTAAGAGAGATGCGTGGGTCTGTAAAACGTGCAGAAGTAACAAGGAACTAAATAGCGGCCCAGAGACTGAACTTGAGGAAAACAGTGGTTTTGAGTCCTCACTCTTGGATGAGCTAAGGGAAATCAGAAAAACTTTGCAATCTTGCCGATTCTGCATAAGAAGGTTGATTGCCTCATATTGCTGCAGGAAGAATTCACGGCTGTATCGAAATCGGTTAAGGAACTCAAAGGACCAGTGTCGTTTTTGTCCGAGCAGTATTATTCTGTTTTGAAACAACAACAAGATATTCAGGAACGCCAAATGTTTGATTACGCTGAACTGGAAGCTCTGAAAACAACAGTGTTAACTCAATCATCAGTACTACAAAAGCAAGAAAAAAACCAAAATGAAAGTGAGCAGTACAGCAGACTAAAGAATCTTGAGATCCACGGTTTTCCAGTGAAAAGTAATGAAAGCCTAACACAAACAATCAAGCCAATGGCAGCAAACCTGGACCTGTCGGGGTTTTCGTCTGACGATATTGCAGCCGTACATCGCTTAAAAGTCAAAATCGGTGGTACTCCTGTGGTTAGTGCGCTTTAAATCTGTAATTTGGCAGGAAAAATGGTTTGAAGCGCGGGGAAAGCCGAAGAAACTACGTGAAGGTCCATCATTTCCAAAGATCTAATTCAATGATAACTTGACCAAAGTTAACCGGGATCTCTTCTGGAAAGCGACAACAAAGGCAAAGGAGGAGGGTTATAGGTTTTGTTGGACGAAAGGAGGCAAGATCTCCGTGAAAAAGAATGAGACAGCGTCTCTTGTTTGAATTGGTAAACAAGCAGACCTGGAAAACATTGCTTAGCCAACATGCCTTTTGCTTTCAGTGAACTACCGGACTTCAGTTCATTTAAAACAGAATTTCCGTGCAGTTCTGATGAAGGTTTTACCATTGTGATCGTAAATATTCGAAGTCTGCGTAAATACTGCGACGAATTCAAATTTCTGGCCGAATCGGCAGCTAACTTTGTAGACGTATTTGTGATAACAGAAATCAATGTTTCCCAGGCTTGCCTTGATACATCTTCAAGGGGAGTATGGTAGCGCGATTCAAAGACGGGACAAGAGAAGACACAAAGGGACACACACAGCGCTGTGTGTGTCCCTTTCTGTCTTCTCTTGTCCCGTCTTTGAATCGCGCTACCATACTCCCCTTGAAGATGCATTACCAAGAAGCCCACATTGCAACCCTCGTTGCCTTGATACGTTTACCTTTCAGGGCTTTTCCGCACATTTTGTCACACGTAGCGGGCGTCGTCGCGGAGGTATTGCTCACTATGTAAACGACAACTGTGAAATTTCTTCTGTTGATGCATCTTTTGTACATGCCGAATCTATGATGGTCAAAGTTTGTAAGAGGTCATTTTCTGTCCATATCTTATCAATTTATCGACCACCCTCATGCAGCCCTTCACGGTTTCTGGTTGAGCTTGAGGAAGCTCTACTACAGTGGAGCTCAGTGGACCAATTTAGCTCGATCGGAAACTTGAATATCAATATTTTATTCCCTTAAAAAGTGACCGTTTGTGATTATTTATCTACGTTGTCCACCTATGGTGCGGAATGTACAATTGGAGCTCCTACTAGAGCGGAATTAGTTAATAGTTGCCTAGTGCAATCTTGTTTGGATCGCATTGCGGTCAGAGCCCCCAGCTGTTCATTTAGGTCATGTACTATTCTACAACGGTTGGCGGACCACTATTTTGTAGCATGCAGTCTTGTTTTACCAGACGCGTCTGGAACGCCATCGGTGGAAACTGCATCTGGGCCACGTAACTGCCTTGTCCCCACTGTTAATCAATCCAAGCTTGATAACCTTATCGTTTCGTTTGACTGGGCATTCTAACCAAAGAAGATTCTTTGGGCAAAGTGTATGAAAGGTTCTGTAAGCGACTGAAAAAATGTGAATTACGTTGCACACGCCTGATAGCTAAGCCGATAAGAAAGGGTCATTCCTGGATGAACACGGAAATTCTTGCTTCAATTTCGTATCGAGGCAACTTGTGGGAATGCTGCAAAAGAAATCCCAGAAACCTAGCACTGCGATTAGAACACAAGTCGGCAAGAAATCAAGTTGTTGCTCTTCTGCGTGGCACCAAACGCAGTTACTTTTTCAATAAATTCCAACAATCTTCAAATAATGTAAGCAAAACTTGGTCTTTGGTAAATAATCTCAGAGGAGTGAGTTCCAGTAACCGGTCTGTTTTCGGTGCTTTTCAGCAACTTCCCACAGAAGTGGCTGATGCTTTCAACAGGCACTTTGTTAAAGCGTCCCAGAGGGCTGTCTCTCTATCCACAAACACTCGGCCGTTAGGGCATTCCGTATCTGCGTTCGCTTTTCTTCCGAGAATTTTGAAGGGTGATCTGGAAGAAATTATTTTCAGTTTCCGTCCTAACAAGCCCACTGGATGTGATGTTATTTCTTTACACACCATCAGAAGGAATTTCATTGCGCTGTCAGATATTATCCTGCATATCCTGAATGGCTTTTTGGAAGGCGACGAAATTCCAGAATGCTTAAATACTGCAGTTGTTGTACCACTACACAAGTCAGGGAAGAAAGATAGTATTGAAAACTATCGGCCAATTTCTGTATTGCCGATTATTGCTCAGGTCTTAGAAAAATCTCTTTTCCACACTATGTCTTCTTTTCTTTACAAATTTTCTATCCTGACCAAGCGACAGTTTGGCTTTATTTCAGGGCGTGGTACTGTGGCACTGCTTGAGGAATTTTCAGATGAACTGTTCTCGGCATTTGATCAGAATCTTTTCACATGTGCGCTATTTTAGATGTAGCGAAAGCGTTTGACACCCTGAATCATCAAATCTTGTTAAGTAAACTGCATTTTTGGGGATTCGTGGGCCTTTTTACAAAGTTCTCGAAAATTACTTGAGCAACAGATTTCAGGTGGTCTCTACCTGAAACCGTATTTAGTTCTAAGCTGTCGGTAAAAGCTGGAGTTCCTCAGGGGTCCATTTTGTCGCCATTGTTGTTTAATATCTTTGTTAACGACTTCCCTTTGGCAATATCGAAATGTTCAGTATTCCAGTATGCTGACGACACTGTATTATTAGCGAAACACCTTTCTTATAAAACGTCCACTGAAATGTTGCAAAATGACGTGTACAAGGCAATGCTTTGGTTCTCTAATAATGGAATTGTTGTAAATGCCCAAAAAACAAAACTTGTTTGTTTTCGCTCCCCACTTAAGACTACTGTTATTAAGATGCCTCTCTACTTGCATGAGTCGGACTGTGTTCATTGTAAATGTGCGCCTATTCCATACGTGGATTGTGTGAAATATCTCGGAATCTATTTCGATGGTAATTTATCGTGGCAACATCACTTATCGCTTATTTGTTCTAAACTGAGGTCAGTAGCGTGGCTGTTATTTAATGTCAAAAGTATTGCACCCTTGTCTGTAAAAAAGATTATAGCAGAGGCACTAGGTTACAGTGCGTTGAGGTACGGCATTACAGTCTTTGGCTTTTGTTCGGATCGTTGGAGATGCAGGGTTGACCGGATTATAAAAAACATTCTTAAAAATGTTGCGTACAATTCCCCAACAGTAACATCTGCAAACATCTTCCGTGAACTTGGTCTACCAAACTTCCATTCATTGGTAGTACAAACAGTTGTTGTTAAACATTTCTGGAATTCCGCTTTCAAACAAAAAAGTGCCGCCGCAAGAAAGCTTAGAAAACATGTCCGTTATGTAGTTCCTCGTTCAGCCACAAGGTATGGCGCGGCCAGACGCTGTGCTTATGTACCTGACATATTTAACAAACTACCAGAAGAAATTTTTAACGCAACATCAAAAAGCACGCTCAAACACTTCTTAAAGCGGCTACAGAAATATTAACCTCTTGTGCATTTCTAATATTTTTCTCTTCAGGAGGAGGAGGAGATAAACTTTATTGAAAGGGGGAAGGGTAAAGAGGGACGTGGCTGAGGGTTAGGGCTCAAGTAAGGCCCTGGGCCTGCTTGGCCTTTTTCGCCCAGTCCACCAGTTCAAGTTGTCGGTCGACGTCCCCGGAACTGAGCCAGGCTGTCCAGTCAGTCTCGCTGCTGACGGGGGGATGAGAGAACGGGAGCGAGGTGCATTCCCACATTATGTGTGTGAGTGTTCCTGTTTCTGAACAGAGCCTACATTTGTCGCTTTCCCTGCGCCCTGTGATTTTGTTAATGTATTTTGGGTGTGGGTATGTATTTGTCTGAAGTCGCCGAAACGCGACCGCTTGCGTTTTGTCGAGTTGCTTGGCCGGTGGTGGGAGCGCGCGACGCCTCAAGCGATACCGATGGGCTATTTCATAATAAGTCTCGCGGGGTCCCTCGTGTCTCTCCTCCTCATTCACGCTGTCCGCATCCGCGGACGAGGCTCGGCGCGCGAGATCTCGAGCCAAACTGTCAGCCGACGTGTTGCCGGGCACAGCCGCGTGAGCGGGGGTCCACACGAGGGTTTTCAAGCCGCTTAGGGGGCGTCGTGTGAGGACATGGTACGCCTGTTTGCAAATTATACCACGGACGAAATTGCCGATGGCCTGCTTGCTGTCGCTGATGACGGTATTCGCTTCCGCATGCGTGGCCATGGCAATCGCGGTTTCCTCCGCTTCCACCACTCGGCCAGCCGTGATACTTTTGTGATATTTAGATAACCAAATGTTATCTTGTTCTTTTCAATTTTTTGCCTTTTGTTTCATATTTTTTTATTCATGTGTTTTTTTCTTCATTTCTCATCAATTTATGTATATTTTTTTTGCTTTGTCTATCACATTCATTGGCATGGTCCTACAAGCCAACTGAGGCTTAGACCGGCCTGCTTGTGTTGTTTTGTATATTTTGTGGCAATAATAATAATTATTATTATTATTATTATTATTATTATTATTATTATTATTATTATTATTATTATTATTATTATTATTATTATTATATCGGGGATCACCTGAGAAAAAAATAGCCAGTGTCGCCAGAAGGGCGAAGCACTGTCAGCCACAGCTAGGTCTGTTGTTGCGCTTGTAATCTTTGAACTGTAACTTGAAATCAACCTTCAAATCTAACTATGCCCGTATGCGACTTGCGCGGGAGCGCCTAAAGCTCTGGCACCTTTAAATGCTTCAACACGTCATGTATGGCCCGTAATCGCATCGCGCAGACGCCACTGCGCTGCCCATAATTAGCAGTGCCAATGAAATCGCATAATTTTCAGAGTGTGAGTACAATTCATTTTTTTTTCGATTTTTATTAGTAAGATATATAATAAAAGGCATACGATATGAATGAATGTTTTCACCACTTTTGTTTGCGTGCGGCGATTCGAAAAGATTTTGAGGAATAATTCAATCATTAACATAGACCTGGTTGCAGTAACCTTGTGGTTGAATGACATAGCATCTAGCTCACATATACGACCCATATATAGCATACTTATACATAAATATATATGAAACGTCACGGTAATGGCGGCGCCGAAAATTCACCTAGTATCCGATTACTATCGCAACAAAAGCGCCTGTAAGGCGGTCACCCATAGTGCCGGTTCACTTGTACCTCACGACACTTCTAAACACTGTCCTGTTTACTAACCTTACATCTGGCCAGGCAGCTGGTCCTGTTCGCTATAAACCTACTCAATAATACCTAAATAACCTAACTGCAACAAATATATGTCATCAAGAGCACAAGTCTGTTATTAAAGCAGGCCTTTCTACACCTTCTATGCCTACTTTCCTAATCATCTGATTGGCGTAAGGAGGCCAAGTATTGCCACCTTGCTGATTTTCGCGATGAGTGCGTGACGTGCCTATGTGAGACAGATTTTCAGTGGAGCCCGGCGAAAGGTATATTTGTGTTAAAATAAGAGAACGGGTGCATTAAGCTGAAGCAAGCTCCGCACCGTTACTCAGCTACCATTAATTTCACGTAGTCTTCAAAGAGTGGTCAGTGTCCCTGTACTTACCGATGTTTGCAGTGGGCTTCAGCTTGGAACCAAAATTTACGAATATATAGGACTGCAGTAATCCTTTTAATGTTGCTGCTGCTTTACTGCTAACAATACTCAGGCTCGTTCGTCTTAATTATAAAGCTTTAAGTACAGCTGCACCATTTCATCTCTCCCCATCACACACATGGCTTACTTCGGCAAGAGAACCGACAATAGAGCGTGAAATGATGAGACGGTCTACGCATGCTTAATTCTAATGCAGCAAAACCTAATGAAACTGTTATTATTCTCGAAAAAATCTTTGGCGCATTTTCTCAAGATTTAGCTTCGAGTAGCGGTGGTTCTCGCATACGAGTGTGTGATTTTACAATAAATTTTGCGATTTCATCCGTGTAGAATTTAAGATCACAATATTGTTTTCTTAACAAAACATATTTACGAAATTATAATTGTTTACCTAGTAATATTCACAGCTGAGTTTATGTTCAGATAATATAAAGTGCGGCTTATCTTCTTTAAACGATCTCATTGATGAAAAAACACGTAACAGGTATACCGTGAAGGCAATTTTGGCGACATAAATTGGACGCTGATGCGTAGTCAACGCTAAGTCGCCTTAAAAGGGCAATTTCACCATGAGTAAGGAGTGGTTCTTGAAAGAGCGATAAAATATTTGATGTCAGCATGAATCGGGAGTTCACGATAGAGAATGTTCTAGCACCTTATGACATTTACACTAAATAAATAATATCTTCATCTACTTCGCATCTTCGCATCTACGTAGAGCAATAGGCAACGCAACCTGCCAGCAGTTTCTAACTGAAGATAGTGGAAATGCGAACTAGTGGCCGTTCTTACATACAAAACATAAATTTAGTGAAAGTTTCAGAAACGCAATTTTTATTGTTATTAGTGCTTTATCACAGAATGTACAGAAATAAAACACGCAGACACGAACGGAACAAAACGGAACAAGCGCTAACTTCCGAATAACCTTCAGTGTAAGATGTTCTGAACATAAAGAGCAAAGCAGATAAAAGGAATGAAGGAACATAACTAATACCCTTATCGTTCCAACACGTTTGAGTTACTAAGCGCTTGGTACCAGCTTCCCTCCAGAAAGCTTATTTTTTTGGGAGAAAACGAAAGAGATGGTGAGCTGACGCACTCACAATCATCACTATGGATTACTGCAGCTTCCAAAATGTCGGGGGTGCAGCTATCTTTGTGTCTCAACAAGACTGCAATGTTGTCAAGATACGCAGCACAGCCAGAGTCACGGCAGTGTCCCTGTCCACCCATCGTCACGTTGCTGCTGTGCTCCTCTACCCCCTCGTTTAGGCGTCGCTCCGTCTGTCTGTCCTGCTTTCGTTCTGCCACAGATAGCGGTATTCGATACACAACACCTTCGGCACATGCGTTGAATTTTGTTCTTGAGCTTCTCGCGATCGCCATCATCGAATTCTATTGATGTCAAAGCACCATGTGGCCCATTGGACGAAAAAGCCGGCGTCTGTAGCAGCGAAACGGCTCTCAAATTGTGATTGGCTGCGACGCCACGTCGCTTGCGTGCCTCGATGGGGCAGAGCGGGCGAAAGGGAATGCCTGCTGCATTGCTGACGCGGCAGGTGTTGCTTGAGGGGAGAGGGTATCGCCGGGAGGCCAAGTCACCATCGCTCTCGGAAGTCTGTGTGATACCCCTGTCACACGGCACGTGTACTGTCATTCGCAGCGAATGAGATTGCATCTTAATGCCATTTTTGTTGCTTTACACGGGCATAGTGAATGACATCGACAGATAATGGCATTCGCCCATTGAACGAGTTTCCCGAACTCATGCAAGTGCGACTTGTCTAATCTCGACGACAGGCGCTTGGCAAAAAATTACGAAATCGATAAGCTATCATTAATTAAAGGACTATATAGCGCAAATAACAGGAACACAGACAGAGAAGACGACAGGACGAGCGCTAACGACGACAAGACGACAGGTTATCGCTCGTCCTGTCTTCTTCTCTGTCTGTGTCCCTGTTATTTGCTCTAGCCCTTTAATTAATGATGACACACCAACTAGCCCAGCTTTCTGCCTTGATCGATAAGCTAGAACGAAATGCTATCAGAGTAAAGGTTTTCGTAATTGCTGTTGTGAATTCTTTAAATGATTTTATGACGTACAACACGATAGTTGAAGTAGTTTGTGTTTACATGTTTACATGCATGTACATGTACAGAAAGAAAGCAACAAAATCCCAGTTATGAAAGAAAGGCGTCAGGCAGGGAGATACGATCTCTCCAATGCTATTCACAGCGTGTCTACAAGAGGTATTCAGATACCTGGATTGGGAAGAATTGGGAATCAGAGTTAATGGAGAATACCTTAGTAACTTGCGAATCGCTGATGATATTGCCTTGCTTAGTAAGTCAGGGGACCAACTGCAATGCATGCTCACTGACCTGGAGATGCAAAGCCGAAGGGTGGGTATAATAATTAATCTGCAGAAAACTAAAGTAATGTTTAACAATCTCGGAAGACAACAGCAGTTTACGATAGGTAGTGAGGCACTGGAAGTGGTAAGGGAATACATCAACTTAGGACAGGTAGTGACGGCGGATCCGGATCATCAGACTGAAATAAGCAGAAGAAAAAGAATGGGCTCGGGTGCGTTTGGCAGGCATTCTCAGATCATTAACAGCAGGTTGTCATTATCCCTCAAGAGAAAAGTTTATAACAGCTGTGTCTTACCAGTACTCACGTGCGGGGCAGAAACCTGGAGGCTTACGAAAATGGTTCTACTTAAATTGAGGACGACGCAACGAGCTATGGAAAGAATAATGATAGGTGTAACGTTAAGGGATAAGAAAAGGCTGATTGGGTGAGGGAACAATCGCGAGTTAATTATATCTTAGTTGAAATCAAGAAAAAGGAAGGGGGGGGGCATGGGCAGGACACGTAATGAGGAGGGAAGATAACCGATGGTCATTAAGAGTTAAGGAATGGATTGCAAGGGAAGGGAAGCGTAGCAGAGGGCGGAAGAAAGTTAGGCGGGCGGATGAGTTTAAGAAGTTTGCAGGGATAACATGGCCACAATTAGTACATGACCGGAGTGGTAGGAGAAGTATGGGAGAGGCCTTTGCCCTGCAATGGGCGTAACCAGGCTGATGATGATGATGATGACATGTACATTTACATGTACATGTTACATGTTTACAAACACTTGTATGCTTTTTTATTCTGCATATTGTTTTCAAAGTAGTGCCGCGCTAAAGCCTATCCACCAACCACGAAAGTCAAATCTGCAGCTTCGCCAGCGGAGAATAGGAAGCGAAAAGCGCACTGGACCGACGAGAAGACGTGGGCGCTTCTGAATATGTGAGAGGACCACAAAGACCCGCGCAGGGCGAAGCGCAACCTGAAAGTACATATGTCGATTGCATGCCGTGTAACTGCGTGTGCAAGGTGCCGATAAATATCGCCATCAATTGCGAATGACATTTTGTATAACCGTGTAGGCAGGGAACGCAAGACTGCAATGACATTCGGTATGAATGTCACTTACTGTGAATGGCATTATACGTGCCGCGTGACAGAGGTATTATCCACGTTGTCTTTTTCCGCGCAAGCTTCTGCCTGCTTTTTAACTTCGGCTCGGTAATCGCTCTAACAAAATGAATCTATAAAGAACAGAATAAATTCGAAAGGAAAAACGTTGGTGGTAATCAGTTTCGAACCTACGACCCCACGCTCAAAAGAGGAGTGACTTAGCCACTGGGTTCAAACCATCGCCTTCTAGATAGCAGGCCTGTGCAGCCTGCTTGATGACATCATGCTACATGGAGCGAAATTTCTGTTGCCAAGCCCGGCGGGGCGAAAGCGGTGACGTCAATATGGCCGTGGCTTGCTCAGGATCGTCCCCTTTATGTTATATCACAGCCGGGCAAGGAAGCCTGACGCCATCTATCGAAGAACACTTTTACGAATGACGTAATCCTACTTTGCATGACGAACCTTGCGTGCTACCTTGCAACACGCAGTCCGACCTGATGGACCATGGAGATTAAGCAGCCACCAGAGAGAACGATGGTTCTCACCACGGTGAAGGGGCTCCCAGACAGGTATGACGGGAAGCTCTGCACTGCAAAAATCACTGGAAGGCATTGTTGCTCTGTGAAGGTGCAGTTGCGCTCGGACTTGCTCTCTGAGCGACTCGCATAGGTAACGACGTGTTCTTTGGTAGCAACGTGCTGAATAAGGGCAGCGCCGACTCCAATATCGCTAGCGTCCTCGTGAACTTCTGTGGAAGCCGCACGGTCTAAGCGTCAGAGAATGGGATGGGATGTCAGAAGAAACTTCTGTTCACGAAACTGGCCTCGCATTCAGGAGTCAATTCAAAGAAAGCTCCCTTCGGAAGCAGGCATGTCAGTGGATAAGCGACATTGGCAAATCTACGAATAAACGGGCGGAAGTGTGAGCGAAGGCCCAGGAAACTTCGTAGCTCTTCTACTGAGCACTGTTGTTCGAAGGCTTCAACAGCAGCAGTCTTCGCAGGATGGGGTCTTATGCCGTCCATATCCACAATATGTCCCCGAGCCAGTGTTTGGCGCTCTCCAAAAATGGCATTTCTTCGAGTTGGGCATCAAAACCTCTTTTCCCAAGCCGTTCATCCCAAGATCGTGACCTGCTTCGTGCTCACTGCACGTGCGCCCGAAAATCACTACATCATCTAAATAGCACATACACAATTCCCCCTTCAAACTACGCCGTACGTTGTCCATGAAGCACTCGAAAGTTGCAGGCGCATTACAGAGCCGAACGGCATCATATTAAATTGAAAGAGTCCTTCTGATGCTACAACTGCCGTTTTCTCTCTCTCCGCTTTACGAATAGGAAACTGCCAGTTACCCGAACTCAAGTCAACAGACGAAAACTAAGATTCTGATGAAAGGCAGTCAATAGCATCGTCAATAAGTGGAAGAGGATACACGTCCTTTTTAGTGATGGTGTAGAGGCGCCAGTAACCAAGACAAAATCGCCGTGTACCATTTTTCTTTTTAACGAGAATCGCTGCAGCTGGCCACGGACTACATTATTCGCGGGTTACATGCTTATTTAGCGTTTCGCAGACTTGGTCGTTATCCCCTAGCGTTCCGATGGCGCGACTCTGTACTGCTTCTGTCGTAAAGATTAGGCAGGTCCCGTACCTGTACTCTGGTGTGTATGAGAAGAAGGAAACGATGGTTGCCCCTCTCGCTATGAAAAGTCATAAAGTGAAGCATGTTTTAGCACAGTATTACCCACTCCATGACGCTGCTTAGTTCTTAGCGACTTGTTCACCATAGTCAGTATTAAGGAGCTCGCAGCACGGCATGCATTAACGGAATGTCGTTCAACCATACAGAAAGGTTGATTGTACTCCGCATATTTCTCAATCAGCTGATCGGTGACATGACCGTAGTCAATTGTAGAATATCTCCTCGTCAAGCCAGCCTGTTCTCTTCGTTGACTGAAGTGAAATGTTGCCCTGATTCCACTTGAAATTATCTTGGTAAATCATACAATGGGGGGGGGGGGGGGGGGTGAAAGCAAGGTAACGGGCCTATTTTTTTCAATTCAATAATGTTTCTCGTCTTATAGATCAGAATACTATTGGAATTCTTCTAGCTTTCTAGTACACTTGAAGTTTTGAGGCATCGCGTAGAGAACTTTTCATCGGCATAGATGTGAAGAGCGCGCTATAGGACACCATGCTCCTCTGGCTTGCACTAGCCCGCACGGCGCTACTTCAGTGTATGGCCGTCGCCTGCTACGGAACAATTTGGAGGTGTTTCTTTTAGCTTATTCTCCGAAAAATCTACGCCATGTCAGTTCATACAAGGTCGTCGGGGAACCACTGTGTAGTTTAC
The DNA here is from genome assembly GCF_050947875.1 of Dermacentor variabilis. NCBI lineage: Eukaryota > Metazoa > Arthropoda > Arachnida > Ixodida > Ixodidae > Dermacentor > Dermacentor variabilis. The sequence continues at coordinate 179,492,674 of NC_134570.1, read as the reverse complement.
GCAATTGCTGTATAAAGGTGTATAGGGGTCGCATTTCTTTTAAATATCGGTTGTGAATATTTATGTTGCGGCCCATAGTCAAATTATGCAGAAACCGGCGACGATGATTGTCAGTTAGGGGAATAGCAGAACACTTCTATTAACCTGTTCGCTGTATTATAGACAAAGGTAGTGCTTGAAATCGTGCATTTCTCACAGTGATAACATTCAGAGAGCGTTTGATGTTTCACTGCGCAATTCCTTTGAGAGAAGGGCCGTTAACGAATACGCCAGTAACGGTAGTATACTTGGTTATACATATCAGTCAATCGTCATCTGTGCGTCGTCTACAATGGCGCGAGTGCCAGTGTAGAAAGGCGATTTCCATCTTTCTGGCCCTCAGCCGCCACTGGGAGCAAGGGCGGCGTGAAAAGAGGAGGACTGTCTTTGCCAAGCGGTAAACTACCGTGTTGATTTAAAACTTCAGACGTCCTAAAGCTCTCATGCGATAGCACGTGGGTTTCAAACAGGGAAAGTTTTAGCCTGCTCGGTATACCGGTAACCCGCCGTGGTTGCTCAGTGGCTATGGTGTTGGGCTGCTGAGCACGAGGTCGCGGGATCGAATCGCGGCCATGGCGGCCGCATTTCGATGGGGGCGAAATGCGAAAACACCGGTGTACTTAGATTTAGGTGCACGTTAAAGAACCCCAGGTGGTCAAAATTTCCGGAGTCCTCCACTACGGCGTGCCTCATAATCAGAAAGTGATTTTGGCACGTAAAACCCCATAATCTAATCTAATACCGGTAAGCTAAGGTAAACTAGGCGTTTTGCCGGATGGGCGCAAGCGTACACGTGAGCGGCCAGAGAGGTGCAGCCGCGCGGGAGCGTGGATTTCAACCTACCACAGAGGAGCTAGTATTGCAGTAAGCAAGTGTATTTTACTTCACATCACGTGCAATTTATTGCAGGGACGCATTCGTGTCACCATTCCCCGCTGCTGAAAATATGCACCTTCCATGTTACACCTGTGCCTTTCGCTTTGCTCCAAAAACTGTTCGATTTTCGCACCTCGGCCGCACAACGGAGACAGTTTGGAAGGCCAGAGGGGAAAATATCGCTAGTTAGCGCAAATCCTTCGGTGTCACAATAGCAGTGTATGTAGTGTAAGCTTTCGGCGTTCACATTTGTGACTTAGGACATACATGGCCAGACCTAATGCCTTCGATGGCATCGTCAGAAGCAAGCGAGCTCGATGCCAAGTAAGCCAAGAGCAGAGTTTCGTCGGTTAATTCGCCGCTTTGGATCAGCGCTGAATCGACCTTTCCCGTCTCTTGTTTCTCTGTAAACCTAACATTGCCTTGACTGAATGTGCGCGCGGTTAATTCCGCGCGAATGCGGTACGTGCTGGCATTACGGCGGTATGTGCCGGTGTCCGTGTCACGGCTGCACTCCAGCCCGTCCAGCCAATCTGTGCTACTGGTAATTTGTGTGTACCACCATGACCGGTTGTTAAATCTACGCAGCAACGAACCGACAAAGTACCCAGTGCCAGTGCTTTCTTTGAAAATAACGAGGTGAGCGGGACGACCAGGAGTTCGCTCGGCTATTGTACTTAGTTTGGACATTACGTTATTTTAGCCTTTTTAATGCGGCAATCGCGGTGAGCATGTTGCAAAGCGTCAGCTAAAACTTTGTAAAATCGGGTGAACAGCAACTACTTATAAGGTATTTCCTTTCTTTGTATACTTTTGGGCCCTTTCATATCAGTTTGATCCTTGTGTGGGGTACGTTCATCTGTGCATTTCATTAACCACTTAGAGGTTCATTATATAAGAATATTTGTAGTTCGTTTCTGGACAGTCAGGTGCGCAGAAAATAAGGTGCCTTGTTCTACTCCATACATGCTTACGTATTTCTATTTGAAGGTAGCGCTTGTCATTTCTAGTCATATGTTATTGTTCATCAAAATTAAAAACGTCGTTAATTTCTTTTTATGGTCATCGGGGTGTCAAAAAGTTTCAAGACTGTATTCGTTTTTTGAAGTCTTTCTGCCACTTAGTAATATCCTCTGGGCGTCTTTTTTCCGGATATATTAGAGCACCCTTTTGCAATTCGAGCTTGATTAATGGAATAGTGGCAATGCGGCGACACTAGACCTAGGTTTTAATGTTGGCAAAATAGTTAAATAGACGGGAACCATATCTAACAAGTGGGAGAGACGCCTTAAGCTTTCCGGCGACAAAGTCGCGTGTGCGGGGTGATCTATAACAGGGTGCATTGTCGTTGAAACGAATGTACTCCTCCTACGCCCAGATGTTGCCCTTTTCGCCAAATAGCGTAGGCGAGATGCCCTAAATCTCGGTAGCAAAACCCGCTCTTGATAGTGTGCCCATTCGGCATAAGTTCCCCGTGCACTACCACGAATGCCGAAAAACAGAAACATCGGACACTTTTGCCGGCTGCGAATATGTCTGTTCTTTTTTTATTTTTTGTCATGGAGACGTGGGGCTTTTCCACTGCGACAACTTTTGTCGCGCCTAAAGGTCATAGCTGTACGCCTAAATTTCATTCCTTGTTATAACCCTCGCCATAAAGGACGTGCGATTCGTGAGTATTTGATACAGTCTATTTCACTCTCTCCCAAAAATTTAAAACCTAGCTACTGGTCCCCCTTTGGCGCCATTGCATAAATTAAGCGTCAATCGCAGAAAGGAGTTCGACTCCTTCCGGCAAAGATATTTACTGGAAGTATTTGCAAACTGGCAGGCACACTGGGAGCGCTGAAACAGGATTTGCACAAATATATCCGCCGAGATTCTGACCCAGTAACCAGCAGCGACACCAAACCCGGCGGGGTAGGCAGAAAAGCTGTGCTTTAGCATCTTACTGTCATTCGGTTGTGACCGGTCGTAACCGAGCAAATGAGCACAACAGCGAAGGATGAAAGAGCAACGCGGAGTGCAGTGAGGAATGAAAGGCGGTGATAGCGAAGAGAGCGCGAGGAGGAAAGCAGAGGAGGAGAGAAAAGTGCAGTGGAAACATGGGGGGGAAAGCGGAGGAGAGCCTGGCGAAACCATGAGAAGAAAGGTGGAGTGTCGCAGAACATGTATTTTGCGACAATCGCAATGGGATGGCGCCGGAGTACCGCCCGTCATCTGCTCACTCCTTAATCTTCAGTCACTGCTCTTCGACGGCTAAAAAAAGAAATGTTACACTTTATCCCTCGACGCACCTGCATCTATCAGAAGTTTCTCGAATGTTATCGATAGTACTACAAGTTGGCTGTAGTCACCAAAGGCTGTAGGACGCAGCTCTTAGGCGCCCGTTCCTGCAGCGAGCGGCGGCGGCGTAACCGAGCGAACGAGCACAACGAGAGATGAAAATGCGAACGCGGAGCGGAAGGTGAAAGGACGCGAGCGGCGAACGGCGGAGACCAATGAGAGCGGCTCCTTCATTGACCTGCGCGCGGGAAACTGGTGTTATGCGTACACGCCCGACCACTCGTTTCGTACCATCTGCTCGCGTCAGCTCTCATTCGAGCTTGTTTGGTTTGGTATCATTCGGACTTGTTTCGATTGTCATGCTTTGTGAATTTTGTAATTTCACTATAAGCGGGACGCGAATTGCTTCGTGCCTTCTGGAAGCCACGCGATCGCGAGCGATTACACTGGAACATTCGACGAGTCATGTATGCAAAAAATGATGAGCCTTCCCCCTACCGGAAAATGGGGTAAGCGAAGCTTGTCCTGCGTGCACCTTACCTTCGTCACGGCTAAGTAGTCTACTGGTAACGGTGCCCGATCACTTCGGCCTCCCGCTCCCTTACCTCGGGATCTTCTTTTCGTTGCTGTCGGATTGCCTGCGCTCGGGCGGCTTTAACGGCTGGATCGGCGCGCCAACGGCTAGCCCTTTTATGGGCGAGTTCTCGTCGCCACTCGTCGAAGGCTGCCTGTTCTTCGGGGGAACCCACGAAGCACAGAACCTCTTAAAAACTTGGTATATGATAAGACAGAAAATAGAATTTCTTCTAAACATAACCTCAGCACTTGGAATATGTTAGTATATATTCTATCTGCGGCAAAACCCACTACTGGTGTCACTAGAGTCTGTTTTGGTAAACACATTCAGAATGTCTAACTCAAGAACTTTTCTAGATCTCTTTGTCTAAAAGTTCATAAATTGCCAAACGACGAATTAAAGGTGTGGTTACCGTCGGCCGTCGGCCGTCGGCGTTAGCGAATAAAAGACGCCACAGACAAATCGAACTCGTTGGAAGCAACATAAGTTAATTGGCTTTAATGTTAAATAATTTCACACCAGAACTTCAACAATCAAGGGCGTGTTATTGTTTTCCATACGGGGCGCGCACACGACGCGTGGAAACCATGCTATGGCAGCAGGTACACTGACAGCAGCAGGAGCGAAACGCCGGCTTTGCACAGAGGTGTCACAGAGCCACCGCGCTGCGATCACTTCGGCGGCACAATTCAAATTTGTCGGACATCTCATTATGTGCTGGAAACACTGGGAGGCAGGAAGTTTTAAAAAGCGGCCACTGCCGCCCGCAATGTCTCGGTCGTAGGTTCGTTATCCAGTTCTGCGTCATTCTAAGCCGTTCTGTACATTTATATACTGGATATTAACTGGAGTCATTTAGCTGTGCTGATGCTGTTTGCCGCACCGTTACTAGATTACTTCTTTCAGTTTGCAAACTCCGCCGGGATGCGGCGGCAAATGTGGCCCCCTTCGGTTCCCGCTCGCGAGATGGCGCTTCTGACACCATTGGCCTAGTGTTCCTGTATATGCTCCCGCAGGGAGCAGAGTTGCGCATACCTTTTCCGGCGCCGCTCGCACAGCTATTGGCCGAGCGCGAAAAATGACGTCAAATGATCCGCGCCGCTGCGAAGCCAACTTTACGAGCGCATCGCCGACTCATATGAACTCGTCGTTTCCGTCAGTGCCATCGCCATTGCAATCAGCGGACCGTCGATCGTGCGTTGAGAGGAGCAGCTGCGGGTTTCAGGTACGGTATTCGACGATGTGAAGTCAAGGACCTTGGTCAAGGACGAAACACATCGTACTGGCACTTGTATTGTGCCATTACGATGTCAAAAATGTGTTGTCAGATTACAGTCTGCACTGTGTGAATAATTACTCTGCAAGTTTGCCATCTTGATGTGATTAGTGCAATAAAAATAACCTGTTGTTACTCTTAATAGCTTGTTGCCTTTCCATTTCCTTTGAATTCTGCCCCCAAGGTTCCAAGAACCAGCACACTTGGCCTGCTGCCAGCAGCCGTTCATGCATTCCCTTGTATGAAATAAATTTGATCTAGAAGCTCTTGCATCTTGAATCTTTTTCTACTTGCAGATTTGCTGATACTATATAGCTGATTCGTCTGCGGTATGAATGAATCGTAAAAGTAAGCTTTGCTTAAAATGTGCGCATGTGAACATTTGAAATGCGCTTAAATCTGTGTCTGCACCGCATGTATCGAAAACGTGCAGCTGTTTCGAACGATGGTTAGTGATAAATGACGCTCTGTTAACGGTCACTGACATAACTGCAGGCACGATAGCTCTCTTGGCGACGGTCATTAATCGGCTGGTTTCGGCAGCCAATATGCGCTACGTGTCCAGCTTACGTGTGTGAAGTTTTAAACACTCTCTAAAACATTTCTTGCTTTCTGACAATGATAAGACAACTTCATATGCATGAAAATCATTGCACCGCCTTTTGTGGCAACGTACTGCGCGTTTGCGAGCGAACTTTGGAGCTGTTCGAGCCACGGGAGTATTTTATTTTGGGGAACTGAAGGCGGTCCTACCCCCTATTTGTACGTTCATGTGTGTGTTTGTATATGCGTGTTTACATAGGTACATACAAAGTTTCGGTTGGTTGGAAGCCCACCCCCTCCGACTGCACGAATGACTCATTCGAGTGTAGCCTGTATTAAGAATTGCCCTTCACTAAGCGCCTGCGAACAATTGGCGCTTGTAGCTCGCGACCACTAGAGAAAAAGGCGGAACAACGCGCGGCATTTGGCTCCTGCGCGCGCGAGGAGGGGCTTCGCTGCAGAGCTGGATCACGACGGCGGACCTATGCGCAACTCTGCTCCCTGCGGGAGCATATACAGGAACACTACATTGGCCTAAAACCCCTTAATCTCCCAAAGTAGCGCCATTCACTTCCCTCCTCCTCCGCTCGGCGCGGCCTCGACGGTGGCGCCGCCGGTGGTGGGCCTGCCGTAGCAGACGACGGCTAACACGCTACGGCAAGAAATCCGCGGAAAAGCTTGATCGAGCCCTGCGGAGCAGTTCTTTCAATACAGATGTTGCTTCGTCAGTCGGTAACTGGCCTTAAATATGTCGTGTTGGAATTGTGGAATAAATAGAGAAAAGTACTATTATTCAAGCCATATTTAAGGCGTAAAGTGCGCGCACGGTGAGAGTTCGTGTTGCTGAAACACGACGCAAGCACGCGGTGTGCTCAAACACGCGCGTAATTAACGAAGTTTCAGGTTTTGACAGCGTGAAAGTATGTGTAAGTGGTTTCGTAGGTTCATTTACGTACCTGCAGGATACTTTTGGTCGGCCGGCGCATGAGAAATTTCGACTTTCTGCGGTCAGCGATGCCTGGCAACAGGGCCACTTTTTTCATTGCGGGGTGCTTTGGTAATCGTGACGATATATTGTTTTTTTTTTACAAGTACTGCTCCAGGAGGGCACATGTAACGGCTAACGGAGGCTTCTGAGGAGCACGTGACATTACAATAAAGCAGGCGGCGCAGGGAGTGTTCGCATACAAAATCGGCTGTCCTCTATAGCGGACGGTCTATCTTATACTCCCTTGGCATGCACAGGCTTCGGCGAGCCCCATCCAGGCCTGGTTCTAGCTTTGGTGCTCTCGTTGCAGCTTTGGTGCCCTGGAGGCGCCATCAATAGTACGGAATAATGACACGCTGTTACAACTAGTAAATAAAATATATTGAAGAAATACAATCGCGCTGAGGTGCAAACTTCTAAAGCAGCGCTAGCGCGCCCGCGCGAGAATTCTGAAACGCCAACGAGGAATTTACCGGCCCACCTACGATTCTACGATCGAAGTGCACGTTAAACATCCCCTGGCGACCTAGATAATGTTATCCGGAGCCATGCACTACGACCTCCATCAGAGCTTTAGTCGCTTCGGTACGTTAAAAACGTTAATCACCACAGACCAAATCAATACATGCGGGCGTACATTCGAAGGTAAAAGACTGCATCCACAAGTCATAGCGAGCCTTGCAAAAGCGTCGAGAATGCGCTAACTTATGGTGGAGCTCAAAACACACCCCGAATAAAGTCGCTTCTATGTCACAGGCCAGCTGCAGATGCGTGCACTTTCACCGCAAAACGAAACCACGTGAAACAAAGAGAGCACATTCGAAAAAAAGAAAGTCAACTTGAACGCGCTAAAAACCACGCAGAGCATGAACACATACACTTTTTCGAAGCGGAAGGTGTCAACTAGGCTCAAAAGAAGAGGTTTTGTGGAGCCGTGGCACTTACTTCACGAAGCCGTGCGTTCTTTGCCACTTCCTTGAAGTCAACTCGCCCGATCCTGTGAATCCACACTTTTCTTTTTGCGTTGCGCCCGCCGGATGGCAAAGCAAAAAGCTTTTTGCCCTCGCTGTGTCTGTTGCGGCAACCGAAGGCGCAGCAGCACGGCATCGCAATTAAGTTCTCGGCCCTAACACATTCTATTACGCTAACGTATTCCGTCAGTCCGCCTGCCGTACTTTCGTCGCGCAGGCCCAACAATGGAGGTCGGAGCGCGCTGGAAAGAACAAAATATACAAAAGCGCGGCGCCTGCTTCCACGTGACACAGATTGGCCAATGGGGGAGCGGAGAAGGCTAGGGAGACAGGAGGCATGGCGGAGGAAGCGCCAGGGTGAGCGGGGTGGCGGAAAGATCTAAGAATGGCGCTACTTTTGAAAAATTGAGGGGCTTTACATTAGCCCGGTCGCATCATCGCTACGGAGCCTGCGCGCTTCGTTCAACGCAATTTACGCAGTCAGTCATGTGTAATGCATAAAATGACATGTTAGCGGTGAGCCACGTAAAATATGTATCTGATGCCGCCGAAAATACTGAAACCTAAGGCTTAGAACCACCCTTTGTTCCAGAACACTTAATGCTAGGATACGCGTTTATGAAATGCGAGATACTCAACTACTTCAGTGAGAGCTCGCCGTTCTTAAGGCTATAAAACACGAAAAATGACGAGAACAAAAACCACATTGAAAACAATTTATTGAATCAATGCAATAAAAATCAACTCGGAACCATATTCCGAGAGCCAGAGTTACAAGAGACGCGCTTTTTTGTTTGTTATAGCCAGCTTTTCCTTGCTTTGTAACCGATGGTTAAAATCTCTGGAGAAAAAGTGCATCCTTGTCACTATGACAAAGTTCAATATCTGGAATGTGATCTGCACAGCCCAAGCGAGCAAAGCTGCACTTATCGAGCTGTTCTAGCACCTTCCAGAAGATGTTTTCGCAGGCAACAGCCTCATCTAATGAGACAGAAACTGCATCATTGACAAGTTTCATCACACTCAACAACTTAGCTGTAGGATGTTTCATGCAGCCTCCCTTGAGACTTCTATAAGCCGTCAGATATGCATCACGGCAAACAACGGGCACTGGACTACTTATGTCTTCTAAGCACAGAAGGCATGATGTGTGCTTTTCAAATTTGTGCACAACATATCCACTCAAGTAGTAGACAATAGCATCGTCCACTTCCCCTCTGAAGTAGGAGTGATCGTCGTCCTGCTCTCCAGGGTTCCTGGCTGTTTCTGACGTCATCTCCAGTAGCTTTTCTTCTATGCGTTCACGCAAGGACGCATGTTTGGCGCGGTAAAACTCTCTCGTCCTCCTCAGTGTGTCCTGTACGCTGACAAGCACATTCCCTGGCGCACCTTGCACACTCCCACGCAAAGCAGTTTTTATCGGTGTGTACAAACGCAGAAGGCGGAATATTTGGGTGAAACTGACCACAGTATGGTGAGATTCATCCCCTCCGAACGAACGGACAAGTCCGAAGTGGCGCTGGAAAAGATACATGGTTTGTTAGGCCACAAGCAACTTCATCACTTCAACACTCATAAAGCAGCACCGGTCACATTATCACCTCAAGTGGGTCCTGGTTCAACTTTGCCGTCAAAACATAGCGTGCACCCTGATCAAGTAAGAACTCGATGATGTCAAGCGTTGACAACAAAGTAACACGCAAGGTCTCCGTGGTCAGTTGAGATGCAAAGAGCTTGAGACCTTTCTCCACGGCGTTCTTTTCTGTGACATTCAACATTTCCAAGAAGTCTTTGATGACCTGAAAGAATGAGGTAAAATGTCAGTAAATAAGCATCAACATGCATGAAAAGGTACTTTGGCTTGCCTGTATTTCCTTTGAGTGCCTTTTAATGCCTCTTTCAGGTAGCTTTATGTTCAAAGCATCAAACAGGTCATTAAGCAATTTGGTGAATGCTTCTGTTCCCCCAGAACCCATCATGCCTTCAGCGCCGCCTTCTCTGTATATGCGGATGCCAGTAGCTGTTCCACGGCTGAATAGCTGAAAAAAAGTGCATTTATAAATTAGTTAAAAAATAACCAAAAATACTAAGCGTTGTATTTCACGGTACCTGTGTAGCAAGTCGAACGCTCATCTTCTGGAGGTTGTCCGGGGCAACATGTGCTCTAGTCAGTTTTGGCACCACTCTCGTATGTTTGCTCTTTTCGGATTCATACAGCGCAACATAATGTGCAAAGTTGATCTGATGAGCTACAGCCTGAAAGAACCAAACAGTTTTCTGAACTCCATTGCAACTAAGTGCACATATTTCTTCTTACCATTCCATAGGTGTGCTTTTTCAAATGATTTCTGATGCATTTGACTATGTGTGGAACGTCACAGATAAAGAAGATCTTCTGCGAAGGCTCCCAGGGGTACTCGATGCTGTTGCATGGCGATATCATGTTTCCCGATATTCCCAGGTTCGTCCACATTGAGCGGTTATTACCTGCTCCATCACTTACGACAACAAGCACTGAAGCATTACGCTTGTGAAGCTGCACCACAGCACTTAACAGGAGCTGTGCAAGGATCCGTCCAGGTGCCGCACCTCTTGTGGCAAAAGATGCTATGGGTTGAACCCAGTTCTCAAAAAGCGGAACAAACATCAACACCAGTGCGTGGTCAGCAAGTTGGTCGGTGGTGGCATTTGTCACATCGCCATAATCAACAAAGCCATCCATCTTGTATGAGGTTTTGCTGAAAGCAACAGATTGCTTGAGCTTTACCTCATCGAGCAATAGAACACCGCACCTTCTGAGGTGGCTCTTCTCATGAAAATGCTCTCGGATACTCTTTAGCGATACCTCATTGAAACCGTACCTGCAGGGAATGCCACTAATAATCTGACGAAAGCGTGCTCTTGTAGGAAGTGGCAGAAGCTGCATATCAGATAACAGTTTGTAAGCTTTTGGGCTTGAAATCTGCAGCAGAAGGCATGTCATTAATCACTCTTCTGTGTACCGCCTCCATTTTTCGATTTTGCCTTTGGTGCCTGAAAAGCAGTCCTGAAAGCGAGCTGCTGTTTATCTGGAAGAATGTCAAGTGCAAGTTCCACTCACTCTTTTGTAACATACTGAAGTCTTTTTTTTCATGGTGGTTACTTCTTTCTTCATCTTTTCTCTCTGCATAGTTGCTCTTAATGCCTTTCGACGCAGGGAGTTCACTTTAGTGCTCCTATATTTCAACCTGTTGCTTGTCTTGCGACGCCGTGAAAAGAGCTTGTGCAAACTCCGGCATTCGTGGCATGTTGCAGTTAGAGACAGAATTGTGCATGATTTGCAATGCCATGTTTCACCATTTTTAATGGCCACAGCTGATGACAAGACACAGGGGTAATTATCAGCAGGGCAACCTTCATAAAACTTCAGCCTTTCAATACATGAAAGTAGCAACTTTAGGTCGTCACATGATTTCAGTTCAATGCTCGCATCAGAAGCATACACAGCCGATTGCACACATTGCCCCTTGGCACTGACAGAGGCGGTCATGTCTCTCGACACTAACACAGCCCTGTCGATTGCTGGAAGGTCTTCTCTCATTACCAGCTTGTACATCACGATTGTAGTGCCAACCACCTCAAGTAACCAACCCTGCAACCGTTGGCCTGCTGCTGCCATGCCACACAACTCATTGAAAAGCAGTATGTCGTTCTCCTGCACAACATTGCTGTTGTTGCAACTTAACGCATTTTCGAAGTGCGCGCACCTTTTATCGCCTCATCTGGCGATCCTTCGGGTTCGGACTATCTCTACTAACACGTGCTCCTTTCTATCTTCCTGCCACTCGGCTACTTATAAATACGCTCTACACCTTTGAATAAACGTTCATTTTGTTCTACTGACTACGCTGAGGCTTCACTGGTCTGGCGTTATTGCGAGCACGCCATGGCTATGCTACAGTGGCGACGAAGATGGACATCGCCCATGCAGTGAAAGTCGACGCTGAACCGGAACCCACGCAGAACCGAGAAACCAAGGTCATCATGGCTCACCAACTTCCCGACTTCGAAGAAGGCAAAGATAAGTGGAAGCCGTACCTTATTAAAGTAGAAGCATACTTCGAAGCGAATGCGATTGAAGACTCGACTAAGAAAAGAGCATTGCTTGTTGCTGCGTTAAATACGCATACGATCCAAGTGCTGGCAGGGAAGGTGGCTCCACGCAAGCCAAATGCATTGACGTATGAAGAAGTCGTCGAAGTTTTGAGTGAGCACTACAGTCCCAAAAGACACGAAATCACCGAAAGCTACAAGTTCTTCAGTCGTTGTCAAGCGGAGGGCGAGCCTGTTAATGAATTCCTGGTAGACATTCGCCGAATAGCTGACAATTGCAATTTTGGCAGTGCTTTGGATCGCATGCTTCGAGATCGCATTGTTTGTGGAATATGGTCAGGTGCCCTGCAGAAGCAGCTACTGGCACAGCGAGAATTAACGCTACAAGACGCTGAAGCGATGGCCCTTGCAGCTGAGGCTGCGGATAGTGATGTAAAAGAGATGATCGGACCAGCAACGACACCCGTGTTAAAAGTACAGGCGTATCGGAAAGAAACTCTAGTGGATGAGAGGAGGGCTGCCACACGTCAAGAATGCGCAAGGTGCGGTAGTACAAAACATAATGACGCGTGTTGCTCCTGGTCTAACGCTCGCTGTTACCGCTGTGGACGACGTGGTCACCTTGCAAGGACATGTCGAAGTCGCGGGGCTAGAGAACAAGGCACGGCAAGGACAGCCCAAACTAACACCCTCTTGGGGACGGAAGCCTCAGCCGACAAGGAATCCGAAGCCACCCACATTTGGACTTTGGTATCCCAACGAAAAAGCTGTCTGGAACCGCCGATCCGCCGAACGTTTGATTGGTGCGGTGTGCAGCTGAGCATGGAAGTTGATACCGGGTCGCCCGTTTGTGTCATCCCGCGTGAACTATATTATAAGCACCGTGAGCAATGGCCGAAACTGAAACCGTCCAGTCTCAATTTATCTTGCTACACAGGACGCCTTCCAGTACTTGGGGAGCTTGCGCTCCAGGTTTGTCATAAAGGGGTGACAGTGGAGTGTGCGCTGACAGTCTTGGACTGTGCGGGACCAAGCCTCTGCGGTCGCGATTTAATCCAGCGGCTGAACAGCGCAGGTGCTCCAGTGGTTAGTTTTGTAGAGAACTCGGCGGCAACAAATGACTCGAGCGAATCCAGCGTGAACAGCATATTCAATGACTACAACGACGTGTTCTCCGAGGAACTGGGGCTAATCAAGGGTCCTCCAGCCAGCCTGCACATGAAGGAAGGCGCCGTACCCAAGTTCTGCAAGGCCAGACCCATTCCATACGCGCTACGCGAGCGAGTGTCACTCGAGCTAGACCGTTTAGTTTCTGTGGGCGTGCTGTCGCCGGTGGCACTCTGAATGGGCAACGCCCATAGTCGTAGTGCTTAAGAAAGACGGCGCAGTAAGAATCTGCGGGGATTTCAAGGCCACAGTAAATCCAGCGTGTGCAACTGAGCAATACCCATTGCCAATCATTGAGGATATGTTTGCCCGATTACACGATGGGGACTATTTCAGCACTTTGGATTTACGGGATGCATACAATCAAGTGGCGCTAAACGATAACGCGAAGAAAGTTTGCGTCATTAATACGCCAAAAGGGCTATTTTGCTACAATCGACTTCCTTTCGGTATAGCCTCAGCGCCCGCAATATTCCAAAGGAAAATGGATGAGGTATTGGCTGGCCTTCCAGGAGCACAGGCTTATCTTGACGATGTGCTCATTTCCGAAAAAGCGAGTGACGGCGGCGAAAGGCTGAAAAACGTCTTACAGCGCTTCCGAGAGCGCGGTGTAAAGCTAAGGTTCGATAAATGCAACTTGCGCAGCCCAGCAGTAACTTATCTAGGCCATCGGATCGATCGTGATGGACTTCATCCGACAGAAAAAAACCTTGACGCTATCATGAAGGCACCGAGCCCCTGTAATGTCAGTGAGCTTCGTTCATTCTTGGGTATGATTATTTTTTACGCGCGGTTTCTGCCGAACATGTCAACCACACTTGGCCCATTGTATCAACTGCTTGAAAAGAACGCACGCTGGCAATGGAAACAGCCGCAAGAGCACGCGTTTGATCTTGCCAAGCAAAGCCTTAAAACAGCCAAGGTTCTAGTTCATTTCGACCCTTCGAAGGAACTTAAACTTGAGTGTGACGCGTCTCCGTACGGTGTGGGAGCTGTCTTGTTTCACACGACCGGTAACGTTCACAGGCCCATTGGGTTCCGCTCGCGAACATTAACGCAGGCGGAGCGCAACTATTCGCAGCTCGAGCGAGAGGCACTGGCACTGGTATTCGGCGTCACGAAATTCCGCGACTACCTTCTAGGTCGGGAATTTACCTTAGTGACTGACCACCAGCCATTGTTGGGCCTGCTGAAATCGGACAAGCAGACGCCCACAATGGCCGCCGCACGGATACAACGTTGGGCACTCCACCTGGGGGCCTACCGCTACCGGCTACAGTATGCACCAGGACGACAGATGCTGAACGCTGACGCCCTCAGCAGACTTCCGCAAAGATCTTCGGAATCTGACGATGACGGTGAGCCGCCCGAATATGTGCTGTCGCTAAACCAGCTGAACAATGGCACCATAACAACGCGTGAGCTGAAAGCATTAACGGCTTTTGACCCTGTCCTGGTCGAGGTCAAACGGTACATATTACTTGGGTGGCCCAGAAACGCAAACGGAATGGCCCGGGCCGTACTGCCGTTTTTTGACCGCAAGCTCGAATTATCCGTAGCACATGAACTGGTGTACTGGGGTAATAGGGTCATAATACCGACCGAAGCTAGGGAGCGAGTGCTGCATCTTCTACATGAAACGCACCAGGGTTCACCGGCAATGAAATCTGTCGCTCGTTCTTTGTTCTGGTGGCCAGGCCTCGACAAAAATATTGAAGACGTGTCTGCACAATGCCAGTACTGTGTGCAAAATCTGCCGATGCCAACTGCAGCTCCCGTCGTTAACTGGCCTGAAACAGGCGAAAGGTGGTCCCGTATTCACATGGACTACGCGGGTCCGATCTGCGGAAAAATGATACTCGTAGTAGTCGACGCACACACCAAATGGCTCGAAGCAATACCTTTGTCACATGCCTCAACGCAGACTACCATTGACTGTCTGCGTGGCATTTTCAGCAGGTTTGGAATACCGCGCACGATCGTTTCTGACAACGGGACCCCATTTGCCAGTCAAGACTTCGCGTTGTTCGTGGCAAACAACATTGTGCACCTTCGATGCGCTCCATACCATCCCCAGTCTAATGGTGCGGCGGAAAGGGCAGTGCGAACGATAAAAGATGGTCTTCGAAAAATGACGAAAGGAAAACTGGAAGAGAACCTAGTACGGTTGCTATTTAACCGCGTTTACCGGAGGACTCCGCGAAAATCGGGTAAATCCCCAGCAGAGCTCCTTTTGGGCTATCAAATACGCTCACGCTTGGACACATGCTTTCCTCCAGCACTTGCAGGGCCAAAAGAGGACCAAGATGACTGGCTGCCGCTACCTGCAAGTGAAGTGTATACCCGCAATTACGGTGTGGGGAGCAAGTGGACGCCCGGTCATGTGAAGGCGACGTCGGGAGCGAGAATGGTGACCGTGGAAACATCAGACGGAGTCATCCAGCGGCACGTGGACCAGGTCCGCCCTCGACAGGAAGTACCAGGCGTCAAACCGACAGTAACTACAACCACCACACATCGCAGTGAGCCGGACCAAGCAACACAACTACAGCATCCAGAAACGGTGAATCCGGATGAAGGCATAACCGCTCGGCGCATTCCAAATGGCACCCGTTCTCCAGACTTTGCGGCACCAGATATTCCAGTGGCCCCGTTGCATACAGGTGTCGCCCAACAAACTCTGAGACGCTCAACGAGAGAACGCAAGCCAGTGCAACGCTTTCATTTCTGAGGAGGAAGGAATGTTGCAACTTAACGCATTTTCGAAGTGCGCGCACCTTTTATCGCCTCATCTGGCGATCCTTCGGGTTCGGACTATCTCTACTAACACGTGCTCCTTTCTATCTTCCTGCCACTCGGCTACTTATAAATACGCTCTACACCTTTGAATAAACGTTCATTTTGTTCTGACTACGCTGAGGCTTCACTGGTCTGGCGTTATTGCGAGCACGCCATGGCTATGCTACAGCTGTCAATGTCACCACTGCTTTCTCTAGAAACGCAGAAGTTCGACGTAGCAGCCTCTTTGTCTTTCTTTTTTTGCCCTTTTTGACGCTTAGACCGAGGCGGTGCACGCACGGTTCGAGCCTTGCGTTTTCGCGCTGGCTTCGACAAGTATTTTTTTTTTATTGATATGATATAAGGAGATGTTGGCGCGCAATTTAAGGCGCCCGCTACTCCTTATCTCTTGGGTGGTTCCGTCATACATCATTGAGGGTTCTACATGTCTCCACACTTATGTAGTCGAAAGTCTCTTGGGTGGTTCCGTCATACATCATTGAGGGTTCTACATGTCTCCACACTTATGTAGTCGAAAGTCTCAAAAGTACATACGATACTGTCACCTAATAGCACATTTTCTAATCAGCGGGTCAGCGGGTACATACAATACAATATACATGGCAAATGTCTCCACACTTATGTAGTCTAAAGTCTCAAAAGTACAAACGATACCGTCGCCTAATAACACATTGTCAAGTCAGCGGGTGGTATATACATCGTGTAAATATATTAGCACATACAGTCACAACAAAGCAGTCAACATAACATAATTCCCAAACAGATCGATAGATAGAGTGACATTCAAATGAACAGAACAATGAAAGCACTAATAACGTCCAACGATGCCGCTGTCTTCAAAAAAAGTCTTTAGTGCTTTCAAAGCGCTCTTCTGCAAGGCCGTTGTTGGCCAAGGGCCCAAAAGTTTCCTTAAACTGAAAGGTCTGCGGTCTAATTTACTTAGCGCTGATTTAAGTCGGCATCTTGGTGTGTCGTGATGTGGGCAATGTAGAAGGTGATATATATCTTCATCTACAAATCCACAATCACATTCGGGGGTTTCCGCTCGGCCAATTCTGTGTAAGAAATGCTTTGTGTAGGCAGTGCCTAGCCTTAATCGATGAATAAGCGTTTCCATAGTTCTATCTAATGACAATGAAAATTTGAATTCAATAAATGGATCAATATGATATAAGTCAGAGCTCTTAGAATTCTGGTCAAACCAAGTGTTTCTAGACATGTTGAAAGACGTTGTCCTTATAATGCAGCGTAATTCATTTTTTGATATTGGGAGCGGAGCCGTATCATCTTTCAGGTGCGCTTGTCGTGCTGCTTCATCGGCTGCTGTGTTGCCAGGAATGTTGCAATGCCCTGGTATCCACTGGAATGCTATTGCATGTTTCGCTTCGCTTGCCTTTGTGAGGTTTTTAAGTGTTTCATATATGATACTGTCGCTGAATGTTTTCCCCTTTGTGCTGCAGAGTGATGTTAGAGCCGCCTGTGAATCGCTGAAAATTACCCAATTTTGCGCTTCTGTTACTGACAATATAAATTTTACCGCACATAGGATTGCGAACAGTTCAGCCGTTGTGGACGAGGTCGCACGAGATAACTTAAATGATTCTTGTTTGTTGAGGTGCGGTATAATGAATGATGAAGTTGAAGAGGTTGCTGTACTGGAGCCGTCTGTATAGACGTGTGTGTATCCTGAATACCGCATATATATCTGGTATAGTGCTAGTTGTTGAGCAGCTTGAATGAACATGTCTCTTTTGCTGAATATTCCTTCTACTGACAATTCGATTTTTGGAACTGTAAGCAGCCATGGAGGATATTCAATTTCTGAGTTCCAAAATTCATTTCCTGGCAATATGTGAAGATTTTTTTGAATTTCGATATGAACATAACTTCTATCTCGTTTCATTATGTCTAGAGCCAATGGGTGGTTTTTATGCTGGGTTTGAAGACGGAAATAATGCCGGCATGTTTCTGTAGTTCGCATAACTGGAAATGGTGATTGGCGAGCCTCAGCTATTACAAGAGAACTCGAAGTCGCTCGTGGAACTCCTAGACATAGGCGTAGTCCTCTAGCTAAAAGTCTTTGAAGTCTCCCTTCTGACGTGTGGGAAAGTCCGTGTAAGATGGGCGCGGAATATGCAATTTTTTGTCGTATTAATGCATTGTAAACAGTCAGCATGGACGATACTGATCCGCCCCATGATGTGCCTGCAAGTCTGCGAAGTACAGTCACTGTGGCATTGACCTCGTTTTCGAGTTTTTTTAAGTGGGGTGCCCAGGATAGCTGCCTATCAAGTATTATGCCAAGAAATCGAGTATTTAGGGCAATTGGGAAAAATGCGCGGCACGGCATCTTCCTTAAGAGCCCACTTGTCACGCGGTATGAACTACGTCACCATGAACTTTGTGAATGAAGTCCTTCGCAATATCTTCCTCGTGAAAGTGGAGGTCGCAAACGGCGCACGAGCTGGATAGCTCCTTATCCGATCTGGGTATAGCCAGTCGCCACTGTTGCAGGCGGACCTTGTCAGCGGGTGGCTTAAAAAATGTCTTTTTTCAGCCGTGGATTTCGTCGAATCGTAGCCACTTCGGCAACTAGTCACAGCAACGAGACATGTTTTCTCAGATTCAGGACACGTCACAGCCAGACACGATATATATGCACTTGCGATAATCAACAGTGATGAACCGTAGTCGCACATTACGTCGAGAAGCTGTTCTTGCCTTGATTTGAAGTAAGCAAGTCAAACTACGTCGCACGATCCGCAAGACGCACAGCTCGGGCGCAAGGACGCCGCACGTGGTCGCGAATGTGACAACTTGCAGCGGGAGCACACGCCGTACGAGCTGCGTCGATAGATCTCGTTGGCACTCACAGGGATAGTGATCACTACACAACACAGTCGAAGGTAACGAAGAAACACTCGGCACGGGGCCAAGCCTGCGATGACTTCGACAGAGAAGTTGCAAAAAGACAGACGCACCGCCGACACCCGCCAAAACAGCCGTCGCCACCGTCAGACCCAACGAGACCGGTCAAACATAGGGTGCCTCGATGCCAGTGCCGCCGTTCAGGGTGGTGCCATTCTTTGACCACCCCCACGCCGCCTCTTTCTCGCTGCGACGCCATATTGAATCACGGCGGGCGGTCAGAGTGGTCGCAGTTGATCGGTGCTAACAGCTGAGCTTGCGTTGTTCGAGGCACTCGCTGGTGGTTCAACTTGTTTAACAGTGTTCGACTGTATGACTGACAAGCTTGTCAAGTCCACTGAGCCATCACGACGGGCTGTTGTGCGCCAATGTGCTCCGGGTCAACACGTAAAGGCCTGCGTTGTTTTCGCTTCCCCCGGGACTCGGAGCGAAGAAAGAAATGGGAAGCTCAAGTAAAGCGGGATCGCTGGAACGCAACTGACAGCTCATATATCTGCGAGGTGAGTTGCAAAACAGTTAAGTCTTATTGATCCGTATTTTGCAATTAAAGCAAACTCGTGTGCGCCGCTGTTGCATAGGCAGCGTATAGGTACGCGCATACGTACGGGCGCGAGCGTGTTTTTCGTTTTGAACTTAGCTTTTCTACGCGAGTAGTGCCCTGATTATAGAGTCGGACGAGGGTGATTTTGATTCGCGGAATATTTAACACTAGCAAAAAATCGTAACGTCGCACACCTGTTTTATATTTTCACAGAAAGCACTGGCGTCTCCTTTGCAAAGTTCGCGTCGCTATTGTTTAGACAGCAGAGTTACTTTTGCGTTAAGCGAAAATAGACGAACCAAAAGTTAAGTGCTCGTTATTTGCTACTGAAGGCACACACTGCTTCATCTGGAGAGTGCGGCTGTTGTGCTGGTGCCACTCGAAGCCCTGCGGTTTTCTTTGAGATCTCAATAGATAATTGCGGCTCTCATGTCAAAGTGCATACAGGATTTTTTTTATTGGTATATAATTGCATCGGTGCTATTCGAAAGCGACGTAGCCGATGTTATGATCGCGGGCATATTTGCACTACGCTGTTCGTAAGCAGACCTTATCGCTGCATGTTCGTTCCCTATCGTGGTTGCTATTCCGTGACGGAGCTAAATACTTAAGCAGGATGTACTCATGTAAACGTGCAGCTAACGCACATTATGGGTCAAATTTTTTCCTGAGCTTTCTGGCTCGGCGTCCGTCGTAGCCTGCGCGTTGTTTGGAAACGTGCGAGGTTCGGTAATACAGCAACATTTTTTTATGAAATTTTCTGTTAAGCACCTTAAATAACTGGTTATTTTTTTGCAAGTATTTTTTGTATCAGCCCAAACAAACGTGAATAATCACATTTGGTGTTTTATTTATTTTTTTTTAGCTCCACATTGAAGAGGACCAGTTTGAGAAAAATCGGCAGGATGGACGCCGCCTGTTAAAGTCTACAGCTCTGCCCACGCTGTTCGACTTTAGACGTGAGTAATAATTGTAGTGGAGCGTATTATTTCCGCGATTTGCAGTTATTTCAATAAGCATTGAGACATGTCTTCTTTTATTTTCATTATTCAGCTCAACCTAAACGAAGGAAACTCCCTATGAGACGGACTGCCGAATGTGGACCTGCTGGCGAGGAAGGCACCAACTCCTCCTCAACACTTGCTACAGACGCTGACCAAGAAGACTCCGCAGAACTGAGTCGAGATAGTACCTCTTCTTTCGAAGAAAATGCAGTCGAGCATGAGAGCAATGAAGATATTTCCTCGCTCTCTGTATGTGAGCTACGAAAGGCTCTGCAAGATGCGAAAAAGAAAAACACTGATTTGCAAGAAAACTTGTCGACATCAAAAAAGAAGTGAAAGACTGCTGCCAGGAAAACAAAGCGGTTAGAAAAAGACCTCTCAACGCTGACCGAAAAATCTGGATTTCTTGAACGAGGACCAGAAGGCTGCCTTAAAGAGAAAGAGCCGGAAAGGCAGTGCATGGAGTGCAGAAACCATAAAGAAAGCGCTGCAACTCAAATTTGCTTGTGGCTCTGCAGGCTACGACTTACTTTTAGAACAGGGCAATCCTCTTCCCTCACGAAGAACACTTTGCAGACGACTGCAGCACCTGTCATTTAAGCCCGGCGTTTTGATTGATATAGTAAATATGATGAAAGTAAAAGTGGCCGCAATGTCAAACATTGAAAAAGACTGCGTCATATTTCTCGATGAAATGGAGATTCGCAAGAGTGTCGAGCTAGACCGCAGTGGTGACGGCTTCCTTGGCAAGGTGACGCTCCCTGAAACCGACCGAGCAGCAAATCATGTACTCGTCTTTATGGTTGGGGGCCTAAACACCCGCTGGAAGCAGGTGATTGCTTATCACTACACAGGTGCTTTTGTCAATGGAGAGAAGCTGAGAGACTTTGTCGTCCATTTAATCAACCTTTGTGCAGACATTTCTTTGCGTGTGCTGTGCTTGACATGCGACATGGGGAGCTCCAACCGTGCTATGTGGCGGAGCTTAAACCTGTCAAGCTCCCGCTACTCTGTCACTAGATGCACTGTTCCCCACCCATGTGACAATTCTATGTCATTGTTTTTTATGCCGGATCCTTCACATGTACTAAAAAATATTAGAGGGCACCTCGTGCGAAAAGATCCCATGAAACTTAGTGAAGAAACAGTGGCAAAGTACAATTTACGCAGCAGTGACGTGTCGATTGAGTACATAGAAGCAGTCCTAAAGATGGACTCAGGACAACTGAAGGTGGCACCTAACCTGAGTACCGTGCCCATTTCCAACGGCCACTTCACAAAGATGAAGGTAGGGGTAGCTGTTCAGTTATTCCTGGAAGCACCTGAAGCTATAAGGTACTTTGTAGAGCGTATGAAGCTGCCGCCCGAGGCTGAAACAACAGCCTGGTTTTGTGAAGTAATTTTCAAGTGGTACACAATCATGACTGCACGGCACCCTGTTGTTGCTCTGAGCTTATCAAATGAAAGCAAATATGAACAGTCTATTGCAACGCTGAAACTCGCTGTTGAAGTCATTGAGAGCTTAGGCATTGGCATCAAAAAGGTCTGGAAGCCATGCCAGGCAGGGGTGCTAATGTCCACTGCTGTAGTGCTTCAACTGCATGAATTTCTGCTAAAGAAACGTGGCTATGCATTCTTCTTGACAGGACGATTGGCCCAAGATTGCCTGGAGAACTTGTTTTCGGTCATCAGGATGATTTCTCCTGTGCCCAGTGCATATGATGTCAAAAATGCGCTCAGAATTGTGTCGGTTAGCCAGCTCCTCAAGGTACCTAAGAACTCTGGTTATGAAGCTGACGACAGCAACTACTTAGTGGATTTCTTCTCTGCAGAGATTCAAGAAGTGCAGAAAGAATTTCAAGAACCCTCGTACGATGATGAATGCACAGAGGGCGAGTCATTGTCTCTTGTAGAAAATGACATCATTCCTCACTTGGCAGGGTATTTGGTGAAGTCTTTTATATCTACTAGCAAACCATGCTCCACCTGTACTGAGACCCTGATTGCTGATGAGGCGTCCGATGAGCATGCTCTTGTGCAGCTCAAGGAGGACAATCAAGGTTCTAGAAATTTGGTGTATGTAAGCCATACGGTACTGCGCTTTGTTTTTTCCTGTGAATGTGTCTTTAAGAAATTTTCACAGGAAAATGATGTTTGTCATTTGGATCACCCAATCAATACATTGACGAGCCTTATTGAGCGATCAGTTTCTCTGCCACCTAGTGAATGCGCTGACCACCCAAGCGTTATGAGAAAACTGATGTGCCGTTTTGTTGTCATGCGACTGCGTATCTACTTCCGCTGGCTGAACGAGCCTGATGATTCAGACGGCGGTTATGGCAACAAGACTGTGGCTGGCGTGAACTTGTCGTAGAGTACCTTGCTTTCAATCTTACACCACTCCGTAAATAGCTGCTTTTTTACCACTGACTTGCTGGCTTATATTGTAGTTTGCATCTTTCTTCATGCTTTGTTTTCATGTTTGTTGCAAAGGTAACACCACAGTGCACGTAGCAACTTTTTGCCCCTATGTCTTGCTCGCTTATGCGGAGATTCGCATCTTTTTCCATGCTTTGTTTATTATGCTTTCCTTTTGAGGTTAAACCCCCTGTACATACCCCACTTATCTGTCCCTCTGTCTTGCTTACTTGTATTGTAGTTTGCGTTTTTTCATGGTCGACTGCACTTGACATTAAATAAATAATTTGCACTGTTTTTTTTGTTTTGTTGCCTTTGCTGTCTGTAAGGGGTGAGGTTGACAAGCTAGGTTACATATTGTTCTGCAGCACTAGAAGCTCAACCTTTAGGGAGCAGTTATTTTCAACATCCTAGCCCATCACCACCCAATTTTGCAGGCAAAATAGGAATTGCATGCACAGGCATCGTCAAAACTACAGCTTTTTACTAAACCTTTCCTGGTCGATTGTTTTTCACAAAGCATAAATTTTCAGTCTGTTACTTTTATTTCGGATTTAAAATTGTTAGGAAAGAATTACTGCAGTTATTTAATGACCTCAAATTCACCCTTTTTTGTGTAGGTGTACAAGCATGATTTATATATGAGTACAGATGGGCATGAATAAAATAAATACAATGAAAAATATATGCAGAAATGCGCTTCACAAACGGAGGAATCGTAGCAGAACAACTGGTGTCCATGTCCAGAGCGCAAGCGAAGCCTGCATATGAGCGCACGCAAGAACGCTCGGTGGTTGTGCGCCTGTCAGAAAAATAAAACGAGTGGAAAACTTGCAGTAGTGGTTTATCCTACCGCCAATGAGGTGCAATCAGTTTTCGTGGGCCTCGGGAAAGAAAACGCAGGCGCAGTGGCAACGTTGGTATACGCGGCATCGTTTGTATGTACCAGCGCCAGCCTGTAAACAGATGTGATTGCACCCCTGTGGGCAATAAACAGGCGAGGAACTCGCAGTTACACTTTGAAAGATTAAAAAGCAGACAGGTTGTTTTTGCGAGCAAAACAAACGGAAACAGCTCGCGCGACCGAAGCGAAACCAACCGCCGCGCGCGAGCGGCTGATGACGCGCGGCTGTTATCATAGCGCAGGAATTGAAAAACCAAAAACCACGTAGAAAAAAAAACAATTTCTTCCACTCGCACGGAGCGGTAGCACCTGCTGGGCAACGGATCTTTAAAATGATACCCTGTTCAAAATGATAGTCAACTGACGGCACACTAATTGTTCAACCTCGACCACTCGGGGCCCTAAAATTAATTCGTACAATTACGTCTTCGACCCTCGGATGTTAAAACGGCTATTATGAGTGAAAAGATGCGCAGTGCAATATTGATAAAAAGATTGTTCAAATCAAAGCACTCGAAGCGCGCCGAGAGCATGAACGGCGCCGTTAAGAACGCTAGCGCAGCCGATCCTGTGTGCTTCAATATGGCGGCGCCGTTGAGGTTGTCTCCACCCTGAACGGCGGCGCTGGCCTCGTCAAACATAAAACCCCTTGATAACTTGAAAGTAGCGACACTCTCCTCCTGACGGCGCTTTCCTCCTCGATTCTCCTCGCCCACCGGCTGCGCACGGCACGCTTTTCCTCCTGGGCTCCCGCGGACGGGCCGTAGGATTCTATGGAGGCGTGTTATTTTGGGCCAGTTGCGCGCCCCAGTGGGGTTGAAAATTTTGAGAAATGGTAATAACAGCATCGATCATGCTGGAGGCAACGTTTATGAGGAGATTGTTTTTTTCTTAAAGCCGTATTAACGGGGTATACCGATGTAAAGGGAGCTTTGAGGCGAGTTCTATACTCCAGACACTTTTTCTGCCACACGATCAGATGCTATACGTTGTGCCTCTGATCTAGTGTTGCTTGTGACACATCCCTTTGTGTGTGGCTTATTAAGCGAAAGCCTTAGACCTCTGTTTCAAGGTCCCGTTGTGAGCTACAGAAAATATCACGTGACCGAAGGCGGGAAGCGAACCAAAGCATGTGTAGCCGCGTATAAGTGATGATTAATGATTAGCAAAGTAATGATTGATTAGTGATCGGATTAAGATGAATTGGCGTGTATTACGGAGGATTAAGGGTGATTAAAGTCGATGAAGGTGGATTAGGGTGAATGCAGGTGGATTAAAGTGCATAAAGGAGGACTAGGTTGGATTAAGGTAGATGAAGGTGAATTAGGGTGGATGAAGGTGCGTTGAGGTGCATTAAGGACGATTATAGTGGATTACGGTGGATTAAAGCGCATGAAGAAGGCTAAGGCTAGATGAAGAAGGATTAAGGTGCATTAAGGAGCATTATGGTGTGCTAGGGTGAATTAAAGCGAATCAAGGAGGATTAGGGTGGATTAAGGAGGACTAGGATGGGCTAAGGTAGATGACTGTGGATTCGGGTGGATTAAGGTGAATTAAGGATGGTTATAGTGGATTAGGGTGGATTAAAGTGAATGAGGAAGCATTAGGGTTGATTAAGGAGGATGAAAGTGCGTTGAGGAGGGTTAGAGTAGATTAGGGTCGACGAAGGTGGTTTAGGGTGCATTAAGGAGGACTTTCGGGGATTACGGTGGATTAAAGTGAATGAAGCAGGATTAAGGTCGATGAATGTGGATTCGGTGGATTAATGTCCATTAGGAGGGTCATAGTAGACTAATCGATCTTAATACTCAATGAACCCTAATTCACCTTAATCCAGCTTCATACCCCCAATCCACCTTAATACAACCTAATCAACCTACATCGCCCCTAATGCACCTTAGCCTGCCCTATATGGTCTTAATCCTCTTTTATAAACCCTAATACATCATAATCCGCCTTAATCTTCCTTCATCTGCCTTAATCCTTATGCACCTTAATCCAACTTAATCCTGCTTAATAGTCCCAAGCTACCTTAATAAACCCTAATCCACCTCTATCAAACCTAATCCAGCTCCATGGTCCCTAATCCACCTTATAGTACTACCATAATCCATCCTAATCGGTTTTAGTCCCCTTTGTCCACTCGAATTCACCTTAATCCGCAATAATCGTCCTTAATAATTGTTTTTCAACCTTAATCCTTCCTAATTCTTTTTCATGCACCCTAATCCACCCTAATCGATCTTAATACCTTTTCATTAACCCTTCACCTATATCCACCATAATCCTCCTCCACCCACCTTAATCTTTATTCATGCATCTTAATCCAATCCACCTTATGTCAATCACTAATGATTCATGAATTAACTTGGGTAATCATTTTCTTATACAGGGGTGGACATGCTTTGGGTCACCTCTGGCCTTCCTTGGGTCACGTGATATCTCCAGTTTACCACGCGACCTTGAAACAGAGATCTAAAGGCTTTCGCATAGAAACATTTAAAAAAACTCGATGTTGACTAGCTAACGCTCATCGCCTGCAATACCACTTTCGATAAATTTTTTCAGAGCGCAAAGAAAAATCTATAATGCTGCGTTTCCGACTGAATAGCAACAGTTAGTGACGTGCGAGGTGATGGAAGCTGTCCCAGAATATTGAGCACACTGAGGCCATCCGCAAGAAAAACGCTGGTAGAAGGCCGGAAGAATGAAAAAAAAAATGCAGCATTACGGAATGCTTTGCTACGAGCTATAAGAAAGACGCCTCAGCTCGCAAACAACGCTGTTCTTTGTCGGAACAAAGATCTTTCAGCCAATGTCATGCAGCCACTGCTTCCTGCGCAAGCCGTCACGCGTTCCTTGTGGTATCTTAAAAAAGGCATAACCATCTTCAGACTTCTTGCTGCAGTTATATGCGCAACAGCCCGGCATAGCACTAGCACATAGAGCAGAAAACATAGCGTACAACGTTCGCTACGTCGAGCTAAAGCGCCGACCCAGCCGTGCTCAGGTGCTCAGCCGTGCTCAGGAACGAAAAAGAAAAACACAAGCAAAACTCAAGATCCGCGCGTTTCCAAGGGCAACGGCAGGGAGACCAATCGTCGTGCAGAAAAACGGGGGGCAAAACTGGTTGCCGCGGGGGAACGCGCAAGGGGCGAGGAGGAGGCGAGGAGGTCGCGCGGCGGCGGCAGAGTTCAAAGAGTGTCGGTACTTTCAAATTATCAAGGAATTTTAGTCAAACAGAGACGAGCGCGCCCTCGCTCGGCAGAACATCGAAGGGTGACACCTGCGGCGACGGAGTTTGCAAACTGAAAGAGGTAATCTAGTAACGTTGGTTTGCCGCGGGTTTTGTATCAGTGCTTCGTGACATCGGCTGTATTGCGTGTTTTCGCCGACGGCTTACTACCACAATGGCGGGATCTGCGTTCGCCGCCTTCGTGTCTCGGTGCGTCTTTGTACACACTAAACATTTTAACACCCTTAAGGGTGTAAATCAGTTTGTCGCCAGACGGACACCCTAAGGGTGCTCTTGTCTACACCCTACAGTTGGGGTGCCATTATAGCACCCTAGAGGAAGGGTGTCCAGCAAAATAAATTTAGGGTGTAGGGGTGCAAGTCCATATTAACACCCATCTATGTGGGTGTTGGAAGGGTGCACAACCTTTTATTTCTAGTGTGTATGGAAGGCAGGTTCGGCAGTACACGCCTTCAATTACTACTATGTACAGCGATCCACGCGTAACTCTCGCGTGTGTCCGAAGGTTCAAGTTCGGCTACCAAACACACCGCCGAACAGCCGGCCTTGAAGCTTTGATGGGCACACACACACCTATACGTGTGGATCACATTACATATTAGTAATTCACGGTGTATATTGCAAAATCTGTCTTCGCTGCACAAATACAACCTAGCAAATGTCACTTTTGAGCATGTATATCAACACCAACGGTTATCACGATTTCCAGATCCACATAACATGCAACACAGACTGGTACGATATATGCTGCATTTTCAAGCAAAATGTAAATATATTTATTGCATGCTGCAATACAGAGTACAAGATATACATAAATCACAGGAAATATAAACATGCACAATTACCAAACACATCGGTAAGTACAAGAACATGTACATTTCCCACAAAGGTATCTAAAATATATGTATTGATCAAATCTGTTATTAGAGAAGAAGCTATGTATAGCGGCACTGAAAGAGCCTGAGTTGACCTCGCAGTGTTTCGGGCCACATAAAGGAATAAATTTTCAGTATTAGGCTCAATGAAGGAAAATTAAAGTTTTGATGCCTTGAAAAAAAAAAGGGATATTGCAAAGGTGAATTAGGGAAGCAATTGAAATGCAGAGCAAACGCACAAGACACCTGTTATTTTGTAAACTAATGTAATCGCAAAGCATTAGGAAAAGTTTGGAAAGTCGATATAAGCATAACTGGCCGACATTTTTCGGACTGAAACAGTACTTTCCAAGCGTAGACGTGCTTTAAGTGAGGCTTAAGCCAGCAGCATTATTGCTAATTTTCTCTTTCTAACAAGATTACTTGAGCACGAAAAATATGTAGAATTTTTTAGTGCCTACATAGTTTGTCCTCTTTTGTGAAACGAGAGTTCTCTGTGCTAAAGGTGCTGTGTAGCAGATTTTCTAACAATTCCAGTTTCTATAAATTTTTGTCTTGTAACCCGAAGGCACTGGTACATATACAATATGTAGTTTGAAAATAGGTTCTTTTCTTACTACAAATCAACAGTGAATATTCCATTGACTATTGTGTGGGTGCAAAGTGCAGTAGAAGGCCTGATAAAAGCAAACCACTGTTGAGTAAACGATTTTGCTGAGCACGAAAGGTGGACAGTGTTTTAAAATAAATAGAAAATTTCTAAATTATTTGCACTTAGATGCAATAATACAAGATTAGGGCTTGCTGTAGCATGCGAGTATGCAAATTAGCAAATATGGTTTAATAAATTAGCCATACTCTGGTTACTAAAAGAACACAGGCAGTCATGTAAAAGTTCAAGTTAAATATCACACTGTTAACATTTGCCAGCAAATGGTCGTATCAAACATTATAAATATACTGAAAAAGGTGCTTTCTTGGGATAGTTGGCAATTAATGAGAAAAAATTACGTACAGCGTGAATTACAAGGACTGCGAGACGACAGACTGCGCTGACTTCCAATAATATTTTATTCCGTTGCCACATTGTGTGTATGTATACAAGAGCGGGCATGCGCAGAAAATGAGTCACAAGAGGCGTCTAACAGCAAGTCATTGTACTAAGCACGTGGTCACCTGAAAAAAAAAACATAATTTCTATCTCATGAAATGCAATACTTCACTAGGGTGAGCGTGATAGAGGGGGCACTAACGCACACACTACCCAGTTTTCTGGTGAAATTTGCTTCTATAATTTCCCGGATGACCTGTCTCGCTAAAACTTCCGTATCTTCAAAGAGGGGCACACAGCCAGTTCCAGGGCAATGGATGCCGAAGTGGCCTTGAACAGCGTTATGGACGTTATAGTGCACTCTTAAACGATCGTTTAGGCACCCACCTGTCCGTCCAACGTATTTACTGCCTCAAAATAGGGGAATATGGTAAACCAAATTCGTTGCACATATCGCAAAACATTTTCTGTGCCCGACAGAGCAAGAACTCTGACGCAATTCAGGCGCGTGTACACACTTACAGAGCTTTGCCAGCTTTTCCGGGGTTGAGAAAAGGACTGATTCCTGGAGGTTGCCGAATCTTTAGCCTATCGGAGACATCATGCACATACGGTGGCACTGCGAACCGATGTCTTTCAACCGGCTGGTCCCTTGACTGAGCAGGCTCATCACGGTTTGTGCCCCTCAGAAGCTGTTCCGCTATGGCTGAAATTAAGGCCAAAGGGTAGTCAACCCTAGAAAGGCGATCAACCTGTGCAGCAAGACTATGTTGCATCTCGTGTGAGCAAGATTTATTGAGCTGTTAAGGATGCAAAACTTTTAATACCTCATTTAACGAGGTTTGAGTGTGCAGAGTTAAAGGGCAAGAGTGACTTCTTACTTCTCGTTTCGAAGCACCAGCCTCAGATCTACAAAGCACAAGGAATCATCAATGGGGACCTCATGCGTTAGTTGTAGAGGCTTTCTTAAACATCTACAAGACTCCCGAATCAGCAGGCTCGAAAGCGTGATCAGTGCAATCAATAAATACCAGGTAGCAATTTACAAACCTGCACACTTTGACAGGAGATGCATCTAGGTGACCTTCAATATCGAAATCATGAGCTAGATAAATATCACATAATTGCGGCGTGAGGCATGATCCTATACAAACACCATTTATTTGTATATTGTGAAGGATCATGCTTGGCGCCGCCACTGATATTTATCTAGCCAATCATGATTGAAACATTCAAGGTCACTTGGATGCGTCTCACGTTGTCAAAGTGTGCAGGTTTGTGGACGACTACCTGGTATTTATTGATTGCACTGATCACGCTTTAGAGCCTGCTGCTTTGGGAGACTTGGAGATCTTTTAAGAGCTGCAGCCTCTACAACTAACAAATGAGGTCCCCATTGATGATTCTTTGCGCTTTCTAGATCTCAGGCAGTGCCTTGAAAACAAACAGGTGTGCTAGTGCTTTGAAACGAGAAGTAAGAAGTCACTCTTGCCCTTTAACTCTGCACATTCAAAGCTTGTTAAACGAAGTATTGTGAAGTTTTGCCTCGTTAACAGCCTCAATAAATCTTGCTCACATGAAATGCAAGATAGTATAGCTGCACAGGTTGATCACCTTTCTTTGGTTGGCTACCCTTTGGCCTTAATTTCAGCCATAGCGGAACAGCTTCTGAAGGGCACAAAACGTGAGCACAGTCAAGGAACCAGCCGGTTGAAAGACACAGGTTCGCAGTGCTACCATATGTGCATGATGTCTCCGATAGGCTAAAAAAGATTCGGCAACCTCCAGGAATCCCAGTCCTTTTCTCAGCCCCGGAAAAGCTGGCAAAGCACTGTAAGCATGTAAACGCGCCTAAATCGCGTCAGAGTTCTTGCTCTGTCGGGCACAGAAACGATCTTGCGATATGTGCACCGAATGTGGTTTACCATATTCCCCTGTTTTGAGGCAGTAAATACGTTGGACAGACAGGCAGGTGCCTAAATGATCGTTTAAGAGTGCACTATAACATCTATAACACTGTTCAAGGCCACTTGGGCATTCATTGCCGGGACTGCCGCTGCATGCCCCTCTTTGAAGATACGCAAGTTCTAGCGAGACACAGTTCACCCGGTACATTATTGAAGCTGATTGCACCAGGAAATTGGGTAGTGTGTGCGCGTTAGTTCCCCCTCTATCACGCTGACCCCTAGTGAAGTCTTGTACCTCCACAGAAAGATATCGTGATCTTTTTTTCGTGACCATGTTCTTAGTACATTGACTTGCTGTTAGAACACCCCTTGTGACTGCCTTTCATTTTCTGCGCATGACCCCTCTTGTGTATAAACACACTATGTGGCAACGCAATAAAATATTGTTGGAAGTCAGCGCAGTGTATGTCATCTCTCGCAGTCCTTGTGCTTCCCACTGTACATCATTTTTTATACTGCACAGTGAATATTGATTCAAAATTAGAAAAATATAGTACACATCTGAGCTGCAAAAATGCAATTGATGCAGCAAATGACGTTTAGTTTTCCAAAAGAAAAAACATGTTCACGGTTAACCACGAGGTGCAGGGACTCCATTCTCTGAGCCTCTTGACCAATAAATGCAGCGCATGGCATTGCTGGAATCTTGCGTCCTGCATTAGCAAAATAAGAAGAGAATCATGAGAGTTCAGTCTATGCAATTACACATGTACACTGTGGAAAATTTGATAAGGCAACAAGCTCCTGAAAGTAACAAACTTAATTAATGTGACTGGGAACAATGCACAGCTCAGGCAACTGGGCAAGACAGGTGAAAGGTAGGAGAAATTTTTATTTTGCAAATTTAGGAATTGCATTTACTGTGAACACTAAACCACTATGTCACTTTGAATTCAAGGCACATACAGCAGCAAAAGCAAATAAATTTACAGTAGCCTTTTTACCATAGAAAATAAGAATGAATTAAATTTAATGACACTACCAATGACATCTCTCAACAGAAATTTGTCCAAGAGTGTGTATGTGACCTTAATATAAATTGACATGAAATCTGCAATATATCTCTGCATTACACTTTATAAGTACTGCAGCTGAGAACCTTACGGGATATGGCACATTAAGAGTGATATGCACAAGTCATTAAAAAATGGCTGTTTTTACACAACGTTATCACACTAGGAGACAGAGAGTAGTTTTACAGAGAGTGCACACAAAATGAAAATGAGGGAACCCTCACTGGCATTCTCATTTGCCCTGCAATACCTGCATCCAGCCCAACAATCTCCAAATCTCCAATGCAGTTTATTAGACCATTTCTGTATACAGGAATTTATTGGGTATTTCTTATTTACTAATTTAGTAGGAACTGACATTTCGGCATACTTTCCTTGAAAATTTAGCATGTGTTAACTATTTTCCTTAGAGCAGGCCCCTTTCTTTCAATGGGTTAGCTTGGCGATATGGTGACAAGTAGTATTCCCAAAGATCATAAGTTTAAATAAACTTATGATCCTTCGTCATGCTCCCACTTTTTACTTCATGCCCTAAACTGTGATACCCCTCCTAGGCAGTTTATGTTACTCTGCGAATACCTACATGGTCCTTCTGTATGTAGCCTCTCAACTAGAGCCTGAAATTTCTCGTCTCCTAAAAAAATCGTCTTTTTTTTAAAAAAGACGAAAAAATATACTGCACGGTTACCCCTCATTGGGGGGGGGGGGAGGGATTGTATATTAGTGTTCATATTCAATGAACCTCAGAGCCACAAGCATTTCTCATCCTGTGTTGCCACTACCCGCATGAGTCGCTATGGTTGTAAATTGGCTACCCACCCTCTCCCGCCTAAAAGTAAATTTTTCCACATGGAAAATCACAGCATTGCATTTGATTGAATGAGTCCTCCTGTGCATGTTTTTTTTCTCGTCTTGTAATGGCTAGGTTCAACATGGTCAAGTTGTCTGAAAACTGCCAAGCCCCAAGCAATACTTTGTGTAGTTTCAAAATTATGAAACATTCATTTTTCAAGACTTGTCCCAAATTAAGCATGAGGCAGATTTTCATGATGCAAATGAAGAAAGGTTGTGCTTAGTGACAGTGATAGGCCTACTATATCCTGCAAAACTGTGTGAAATGACATATGCTTGCAATATTCATGGGCAGCTAGCTCAGTACAAGAAATAGGCGCAATGCTTGCGGAAATGTTTTTTAACACCCATGAGAGGTCCTAGTTTCTTGTAATTTCTTCAAATCCCTTGCAGTCTAGATTGCAATCCGGCGCATTTTGATATTGTATTTGAAAAAAAAAAAACAGCTCAAATTTTAAGGTTTTGAGAATGAAACCGGATTAAATTAAAGGTAGCAGAGTAATGCAACGAGCAAATAACAAGCTCATTGCATAGAGTAAAGAAATATTCCTTTCCTGCAAAAACATTGGTAGCAGGAAGGTCATACGAAATTAGCACTGAATGCACAATAAAGAATATCATGCTGGAATGCTCCAGTCTGTGAATATTCTTGCACAAAGAAAATCTTCATTATGAAAGGCCATCAAGAAAATGCAAGTGTATGCTTTGGATCAGCAGTCATACCTGCAGTATGCAGTACAATCGGCAATATTTAAAAACACACACAACTGCACATAATATCAAGCTTAGGCCGCCAAGGAGCGTCAGAGTTTTAAATTATAACTTGACTTACTATATTAAACTTCACACCTGTATCTACTTACAATGTTGTCTTCCCAACGGATTCCTAGAAGACATCAACCATCTATCTGCCTGAAGGCGAACGCAAGTGGCTTGCTCTTGATGGAGGGCACCAAGGCTGGGCATTGTGAAATTGCTGCAATCATCTGCATGACCTGCGAGAAACAACGCTCGAAGTTCAAGATAAACAAATGCTACTAGAATGAAAGACAAGATCACTGGCAATGAGCATCGTTCTGATTTGCACGAGAAAAGCAAAAAAATATGGACTTTGTGCTGCTTACTGAAAAAGAAGCAAGCTTCCTTCCAGATGTTGCAGTCATGCATTAACATTGTCACACAGCTGCACGTTTGTATGCTCATATGCTGCTGTCGGTACTCTGCCAGCATGCTTTGCATAGCTTATTATTTCAAGTTATATTGATCATTGTGTTTTCTTCCCAATTTTTGGCAAATAGCACCAGCAAAGAAGTAGCTCACTTACACACACACACTCCCTTGTGAGGAGCGAATTCACATACACGCACGCATGCATGCACGCGCGCGCACACACACACACGCACACACAACAACACACAAGCCTCTACCACATAAGCAGC
This sequence comes from Dermacentor variabilis, assembly GCF_050947875.1. Taxonomy (NCBI): domain Eukaryota; kingdom Metazoa; phylum Arthropoda; class Arachnida; order Ixodida; family Ixodidae; genus Dermacentor; species Dermacentor variabilis. The sequence continues at coordinate 179,458,812 of NC_134570.1, read as the reverse complement.
TTCCCACGCTTGACACACTGCATTTTTTATCCTTTGACACTCCTACTGCTAAGGCATAAAAAAGCATTCGTGTGACCAACCCCAAACTCCTCAACCTACACTTCCAGCTTAAACACTTTCTCGAGAGCCAGGACAAGCCTTCCAGCTTCCCCAGTTCTCCAAACTGTAGTTACGAATTTCAATAGGGCTATAGGCGACAGCTCTCGAAGGGCATGCAAACTACCAGGAGAGACCTAAAGCTTGCATATGATACCTCTAAAGCACAACAACAACACTCCAAATTTTCAAAATTCATTAGAGCTCCTGAGGACAATTGCTATATACGTAGGACGTCTCGAATAACCTGCTGTTCACAATTTCAGCGGTTGTCTGTATCAACGGAAATGTGGGCTAATGGGAAATTCGCGTCTTTAAGATCAGAATTAGTGTAATGGCGAAACACACTACCAGATTTCTTAATCATTTATTTATGCTCTGGATGTAACGTTCCCTTTAGAATAACAATCAAAGATATCAATTCATCAGGGCAGAGGAGGGAAAAAGCAGGAAGCGTATACCTGACGCCTTCCCACTGATCCTCCTGAGAAACGGCGCCTCATACAGCAGTTGTCCATGTTGGCTTGAAACCAAACTCGGGTTTCAGGCGGCAACACTCGCTGCACCAAATTAGAAGAGTTTTATTGCGAGTAAAACATTACCGGCCTTATGCAATACATATGCACGCACACAAAACGCACTAGCGCGCACACAAATAAACGCACTCTCAAAGCGCAGACACAAAAGCACGCATGCGCACATTGATAAACACAAACAAGCACACATACATGCAGGCAGACACGCTACCACGTGCACGCACACACAGCGACCCACACAGAAACAAGCTCACAAAACACGAACTGTACGTACTAGACACACGCAAGCACGCCGGCCCATACAAACCGGCATGCACGCGCGCGCACACGCACACGCACACACACACACACACGCACACAAAGCGAGCTGAGCGCACGCACACACACGAATCGAGCCGAGCGCGAGCACGCACACACGCACAGGCAAAACGAGCCGAAAACATGCTAAAGGCGCCCGGCAAGCAGCAACAGCAGCACGCGACCGCATCAGGGAGAACCAATACCGCGCCAGTTCTTTCGAAAGGTGGCAAAGTCAGCAGTCCTTTTTCTACGCGACGCAAAAGTGGTCGACCACATTACAAGAAGCCACGCTGAACGCACAAAAGAATCACATCTACGAACGTTCAAGCGCTAAAAAACAAAGCGTAACTATGCATGCGCACCGCGAAGTAAGACGGGGCGCGATCGAGGTAGTTAACTTGCCCCACTAGGAGTGCAGCTGCTCTTGCTCTTAAATTAGTGAATTATGCTACGAGATCACAGTAAGAAACTTCTAGAGCGAACAAAAACACGTAACCCACCAAAGAAATACCAAATAAATGGGCACTTGCCTGAAAATTCCCATTATGGCAGTACTACCGATCGCAGACACAGGGCACATTGCAACTGCTCGTCTCAGCGTCCGTGGATCCATCTTCCAGTGCGTACGAACGCTTTGCTTTGAAGTGGAGCACGAGTAATACGCAAAGCACGGGCCACACCTTTTTCTACACCGCGCACAAAACTAATCACACGTGTAAAATTATTTCGCACAGCGCGAGACGCGAACGCATTTCATGTAGCGAGAGAATGCAATAATGGCGTAGCTTCCGCCTTCCCGTCCTGCCGCGCGCCGAAGTGACGGCGTGTGACTGTACAGCCTCTTCCCGTCACTTCCGGTCGCTTTTCATTGGGCAGGGGGCGGCCGCGCAAATTGAAGGTTTATTCTGACAGGTTTGCTTGCTCGCATGGCCGCCTGTTTGCTGCTGCGTCGTTCTGGTCTGCAACTAGAGCGGTGATACGGGTAGTTGTTACTACGTTTTGTGCCGAGCATTTTTTTTTTGGGGGGGGGGGGGCGCAGTCTGTGCTGCATGACTGAGGGTACAGTACACAAATCGGGACCGTGAGCGAGACGATCGGCGCTCTTCTGCTGGTGCGATTAGATTATTTGCTGCGTCCGAACGAAGCAAGCTTGCGATGTCACAGCGTAGTTACAGCGATATCCTGGCTCGATAAAGACCCTCACATCTTGATCGTGCGACAGCGACGCGTAAGCATTCATGAGGCGACTGAAGAATGTGTTTGTAAGAGCGTATGCTGTGGATAAGCAATTACAGCTTTGACGACACCAGCCCCTAATATATAGGCTGAGCCTTACAAACTGTGTCCGAGGATGCGCTTAGAAATTAATGAGAGCAGCATTCCAGGCAAGTTGGTAATCCATTGCTTAAATGATATTGCGCTACATAAAAACGACACGGACGTGAAAGAAGACTACACACCAAGCGCAAACTTTCAACTAAGTTTATTGTGCCACTGCGTCATTTTATACATGGCAGGCAACGTAGATCGCGCATGCGCTTACAAGGAAATGAAGTGCGAAGTCATGTAACATGGTTACGTGTCATGTGACGCCGCGTCCAAGTAACGTAATTCTTTTTCTGTGAGAGCCAGAGACGGGAAGCTAACACACGCATCACCCAATTTCGCGATCATCTGCGCTTCAGATATCTCACGGATGAGCTGCGTTCTGCCACGGGAAACAATCGTGCATTGATCCTCAAGAGGCTTGCACCCATGATCGCGACAGTGGATCGCCAAGAAACCACCTGAGCTGTTTTTTACATTGTTGCTGTGTTCGCGAAGCCGATCATTGAGGCAACGCCCAGTTTGTCCGATATATTTCTTCCCACATGAAAGCGGCAGGTTGTACACCACCCGGTGTACACACTCGACAAACTTTTTTCGGTGATGCTTTCTGCACTTATCGGAAGGGACGGCATTTGGATCAGTCAGCCTGCAAAGCTTGACGAGCTTGTCGGGAGCAGAAAAAACAACTCTTACGTTCGCCCTTTGGGCAATCTTTTTCAAGTTGTGGGATATACCGTGCATGTATGGTATGACACTTACTTTAGGGCGTATGCCAGGAGGGGCATCGGCAACTGACTTCTGCGTGCTGGATCGCGTTTCTCTTAAGATGCGTTCCGCGACAGACACTAGCACCACCCTAGGATATCCAGCCAGAGACAACCGTAAAGTTTGCGCTGCTAAGCTTGCGTCCACAACATGACAGCAAGACTTGCTAAGGGCATTCTTGAAGCACAAACTGATAATGGCCCGCTTAACAAGCTTAGAATGTGCGGACGTATACGGCAGAAGTGGTTTGTTGGCTCGCGGCTCATACGACCAACACGTGTGGCTGTCCTGAAAGTTCAGGCGAAGATCAGATTAGATTAGATTAGATTATCCCACAACTTGAAAAAGATTGCCCAAAGGGCGAACGTAAGAGTTGTTTTTTCTGCTCCCGACAAGCTCGGCAAGCTTTGCAGGCTGACTGATCCAAATGCCGTCCCTTCCGATAAGCGCAGAAAGCATCACCGAAAAAAGTTTGTCGAGTGTGTACACCGGGTGGTGTACAACCTGCCGCTTTCATGTGGGAAGAAATATATCGGACAAACTGGGCGTTGCCTCAATGATCGGCTTCGCGAACACAGCAACAATGTAAAAAACGGCTCAGGTGGTTTCTTGGCGATCCACTGTCGCGATCATGGGTGCAAGCCTCTTGAGGATCAATGCACGATTGTTTCCCGTGGCAGAACGCAGCTAATCCGTGAGATATCTGAAGCGCAGATGATCGCGAAATTGGGTGATGCGTGTGTTAGCTTCCCGTCTCTGGCTCTCACAGAAAAAGAATTACGTTACTTGGACGCGGCGTCACATGACACGTAACCATGTTACATGACTTCGCACTTCATTTCCTTGTAAGCGCATGCGCGATCTACGTTGCCTGCCATGTATAATATGACGCAGTGGCACAATAAACTTAGTTGAAAGTTTGCGCTTGGTGTGTCGTCTTCTTTCACGTCCGTGTCGTTTTTATGTCGCGCAATATCATTTAAGCGCTTAGAAAGCAGACCAGTAGCTTAGTAAAACTCTGAATAACTTAGGCAAGGTACGTGAAGATTCGGATTTGAGAAGTTCCAGCGTGATCTCGCCGCTATAAATGTCTTCGTTATGGCTTCACCAAGCAAATTGTGCGGTGATGCCATTGTACAGCAGAGGCTCGTCTAACAGCACGTCCCTGTTTGTTCAGCAATGTATCCACACAGCTTCTTTAATTTCGCCACTTTTTGTTGGGCTTTTAAGGGCACCGAAACATTCGTGCAGAATTGTGCAAGTTGCTCGCGCGTTTTCATTCTGCTATTGCAGTTTGTGTTAGAAGTGTTTAATTGCATGATAATATAAGTGTGAGCACAAAATATAGTGATAATTAAATTGTAAGTCAAAGTGCGTACATTTTCTCAATGATACATTTTGGAGTGGCCGTCATGCCAGTAACATCAGAATCCTAGAAAAAGATCGACAGTCACTTAGGAATGCGAAAACTTAATGACTTCATGGATGTACACTTGCAATTATCACGTGACCGTGATACGTCCTACATTGTCACGTGTCCTTTACAGTTCTACCTTCATCTGCCGCAATCCACCTTGCTACAGTTTGTACGAACCTTAACCGAATTTATTCCACCCTAATACACATTATTTACCCATAATTGCTCATAATTAACGTAGTTCTATTTACTACCTTCTGTATCACTACTGATGTCATACAAGACGCTGATGGCGTCACATTTTATTGCTTTATTATACATACTTTCAAGGCCTAGTAGATACAACAGAAAGAAGGGGTGAAAGTATACAATATTTGCAGTGCAGGGCAAGAATAGAAAATCAAACTGTGAGACACTTTGAACAGCGATGTTGAATTAGTGGTGTCACAAATTGAGACTGTGGAGGCGGAAAGGCGGTTCCATTCAGTGGCTGTTCTTGGCAAAAAGGAAGAATGGCAAATGAATTTTGTGTTGATGGTCCATGCGAGACGAGATATAACTTGGTGGGGTGAAAATATTTTCTTTAAGACAAGGGTTAAAGTACCATATTCTATGAAAAATACAGAGACGAAGGTACCTACGACGTAACCAAAGGTCAGGTTGACCTAGTGTTCTTTTCATGGACGTGACGCTAGAATGACGTGAATAATTTGAGAGAATAAAAGGAGGGCACGGTTCTGAATGATTTCAAGGGAAATGACAAGATTGGCATGAGCAGGGTCCCGTATGGATGGTTGTTGCGGAGAACGCCATCTTTCCTACCTGAAAGGCCATAAAATGCTTTCGCATTAAAAATGCAATACATACACACCTTGCTCAATGCGTGGACGTGTACACGTTACTTAGGTTTATGCATCCATGCGTTCAACACCCTTCAGTTGTTGATTTAACACCCTTCTTCTAGCAAAGGCGCACCTTATGTGTGGTATACACCCTTGCGATAGGGTGTTTTGACCGGAAAGGGTGCTAAAAGGGTGTGGAAGTGGGTGTAAATTCAGAAAGCACCCCTCCTAACACCCATAAGGGTGTAAAAATGTTTAGTGTGTACGTCGCACGTTCGGATAACACTTTTTCCGGTAAATGAAATACATTGCACTTCGCTTTTCGTCAACAATGTGAATATTTTTAGGTGTTACCCGCGACAATTCTTGATATATGGGCTCTTCTGCCCTGCGAGTTTTCATCATTACTTTTATACGAGGGTTCTGCTTGTGTTCAGCCGTTCAGCACTACCACGCTCCACGACTTCCGCAACACCAGTCAGAACTTTGTCCTGCTTGTTAGTCTTTGTGCTTAATGTAGCACGAACGAACCGAAAGGAGTGCATTCGAAGATGACGCGCTGGCTGTAATGCTGAACCAGACTGAAGTCGCCCTATTTTGTGTCATTTTGTTCTTGCGTGTGCGCGCGTGTGTGTCAGTGACTATGCAGTTTGTAGCGTTCCCACTTTATAGCAAAACAAAAATATAACTGCAATGTTTACTTCATCTATACAATTCCAAATTAAAGCGTCTGCTGATGTACAAATTTCACTTGTGTTTTGTTCTAAATAAGCAGCAAAACCTTTAACCTAGTAGGTACTTCATCTGGGAGTGAAATCACGACAGCTTGGCATTTATTAATGATTGACTGTGACTGGGTCACCTTATCTGTAATTGAAAATCTGCCTTTCAACTGACTTGATGCTATCTTGTATTGTTCCTTTCACTCTATAGACGGCTGGACATCCTTCTTGTACCTTGGCGCTAGCTGGATGACGGGACCTCATGGTGATCAGTGTAAGCCAATGTACTGCACCCTCTCTGGTCCTCCCAGTGTTTTTTATATGCGTTAAGGCCAGGGAGCGCTTCGTGGTAAAATAGCTAGTTGGTTTCTCACAAACGGGCATTTTTTTGCACTGGTCCATTATAAGCTGCCACTATTATAACCAATTTCTCAGTGCCAGTGTACATACACAGTTCTACTAATAATTAGTTTCCCTAAGCCTTACAAAAGGTACCTGTAGGTAGTCATTGCTATGTAAGAACTCAAAAATTAACTCTGCTGTGTCATACAAGTATTCCCTACATGAGTAAAAATTTGCTACAACAGTGTACATTACACCTTGCTTCCATAATGCGCAAATGTATTCAAGCCACTATTTGATTAGTTTGGTATTCTAAATGTTTTCTGTGTGATTTAGTTTCTTTACAGGAATTTACTGTACAGCATCAGCAAGCAGTCAAATTTAAGATTTATGTGTGCTGTAAAAGGTGTGCTTTGCCGCTAGAATTGATAAAACATAGGCCGCGGCTTCCATACAAGGACAAACTTCAATTTCGCTATACCACCATCAGCACTTGTCTGGCGCTTGCAAAATGAATCACATCAGGTAGCTTGTGCCAGACTGTTTTTAACCTTATTGTCAGGAGATCACAAAGTGATGTGTGGAGGCGCCTGCGTCTGAGATATAGATTGCGCTGCAGCATATGTGCGTGTAGAACAGGTATGATGCTGAGAGTTGCAGCAGTTTGCAGAGGTGCTTTCAAAATTTTGTCATAACTGCAATCCTACTTGTGCTGTTTTTTATGACCTATTTCAATAATATCATTGGAGGTGTTATCAGAATTTAGCAATCAATTTGCCCTGGCTCATTAGCCTGCCACATTTGTCTTTTCACTAGGTGGGCAATTATTCAGCATGGACCATTACTTCACCTTCTACACCTTCTTCTTCAATCATCTTCAAGATTTATCCATGATCACCTTTGCTGCTATTTGTCACTCTTGTTACACCTTCTTGCGTGCAGTAGCTTCTCAATTGCAAGTCAACATAGATGCTCAGAATTACGTGAGGCTATAGATGCACTGATGAATTTGCCACTTATACGAATCACTTTGCACTTTCTCGCGCAAACAGCATGTTAACACTTCCAAAACAGTGGGCAACGTTATCGTTTGATCACATCATGAGATACTTTCAATTTTGTATGACGCATCATCCAAGGTGCTGCATCATTTGTGTGAGGTCTTGCCCTAAGCCATTTAGGGTCACATGAAAATATATCAACAAAAGTGATTGATCCAGCTAGGAGCGTTGCTTTGGAACACTACTTTATCAGCAGTCCTCCTTTGCATGCTACCTGCTTACTCTGTACTGTGTCATGTTTAAATTTGAAAGAAAGGCAACAGCTAGGCAGCGCAAAATGCCAAACTTGCTTTTAGTTCAACAATATAAAACGCTATTTAACTTTTTAATTAAGTTAGTACATCATTTACCTGCAGAGTGAATTACTGTTTTAAACTGATTATATTTTGCAGGAAGCTTCTCAGACTTGTTTGACAGGTTGATAAGACAACAATATGACATATAATAATTTAAAGGCTGACTTTGACTCTGCTATGCAACTTAATGACTATATGCCAGGAACAAGGTCTCTGAGTTGTGGCGCTCGCTAACACTCCCGGGGTTCTACTAGGACAGATAAATACCCAAGAAAGTGGATAGGAAAACGACGCCGCTGTAGCTCAGTTGGTAGAGCATACCATGCGAAATGCGAAGGTTGTGGGTTCGGTTCCCACCTGCGGCAAGGTGTTTTTTCATCCACTTTAATTTCCATTAATTTATCGTTTCTTTATTTCATTTATTAAGCGCAAGTAATTTCCCCTATGTTGTCCTTGGTGTCTGTGTTTGTTGGCTTCTTATGATAGGAAATATACTAGTCATTTTAAACATCATCGCATGCATACCTTAAGATACCCGTAATTTAAGAGAAAAGAGTGCTTAAATTTATTTTTAATGTGAGCCGAACTTCTTACTTAGCACATATTGCTAATTGAAGTTCCAATTTCAATATTCCCATTTCCTCCCTCACCTTCTTTTTTCCCTCTTCTGTGCAGGTATTGCTTGCCTATGTCTACAAGAACCGTCACGTGTGGCCTGTGACAGCAAGCTTTTGTTGGCAGCAAGTGCTCTCCTACAAAGGCTGGCCTACTCTGGCAGCGGCGGCAATCATCTTCAAGATTTATCCATGATCACCTTTGCTGCTATTTGTCACCCTTGTTAATTGCACTTTCTGCATCTTTTCTAATTTATTAGGTAATAAAGTATGAGTATGCGTCATGGTGTGACGTTGATGTCTTGCTGCATTTTCACTTGCAGTCATCTTTTATGCATGAAAAGCTCATTGTACAGTTTATGAAAGAAATAACAGCATAATATGATTTATCTTGCAGTTCTGGTAACATGCGACGTACAAGGAATTCACTAATTGATGGTATGCCGAGGAACTGGCCATTATTTCTGCGTGATGCTGTGCAAGCATTTGGCGTTACCTTACAAGAGGCACCCACAATGTAAGTTACAATTTACTTTTAAATGAAGCATGGACATCAGAAAAAATATATTTATATTGCTAGTTAGGGTGGTTTGCAGAGTGTTTTTCCAGATGTGTACTAGCCTTTATTTCTTAACTCATTGCAGCACAGTGTTCTGTTTCGTATACTCATGTAAGGCTATCGTGCCCCCTGTAGCTGAAACCAGGATGTAATTTTTGCCTGAACTGCAGCATCACTGACAAAATTTTTCTTTGCTAGAAACTATTTCAATTTGGTGGAGACCCAGCAGGGCGAAGTTTTGTCCATAATGACGTGTTTCATGCAAAGATGTTCTTGTTTAGGTCAATGGGTGAACATTGGAATGATATCAGCATACAATACAGATCTTGTTTTATTTGCAAAATAGTTCTGACAGGTGGCATTCAATTGATTGATCTAATTAAAAAGCACCAATTGACCAATGAGGCTGTACTACACTATTCCCATGGTTCACATCTGGAAAAACTACCTGTGCATCACTCTATCCGACAATATAAACTTTTTTTCTGATGATCATGCCTCGTTTAAAATAAATTGTAACTGTGGGCAAACGTCGTGTTACTGTAACAGCTGCCGCAAAAACTTGAGGGAATGTCTAATAAAAGTCAGTTGTTCTTGTCAAGCTGTCCATTAGCCAACTTTTAGCGTAACGTTATCAGGGCTTACTGAAGTACTTCTAGACGTCCATGGCTACAAAATGTCTTGATCAAGACAGCTACTAGGCTTTGGACTTAGCCGTTCAAGACATCTTTTAGACATCAAATAGCTGCTTGCGTGTTTCGTGGGAACGCACAACGCGTGGCCGTCCCTATAGCAAAAACCAGCGTCTTCGATTGCCTTCCAGTGTGAAACCAGCGCGTTTTTTGACAATGGATGGCACTGGGGACGCTGGCGCTCGCTAAGACTCACTGGGACAGCAGCGAGAACGTTGGATAAGAGCTGGGTCACACTGGACGAGACGCTGGTTTCATTTCCAAGACACTGGGGCGCACTGGTTTGTGCTGTACACGCGCTGGTTCTCGCTGCAGTTAGCTGGCTTCAATGGAACCTGCGCTTCTTGCATTTGTACCGCACTGGTTCCAGTACAAAAGGAGGATAGGCGCTGATGAATATTAGATGTGTTGTGCTATGTAATCGCTTGATACTAGGCTCTCGTCCTAAATAACGCTATATCTTGAAGGTAATAAAAGGCAATTGCGTGTCGCAGCTTGGAATAAAGGTGCGTGAGCTTCCGTGTTTATGCATACATATTTGACACTAAAGATCATTTTTGGCTTTTGCATTTTTTTGGTTTGACTGGACGGTAGCTTTGTTCTTGAACGAAACCGCGCAAATACAGAGGATGCCTCGTTTTTGAGCAGTTTGTACGTAACCGATGACTGCAAGTTGTCGCCGTTTTCTCAGTGTTGTTGAGTCGACACGAAACTCGGAAGTCGTTCAGACGTGTTGGAACGGACCCCCCAGTTCGAAGCCTACCTGACTGATATTATCCCACCGATAACAAGGCTGAGGCGATTCGTGCGCTACCACTTTTTCAAGTGTACTAAAATACAATAGATTAAATATTCTGATGCTCAAATACACACCTTTTAGCAATCGGCCGATACCCGCGCTGACATCGGTCCCTTAAACCGAAGTTTAGGCCTAGCGTACCCGCCGAGACCGTCCACAGGCTATCGGCCCTTCTGTTCTGAGGAATCAAGTCTAGTAAGGATAAATCACTCTATATTTCAGCTTTTGCATCGGTGTTCTAAAATAAAGCATTTTTTTCGTGTCTACAACGTCGGCGCAACAATCGATGAGCGCCGATGTGATGCGTTCTAAACATACGTGTAAGTAATTAAGGGAAAATGAGACATCCACCCAATCGTAGCAAGTGCTACAAAGGAAACCCATACGGGTTCCTCGAAAGAAAAAGTCCCGGACCAGGACGAATTTTTCTTTAACTGCGAGGCTTTTCTTTTGAGGAACCCGTATGGGTTTCCTTTGTAGCAATTGCTACGATTGGATGGATGTCTCGTTTTTGATTAATTAATTACTTCGCTCCACCTTGCGGTTTTCCGCAGAACTATTACGTCATATGTGTAAGTGCTGTCGTCAAAGGCGTTTAGCACTAGCCTATGCTTCTCTGACGAAGATATGTGACTACATGTCGATTCAACGCATCATTGAACTAAGAAAATGTTGCATTACCCTTGCGCGAAGAACAAGAATGGGCCAGCAAAATCGGCAGAAACAGCCCTTATAGCGTTCCACGTTGACGGTTCATTTCGGACTTTTTTCGAAGTTAAAATGCCGATCGCAAACGAAAATCTGCATTGTGGCACTTATTAGCATACTACTGAATACGGACCACAACGTTTTATTTCTGATACAGGCGTAAGTTTTAGTTACGGGGCGATAGCGCATCTACTATGTCTGTGCCAGATCCGCGAAGAAGGTTCTCAACATTGGTGAGTGGAAAGTGAAAAATGCGAGATGTCTCGTGATCGACCCTGCAAACCGGGGTGTTTGAATGAAGCTGCACTGGCTCCTTCACAGTGTACCAGGCGAGGACGTGCGTCTTGCCTTTTAGTCTTTTGGGAAGCTGACGGACGTCACAAGGGAGCTGTGGCGCGCCCGCGGCGTGTCTGATAAGGGGTCAGCTACGAGGTTGGTGACCGTGAAGCGTGAAGGTGACCGTGAAGCGTGAAGCTCGACGACCTGCCGCACCAGGTGAACATAGCTGGAGAGCTGGCGCTTGTGGTCGTGTTGGGCAGGCCACCCACGTGCCTTCGCTTGCGTGGCACCGGTCATATTCGACGTGACTGTCGAATTCCACGGTGTGGTTCGTGCCGTCGCTTCGGGCATGATGAGGGCCAGTGCGCACGGATGTACGCCAGCGTCACCGGGCCAGTGAGCAGTGATGAGACGTCAGCACTTCTCATGGACGAGCCCGATGCGGAGGAGGCATCGAAAGAAGCTAGCGGACGACCGGTACAGGAGACCACGTCGGCTGCTCGTCGGGCGCATCAGTTGGACGCGCAACCCAAGGCTCGCGCATCTCCTGGACAGACGCCTCTACCTCCGGCACAGGACGTCCGGCTTCGACGAACGTAGCTGAAACGCCTGACGCGACTTCGGAGAACGCCATGAAACTGGTGGCGGAGCCCATAAACGTTTGCCCTGAAGGGTACCGCCACATGGCCGGAGAGCAGTCGAACGGTGATGCCGTGAGTAAGGTGTCGCAACCGGATGAAATAGGCGGTGATGAGCTTCCTTTTAAAGCAGCAGGTATGAGGCGAGCGTCCTGGAAACTGCGGATGAACATTCTGGCCGGATCACGGCAGGCAGGGAAGCCGCCTCCGTAATTACGTGCTGTAGATCCCGAAATGGGTTGGAGGGCGCGGAGGGGGGGAGGCTTGCGATGTCATCGTGATGGTAGACTCCATAAAATAGGGTTTCTTTTCTCTCAATATGGCCATCAACCTTCCTGAAACACTACGTGTAGCGACTCCGAATGTACGAGGTCTTGGAGCAAGAAGGCGACAGTGTCCTCAATCGCCTTCTCTTAGAAAACAATCTATACGTAGCGGCAGTCCAAGAAACCAACATTGATAGCCAGGAAGCGACTGATTGAATGGTTTCCACTTTCCGTCAGCATTACGATGTTTGTGCGTGTCATTCATTTTGTCGGTGCCTCTGGTGCTCGTGGCCTTTTCATCCGCAATAGTGTCGATATAACTGTGCAGTCGCTCTTTTCGTGCCAAAGTGGACGCCTCCTGGTTGTTGATTTTTTGCATTGTGGTCTGAATTTCCGCATCATTTGTGCTTACGCTGCAAATGTAGAGGCAGATAGAAAACTGCTTTTGAGCATTTTCAGATGGATCTCGATTGTAAAAAAGTACTAGTTTTGTTGGGAGACTTCCATTCTGTTTGTCGTTCAGTGAATCGTGTAAAAGGTTTGCCAGTGCGATATAAGAGGGCGAAGGTCTTGAATGTAGTAGTTCACCACCACAACTTATAAGATATCGGAAGTGTTGTGACAAATAGTGCGAGTCCGCAATTCACACATGTTCAAGGCGATAGCCATGCACGATAGGACAGGCTGTACGTGTCGCATGAACTTGCGCCACTATGCACATCGTACGAGGTTAAGCCAGAGTCCTTCAGTGACCACTATCTAGTTATTGCAACCTTTGGTAAAAGAGAAAGCAGAAAGTACTTTAAGTGGGAACATTGGAAACATAATGCGAAATTGATGGAGGATCAAAGTTTTGTCAAGGATGTAGATAAGAAGCTAAAGAAGGTACTCGCAGTACATTCTTTAAGTGTCGGTGTAGAGTGGAAGGATATTACGCAAGTAGTAAAAATGAAAGCCATCGAAAGAAGTTACACATTGCGGTATGAAGACAAGCGAAACGAAACACTGCTTCGTGAGTAACTTGAATTTCTTACGGGTGTGGGAATGCTTCCAACAAGATACTCCACCAACGAATTAAGAAGCATAAAAATTTAGTTGGACAGAATTGATGCAGAAATGTTTAAGAGCGGCGGTTATTCGTACAGGGGCCGAGAAGCTGTTGGCCGGTGAAACGTCCACAACATGTGAGTTATGGGACGAAAAACGATACGATTGCAATAAGGAAATACGGCAAATAAGAAGCGGGAATGACGTTTCGGCGGACGGCAATGTTATGAAACGCGTCGTCGCTGATCATTTCAAAGAATTGTTCGGTCAACCGCGCACCGTTGTAGGGGGGCTTTATACCAGAATTTCTGTCATTAGTGCCAAAGCTGGTTGAAGAAGAAAGAACGCGTCTGGAACAGTCGATTTCCTTGAAACATCATGCACTACCTGTTGGCAAGGCACCCGGGCGTGACGGCCTAGGAGTAGCATTTTATAAAACATTCAAAACAATTATAGCCCTGATTCTGCTCAAAATTATCGCCGAATCGTATCCGTAATGACACACACCACGGTCCTTCACAACTTCGCGCAACGTTCTCGTCCCAAAAACTGAGGCACCTGAAAAACGTGAGTTGGTGGGGTCTTATCACCCATAACCCTTACCAACGTCGACTATGAGATATTTATGTAGGTGTTGGCCAAACGATAGCAGGGTGTGATAACGAGGCTGGTTGGCACACATCAGACCTGTGGTATAAAGGGTAGAAGCATCGCCACGAACATACACGTAGCTCGAAGTGGGCTACATTGTTGTGATGTGATATATTTGGAGAGCGAGTCGCTATGATGCAACTAGATCTCGCTTACGCCTTCGACCGTGTTTCCCACGATGTTCTCTTCACCATATTAGAGCATTCCAATGTAGGAAGCGTAATAACAGACGGTGTCAGGATGGCGTATGCTAAATGCTCAACTCGGGTCATTGTAAACGGGGACCTGACAGACCGAGAGCAAGTGCGGTCTTCTGTGAGGCATGGATGTCCACTATCGTCCCTGCTATTCGCGGCTTACCTTGAGCCTTTGTGCAATGCCATCCAAAACAATGAATGGATAACTTGCTTCAGGTTACAGTCAACACAGGTGAAAATATTGGCGTATGCCGATGACATCGCCATGTTCTGTTGAAATAGAGATAGTATTTGTGAGGCCGTGCTGGTAGTTGAAACCTTCTGCACATGAACCGGGGCGCAAATAACCTGGGAGAAGACTTATGGGTTTTGGCATGGTGAATGGGAAGAAACGCCAGACTACTTCGCTCGACTTCGGTGGTCAACCACTGCAACAACGTATCTAGGTGCGCCTCTCGACTCTTATCGCGAACCTGAGCCATACTGGAATGAACTAGTCGCGAGAGCAAAGGATAAGGCTAAGATGTGGCAAGGGCGACAGCTGTCAATGTTCTCGCGTGCCACAGTCTGTAACCTATTTCTTACCTCCAACATATGGTATGTCATGTATGGGCTGTGCACTTCGCGGATCAACATCCAAAAAATCCACCGCGTCTTCGCCGTTTTCATATGGGCATCGACTTGGGAAAGAACCAGCCGCACAAACTAGTTCTTCCCCGTAAAGAGAGCAGACCTTGAATTCGCAGATTTATTTGTGCAACAAGTTGTATCGCGCTTTATGTACCTTCGCGATCAGAATGATACGTTCCTTCGCACAGTCATGCAAGTGCTTTTATGTCGTCACCTTCCAGGATTTGTTGTAGGCTCGTGTGAAGCAATGCATGCTGCCGTTAAAGGTTGTCTATAAGAAGTCGTGCTTGCGTACAGAATGTTGCATGTGCGGTTTTCAGTGCAGTATCTCGCCAATATTACTAGGAAAAAACTGGACCTAACTAACACTATGCTTTCTGTACCGATTTACCGTATGTCAAACCGTGTAGACCCAGGAGATGTCCTCAAAAGGTTTAAAAGAATGCCAGTACACCCTTCGGTAAAAACTTTTTTCTTTAAATTACACACTAATACATTATCAGGTAAAACATGGATGCATAACAAAGGTATTTTTGTCCCGTGGTCCATTAACTGATTCCTATGCAAGATACTTGAAACGATAGAGCATGCGTTTCTAGATTGCTGGGATCCCATCTTTTTCTGGGATGTGCTACAAAGGACGTTAAAGAAATAGTTACCTTTACATCCACATGGAATAAGATTCTTACAGTTAGAAACAGAGGGTTTTCCCTATCGCGCTATAATGTTCCTGGGCCTCCACAGTTTGTGGAAAGCTGGAATGCAGTTCAACAATGCTGATATCAATTCGCGACCTACACGCAATCATTTCATTGAAGCTGTAGTACGGTTCAGGGATGTCCATCGGGCGCTCCCTCAACATCCAACATGGATTGACATGCTAGATAAACTGGCAACATTTACAGCTGAAGTTCTTTATGATGCTTTCAAAACTGACCGGTCTTAATATGTTGCTCCTTCAAAATGAATTCAAGAAGTGTTGCAATTTTCTGATTTAATCTCCCTGTTTGTTTTAAGGATTTTCCAGGCACTACGTGGAGCGTCCATGCATCAGCGCAGAAGAAATTGCCGCAGGACATGGTTGCTTTGGAAAAATATTCGCCTGCAGAATAGCCGAAATCATGAAGGGCAAGAAGAAGCATTTGTAGTTGCTTCGATGTCAACAATATATTTGTACATATGCCTCAATCATCCACTCTACTTATCATTCTATCGGTTTTGCCACATTGGGGAACCTCTGCGTGAAGGACTAATTCCAATAGCCAATTACCAATAGGTGTCAAAGATCCATTAGGCAAATACAGAAGCAATACATAACCAATAGGCAAATAAAGCTCCCATAGGGAAATGCAGATCCAAATAGACCAATATAGTTCAAATATGCAAATGCAAAACCAATAGCCAAAAACGTGTCAACCCATTAGGCTACTGGTTCTTCAATGAGGTATTTTACTGTGATAGTGCTCCGCCATCTAAAACCACTGTTAAAAGTCTATACGTGCATTGTGATGAGCAAGGTCCATGGTTTTTGCAGCAGACTGCTCTCTATGCGACAAGTAAAATGAACATCTCCTCTAATTGCTTTTAATCCATTGTGACTAGCAGTAAATATGCCGCAAAAGACATTTTCTACCTGCGGAAGCGCTAAGTAGTTCGATGTACTTTGCGAAAAGCCACATTTCGCTTGTAACGGGCAGTCTAAGCACGGATTACACAACGTGAATATGAAGGCACTGCTATTACGATCCGCAGCAGCTCTCGTTGTTAGTGAAAAAGAATTTTAATTAGTGACTCGCTGTATCCATGCACCAGGAAGAAAATCTCTTTGCCTACATCCTACACTCTAAAAACAGTTTGCACCCTTTGGGGTGTATATTTGTCCCACAACTATAATCGTCATCTGCCTTGCTTGCGTTTCCTTTCTTGAAAACTCGGCGCTCGCTACTTTCCTGTCGAGAATGCTGCGTCACACTGATAACGCGCATGCCGTTCGTGACCGGGAAGTACCGGGCTCGCAGCGGTAAAGAAAGAAAACGCGGGCAAGACAGATGACGATTATCGTTGTGGGACAAGATAAGACCCAAAGGGTGTAAATTTTTTTAAAGAGTGTGGAGTGAATACGTACCCTCTAAGAACAGTTTACACCCTTTGGCTTGCCCCTTCTGCCACACAAAAATAATCGTCATCTGCCTTGATGCGTTTCCTTTCTTTATCGCTGCAAGCCCGGAACTTTCCAGTGACGAACGGCACGCGCGTTATCAGAAGGGGCACTCCAAAGGGTGTAAACTGTTCTATGCTGATAACGCGCGTGCCATTCGTTACTGGAAAGTTCCGGGCTCGCAGCGATAAAGAAAGGAAACGCATCAAGGCAGATGACGATTATTTTTGTGTGGCAGAAGGGGCAAGCCAAAGGGTGTAAACTGTTCTTAGAGTGTAGTGCTTGCAAGCATAGAGTTTCATACAATAATTATTATTGTATGAAACTTTATGTCTGTAAGTACAATGCGCGCAGCGTTAAAGAAAAGGCCCGAAAGATAGATGACGATTTTCGTTCAGAGACAAGGTGAGCATACAAGCTCCACAAAAATACTCTTGGCGCATATTATGTATAGCCTCAGAGATTTAACAATGCAGTAGTTAAGCTCGGAGGCTAAAAGGGGCGCACATAACCTTCTTAAAGCGTACGTCTTCACTATCGTGCCTTGTATGGTATATCATATATATAGGTGTTCTGTGGTATATTCTCCTATCCTCCTACTAAATTTTTTGCAAAATGGCGCGGTGCGTTGTGTAGGCATCGGCGTGGTATGGTTGTGGTGAGAACTATTGTACGGCCCCGCGCCTTTATCTTGCTGACATCATTCAGAAAGGTCACGCTTTGACTTATTTCCAATAAGTGCATAGTTAAGAGATCTGCTTTCTCGTGACACTTTACTCCGCGTGAAGGGACACCGCTTAGTTTACCCGTGTGCGCATCACAATACAAGTGAATCAAAGGAAACTTGGACGCACTGCTTGGTGAAAGCATACAGCGAAGCATACTCAAATCATGGACGTTAACCAGCGCGCACATGGAGCAGCGCCTTCGCGTTGCGAGCATTTGGAGGTCTTCTGTTTCTGGCGCAAGAGCGGGTACGTAGTTTTTCCCAGGCGAAGCAAGTGCATTTTTGACCGGGAGTCTTGCATGCTTGTCACGCGTTCTTGGCTTCAGGTCACTCTGTGCATTTGTTGTGCATGCTGTGTGCAAGCATCGCCTTGGTTTCGTTGTACTCGCTGTTGGAGACTTATTTCACGAGCTCTGTGAAGAAAGTAACCCTCACTGCGTTACGTAGACGTTTCTGTCAGCTTTCTTGATGAGATAGCTGGCTGTCTAGAGCAGTCACGCTGGATGCTTGCTATAGCGCGTGGTATCTCGTGTGCGTTGCTTGTGCTTGTGGCATTGCCGGCGTGTGATTAACAGCTGATCCATTTTTTCACTCTGGAATACGTTTCCCGCAGCTCTTCGCTCGTCCTGTCCGAATTGTGCCATGTTTACCCGAATCGCTAGGTATAGTGGCAGTAAAACACCAAAATGCATCTTCTTTAGTGTTTTTTTTTTTTCGTCTTTGAGAAAGTCTGTACGGCAAAAGCCGGAAGCATGGTTCATGGTACTGGACCCGATTGACGAGCTTCCCGCTGTCGCTCTGCCGCGGGCATTTTCGCGGCTTTGTTGTTAATGCATCATTATTAGACTATCGAGGTGCATGCCGCGTCGGAGTGGCGTTTTGTATGCTAAGAGCATTCCACGCCATTTCACGCTCGAGTTCTATAAGCCATAGAAATTTACGCTACGAGTAAAATCGGCATTAATACTGCCAATTCCACCTCAATGTAGCCTGCTTTATTTTTTGCACTGTAATGAAGTGGTGCTCGGTGCTACAAACCGTTTCTTTTGCAATGTTTGACAAACATGGGCCAAACAATTTCAAGAGATTGTGCGTGCAACTTAAAGTTGCCTGGTGAACACTGAAGCACCATTGCATTCCAGTTTTGTCATAAAAAAAAAAAAAAATTATAGATATTTCCAGAAGTGCCTTCAGTAGGTGACATAACCTTGCCATCATCTTGCATGTCCCAATTTACAATTCCGCAAAGGTTTCGTACCTTTTCAGTAAGCATTGTAGACACCCTTCCGTGTAACTGAGCTCTGAAAAAGTCTTTGCCCATCACTGTTCTTTTCTAAATGTGAATCGGCAAATTTGTTTGTCATTTCTTCAGCTAAGCTTACCCAAGTCAAGTTCCTCCTTGTTATTTTCAAACTACAGAAGTGTACTTTGGGCATGAAAGAAGATATTTGATACTTGTAATTACATGCTTAGTTGATATATTATATTACCACCAGGTTCATTTAATTTGCCTGCACTGCATGAACCAGTTTAGGAGGGACTGCACTTTGCTATTCGTTTCATTATTTCAGCAAGGTTCAAATTGTTCCACAGGGCAGCCTGCATGCGTGTAGGCTGCCCTGCTTGCAGCATTCCTTGTAGCGATGCAGAACTATAGATGGTACTGTCAATACTGTTGAAAGCTGAGTGATTGAAATGTCGATAGCACAAGTACCAACTACAGTATCCGTAATAGTGCACTATCGATAACATAAAGTTATACGACATATTGCACTTAAGTACAGCAACATAAACTTGGTGACGTTTCCATGTTCCCAACTGCATGAACTGAGTGTTACAGAATGCATACTGTAGGGCCCCGAGCCCCCCAATACTTGTGCGTATTATGCTATGCATAATGTGCTTGTTTGACAGATCAGAGCACTTCACTAAGTGGAGTTAGGATACACAGTTCGTACTTGTACAGAGAAAAATGAATATTTTGGTCCCAATACATAATGCATGCACTCAGAAAAACCATTAAGAAATCTGCACAGAAATTATGGTTGATGCACACCAACTTCTAATAATTGTCATCATTTTCTTTTTCCTTTAATCTAGCAGAGGTTGAGATCTGATTCATGAAATACAGTTGGTACATAGTAGCTTCGCGTATTTGTACAATAGTGCCTAAAAAAGCACAGTTCGACATAGCACTCAGTTTTCCGTAGTGATGTCCTTGTTCACCAGTCAGTTTTCGATGGTCAGCTATTCAAAATTTCTAGTACCTAATATCACCAGCCAAGAATTGCAAAACTATCGATGCTATTGATAATCAATTTAGTAATAGTTGTTCTCCATTAATTCCCTGTCCTCGTGGAAGCGTTAGTGCAGGGCTAAGGCAGGTGTTTCCAGGCCATTTTCTCACAAGCAAGAACTGCCACCAAAGTCGGCACTGAGTCATACTTGCTGCGCACTGATTTCACAAGTGTCAGACAAAGCGTTAGTGAGTAGGAATGGGAGCAAGAGCCAGCACATTTAACTTCATGGGAGTAGGAACAGGAGTGCCAGTTGCGCAAGTACAAACAATAGTCGGTAATGGGGATTTCTTAGTGGACAGTTCTGCTAATGTAGATGGATGTTGGCAAGTGAGAGTGGATGTGAGCGTGAAATTTAGAGGGTTCTGGGAAGGGTGAATAGAGTTGACTATCAACGCGAGTGAGTGCTGGTATGAGTGGGCTCAAGAGTGGGCTCAAGAACTTGAGGGTGCCAGCATGTGTTAGTGAGTATGTAGCCATTGAAAATATTAGTGAGTGAGTATGAGTGAATATCTGCTTATTCTACTAATCTAAAACCACACTGAATTGACAAACTATTTCATGAATTCAAGGGTGAATGAATGAACCTACAGTGCTGCTTACTAAGTTTCCATGCTGTGCACAAGGGAATTAAATTCTGGGGTATTATGTGCCAAAACGACGATTTTATTACGAGGCACACCATAGTGGGGGACTCCGGATTAATTTTGACCACCAGGGCATCTTTAACATGACCCAAATGCAAGGGATGTGGTGGTCTTTGCATTTCACCCCTGTCAAAGTGTGGCCATTGTGACGAGGATTTGACCTCGCAACTTCGTGCTTAGCAGTGCAACACTATAGCCACGAAGCCATCGCAGCAGGGGTGCACAAGGTCAGCACAGCTTGTCTGGTGGGCGGCTGCATGCACCCAATGTGTGTGTGTGTGTGGTTGCTGTTAAATATGTGACATGCAGAAACGCACATTATGTGCATCATGTTACATTGAAGTTTGTGTTTTGTAGTTGGTAACTCTATACTCTCCAACACTTCGAAAATTTTTATAAAATGTACTAATGTCGGCTCATTCTATGGTTTTATGATAAGTCAGGCTTTGCGAAAAATAAATTCTGTCCGCGAAAAAGTTTTGAAGAGGTTGAAAGATGGCGGGATGTGCAAGATCAAAGAAAAAAAATGTATGCAAGGAAGAAATTGTGGTGGTACTTGTGCTTCTTGTGGCGGTGCGAGACACCATATTGCAGTGGGGCACTTGCTTTGAGCAAGTTTATTCTAAAGCAGTCATAATCTGCTACATTGTGTAGTTGTTGAAAAAAGTTGCTGTTTGCTTCTCATTCATTGCTCTTCCAGGTTCACTGTGGCTTGTGTGCTGTGCATAGAGGTAAAGAATCATTAATAAAGTGCAGATCTGTTCTACAATAAATGTGTGCTCAGTGCAAGCATAAGAACGTGCATGGAATTCCCCCTCCCTTTTTGTACCCGTGGGATTTTTATTAATGTTAATTTTCACCGGTTGGCAGGTGTGTTATTCTAAAATTGCCGTATCTGTACTTCCATCAGTAATTGAAAAGTTCACTACTAGGCATTTGTCAATGATGATATTGGCAATTGTCACATACCTACTGTAGTGGCTCTGTGGCTACGGCAGTGTGGTGCATGGCAGAAAGTCACGGGTTTGATTTCCGGCCATTGTGGCCGCATTTCTTGGAGGCGAAATGCAAAAAATGCTTGTGTACTTATATTTAAGCACATGTTAAGGTATCCCAGGAGCTCAGTATTAATCCGGAGTCCTCCACTGCGGGGTCTTGTATAGCTCCAGTGCTGCTTTGGAGCACTTGACTGCAGAATTCATTCTGCTACATATTTACTAGTTAACGGCTCTGTTCTCTGTAAAATTGTGTGATGAAACAGGTGCTACCAAGATATCCTCACTGCAACAAATATACGCCTTCAAGCACATCAGTCTTTTAAGGAAGCATTTAGCTTTGTAGAAGCGGTCAGCTATTTGCTTTGATTGTTTAGAGTTCCAGTTACAATTTCTATTGTCACACATTCTATGTGGCCACTGCTATTAATTTTAATTGACGTAGTATTTCTGCGGAAACCCACAAGGTGGAGAGAAGTAATTAATAAAGGGAAAATCAGACATCCACTCATTCGTAGCAATAGCTACAAAGGAAACCCATACGGGTTCCTCGAAAGAAAAGCTTTGGAGTTGAATAAAAATTCATCCTGGTCCGGCACCTTTGGTTGGGTTGGGTTTCCTTTGTAGCAATTTCTACGAACTGGTGGATGTCTGAATTTCCCTTCATTAATTGCTATTAATTTTAGTAGGAAAGAATGATAATTCTCGCCCTTATTTAGCATTTTTAAAATTTTGAGACAGTTTCACATAAAGCACTCCAAAGGGCTTTCGGGCTGCTCCTCTGAGGGGACTTGCATGGTTGCACAGTCAGCACTCGGCTGTATGTGCTGCAGGTGTGGCTGAATGCTGTCTTATGGAAAACACTGGCTTTGTTCATGTAGGGTTAGCGTTATCACTTACAAGTGAACTGAACTGTCCACACGAGAATGTTAGAGCCCCATTGCAACTATGTTTCTTTTCTCTTTAGGTGCACAAAGGAATGATTTGTTGCAGCATCTGTTGGAACAGCATTGCATCGTGAAAGATGTTCGTGGCATCCCAAAGGTACCTCAAGTCATGGCTTCAGGTAAGGGATGTGCTGCTTCAATGCCTAAACCACGTCATTTGACTAGGACAACAAGAGATGACCGTCTTCTACAGGCGCCCCTCAGTTTCGTGTAATTTTGCTCGTGGGCTATTCCTTATAGGGTCCGTGGAACAGGTGTATTAATCGTTAAAACCAGTACTTTTGTACTGGTTTTTTAAAACCAGCATGTTTTTGTGGTTTTGTCTGTACGTTGAATGAAAGGTACGCACTAAGCGGGCGTTTCATCATTATTAGCATTGAGGAAGGAAGTCTCATTTGGCCTGTATACCTATCGGAAAAATGCACAATGATTATCACTGTTCCCGTTTTCTGCCTGTATTGCGTAAGTTGTGTACACGCCGTCATCTCTGCTTAATGCCCACACGTTTCATGTCTGTGTGCATGTCTGAACATCACTCTTCTACCATCTCCTTCAGTCTTGTAGCGGTTAATGAAAGTCAGTCTCTCAGACTTGCTACCATCTTTGCCAAAATTTCATGTTTGCTTGCAGCAGTGTTGGCAAATAAAAATGTTTAAATCATCTATGTCAAAACCCAGGAGATTCCAAACCAAAGCTGCTAGATCCAGTTAAATTGTGAAGGCAGTCGGAAATGCATTACATATGCTAGTTGTGCCTTCTACTTAATAATTGAAACTCAAAAATTGAAAACGGACTCTGAGATTTTGTAGGAATTATCAGCAGTTTGCGTTACCAGAAGCTCTCATAAATACAACCTGGGTAAGATTATATCATGATCAAACATTCAGCTGAATGAAATTTTGAAAAATATCTTAAATGGTTGACTGCTGCATTGCTGCATGCAACTTCAACACTGTTTATTGCTGCAAGAGCAAGGAGTTCTCTATGGGAGTCTTCTGTTGTGATTAGGAATTTGCACATCTTTGAAATGTGGTAGGAAGGCCCTTGCAGTTCTCAGAGCCAGTGATTGGTCTGCTGGCTCATCACTTTTGCTGCTGCATTGTGCTGGCAGCTCCTCCTCTACTAATTCATCAAGAGTGTAATCCCTGCACATGCAAGTGTAGTCATCTGCAACTACATAATCACTGATGTCAGCATCAATGTTGCATGCTTACAGTGCAAGAAAGGATAAGTCTTGCTTCTTCGTCTTGACTTGGCCAGGCAGTTATGCACAGTTTCACAGCTTAAGCCATGGATGCCAAAGGCATGTTTGAAACAATTTTCTCATTACGAGGACAACCGTGTTATGCTGTATGGCATGGTACTGCCCATACGTAGCTTTCTCACCTGGTGACCACTTCAGCCACGACAATCTCCACTGTAAGAGTGACGCATGCCTTCTTTAGGCACAAGTGACCAGATTATCAAGTGGAGGCTCTTGTTTGCATTCTGGTTTTTTTTCTCCTGTACACTGGTCCAACAGCTTTTGGTCAGAGAGGTGTGCACACGCTAAAAGAGGGCTTCTGCAGTACACAGTTGAACCTGGATATAACGAAGTTGACTGAAGTTTGCAATTTTTCGTTACATGCAAGTTTTGCATTAACGCTCGTGTGAATGAAGTAGAAACGAAACTAAAATGCTACATGTCAGTGAAGGTAAACTCTCCTTCCAAGTATTTATTTCACTGTGAAAAACTTATTTGCAAACAATAAAAAAAAACGAGCAGTTTCATTTCGTGGCTGTTAATGAGAGGGAGAAAGAAAACTTAATTGTGTTCATGGAACAAATTTGCATTGATAAGCTTATGTTTGATTCCAATGGCACATCGCGAGCGCTCAGCCGGATCACGAAAGGAGCGTGTCGTTCCGACTGAGATCGCTCTCGTCGAATCTGCAAATTTGCGTGCACTCCTGCGAGGGCACCTAGTGCAGGGAAATCAAGCGAGAGGCCGCTAGACTAGAGGTGGATTGGGTAGGCCTCAACAGCATCACCACCATCATCTGGATCATCTCGGCATTCCAGGCATCTGCTTTTCTTCCGTGTCGGAGGAATCGTCACTGGACTTGGGAACTTATAGTACCTGAGTCGGACCTGTCACTATTCAGGAGCAGGAACAAAAACGCACAGCCTGATGTAGTGTCCGTGTTTTTCATGTCATCCATAACTGCCCGCAACCGGAAACAGGCGACTCTGTCGAGCAAATATTTTTGCTCCGCAGAGTGATCCAGAATCAGTGACTGGTCCCAATCTGTCATTGGAACACACAACTCACACTCTCATTCTGCCATTGGAGTAGGATTGCTCCATACAAAGCAGAAAAACTTGATCTGGATTTACCATTGGAATTTAACATTAGATATACAGTCGCCAACCGCTTATTCGGACCTCACGGGGACTGCGGAAATGTCCGAATAAACAGGTGTCCGAAAAAGCAGATTAAGAAAAAAAAAACAGAAAGAAATCCTTCATTTCCACGCACTTATTCGGGCTCGTAGGCTTGAAGAAACGTGAATGCGCCGTTGCACGCTCTTTTGTTTACGCGCCATCAGATAAGCCTGAATCTCAGAGAGGGTTGTACGGTCACTATAGGCGGCTGAAAGCACAGTCACTGCTTGTGCTAGCTCCGCATGCGACGGCAGTGTAGCACATGGTGCGTCATCTTCCAGCTCTGAGTCATCGTCCGGCAATGCAGCAGAAACCTGACGAATGATCTCGCCGTCATCGAGTTCGCATGTCAGTACAGCATGTCAGCACCTGTGAAACTGTCAGATGAGACGGTGTCCGGAATCGCAATGAAACCGCTGCGCAGGTCCCCGCAGAACATTTTCGGCATCAGTAGGGAGCACATTGGAAGGCGACAAATCCTAGGCCTCCCGGCACCCGCTTGCCGGCATCCCCAGCGCAGTCTGCGCAGGCACTGTTGGCGCCATTAGACACTTGATGCAATGTTTCCTTATGCCGCGTTGGATCACCGCTACCTCGACACAGTACACAAAGCCAACACCACCACGCCGGCACCATTCGCACAAACGAAAGACGTAGCCTACTCGCAGCGTCGTGCACGAAGAAACAAACAAATCAGCTGCTGGATTGTCTTGACATGGCTTACTAAGCTGAGACCAGAACTGCTGTAGCAACTCTATCGAACCAGGCAGAAATGATGATGATGAGCGGGGATTTCCAGTAGCGCCACTTCATGGGGCAGCAAGGAGGCTTTGTTCAAAACAAAAATGGCGCTCAGCTAGTCGAACCATGCACCGGTCAGAGTCGGTGCATGGTGCTCTCAATCAAGTTGGCTCAAGGAGTGTCCGAAAAAATCAGACGAGAGGTTGCAAGGTGTCCGAACTTTCGGCAGTTGTTATACATTATGGTCTATGGGGGGAATGGCGGTGCCGCGAAGCAGACCGAATAATTGAGCATGTCCGAATTTTTCAAGTCTGGAAAATCAGTTGGCGACTGTATAGTCATTGCCTAATACATTCGAAATGAATAATTACAGCTTGCTATTGACATTGAAGCAGCGTTTCAACAGCAAGAAAAGGAATCAATTTTTCCACCTTTGAGCATTGAATTGCAGGCAATTCAAGTGGGCATACAATTCTGCAAATAGAATCTGTTAAGGAATACCGGGTATCAAGGAACATTAAGGCTTTCCTATGTACTTACTTTGACTGAGTAATCAAGTTTGAAATTACTCCCATTAGGACGTCATGACAATGTTGACCTAATACTGGTTAAACACATGACTAGCTTATGAAGTCACAGCTCACGCAACACAAAGGGAAGAACCAGGCTAGCTCTGAGGTTGAGTGTCGCTACACAATTGCCATTCCATGTTCAGTAATCACATGCAGATCATTTGCGCCTTCGTTCAGGGGCAGGCGTGGGCTTTTTGGTTGGTGCTTGTTGTTGTGTTTGGTGCAAGAATATGGCTAGGAGCAGGAACCACTTATGCACAGTCACGAGCAATATGCACACATCATTTCTCCAGTAGCTGATGCTGAGCATGCATAGTGTGAGGACCTCGTTGGGCTGACACGACTTCGCTGCAGCCAAATTCCAAATACTTCATCTGCGGTGAGAGTAGCTATATGAACTTGTTGATAGGTCATCCTGTAGGTTGTTGTAGCACAGACAGTATGACACGGACATGGAAGGCACACGACACAACACACAATGCTAAACAACCTGTTTGCCACCCTGAAACCAGAACAATCTGAAAGACCTGTTTTCGCAAGGCCGTGTTCGTAGTGTCGGCTCCGTTGACAGCCGCCAATGGCTAGGAGCCGGCAGGCATAGCTCGCTCAGCCGTCAAATTCGACACCAGTAGCGCTTGCGCCACTATTGCATGCAGCTCATATAATGATGCGCCTGTGTTGGTCGGCACGTGTACGCAATTATGTCGCGCTTAAACTGCAATACATTTGATCTTATTGATGCCAACAGAAGCGAACGAGCAAGCCAGGCGAGCTTGCAATTGCGAGGAGATGGTATAGGCCTAGCTTGCCAGCCGTCTGTTCTGGGATCATCAGCCCTTGCGAAGCATCCACAGCTGATAATAAAGTGCCAGATATTCGTCAACACTACCAACATGTGCTAATTTAGTTGCTCGTAAGTGAAAATACTACAGTCGAACCTCGATATAACGAAGTCCAATTTGCAGACGAAAATTTTGTTATATGGAGAGTTTCGTCAAGTCGAGGTTTGCATGTTTCAGCAGTCCAAATAAAGATACAGGTTCTTGGAACACTCCTGGCATATCCTGGCGTATGGCACCTTATAGGTAGCAAAATTACAAAGATAACCCATAAACCCTGAAACTACAGTAGAACCCCGCTGTTACGTTCCTCACTGCTGCGTTTTCCTGGCTGCTATGACGTTTTCATCCGGTCCCGGCATAGCTTCCATAGGATCCAATGTATAACGAACCCAGCTGTTACGTAGTAGCTGTGATAACGTTCCCGCATGATATGTCGCAACTTAGCACCCCGAAACCGCCTGGGCTAAAGTAGGCAACGCGCTCCAACTGCCATTTTGGCTTTTGACGAGTTTTGGCCGGGCTTGGCTATAGAACTGGCTGCAAGAAGCCGCATGCCAGTTCGAGAAACCGCCACTAAGTGGCCATTCGTGAAAAATGCTCTCACTATCATCACTGTGATTACGGTCACCGCATGGTGTTTGGACGGGTCAACTCACGGAGGAAGGAAACTCGGGAGAGGCCCTGACGTCACTCTTTGTGCAGTTAAAGTGAAGCCAGAAGTTGGTGTTGCTCATGGCGTTGCTCCGCCTATCGGGCCAGCTCTCCTCTTTTGTTTACATTTCTCGCGAAACCACGCCGTGCCGCGCGCAACCGGGCTGCTCAGACGCGTACACTGTGCAGCAATACTAAACAATCGTTAGCATGATTACGCCAAAGAGGGCAAAATTTCCCGTGGATATTCTTTCGTCCGTTGCCATTGCTATGGCGTGGTGACGATGAGGAGCACGAGCCGCATGATGCCGCGGAGTTGCCAAATCCTAGCTTTGGAGAAGCCATCGCGGCTCTGGACCTCCTCCGCAGGTACGTCGCACCTCACAGCGATGCTGACAGCAATGCGGCTTTCCAGGCTATTGGGAAACATGTGGGGATTTCTAGCGAGCGAAAGAAACGGCAAGCCACCATTCTAGAATTTTTAAAGTTCTAAGCGCACTCTGTGGAAATAAATTGTCTATAGTTGAAGCTGCACTTTTTTCATTCATGTTCGGAGCTTTCCTCACTTGCGTTTTCCCGGCTGTTACGTTTTTTTCCCTGGTCCGGTGAAAAACATTTGAATGGGGTTCCACTGTAATAATACAACCAAGGGCGTGATGCCCGATAGCCAGTGGGTATGAACACATTTTTCTCCATTACGTGTACAGTGAACAGCAGGTCTGCAGCAAGTGTTGCGCCTAGTGCTCATAGCTGCCATTAGATGTGGCCATCAGTGCCGTCATCATCATGATTTGTCATCACTAAAAAAAAAATTCTTTTCATGAAGACATGGCAACCCGTGGCGAAAAAGAAAATTATGCACATACCAGAGCTATCAACTTTAATATTCTTTCGAATAAAATTGGAAGTATTAACTTGGTGGATCCATGAGGCCACCACTTACCATTAGAGCGCTTAACGCTCGCAGCCATTGGATGATACCGCCCTCAGTAAAGCAATGACGACGTTGATTCATGAACGCTGGAATATTTAACTTCCCGCAGAGCAACTCTATGCAGCTCGAGTGGAAGCGAAGAACTCCGTCAGCTTCATCTGCCGCTTTTTAATAAGCGTCGGGGTTATAAGGCGCTCGTAGGTCGACAGGGCTGCTAAGGCTTGCTCTTGCGAGTGCGTGCCCGCATACGTGCGTAAGAGATCCAGCGCATCCATGACTTGCTTCAGTGTAGCTATGCTGCTTGCTGCCTGGAGTTCTTCGTCCGACTCGTCGTCCTGCATTTCTCTATCTGTGATGTTCTGGATTACTGCGTCATTGTCCGG
The DNA here is from genome assembly GCF_050947875.1 of Dermacentor variabilis. Lineage (NCBI taxonomy): Eukaryota > Metazoa > Arthropoda > Arachnida > Ixodida > Ixodidae > Dermacentor > Dermacentor variabilis. The sequence goes on along the minus strand of NC_134570.1, from coordinate 179,429,708 downwards.
CTCGTCAGTTGTCGCAGCACAAGCATCGCTGAAGACAAAGTCCTCGAGTGTGACGTCACTTGGAGCACCTCCCTGATCGCAGAACAGCTGCCACGAGTCAACGACATCTGTTGTGTATGCCATACTTTCGTCACCGTCATTTGCTCTGCACTTCGCTTCTTCATTCAAAGAAATGCTCTCCTTCAATCCCGCCTTCCTGAAGCACTTGGCTACGATCTCCTTATTTGTTGCCTCCCACGACCGCGAAAGCATCTCCAAGGCCACGAACACGACGATTTTTGTCTCTCTGCGGAGCTCGATGTACAGCAGAAGCCTTTTGATGACCCGCTTGCGGTATGCACACTTGATGCTGTTTATTATTCCCTGGTCGAATGGTTGTATCAGGGAGGTGCAGTTGGCAGGGAAATATTCAAGCTCAATGTTGAAAAGCGCACAATCTTGAACATGATGTGCTGAGCAATTGTCCAGAAGGAGGCAAATGTTTCGACCCCTTTTGTGCATTTCAGCATCCCGATCCTTCAGCCAGTTGCTGAACAAATCCCTTGTCATCCACGCCTTTGTGTTTGCATCGTACTTGACTGGCATGCTCCTTTTTCCAATGAAGCAACGCGACTTCTCGCTTGTGCCAATTACGAATGGCACATGCTTATTGCTGCCGTCCATGTTCACGCGCAACAGAACAGTGAGACGCTGTTTACTGTGTTTTCCACCATGGCACTTTTCATTTCTCAAAGCCAACATCTTCCTTGGCAACAGACAGTAGAAAAATGCGGTCTCGTTCGGAAATTAGTTTAAAGGGGTGGAGACATCAAAATTTTCGTTCATGCGTTTGTTGATTCAAACGTTGCATCATGCTTCAGGGCGCACGATACACACAGCGGGATTCATATATATCCAATAAATAATTTAATAATAGCATTATTATACCGAGTGATTTCGGTTTCGGTTTACGGGCTCCGGGGGATGCTGTGACGTCGCAGAGGAGCAAATGCAACATGGCTTGGTCACGTGGGCTACAAAAAATAGTGACGTAAAACGATGCTGCGTCGTCTGCTCGCGCGTATGCGTGCTCTCCCAGCAGAAGTAAACAACTGGCGACTTGAAGTGCATGTCGCGATGTCCGACGAATCATACTTCACCGAAAGCACATCCTCCTCTGAGTCGAAGTCGTACGAAGACACAGACTTGTTTTGTTATGGCGACAGTGAAGGTGACGAAAACAGTGCGGTCCAAAATCCAGAAAACCAATTTAGGTTCGATCTGCTTACCAGCAATGAAAAAGAGGAGAATGTCATGTTTGCCGTTCGCGAGCAGCAAGTTGAGCAGAGTGGCAACGTTGACTGGTAAGATACGCTCGTTATGTTTTTATAGGCTTTGCTATATTTCTGAACGTAGATGGCGCATCCCATATCACGTAAGCTAGGTTTTCTTCCCTTTGTCTTGTCGTGCTCTGAACATCATTGTGCTCAAGACAGCTGGTGGTTGGCAAGTGTTCTCCTGAATATTTCTTCTGAGCACTGTGACACAGCTGATCGGGTGCTACAGCTTATATAGAAAATAGCGATGTAATATGTTCTCAACTTTGCGGTCATATTTACTTGCGAGTCTGTACCATATGCCGTCCTGACTCTGAGGCTTTCTAAGTATGCATGATGTATGTTAGAGTATGAGAAATGACAAAATGTTTGTTCATTGCAGCTGCACCTGTGGTCGTTGTCGGCTGATGGAAACAAACCGTGAATCGGTGTGTTGCCGCGAAATTTCGGAAGTGGCAGCCTGTGTGCCAGAAGGGGCCAAGTGTATAACTGACCACCCCACTTTTGTGCACGCAAACCTCAACATGCATGCTTTAGAGGTCGCATACTACACCTTGAGAGAGGACCGACCTTCGCTGGTCAACGCACCTGATATCCACACGTATGTACGAGTGCATGCTTTTTCTTTTTTTACGATCGTGAGCGCATGTCGAGTTGACGTGCAGAAGAAGCTATCACAAGCACATGGTGAGTCTTGCGCGTGCTGTAACGATGCAGCAGCTTGGCTTTGTATGTTAATAACAGATTTCCTTTTGTTTTACGCAGTGCAGAACACCACAGATGGTGCTACATTTTATATCTGTTCACACTACAGCAGTATAACTTCATGTTACAAACCTGATACATATATTGGAACGCGAACTTTGGGTACTCCTAAGTAAACCCTTAGCAAGTAGCTGCAAGAGCGTAAGAGGCCCCTTACATGCAACTCGACATGCACCATACCTCTACTCACAGCTATACGTATCAAAACCTCTTTTTCGAGCTGCGGAACAATGCCACGCACTCTTACCTCCACCTCACGCAGCTAGTACACTATAAATGCCTTCGGCTGCCATGACCAATCATGCATGGCATAATACACCAGTTCTGTACCTCGCTCGTATTTCTGGCAACCGCCGCATGCTGGCACTGCTACAACACGTCAGGCGGCTGTCATTTGCTATTATGTTCTTTGTTAATTGGCAACATTAACTATTGAGGTTAATTAGGTACTTTATTTAACTACATGTTATTGTCCACTCTGTGGTGCGAGGCACATACACAAGGCCTCCTTTATGTTACACTTAACCCTAGCTCCTCCTCATGACCCCAAGGATGATGGTTCGGTGCCACATGACCACCCATTTTTTATAACCCCTTCGGGCGTGAATTAAGAAAAAGGGTCGGGAAAATTTGAAATCCTTTTTAGGCTATCTCTAATAAATAACACAAAACAAATGATATGGTTAGAAACTTGTTTATTTAACATACAAAAATTTTTGGTGCTGTGTACAATTGTACACATGGCGCCTGAACACAGAAAAAAAGGCAACTACATAATCTTTCATATTCTGTGATTTTCATGGGTTGTTATCATTTTAGAAGCATCTTAGAGAGATTTTCTGAAGCATCTCTACAAGTGAACTTGACGGCACCTTACTTTTTGTTGTGGAACTCATAGTAGCAGTCTTTCGCTGCACTCAGGGAAAGGAAAACACCACACTTCCAACAACAAATTCGAGACTTGGAGGCACAGCCAGAGTTTCGGCACCTTTGCGGAAAGTTTGCCGTCGTGTGCATTGGCCAGTGGTTGGTGCCGTCAAATCTTGTTTAGTTGGTTGGCATGGGCGTACCACTGTGCGACTGCCGAGCAGGCTTCCGATTGGAAGTGCTTGGTCTTCCCTCCTTTGTGGTGCACTTTTGTTGCTAGCAATCAAGCTCTGCGCGATGTCAGATTGGAATGCCATCACATCCTTCACTTCTTTTCTAGGGAGTGCATCTTTGTTTGCATCGCGGATGTACTTAATCCAGCTGTTGCAAACTGCGAAGGAAATGAAGTGGGAGATGACTAACTGGCCACTTCTTTGTCCTTGTGTAGAGTGGATACAATGACATTAAGAAATCCAATTTGTCGACGCCGCCCATGAATTTGTTGTACTCGGCTATTACTTGTGGGCAGGCTAGGTCCACATGTTCTTTGGCTGAATCACTCCATCGTTTGACTTTCGTTGGGTTCCCCACTCCTACAAGTGTGGAGATCATGTTAACCGGGCCATTGTCATGCCACCGCACTATGACTACGTCCTCTTCTTCAGTGATCTTGAAATCGTGACTTCCACGGCCTTCCTTCTTCAACTCCTTGTCACTTTTCAGCTCGCAGCCAAGAAGCCTGTTGGACCTGATTGTGCCAGAGGCCAGAATACCCAGCAGTTTGAGCTCTCGGTAAAGTGGAACTGACGAAAAGTAGTTGTCCATAAAACATCTGATGTTCTGCCCGCGGTGTAGGTGTTGTACTAAGCGCATTACCACCGATCCACCAAGGCCCAAGTATGAATGATCTTTGCTCACACCGGTGCCTTTACCTTGGTAGAACTCGAAGTCGTGAGCCATACCATCTGAGCTGCAGCGTACAAACACTTTGATGCCTTCAGGATTGGGCTTGTTTTTGACGAATTGTTTTGCAGGTACCCTCCCTGTAAAAGGCACCATCTGTTCATCAATACTGGCCTGTTCGAGTGGATCCAAATCAAGGCATCGACTTCTCACGGCATTTAGAATTGGAGCAACTTTCCAAAATTTGTTAGTGGTTGATTCCTTTGGAGCATTTGAGTCGGTCACGTGTAAAGCTTCTCGCAGCTTAAAGAATCGCTTGCAAGTCATTGCTTCCGCAATAGTGGGTATACGCGTGTCCTCTTGCCAGTACATACGCACTCTAAGGAACTTGAGGAGTGCCATACGCATCATAACACCGAAAAAAACTTTAATTTCTTCTGGTGTGGTGTTCAGCTCAGCTCCGTCTCTGTGCAAAGCATACATGTTAGTGTAGTGAGCCAGTTCGACAAAAATCTCATCTGTATAGTACTTGCTGAAGTACTCAAGCGGCTCCGAGGGGGTTGAGCCCCGTCTAGGGATGAAAGTGCACGCAGTATTCTGCGGTGAAAAATCCTTCCTAATCCACTTCACTGCTGTTTTCTTTCTTTTGGGTTGAGATTACTGATTATTTTCTTTCTCGTCCTCATCACTGCTGCTAACGCTGTGGTCTGCCGTCACAGGCTCTTCGCTTGAAGTCTAGCATGAAAAAAAAAAAGAAATATGGCAGCGCTTATCATTGTTTTAGTTTTTTTCAACGAATTGTAATACAGCTTACACATGAAATTACAGCAGAAATAGAGCTAACAGTGAACTAGAAGAATCAGACGGCTCGGGTGAGTAAATTTCACTTGAGCAAATGCAGTTGTACTCACCATCATTGTGACACTTTCCTCAACTTGATCATCGGAGAGATCGCCATCCGACACATTCCCGTCTGCTATCCTCGACAAAAGCGCTTGAGCCGACGTCTTCGATGCTTTTGGCCGGCCAAGGGAATGTGCTCGAAGACCTACGATGCATAGAAAATAGGTATAAGTTGACCATTGTCAGTTAGAAATAAAATACATGCCGAAATAAGGTGATCCAGTAAAGCAGCCCTAAGGCGCCATGTGTACAATCATACACATACATATTTCACTGCATGGTACAGAGCCACTGTTAATCAAAACCTCAAAAACTTTTAGTATGTGAGATGTACTAACTTAATGTGTTAAGTTAATATAAAACTCACTGTCGTAAAAACGTTTTACAATCGTAAAAATAAAAAGAATCACAATGCACTCACGTGCCGGTCCGTAAAACGTGGAGGCGTCCATGTTTAGTGGTTGTTTTGACCGTAGCTTTGGCGCACAAAACCTAGATGGCGCTAGTTGTCTGCTTAGGAAGCATGAAACAGTACTCACGTGGTGTGTCATCCGGTTTGAAGCGAAGGCGCGCGGACGCTGTGGCGCCAAATTTGGTGTGTACAATTGTACACACCACCGCTGAAGGGGTTAAAGCAATACTGCTACAATGTCGTCATTAACTGGATCAATCGGAGAGCTTCGTCATTGGATACTGGGGTTTGCTCAAAATGTTCTCTCTAATGCTATTGTTTTATAAGCATACACAACGCAACAAGTGTGCTGTGGCGCTGCACCTTCAACACTTGCCTAGAAGAGAAGCATTAATTTCATAGTCCACAAGAGAAAAACCCGCCTGCACTAAGTGTGTCTAAGAGGCCAGATTACAACACACAAATCTAATGTGGGAGGTCGAACAATCAACTCTATCATGTTTCGAGACCAAAACAAACTGTCCATATCACGTATACTTCACTTGAATACATAATGCAAAGTGCGCATGCGATGCACAGTGGAGACAGGAGAACACGCATATGCTGTTTCCACCTTCCATGCCATGTACGCTTATCTGCATTATAAAATGACCCCTATCAAAAGACTGATTTCAAGTCCCAGGAAAAGAAGCTATTAATATAATATCTTATGTCATACTCTAATCAGCGATCTGAAGCATGTTTTCTTGCTTTGTGAAATAAATGCATGCTTCAATAGGAGATTTGGATTCAAATCTTAAGTTCTTATCGGCCAAGATGGATTATGTGCTCATTCACAGATGCTAGGCCCTGTGCCTGATGGCCAGCTGAAATAAGGCACTAATCGTAGCCACTAAAATTCCTCAGAGCATACCTCCCTGCTGCCCTAATTCACTGACATAAGTCATTGTTGCTTGGGTCTTCGGTTACACTGACATCTTGGGCAATGAGGCGGGCCATCAGGGGACATGCAGATTTAAAAATACCCTATGCTGGCAGATAATCATAGGCTGTCACTCATGCAAGATTACACTCTATAATATAAAACTTCATTAGAAAACACCTGTTTTTCTTATCCAAACTCGTCACTAGTGGCACATGTGACAAGTTTCTCACATAACTGAACAAAGATCAGTCATGCTAGCTCTCTCCATACGCACTCGCAGTTGGGTTTGCACCATCTATTTGTGAACCGATGCTCCTCATTTTTGGATGCAAAGGGGCTTGCGTCGCTTTTATTGACACTTGTACAGTGCACTGCGTTTGGGAGTCACGAGTACTGCATGAGATTCCTTCTGTGGCTGCGCGTGGGGATGATGGTGTGGAGTAGCGCTGCCCAAGTGCTGGATCAAAAAAAAACAATTGCAGGAATCTTGGAGGCATGGTTAATGGATCATTTGTGCACACGGAGCACACATCATAATCAACATGCTTGCCACAACCATGCCAGTGGTTCCTATATTCCATTACAATCTAGACTGGTCACCCAGTTTTACGAGTACAAGCATATGTTTGTAGGCATATTCTCCCCTCAAATACCACTACCATGACATAGATCATGCTTGGAAATTTCTAGGCTATGTAATGACACGGCAATGTAAGATCTTTTGCAAGTGCTTCCCTTAGTGTGGGTTTATCAGTAACCTTATGCGCCAAGTTGAGCTGAGTTGAGATTTACGTAAGAAGCTACTGGTAAGACTAGCCTCGCTATTATTCTGCCGGCAATTGCTCCACCGTAGCGACGCCTTAGATCAAGAATTTGAAACACAGATTTGAGCCCCGCATATCTATGTCAAAAATCGCCTATACTAGTTGAAATTTTGTATTCTCGGCACTTTGCACATAAGGGTGCGATCAATACTTACTCGCAGATACTTCGTCCATGGCCGTCGTGTCCCAGGAATTATCATTATCGCTGCCAACTCCAGCGATGCGCTGCACAAAATATCACATACACCAACGTCAGAGCCACCGACAACAAACGCGCCATATCCATTACAATCGGATGTAATACACACCTGACGCTTCGGTGCAGTTGCTCCAGTCCCATGTTGAAGGAGACTGCAAGCGGAAGCGGGATACACCGTCGGCACCGCATCGGGTTTCATGCAGCGCTTCGCTGGGGTCCCGAAGTCGGCCACATACTGACTACAGTACGAGTCCGACGAAAAGTGCAGTGAGCAAACCGCACTAGTCTTTCTCGGCATCCAATAGTGCCGCCCTGTAGCACGAACAAAGTCTGCCCAAGCGTCCCTTTGCGCACCGTCCCGAGGGAACTTGTGAAAGGTCGCACCGTCTCAGACTCTGCTAGGGCAGATGTCCACAACGCAGTACTTCAAAGGCATGGCGGTAGTTGTGTTCCACAGATACCGTGCGGATGCCTCGAACGGATAGCTCCAACAGAAAGCGCTCACACGGTGAACGTCGCCGGTTTGCGTGACGATGTGAAGAAGGTACGATTACATGTTGGGAAACGCCAAGTTGAACGAGAGACCACTCCGAGCTACCGAACTGTGTGACTCGCAGATGCAGCGCTATGTCTCAGTTAGGCAGGGACCATTAGTGGCATTTCATCGCTACTCATAATATGTCACTATTTTATGCTAGTACAGTAAACCCTCGTTAACTTGAAGTTGTAAAATCCGGGAAAAATTTCGAGATAAGCAGAGTTTCGAGTTAAGCAAAATGCCGAAAATTTCAGTGACCGGGTCACTGAAAGCCAGTGACAACCAGCACTGCTAACAAACGCTCCACAGCACGAGGGGAGCTTTTGCAATAAACGCAAATTCCCAGGAAAAACTGAATTTTATTGTTTTGGAAAGAACTGGGTGATGCTTGCCTGCTTGGCGTTGGCATTCGGCGCGAGAAAAGCGTCCTCGAGCTGCTGATTGCACTGCATGAGCCGTTGTTCGCCACCGCTGCATTCAACTTTGTTGCGGAGCAAACGTAGCAAGTTCTTTGTTTCTGCAGTTGTCGGCACTTCTCTAGGTGGTTCTTCGTCAGCGTGACCACAGTTGTTCACTGCCATTTCAACAATGTCGGCGTCGGACAACATTCCGGTAACGGGCACGTCCGACTCTTAGAGCGCGTACTCTTCAAAAGTGATTTCGCCGTCCTCGGCATCGCTGGCGCAGCCGGCAGCTTTGCAGACTTCGTCGCAAAGTTCATTGCAATCACTGAACTCGTCAGTGTCTGGCTCGAGCGATTTCTCGGCATGCGAAAATCCTGCGTGAGCGAAACAATTGGCAATCGTCAATGGACGTACTTGTCGCCAGGCTTCAGCGATCAGGTGGACTGCACCCAGCAAGTCTATTTCGTACTTCTTACCACTGTCGTAAGAGCACAAAATGCGGTGCAGGAGACTCTTCCTGTAAAACTTGCGAGCCACCTCAATGACTCCTTGGTCCATAGGCTGGAGCACGGACGTCATATTAGCAGGCAGGAACTCCAGCGTGACCGCCTCCAAGTTGTTGATTTTTCCGTGGCCGGGGCAGTTGTCCACAACAAACAACACTTTCCGGCCGTCCCTTGCCATTTTGCGGTCAAGAGCACGTACATACTCTTCAAAGAGCGCTGCAGTCATCCAGGCCGTTTTATTGGCGCGGTAAGTTGCATCTCTCGGGAGCCGTGCATTTCGGAAGCACCTTGGATTGAGCGACTTACCGATAACAAGCAGCGGCAGTTTTTCATCGCCGGTGGAGTTGGCTCCGAGAAGTATCGTCACTCGGTCTTTGTGCTGCTTGGCGCCTGAGCACGCTTCTCCCTTCGGCGTGTATGTGCGGCTAGGCAGCATCTTATAGAACAGTGCTGCTTCGTCGAGGTTGAAAATGTCCTTGTCCGCGTAAGCCTTTTGCAGCTCAGCGAGGCGGTGGTTGCGCCAGGTGTCTGCAGCCCCTTCATCAACAGTGCCGCTTTCGCCGTGGATAGGCTTCGAGGCTACGTTATTTCTTTCTTTAAATCGTTCAAACCAGCCATTGCTGCAACTGAAGTCTGTGTGGCCCATCTGCAACGCCAGAGCGTCTGCCTTCTCCATCATCATTTGGGTTGTCACGGGAAGGTTGGCTGCCCTGACATTCCAGAGCCACAGCATGAGTGCTGCTTCGACGTCCGGGAATTTCAAGGCCCGAATCCGCTTCCGCTCGCTGGAAAAACTTTGCTCGAAGCCATCGAAGACCTTCTGCCGATTTTTTAAAACTGTCGATAGCGTCGACAAGGGGATGCCGAATTCTTTGGCGATGCTCGTTTTGGATCTTCCCGCTTTCTCCACTACCTTGATTAACGCGACTTTTTTCTCCAGTGTCAGAGACTTACACTGCTTCGGGCGGGACATCGTCGTCGTCCGTTGACCACACACCACACACACAACAACAACAAAAAAATAGCAGTCAACGCGTCGTGCGCACAGCGCGACGAAACAAAGAACAGAATCGCACACGCACAATAACGTTCGCACGTGTGAAATGCGGTGGCGCGACTACCCCACAGAACACCTATACAAACTTACCACCCGATAAAACCCATGAGCCCCCGTGCGCAAGCGGCGCGCACCACGTGACTGCTTCCAAGGTTACTTGACATGGTTGACGGAAAACGGCTGCATCCGCGGGAATTTCGTATTCGCCCTGAGATGGTGACCGCATTCGGCACTTTAGTAGGAACCAAGCGCTCGCTCGGAGCCTTTATCACCTTTTGGTAACGGCCTTTGCCTTCAGCCGTCCCGGTCGAAATTTCGAGATATCCGTATTACGCCCGAAAAATGCTTCGAGATAAACGGGTGCGAATACATAATGCCTATGGGTGGGGAAGGCGCGGCGTGGAAAACTTTCGACTTAACCGATCTTTCGAGATATGCGAGTTCGTGTTAACGAGGGTTTACTGTATGCTATGACGTCAATATTTTCGTTCCTGCACTGTGACATCATAACAGCCGCGCTAGCGATGGGTCTCGATCACGAGAAGGAGCTTTTATTGACTTTTTGGAGCTGAATTAAAATTATTTTGAAATATATGCAGCGTCCAATACCTCGTTGTTGGTGTCCTCGCATACAGAAGCAGCCTACAACAGGCTTTATATAGCCTCAAAATTTGGTGTCTTAACCCCTTTAAGTGAAGCATTTTTGCATAGAACCTATAAGAAAACTGCCGGGGATTTTTAAAAAGTTTGTTATTATGAAATATTCGATAAATCGACGTTCGTACAACTGAGAGTTTACTGTATAAGCTCGCAAGTTGCCTGCATTATACCTAGCAACTGCCTCGCATACTGCTGCTTCTACAGTGAAGAGGGAGGCATGCTGTTGCTTCGATATTAATGACCAAATCACTGAATGTAGGCTTTCTGCAGTGTTCTGTGTCTTGTTGCCGCTACACCGAGCCAGTAGATGAGGGTCAGACAAGCGTTGGTAGACCGGCAGCAGCGCTTGCACAACTCTGCTGGGACGGTTATACTTGTGTAGAGGTTGTGGCTTGCCTTCTGCCTCAGCTGAACGGTGCCTGCACCAGCTGCGAGCACCAGGTGGGCACAGATTGTGATGGGGCTCAGCATCTGTGGATGCGATGTGATATAGTGTTGCCATCACTGTCCTTTGCATGTCTTCCACATTCGTGCTACTTCGCAGGGCTATGCCATAGTAACTACTCAATCTTATCAAATTCTGTGTCAGGCCACCTTTCCCGAGTGCCTCTCCCTTCTTGGCTTTGCTCACAATATAGCGAAGTGCTGTGCCCATCCTTTCTTGAACATGGTTCACACAGTCCTCCTTTGTGAGAGGTATGAACCCATATTTCTGTTCATTGCACAGGGCCAGATGCGTGCGGCCGTCTCCATCACAGATTACATTTGTGTATCTGAGGTCATTTTTGCTAAGGGAGCGCCCAAAAACCTGCAGTGCGGCTTCAACTTCCATGTGTACTGCACTGACATAAGTGTTTTTTTGGCACTGGTGGGCCTTATTTCATATCCAAGACGGAAGTTCGACAAGACTGCACAGTCGAGCACAAGACCTGTGTAAAATTCTATTACACAGCCTACACCAATGTGCGAGCTGTGCCCACGTGTTAGCCACGTGCCATCATACACAACTGTAATGTTCTTAGTCGAATTCACTTCCATTTCTTTGTAGGCATCCTTGACAGCCTTCACAGCATCTGCAAAAACTGTTTGTGCAGCCACTTCAGCTGCTGGCTTAAGCACTTTCTTCAAATGCTTTTGGTATGTCTTCTGGTGCAGTCCTCAGTGTGATACATTCATCACTGCCCAGAAGTCATTCAGAGAAGTGGGCCCTTTGCCAGTGCCCCGGATTGCCTACATAGATCTGAGGTTTATGTCGAAAATCCTCGCACCTTGCTTTCTTTGAGAGGACCACTGAGAGCTGATAACACCACAAGAATATTTTAGCACCATTTTTACCGTAAGTCCAAATGTGGTGTCCCGGTCCACTGCTAGGCTTGGCATCTTGCAAATCGGGCAGAGGGCATCTTTAATTAGCAAATTTAGAGCGCCCATTTGAATTACAGCGAACTCATCTTCTGGCACAGGTGTAGTATTGCATTCCGGCAGCATGGTCAGCATGAACTTCCGCTCAGTTGCCGACACCGCACTGAGCAACTCGCAAACAGTGCACGCGCGCACTTGCCATTTCTGCGGACACAAAAAAATTTGGTTCTCTATGTTCTTGATTGGTACGACACCCGCTGCATGAAACTTCGGCACAGCTCCACTGATTGAAGGCATCTGCTGACGCGCCATTTATCACTTCCGAAATGACTTGAGTGTCACGTCGAAGAGCCTCACGCTGATGCACACTGACATCAAGGAAACAGTCCTCTGCTGACAAATCTGACCTGCATTGTAACTCCTTTGCATTGTCCAGTATGCTGCCATAGCTTGTTGATGCCTCAGGACCCAGGGCGACATCGCTGTCACTGCTTGGTGGCACACTTGGTGGGGCAATGCGAGTCACGCTGACACCCGATGCCAGCGCCCGCATACTGCCATTTGACGAGTCTGGCTGATCAGCGATCACTTCCAGTGACTTCCATGCAGTGGGGGGTTAGCACTTTCACTTTTCGTACGTAAGCACAGTCTTGCGTTTCTTTTGAAACGTGCGACCCATGGCTACAGACTATGGGCAAGACAAAGAGAAAACCCGCCTCGGTGTTGGGATCAGTGTTGGTCCTGTGCCTGGCAGCCCACGACTGTTCAAGCAGAACACACAGTGACGGATTGTGATGCCAGAACTCGTTACGACAAAGAGCGGTGAACGACTGAAAAAATGGCAAAAGGCAAACAGCGAACAGAGATGCCTGCTACGAGGGAGCCGGAGCAGATGACAAGCCTTGCGGCAGCTGGAGGTGACCACATGACCGCACACACAGCAGCCAGTAGCAGCCGCGCGCAAGCTTTGTCCAATCGCAGCTGCGCTATCACGCCGCTGGAAATTCGAAAGGTCTCGCGAGCATCCCAATCACGAGCAAGCCACACCGATACCGCACCAGCGATGCCGGGAAAGAAATGCACAAGGATTCACAAACAAAACAAGACCAAGATGGCAGCGCTCGCTTGAGCGGCTGAGAAATGGTGCTCGCGCAAAGTAGGGGTATTTTGAGCACTCGCTTGCCGCTCAAGCGCTGCCGTGGCTCATTATAAACTTTATTTCAAATAGTTTCATGATGAATTAGACATTGATATGTACAGAAATGGTAGTTTATAAGACATACTGCACGAATATGTGGTTTTCCAGAAATCGTCTTTCTCACGATTTTTCGGTTTTCAAAGGCCGTGTCCCCCCTTATTTCTTTGTGTACCTCCACAGTTGTCGTACTCTTCATTCCTTCCCATGTTATTTCAACATTACTTTCTCGATATATTTCCTGTAGGAAATCAATTACCTCATGACCGATACCTTCATCTTTTAATATGTTCACGTCATATGCACTGCTTATGTCCAGGAAGGCTAAATACAGAGGTCGGTTTTCCACCTTAGCTATTTCTGTGCACTGGGTAAGCACGAACAGGCTGTCAGCTAAGCGCCTACCGCTTCTGAAGTTCTGAAGTTCTCCAAGTATTTTATTACTTTCTACCCATGACTGCATTTTTAATTTCACCGCCTGCATCACCAGCCTATATATAACTGATGATATCGTAATTGGTCGGAAGGATATTATGTTCGTCTTATCGCCTTTCCCTTTATAAATCAAATTCCTTTTACTCTGTTTCCAGCTGTGCGGAATTTGCTTATTTGTTATGACTGCCTCCAATGCTTTTATCAGCATTTCCTTGCTTCTCGGGAGAAGTTCATTAATTAACTTGATTGGAATTTCATCTATCCCTGCAGACGCGCATTTTGGAACATTTGCTTCCGCCTTTTTTCAGTTAAGATTGGTCAGTTCTAAGCTGTTTTCTATTGTGCTATCCTGTATTGCTCTCTCATTTGTGGTGATTACCCTACCGTCTTTCCTAAATGACTCAGCTATAACTGAACCAATGTAGTTCACAGCGTCATCTCCCTCTAAATATTTTCCCTCAGCATCGTGAATCTGTTCCTGCTTTCTGTGATTCGCTTTACCCAGCCAGCTTATATGGTTCCCGAATTTTTTTGACCCCCCTTTAGTTGCGTCGCGAACTTCAGCGAGTCAGTGATCAGAAGACTGCTTTATTTTAGCCTGGACGAGTACCTGCACTTGTTGTTTCTTTTTTCAATAAGATTCCCATTTTTGGCCTATTTCTTCTCTTCAGATAACTGTGATCTCTGTGTTCCCATGATGCCAACCGTCGTTGTTCGATGGCCTCCCTAATTTCCGTATTCCACCAACTTCGTGGCTTCCTCTTTCCTCTCCAGCGGTTTACTCCGTTTACTTTTATTTTTGTACTGATGAGTAGTTCTAACCTAAGCTGCTCTTGGAGTTTGCGCTTCTCTGCCCTCGCTACCTGTAGCTCCTTTTCTAGAGCATCCATACATAATGCTAGGCTGGTGTTTGTTTCGTGAGCCCTGTCCAGGCATGCACTTAATACGCAGCATTTGCACATAAAATTCAAGCCTTCGGCCTCCTCTACCGATTTGAACCTTGTTTCCTTCCAATTCACCGACGCCTCACACTCCTTGCACTTAACCTTCAGTTGCTTGACCATCTTAGCAGCACTGTTATTGCTACCACAAAAGCTAGAAAAAAAAAACACAACCACGTGCTCACATAAAATTCTGCCTACCGCAAAAAGCCGATCATCTAGAAAAGAAATACTAACTACCTGTCTAAACTAGATAACTCACAAATGAGCCCTGCAAATCTACAGCTGCCGGCCGGAAAAGACCCGGCCGTTAGTTCTCTGACCTGCTCTTTCACGAGCACTTCACCTGACTAGCCTAGATCTAAAATCTAGCCTAAATCTAAATTCTCAAAATATTAAACGAAAGAACTCATCTATTTGTCATAGTCATGGCGCTCTCGCAGTCGTCCGTCCGTCCAGTCCCGGTCGCCACACGTAATCCGAAGAGCACCAAAACAAGTGTCCGCACCGCACAACTGCCAACTTCAGAGAGGCTGTTGCGCCCTCTCTTGACTAGATTTGGTGTCAGCCTGGGTGCGTGATGCCCAGCAACATTGGATGGACGACACCTCAGGCCCTAAAGGGCTCCGCATTTACAACATGCAACAGCACCCCCATGATGACGACGCATTATCCCATGGGGAATCTGGGATAGCAGCGGTGTGCCGAGGGACCCTGTCTGTCAAGGGAAATGGGCCGGGCTTTTCACACCTCCCCATTCTAACCCTAACCCTAACCATTTCCAGGAAGCTGGTCACGTGCGGTGTGCGATTCGACGCCGCATGCGGTGGATCCTGTTGAAAACCTGTTAAGTGCGCTGCCAAGGAGAACCATATCTCGCGCTTACGGCAATCTGTGATGTCCGAAAATAGATGACTGAAGAAAAAAACAAGTCTCAACTTTCAGTTCACTGCAACTTTTATTAGCCGAGCAATATGACAATATGAATTGCATAACCAGGTAGCTCCATTCTTCACCAATAAGTTTATGACACGTATATGGCCACTGTGCAAAAATAACGCTGATATTTCCTGCATCATGCATAGTCATTGAAAGCAACATGAGAAAGCTTGCGCCACCCAATTCACATTTCTGTTTTAAGTCCTTGTTAAACTTGAGGCACACAAATGGCATCTTTGTGGGAATAAAATTCCACAGAGTTCTTGGCCACAACAAAATATCTGGATCCCGAGTGGTGGCAGCCACATTTCGATGGAGGCAAAAGGCGAAAAAGTTCAGGTACTTGTCTTGTAGTGTACCCCAGGTGATCAAGATTAAACCAGAATCATATCATGGTTTTGGCACGTAAACTCCCAGGATTTGAATGAACAAGTATCTTTTACACACTCTCACACTTGTGCATCCAGCACAGCTCACCCCTTGACCTATAGTAGCCGAGGACTGTAGGCTGTCTGTTGCTGGCTTGTGCCTCTTTGCAAGCAAGCTTGCCACAGCATTTCTGTTTGTGTGATCCTTGTTGGACATGTGAAGTCTCTGACAATATGTAAATGCAGGCTCTTGCTGGCATTTGCTGCATTGCTCCAAGAGGGCTTCCTCACTCAGCAGCTTGAAGACTGGCTCCAAAGCTTTGCACACGAAGTTGGACAGGCTGCTTTTATGAGCTGAGGGTTTCTCACCCTTTGCCACAGCCTGGTTGTAGATGCACCAGGATTTTAGCCCTTAGGGGCAAAGGCCATGCTTGGGAGCCTTATAAATTGATGACACATGGCGCATGGTAGCCTCAACTGCCCTTATGCCTGGCACATTATCGTTGTGACTCCTCAGCGCCCAGCCATAGTAATTTGTATTTTTCTTTATAGTGCCCTGGTTGAGCCTTCCCTTTCCTGCAAGTGGCTCACCTTGGGCCTTCTTAATGTGAACCGGCCCATGCAAGGCTGCTCCTGTGCGCTTGTGCATGTGATTGATGCAGTCTTTCTTGTCTAGCTTGATGAAGCGTACACAGCTTTCTCGGTCAAGGCATGGAATGTCCTGCTGTCACCATCAGAGAGCATCGTCGAGTAACTCAGCTTGTACTTGTTGAGGGATCTCTGGAACATAAGCAAGGCAGCTTGCACCTCCATTTGCCCGGCATCGCAGTCAGTGTTTTTCTGGCATTCTGGAACCTGTTTAGCGTTCCAAGTCACATACTCTTGGTCATTGGATTTTGTACCATGTGAGCAGCCCAAGCAAAAGTTGAACAACATGCTGTGTTACACGACAAGCCCACTGTGCATCTCAATGATGTACCCAATAGCAACATGGGAACTGTGGCCACGTGTACACCAGGTTTCATCATAAATCACATAGATGTTCCCTGGTTGGTTTCTCAAGTCATTGTAAAGCTCCTTGATGATTTGGGCCACACTTGTGGCTTCACAATCTTTTGCAGTACAGCACAAGCTTGGCACAGAGGCCGTACTCCGTGGCGGGGTTCTTCAAAAGCATCACTGCTTTCTTGTCACACCCGGGACAGCATGAGTCCAAGAAACTCTTGTAGCACGGATAAAGCCGTGATTGCAAATTCAGTTCCGCTGTCTTTAACATGCTCTTTTGTGTCAATGTCCAGCAGCTTGAATTTTCGCCCATTGCAGACTGCTACGCCAGGTGCGTTTTCATGTTACTGGTGATCGCTACGCACTTACTTTTTTCATTTGTGAAGAAAACTGTCTCTGCATGGTCTATAGGTTCCACCACATGTAACAATGGTTCGCACGTGCGGGCAAAAATGCATTCCCAGACATTACCTAGCCCTTTCTGCCACCTACTGTGGTCAGTGACATTCCAGACACAGAATGTGACATACTGTGTGCCCGTCCCTCTTTCCCTAAACGTCCTTACTGACTGAAAAATAAGCCATTGGCATGTAATACAAAGAAAAGGTCCCTCATATCAGCAAGCATCCGACATCATGAGAACGGCTTATCTCCAGACTCAGTTTCCGCCTTTAAACATACAAATGTAAAGGAACGTGAACTTTAAAAACATGGAAAAACGAAAATAACTGGCTGTATACACTACTATATGTATACACTATGATATATATACACACACACACACACACACACACACACACACTAACCCGTGTCTCCTCTTAACTACAATAACTCATTAAATAAAGGAAATTGTGTACAAATGAATAACTCGGAGCATGGACTATACAATAACACTGTCCTAAATGACCGCTAGAATAAAATTGTCTGGTGCATGAACACATGCACAAAAAGAAAGCCTCCACTCCCCCACCCCGTCTAGAAAATAAAACACTGACAAAATGTCCCGGCGCCTTCCCACTGAGTCCCGAAATTCTCAGCCAAGACCATTGCGGGCACTGAATCACCAGCCACATCTGATTTTAGCTCAGCCTGTGGAACAATCCATTCTTTCCCATGGGCTGCCTCCTTGTCCTCTAAAATCCTTTGCAGAACAAGCGCTGCAAATTCGGGGTCTTCCCGCATCCTCGGCCAGCACAACTGAACAAGCTTGCCATTTGTCATTGCCTTCACTGCACCAAAAGGCCCCACAGAATCTCTCGCCGCACTCTTTGCCCTCTTCTCCAGGTGCTTTGGTGTAATGGCCCTTGTGGATGACAAGTGTCCCACACTTTGTGCAGGTAGTAGCACCAGTGGGGAGAGGCAGCGAGCGCTGCCCACTGCCGTGTCTGTTAAAGTGAGTGTGTGCCCCCATAAAAGGACAGGGTACGGGGGGGCGGGCACTCTTTGCTGCGTGGGTCATGCCTTCGCTGACACAGACTGAAGAGGTGCCAATAAACCTTTCTGGCACATCCAGGTGGCCACGCTCCATGTTTTCTGACTGGTTTCTGATGGGAGCAAGTGACTTGGCCATCTTGAGCGCTAGTGGGCTGCGACTCAAAGTACTGACAAAGGCGACTGTGGAGAGTGGAAATAACTGCAGGAAGGACGACTGCAGGAGCTGTAAAGACTGCAATTGTTGTTGAGATGGTGCGAGAGGAGATGGGAGGCAGAGGATGGAAGGTTGTGGACACAGTGTTCCTACCTCTCTGCATGCGCACACATGAGATACTCGCAGCATGTGCATTTAGGGCTTGCAGTGGATCCAGGTGCAGCATGTGTCTGACCAATGTCTGAGGCATACAAACCGCACTGTCACCTCCCCCCTCGTGTGACACTCCCAAGGTCGCACACTCCTGCTTTCCTAGCACTTATGGGGCGATTCTCAAAGATGAGGCAGCAAAAGAAGGAGTGCACCAAGCGTCCCTCTACAGCTTCGTACAGTGACAACGTGGAGTAAGAAGCAGGGGCACTTCAGAAACAATGCTACAGTTGAATCCCGCTACAACAAAATTGACGGAGTGTGCGAAAAATTTCCGTGTGGAAATTCGTTGTCGTGATATTAACAAATACATAGGTGGCATGGGGCTCACTGACAAAAAAAGCAAGCTTTAACAGTAGACCAGCTGGTAACCATAGGCTGCCAGCCAGAAGGCCCAGCATACCACTCGCGGGGATGCCTGCATGGGAATTGCTTGTCAGGCCCCAGCAGCCCCAACAGCGGCTTGTGGACTGTGACTGCCTCGAACTTTCATCCCCACAGGTACTGTTGAAAGCGCTCGACCCTGTACAGGAAGGCCAGGTCTTCCTTGTCCAACCAAGCCGTAGTGTTGCTCTGCAGCATGAAGCCGACGAGAAGCAAACAACGCAGGGCGTTCCTGGCCATCTTTGTCCCGGTGTGCCAGGACAGCTCCCACGCCATAAGGCGGTGCATCTACGGTCAGGATGACAGGATTGGTTGGATCGAAGTGTACCAGCACTGGAGCCTTAGTGATTAGCTCCTTGCTGCACTGGAAGGCTCGGTCCTGCTCCTTCTTCCGACCCACTGCTGACCATCTCGAAGCAGAAAATGGAGCAGATGTAGATGCTCCAACAGGTTCGGCAGGGAACTCCTGTAGAAGTTGATGAGGCCTAGGTAGCTCTTAAGCTCCTTCTTGTTCTGCGGCTTAGGTGCTTTGAGCACAGCATCAGCTTTGCGGGCGGCCGGGGCTAGGCCAGCGTGGGAAATTACATGTCCCAGGTACTCAATACTGAGGCCCAGGAAACTGCACTTTTCCAACTTGAGCTTCACACTGGCATCTTGCAGTAATGCCAGGACGTCGTGCAGGTTCTGCAGGCGGTTCTGTCATCGGTGCCAGTAACCAGGGTGCCATCCAAGTACAGTGGCGATCAATATGAAGGCGATCGCTCGAGCGGCGACCGAGGAAAGGAGCAGTGCCACGTTACGTCATCACCCTCCATGGTGAGGGGAACATCAGAGTAGCTTCCCTCTCTCTTTTCGCTGTTCCTTGAGCTGCTGTCACTCCCTTCTAGCAAGTCCCAAATTTCGTTGTTTTTTTTACGCGTCAGCAGACAGATACGCTCGTGTCGTAATCTTGTGTATACTGCTAGACCGGACGCAATCAATTGGAACTTAATCGTAAACCCGCCTTGCGTGGCATTTCTTTTATCTTTCAGGAATAAAGTTACACTAGCTTCTGTTGCACTCAGGCTCTTCCACAAAGAGCGGGCAGTCTTCTCAGTAATGATAGTGTCAGGTTTCACTTTTTTTCTTTTAATTCCTCATTTGCACTGCACACTGCCGCATCTATTAGCTCTGCAAGGGCAGCACATGTTGAAGCTCCCAGCTGATCGAAATTATTAACGCAAAACGCGATACATGAGTAATCGGCAGGAGAAAGCGGCGGACGTGGCAGCGTCTAGAAAAGGAATGACACCGAAAACCGCCCAAGGGGTGTCGGTCATAGAAATGGAAAGGTGCTTTCTCTAGCCCATTGCTTACGTGGGCTCCGATACTTCGCTATAAGGGATAACTGCACACCTGAATTTTGGTTAGCAATAGAGTGAATGGAGGAAAATGAAGAAAGTGAAGGCATGATCTATGTCATTCTTAGGGGGGGGGGGGGGGGTGATAATTGAATACTGATGGTTGGGATTATTTAAGTCAACCGATTAAAGATCAGATACTGATCTATGATATCTCGAATCAGCACTTTCACATTAACAGCACGAAAATAGTCTCAAGTGCCCCCACATCGTTCCGGTGCCCTCTACTACGCAATTTCACCGTCCTTTTCTTCACTCCCTTCTGTACCAGGGGTGACATCTACTGCACCTTCATTTTCCTGTAACTACAATACTACAATATTATAATACTATCAACTGTTTCAGTGTTTAACACTGCCGTTCGTTTCTACTCTTTGCCTGCAGCCGCAAAAGTTGCTATTAAAAAGTCAAAACAAATTAAGGCATAACATTGATCAATATTTTATTCACTGCAAAAAAAAAAAAGTATAATTTTCAGCACGCTGCACTTATTCATAACATGCAGCATTAGCTCTGTCGATAATGCCTGCTTCAGACATGCATTGACTTTCTATCAATACTTGATAGGGCGCCCTCCTTTCCTTTGGAGGTCTTAAATTCTCCTGGGCAAAGATGCATAGAGCGACTCTGCTATGGCCGGGTCTCCTCAAATGCGATTCCATTCGCCTTCTACCGCTTGCCACAACGTTTCTAGACTCCCTGTGTCCGGATGCATGCGAGCGAGGTTAGCTTTTATAATCCCCCAAGTTTTTTCAATTATGTTGAGGTCCGGACTTCGCGGTGGCCACTCCAGCTGTGCGATGCCACTGCTGTTCAGGTACTCCTGCACTACAGATGCAGTGTGTACAGGGCACCCGTCATGTTGAAAATAAAAGCAGCCGTCCGGGAAGGGTCCATTAATAGCATATGGGAGAAGAATGCTGTTACAGATTTCTATGCAAGCTTCAGCTGTCAGCCTCCCCGGAATGCGGTACAGCGAGCCAAGACCTGCGTAGCTGATGGCACCCCACACGTTCACAGAGACACGTCCGCTGCCAGCAAAGTTCAGGATGTTGTCCTCATCGTACCTTCCGGAAAAGAGAAAGAAAACGTCAATTTTGAAATGCGCAAAAAGCATGTGCATTCCTACCTTACTATTTTACCTGGACCCGGAGACACTCCAGGCGCAGAGGCGCTGATTCCAGCAAGTGAAGAATGTGGACTCGTCGCTGAATATAACTTGCTGCCATTGGTGCAACGTCCAGTATCTGTAGCGGTTGGCAAATTCTAACCGTTTCTGAAGGTGAGTTGCTGTAAGGAGGGGCGTCCTTGTGGCTACGTGACTCTTCAGTCCTGCCTCATGAAGTCGCCTTCGAATAGTGGGCAGACTAACATCAACGTCGAGCTGCTCGGCAATTTTTTTTTGCTGTTGTGAAGGGGTCTTGGGCAGCTGCAGCTACGATGAGGTGGTTTTCATCTTCAGTCGTTTTCCCAGGCCTGCGATGATGAGGGCCATCCGCTACACGGCTCTCTCTGAAATAGGCATTGAGGGCACGGTTTACAGTTTTCTGTGGACGGCCTACTATGGCAGCAATTTTTTTCTGAGAGAAGCCTGCCTTTCCTAGACCGATTATTTCGCTCCTTTCCTTCGCAGTTAACCGCCGTGGCATATTGGGAGCGACTGAAGGGGGAAACAAAAGAAACAGCATTTATGTGTCGCAAAGGGGCTCTGATAAGTCTGAAATGCTCGCCAGAAGCTGCATGCTGAGGACGCCCGGCGACTTTTTTTTTCTATGCATTACCAGTCCGGCGCATGTGGGCCGTAGAAACAGTGACAGTGTTATCAAAACCTGTGATGGCAGAAAGACCCGCCTCTGCTATATTGGCAAAAATGAAAAAGAAATGATATACAATGCAGATAAACCGAAGCCCAGAGAACAAACACAGGAAAAAGGTGGCGAGGTAGTGATAGGGGTGACGGTTGTAGCCCGGAAAAGCCTACGAGGGAAAGAAGGCAATGCAATCTTTATTGTCACAGTTCCGATATCGGCCGCTATGCAGCTGGAAAGGCCTGCCGGTCGATGCTTGCGCGATCACCTTCATATTGATCGCGACTGTGCACTGCCACGTGGCTCATGCCCCTGAAGAGGTTGTCCATCTCTCTCTGAAAAATTATTGGGGCTGAGGCCACGCCAAATGGTAAGCGCATGTACTGGAAGAGCCCCAAACTTGTTGATATTGTGACATACTTCCGGTAGACATCCTGGAGCACCAGCTGCTGGTAAGCATCTCCGAGGTTGAGCTTGGTGAACTTCTGTCCTCCAGACAACGCTGACCAACGCTGACCGGATCTTCAGTCCGGGGCAGCAGGTACTTCTTGACAGCAGCGACGGGGTTGTGGTAATCTTAAAATACCCGCAGATCCTTACACTGCCGTCTTGCTTGAGGACTGGTACAATGAGAGCGGGCCGTTCAGACATCTTGACAGGCACTAGGATGCCCTCACGCTGTAACCGTTGCAGCTCCTGGGTTACCCCGTCCTTCAGGGCGAACGGCAGTGGGCAGGCTTGAAAAAATGAGGCCAGGCTCCCTCAGGTACATAGATGCCAGCTGTCGTGCTGGCAGATGTGTCCACCCCTGGCTGGAACAGGGACTTAAACTCGGTCAGGAGGCTGGGGACGTCTTTCACCACATGCTGGCTTCCTGGTACTCCAGCAGATGAATGCCTAGTGCATGAATCCCGTTTCGGTCCAGCAGCATCGGCGATGACCCCTTGGTTAAGTAAAGGACAAGGATTGCCTCCCTGTCGCCAAAGCGACTGCTGACCTGGGCCTGACCCTGGACCTGGGAGAGCTGCCCAGAGAAGCTGCGTAACGTCATGCCTGGTCCTTTGGTTGACGGAAGTCTATGGTGTTCCTGATTCTGTTTGCAATTACCTTAGTAAATACTTTGTAGGCAACAGACAGTAAGCTGATCGGTCTATAATTTTTCAAGTCTTTGGCATCCCCTTTCTTATGGATTAGGATTATATTAGCGTTTTTCCAAGATTCCGGTACGCTCGAAGTCATGAGGCATTGCGTATACAGGTTGGCCAGTTTCTCTAGAACAATGTGCCCACCATCCTTCATCAAATCTGCTGTTACCTGATCCTCCCCAGCTGCCTTCCCCCTTTACATAGCTCCCAAGGCTTTCTTTACTTCCGTCAACCAAAGGACCAGGCAGGATTCCGTAAAGGCTACTCAACAATAGACCACATTCACACTATCAATCAGGTGATAGAGAAATGTGCGAAATATAACCAACCTTTATATATAACTTTCATTGATTACGAGAAAGCATTTGATTCAGTCGAAACCTCAGCAGTCATGGAGGCATTGCGGAATCAGGGTGTAGACGAGCCGCATGTAAAAATACTGAAAGATATCTATAGCGGCTCCACAGCCACCATAGTCCTCCATAAAGAAAGCAACAAAATCCCAATAAAGAAAGGCGTCAGGCAGGGAGATACGATCTCTCCAATGCTATTCACAGCGTGTTTACAGGAGGTATTCAGAGACCTGGATTGGGAACAATTGGGGATGAGAGTACAAAGGAAATAAAAATGAAAATGAAATGAAAAGAATACCTTAGTGACTTGCGATTCGCTGATGATATTGCCTTGCTTAGTAACTCAGGGCACCAACTGCAATGCATGCTCACTGACCTGGAGAGGCAAAGCCGAAGGGTGGGTCTAAAAATTAATCTGCAGAAAACTAAAGTAATGTTTAGCAGTCTCGGAAGAGAACAGCAGTTTACGATAGGTAGTGAGGCACTGGAAGTGGTACGGGAATACATCTACTTGGGACAGGTAGTGACTGCAGATCCGGATCATGAGACTGAAATAATCAGAAGAATAAGAATGGGCTGGGGTGCGTTTGGCAGGCATTCTCAGATCATGAACAGCAGGCTGCCATTATCCCTCAAGAGAAAAGTTTATAGCAGCTGTGTCTTACGTACGAGGCAGAAACCTGGAGGCTTACGAAAAGGGTTCTACTTAAATTGAGGATGAGGCAACGAGCTATGGAAAGAAGAATGATAGGTGTAACGTTAAGGGATAAGGAAAGAGCAGATTGGGTGAGGGAACAAACGCGAGTTAATGATATCTTAGTTGAAATCAAGAAAAAGAAATGAGGGGGCATGGGCAGGACACGTAATGAGGAGGAAAGATAACCGATGGTCATTAAGATTTACGGAATGGATTCTAAGGGAAGGGAAGCGTAGTAGAGGGTGACAGAAAGTTAGGTGGGCGGATGAGATTAAGAAGTTTGCAGGTACAACATGGCCACATTTAGTACATGACTGGGGTAGTTGGGGAAGTATGGGAGAGGCATTTGCCCTGCAGTGGGCGTAACCAGGCTGATGATGATCATGCCTGAAGCCTCGACAGACACGCCGGGGAAGGTAAGCTTGAACAGTTTCCCCAGCCATGACTGACACGCTGACCCCCGTGTTCAGCTCCATGGAAATGGGGTGCCTGCAGACTTCGATGGTCAGCATGTATGGCGGCACAGACAACGGAACAAGGCCTGTGTGCCACATGTCGAAAATCGGCGGTCCCTCGGCTACGATGTGGAGCCTGGCTGCTGAAGAACTCGAGTCTGCTGCCTCACGTCTTCGCCGCATACCCTTGCGATGGCTACCCTGAATGTGGGCTTGTGTGGAACCTGGCCTTGAACAAGGTTGCTGCTGTCTGCTGTCCGTCCTCCCCCCTCAACATACCCATGCCGGGTGCCCAGTTTTCGCGCACGTGAAGCATTGTGCTTGGGAGAACTGGCACTGTGAGGGGGAGTGTGCACCACCCTAGTGACTGCAGGTACTGCCCTTTGTCATCAACTTGGTGACCACCGCTGCCGCCGACGGTGACCCAGTCG
Source organism: Dermacentor variabilis (assembly GCF_050947875.1). Taxonomy (NCBI): domain Eukaryota; kingdom Metazoa; phylum Arthropoda; class Arachnida; order Ixodida; family Ixodidae; genus Dermacentor; species Dermacentor variabilis. Next base: position 179,404,713 of record NC_134570.1, on the reverse strand, counting down.
CATGTGCAATCTTGCCAGTGTCCTTGATGGCAGCTTTCATCGCAAGCCCTGCCTTCATGGTGTCGTCCAGCGAGGGGTCTGGCAGCTTCAGGAGTCGCGTCTGCATGGCAGGGTTGTTTATGCCGCAGACGAAATGTCCGAGAGCAGTGAGTCCAGCTGGTCGCCGAAGCCACAGGCACTTACCAACTCTCATGGCGCAGTGACGACCAGCCCAGGCCTTCCCGGCGGTTCCAGTGGTTGAAGCGGAAATGCTCCATTACTGTGGACGGTGCCGAGCTGAAATGCAAGCGCAGTATGGTGAGCAGTTCACTCAGCGTCTTAACATGCGGTGTGGCTGGCTTGAGAAGGTCGAGCAGAAGACTGAAGAGGCGCGTTTCGCAACTGGCCAGGAAAATATCGTTGCTGTTTGCCCTTGGGTGTGTCGTTTGCCCGGAAGAACATGTGCACTTGCTCCTCGTTAATTGGCTAAGCGGACCCATCTCCCTCAAACGGCTCGAGCCTTCGGCACAGAGGCATGGTCGTAGCAACGGGGAGCGTTGTTTCTCTGCTCGCGGCGTGGGTCGACACGTGGGTACTCGTCACCAGTGTCATGAACTGCCCAGGTTCATGTACGACGGAGGGCTCGAGGCACCCTCCATTAGACAGACGCTCTGCAGCGTGGTGGTGACGAACAATGACTGATCGCCGAGCAGCAGTTCTCGTCAGTGTTTATTTGGTGCTGTGATCAATGTTGCCCACCGTTAGCTGGCAGGCCACCGAGCCTGGCAGACCAACGAAGATTATGCCTGAGGTGGTGTCACATGCTTGTTACATATTCTAAACTGCTAAAGCAAGCAGAAAACATCAGCCATTGTAGCCTCCCCATTTGCAGTGGTACCCTCAGTGGCAGCTGCTGTCCCTATAGCAGAGTTAGCCTGAACTTTCATGACCAATAGAAAAGTACATTATCACAAGCTCTGTCTCAGGTGACGAACACATCAGTGTTTATAGCCACGCAACTTCACATGTGGAATGTTTTGATCTACACTCTGCTGCAGCACATGGGGCCGCTTTCTTTGCTTGCTTTGGGGAAGGGCCCCTCAGTGGTCGTTCCGCTGGTACTCACTTGGAGCCCCTTGTCACTCCTGGACACTGTCTGGAACTCCAGGACACTGTCTGTGGGCTATACTTTAATACGACGCCCATCCCTTAACTCAAGGCCTAGAGCAGCATCCATAGCCATCATTGCCCCGACACCATGCTTGTGCTCTTGCAGTCTGTTAAGGCATTTAGTGGCACTGAGCAGGTGCCTTCTGTACGTTTCGCTGCCTTTCTCCTCTGCTTGAATCCGCCGCATCTGCTCAAAGAAAGCTTCAATATTGTTGCCCGCATCCTGTAACAATCATCACCATAAAACATTATAACAAAAATTAGGTTTTCAGTAAATAAAAACAGTATCTCCTAAGGAAGGGTCCTTCAGTATGTACGGTGAAACTTCGTTAAACCGTAGTTGGCCGGAGCTCGAAGAAAGTATGTACTAAACGGTAGTATTGCTTAACCAAAATAGCATGAGATCACCCAGTTACCTGTCAAAAACAGAACTCGGAGAGAGTGCGATGAAAGCTGAAAAAAACATGCAGTATTTATTCACTTCGTGCGAAAACAGTGTTCTTTTCATTTGATGTCATGGCGGCCTAACAGTGATGACTGCGAGCCAGCTTTTCAGCCAGCCTTTCTCGGCAAACACTCACATGGAAGTTTCCTTGTTGGCATTGCATATTCTCCGTGCACAGGCGCGGTAGCGTTGCAGATGTTGCAGGGCATCTTTTTTATTGCGGGGTGCTGTTCTCATCGCGACAATTGCATTCATGAGGCTGACGTAACGTACAGCTCCTGCCACTGTCGGGCCTGAGTCGCCCGTGCTGTCGTTTTCCGTGTCATCCTTATCACTGTCGCTAGGCGACACTTCGGCAACAACAGAGGCAACAATGGCGAAAAGTCGAACCTTGTAGCCGATATTTTTTCGCAGTCAAAGCAGCGCTGCCGAGGTACTGCTTTGCATTCCAAATGCCACACACCGTAGTGAACAGTAGATCCCTGTCGCATGCCAGCGCCGACTTCTTTATGTCACGCTTGATAGCACGAACAATGTCTAATTTTTCTTCTATGTTGAGCACCCGCCGTCTTTTTAATCCGAGCTTCAGTATGACGACAGCCCTTGTTTACACGACGCCGAAATGATGATGTGGCTTCACACACAAACACACGGGGTGCTTGGAGGCCATTCTGATCCATGGTTCCAATCTCTGAGGCTTGTTGTTCTGCTGGGCAACGGCTGGTCTCGACGTGCGCGCTCTCTCCTCTTATGGCCTGTGCAAGAGGGGCCGCTGCTACCTACCGCCGCAATTCTCCGGGGTTGCTGCGAGCCAACCCTCTCCGCTTGAGGGCAGTCACAGAACCGTTCGCATGAGCATCAAGGCGCGCGCAGCGGGTGCTGGTTCAGGCACCTTGCACGGGTTTCTGAACGGCTGCTCCCAGTGTTGAACAAGAACTTGACAACCGTATCTTCTGCAGTCAACACTATAAGCATGCTAAGCCGGAAACTAGTAGATGAATCTGAAAACATTAAAGTTAGCATGCAGAAGTGATGGTGTATAGCATTAGCATGCACGGGTGGATCATTTGTGACTGCCAGATGTAACAGTAAAGCAAGATACTTTTGTAAGAAACCAGGGTTAGGAAACATTTATTTTAATCTTAAAGGCCAGCACGGACTTTGGCGGCACTTGAAAATGTATCATAAAAATAACATTTGCAACTCGAAAACATTCAATTTGTCTGCTGAATCTGTTCTCATTGCGCAAAACACACAAGGTGTGACAGATACTTTTCCCTTTGAAGCTGGGACAACCTTGCATATACTTAAGAAAACTGAAAGCAGTAACAGGCACTGCTTGTAATAAACTGTACAATATTCTCGTGTGACTCGCAGTTCCGAGGCATGTCATTCGCAGCCTGAAATGCTTCTGCATTAGTTTGTGGATGAAACCAGATGGATGTCATATTGGTTCGTTAATTTCTTTGCATAGTTGGCAAGAAGAATTCAGAGAAACCTTTCCGAGATCAGATGTGTTAAGCGTTTGTTGCGACTCCCGTCAATACCTTCCGGGCTCCATAGGAGGGGTGAGTCTTCTGGATGCGGCTCAACGATTAGCATCAAGGCTCCGAGAATCTTTGAACTTAGAAGTTCCTTGACTGCCTTTTCAAAAAAAAAAAAAAATTTGAAACCCTTTCCAGGAGAGCAAGAAACTCCGGCTTTGGAGTTCGCCTTCTTTTTGTGCACGCAGAAGTTTGTACAAAGGTCTGCTTGTCTTGCTCATCGTCACAAGCATGATGCAAGCGTCACGCCCAAGATCACTGATCAGCTTGGCAATATAGCCACCTACATATACCAAGCCTGAGTATGCAACAATGCAACAGATGGAGGCGGAGCTGGTGGATGTACTCACAGACCTTTCAGTTCTTGAACTAGATCTTGAGAAACAGAAGTGGCCATTTCTTCAGGGTCGTCACCTTGCATGGTGGCTTCTTTCGATGGCAGTGCTTTTTCCTTTACCATGTGATCCAAAGCTGTGGAAACGGCTCTTGCGTCCAGCATGTCGTTACCTCCGCACATAAACCGCAGTTTTCCGAATAATGCCTCGATAGGATTACTGTTGAATTTCCTAGTCAAAACGTAGTTGAGCCCTCTTCTCAGCAGAAATTGGGTTACTTCCACTGTTGACTTTGTGCAGAAAAATAGGGCACTGTGTGTTTCCTCTTTGAAGCTCCCAACGCCACTTGTGATGGAACAGTCTTGATTCGTCTTCACGTAGTTGCAAAATTCATTTTGCAGCCACAGGAGTCGGTCATCATTTTTTCTGGAGATGGGCATTTTGCAATCGCTTCCCTTGTACATTGTGTCATGAATGTCGAACCATTTCTTCATCACTTTCATGAAGTTGATTGTAGATGTTGCATCCTTGAAAGCAAAGAGGGCAGAGTTGACTCGAGAGTTCTGCTGGAGATGTTCCAGTGCTGCAATGACTTGGGGTGAAAACACTTGCATGGCACGTAGCATATTCATTTTTTCAAGGTTCGATGGATTCACATGTTTTCTTGTCAGATTTCTGGCCAACTTTATGGTCATTTCCTTCTGGTGCTCGTATAGTTTCTGCACTAATGTGCTACTGATGGCGCCAGTGCCATCTGTGAGCTCACATTCCAAAAGTTTACTGTGGACATTTTTGAAAACGTGGCAAGGATGGAAGCTTGAAAAAATTACTCTTTCATCGTCATGAGGATGCTTTACGACAGTTGACAACAATCCATTCCCCATGAGCTTAAACATCGTTCTGTTCACAGAGTAGTTATCAGTAACAATATGACTGACTACAAAGCCGCATTCCTGAACTGCAGAGATGACATCTCTTGTCCAGGCATACAAATCTCTACCGCTGAGCTGCTTTGTAAAGTAATACCAACATGGGGTCTTGTACGAGCTGGACACTCCTTGGAGTACGAAACATAAGACTCGGTTAGCAAGTACTTCGCTCTTGGTGCATGGCGCACCGTTTTCTGGCTTGTTTCTTATTCCAAATACAGTGGAATCTCGTTAAACGGAACCTCAAGGGACCGGGAAAATATGTTCCGTTTATCAGGAGTTTCGTTTAGAGAGAGAAGGTTCAGGATTTCGCAATCCATTCCAGACTGCTTGGTCCCGACGAGGCAGGCGTGCGCGCAATTGGCAGTCTCCGCTGAAGCGGATCTCGGATGCAAAATCTAGGTATTAAAGAGGACGGTACGCTATGGGCACAAACTTTGCTTACCGCTTCTGTGCAATAATGAACTTTTTTTCAGAGCACTACTAAAATTTAAAAAAAAATCTCAATAGTCCACTTATTCCGCGGAAATCAAGTGGGAACTGCGATTTATTGGCTTGTGAAAAAGGACTTTATGTTTGCTTGTTTGAGCTCTCGCAACCGTTTTCTTTGAATCGCACCACTCATACTAGACAGGCTGCTGAAGAACAGCTCAGAACCTTCTCGTTGGAAGAAACTCTTCAGCATTTGGACTGCCGATTCCGCCTGCGCAGGTGTCACCACAGGATCAGAGTCGGCAGTCTCGTGTTCGACTTCATCCTCGTCTTCGCTTTCATCGGGGGGACAGACATCAGCTACAATGCTCTCCACGGTGTTTTCCGGACATGTTGCCACATCACTGTCAATTTGAACATACTCATCAAATTGAATGCTCATCGCAGCACAATTCTCCAGTAGCAGCTCTTCTTCAGCTGCATCTTGGACATCAAGCTCATCCTGTGTGCAGTGTTCTTCTGTAGCTGAGGCAAACCGTGCATGTCTGAAGCAGCTGTCAATGGTCGTTGCACTCACCTGCCGCCAAGCATCATCAAGGAGGTAAATGGCGCGCAGTACATCGAACCTGTAGTCGTTCCCTTTGTTGATGCATAACAGCATCCTCCGGAGAAGGTTTTTGCGGAAGCGCGACTTGAGCGCTTGGATCACACCCTGATCCATAGGCTGCAGCAGCGCTGTGGTGTTTGCTGGCAGAAATTCCAATTGTATGGACTTCAGACCTGGCACAGTTCCATGTGCAGGGCAGTTATCGACGAGGAATAAAACTTTTCTCTCGCGAGAACCGCGCATCCTCGCGATAAATCCATTCCCTGAAAATGGACTGTGTCATCCTAGCCTTACCGTTGGCCTGATAAGAACTGGGCAAGGTTGCGACATTTTTGAAGCAGCGAGGGTGCTTCGATTTCCCGATCACTAGCGGCTTCAATTTTTCGCTTCCCGTCATGTTGGCCCCGATCAGAATGGTCAACCTGTCCTTACTCAGCTTCCCTCCGGTGCATTTCTCTCCTTTGAATCACAAGGATTTTGAGGGTAGTAATTTGAAGAACAGTGCTGTCTCATCTACATTGTAGAGGTTCTTTGTGTCGTACTCCTCCAGAATTTTGGGGAGCCGTGTTGCTCGCCAGTCGACGCATGCCGTCGTGTCTGCAGCGGCAGCCTCCCCTAAAACGGCACGACACACTATGCCTTTCCGACCTTTAAATCTCGTCAGCCATCCTTCGCTGCACGAGAAACCTTCAATGCCGAGGTGCAAAACAAATTCTTCTGCTTTCGCGCGAACGAGTGGACCACTGATCGGAATGTTTTCACTGCGGGCTCTCCGCAGCCAAACCACCAGGCACTTCTCCAGATCTTCGTGGTTGTCCACCCGCAGTCGTTTTCTTTGAGGGCCAAAGCGTGACGTCTCGAAAGCCTGCCGCAGCTTATCCTTGTCCTAAAGTATCCTTGTGAGGCTGCTCTTGGGGATGGCGTGCTTCGTCGCAAGCGCTGTTTTTGTGAAGCGACCACTCTCGAAGTCATTGATTATCTCCATCTTCCTTTCCAATGTAAGGGCATTGTGAGGTCGCTTCTGCGCTGCCATCAGGTGCTGACTTCGCGACGAAATGTCACAGACGACGCTAAACAGTGGATGTAAGGCTTAAGCCTAACAACAGCAAGCGCGCCGTGACAGAAAGCAAGCGATGCGGTTACAGCGCGAGAAAGAAGTAGGAGACAGTGATGCGTACTGCGATGGGGCTCTGCGTGAACGTCAAGTTGCGGTTTCGAGTCTATTTTCGGTTCCGTTTATACGGTGGTCTGAAAATTCGAGTTCCGATTAGCAGGATTTTTTTTACATTGCCTTAATACAAAACCAACCAACTGCGAGGCATTTGTTCCGTTTAAGTGTTGATTCCGTTTAACCGATTCCCGTTTATCGAGATTCTACTGTACTATGTGGGGCTTGATCTATTATTAAGAAGCCATGTACTGTTTGTGGTGGGGAAGGGAAGCCTCATGGAACTCATTCCAGAAGTTGAGCTAGGGCCGACAAAGTGCTGCAGTGTGCACCTGTGTGGCAGTGGTAGCAGTTCAATTCAGGCACGATCGTAGCCTTTTGGCGAAAGAAAGCGCCATATGACGCACTCTCTAGTTATTTCTTCTTGTTTCCGTCAATTTGGTGAAGCAGGAAGACAGCTTTTTTCTCTCCGTTTTCGGCGTCTGCAGCAATATTTTTCAACAATGAGTAGCGCTTGTTGTCACGATATGAAGAGATCACCTTTGTCTGTGCTTCTAGTTGCTGCTGTGCTTTCGAACACTTGGAGCGATAACATGCTACCTCTGAACAAAGCCTTGCCACCAATAATCGGTTACGACCTGACTGCCGCACATCGTACGTGTTTGCTGTTTGCGTGCATGTACTAGCTTTCTGCTCAGTTTCATGCTCTGGTGACTCTAAAACTGCATTGTCGCGATCTTCTGTGTCTGCTTTTCGTTTTTCTCACTTCCTAGGAGGAGCAGTGTCTCAGACTTTTGAGGTCCTGCGTGGTTTCTTTGCACTGGGTGCTAAGTAAGACTGATAGCCTTCAAATACGGTTGCAACCGCACTGGGAACCAGTTTTCTTATATTGCAGTCACTGACATAGTCAGTCACCAAGAAGTGCCTACTGCATACTGTAGTAGATAGCGATTTGTCTAATGACAACATTTTCCCAAGTAATGTTTCTTAGCCATTTGGCGCACAGTTCCTGACAGCTGGAAACTGGTGAAACGACACACTGAGAGTCTTTCTGGACTGTGACTGACAAAACGGCACACAACAGTACACCATAGCCACGATCTTGACATGTGAACTTCACAAGTCTGGGATGTGAGTATCCATGAAAAGTCGGATGCAGAAACTTACTGCGAAATGTGACCTTGTCAGTAAAGCGAGTGAATCATGCTGCAGGCACGTAGATAGGTAACTTCACGGGACAAACCTTTCACTCACATGTTTCAGCGCAGTGAAGGTAGCCAGCATATGAAAAATTGTGCCCGCACATGTACCGGCTTGTTCTAAACCCGGCGCCGCGTGCAGTGAGGGTTGGCTTGGGGCGCCCTCTGGTGCATAACAGTGGTGCAGCACCGCAGAAAGAAATGCATTGGCCCCTCGTGCCAATGCATTTCTGCATTGCAGCCATGCAGGCCATAAGGGGAGAGCACGCGCGCATTGAGACTGGCCGTGGCAGGGCGAACCGATGTAGACGGCGCACCGCCGTGTTTGCGTGACGAAAAGTGGAAACACTACGTGTTAACTGATACATATGCAATAAGCTGGTATGGTTTATGCGGATACAAAACGCATTGTGTTCAATGACCGCTGAGTCGGGGATTTGATTTCACTACTTCAAAATGAAACTACTGTTCAAGTGGGTACGGGTTAACAAAGTTTTACTGTACTGTAGTACCCTTCCATGAATCCTGGAATAAAATTTTTCAATCAAAATCGACACTATGATTTAAATACAAATGGTATCACACAAAGCATCATATCGAAATTAGTCAAAGTATATAACATCAAGATAGTTGTGCACATATACAGTAAAGCAGTAAACTGGGCTGCTTGTTGATGGTAAATGAAAGACACAGAAAATGAAAGGATGAAGCACAGACATCTGTTTATACCTGTTAGCGAACGCGTATATGTACATGGCGATAGGCTTGGGACATAGGATGTAGCTAGACCATAACATGCAATTACTTAATAAGCCAATAAGGCAGCAACCACTGCCACCTGCTAACGTCTGCTAACTCTATCTCTGCCTCTGTGAGCGTGACTGAGACCGTGCTTATGTACTAGTCTTATGCACTTTTCGATGGCCATAAACTTGCTGCAGTGCTTAAGGGAACTATAGATAGATGGCTATGTAGGCTATAGGAAGTGAGCATGAAAAGAACTAAAAGGGATACGAGTATCGTAGCTATGTTTGAAAAGGTGCATGAAGGGCTAGAATTCATGCACAAGATGCCAGCCAAAGGACAACTGCAGTATGTAAACTTGAATTTAAGGCAACATGAGCACCACGCGTTGGTTTTAGAAGATGCGAGGACGGGAAGAAATCCTGCATTGTGGCTCTTACCATTCCAAGGTGAAGGCACATTGGCTGAGAAGCAGTAGGTACCCCAAAATGATGGTGCAGATTTCCCAAAAGATCCGGCTGGAGACACAAACAAGCGACAAATTTGTAAAAAGCATGTGATGTTGCCTGAAACACACAGGCTGTTCCACAGGCTAGGTAAGATAGCCCAGTGTCGTGACACTAAAGTGCACTTATTCACCCCATAAAAAGAAGGGCGATCGCACACACAACAGACGAACGTGCAAGAGCCTGTCAGTTAAAATATACGTGAAAACAGACTGAATGCAAGAGCTTTGTGGTTTACGACATTCCACTATCACGTGGAAAAGTGTACACAGAGTAGACTAAATGATGTGTGAGTCTATGGAAACAAAAATACACATGCCAGCAACAAGTGGCACCCAGTAATTCTGAAGTCAATTGCAAACAGTGGAAGTGTTTGCTGCTGTTACAAAGAATAAAGCTAGTCTCAAGAGCAGAAACTAAAGCAGAAAGGGAAAGCTGGGAAGCACTTAAGGTAAAAAATAAAGGAAGTTCATTGGGCACTGCCTAAGTTTTGTTCACTGAAGCGAAAATATCTGCTAGTTTGGCCTATGGCGTTTTCACGTGTTACGCTTTAGCTACGTCTTATATCCCATGCCTATCACCATGTACATAGACATGTTCTGAGTGCATCACATGCCTGACTTTCATCTTCATGACATCTATGTATTATCATCCATTTACATCTTCATCTGTATATATCATAAGCTGCATAGCTTCAGCTTCGTGTGGCAGCATGAGCTCAGCTGGAATAAAGCGGTTCCTTATAATTCTTAGGAAATGAAGCAGGTCACTGACCAAAATCTAAATAAAAATAAAATTTTTACCTTGGTCAGTAACCTCCTTCATTTTCTAACGATGCTTTTACCTGACCAGACGGTATTCCGTCGAGCTTTTGACTACATTGGTTCCTTAAAAGATATCTACTAATGGTAATAAACCATGGTTATTAGTTTTTGCTTCATTCTTTCAATTCATGTTTCTTAAATTTTTTGTGCCAAATACAGTGCATAACAATTATGAGTTCTATGCAGTCGGAAGTTATATCTCTCTTTAGCCAAAGCCACTCTCCTTGGAACATTTCCTGTGAAGCTTACGCAATGGTTCACCCTGACTGTATGCTGCTTCACCCATCACGTGTATTGCTTCTTTCCTTCATCAGAGAATGATACAGTGAAGGCCTAAAATAGCTGCAAGTGTGATGCTTGCAACATTCTGTAACCCAAAATAGAGGCATAGGCGTCATGCCATATGAGATAACCTATGCTTAAAAAGTGGTACAGTGACTGTACTTGCTACTGTTGCTTGATTTAATACCACATCATTCCCTTATCCTGAGATGATAACACTTCACCATTTAATTCAGGGACACAAACATAAAAACTCGGAGTAGCAGCTAGCTCCTACTCTTATATGGAAGCACTTCACTCCCGGGAACTGTTCTTTTTTGTCTACCTGTGTTGTTACAGGTGCACAAATATTTGTAACGTTAGAATCTTAAGAAAAAGAAATTTCACATGAAAGCCCCAACAGCTCACTTCTGCTAGCAACATTAGTCACCCATTCCACATAATGTTGGCAAAGGCAGAAAAAGTGCACAAACTAAACATCATGACCAGTGGAGATGTGAAAATTTCCAACAGCTTCTATAAAGTTCAGGACTTGTGCATGCTGCTTACATTTGTCTCTAGTCTCCTCGATAAGCTGTCTGATCAAAGCTGTTAGTATTTGTTCTGGCCCCTTGAAAGGAGTGAAAACATTAATTTGATAGGTTTAACTGGCTGTAGCTGATGTTAATTTGACCAAGTGTGACATATATGATACTACTCAGATATTTTATTCTTATTTTCAAGTCACATTTAAACTCGCTCTGTTTTTCTAGACTTGCAGTGATTGCTGTCAGCACCTTCCCCCCTCTTATAGTAAAAAAACGCAACACGTGCAATGCCTTGCCAAAGCGTAATGACATGTTATGAGAGCTCAGAGTACTGAACCTGGGCTAACCAGAACACTGCACATGTGGCAAGATTTTCTGAGCAGCACATGTAGCAATGAAGACCTTGGACCCTCTGCGCCCGAAGTGAACTTATTTTTACAAAATATGACAGCACATGATGGAGAGTTTAGCTTGATACACCAGTGAATCATTTACCGAGGAGTAAGTGATGTTCACTATATGTTTAGTGATGAGCAAAATTCTGCATCGTTTGAGACCAATGGTAACAGCAGCTCTGACAGAACTTAAGTTAGAAATGCATTCTGAGCAAAGTTGACCTGATGACAGTGCCTTTGGCTGTCATCACTGGTTTTTACCTTATGGCATTTATAATGGCGTCAATCAGCCCTGGCGCCATGATCAGTGTTAAGTGCCCGCAGTGGGGTGAAATTAAAGTTTACTGATGTAGTTGCAGATCTTGTGCTATATTGTTGTGCTGAAGGCACTCACACACATTATTTCCTTTGCAATATTCGACAAATACCTCCGAATTACTTGAACGGCTTTTTTTACCCTGTCAGTGTAATGACAATTAACAACTGAATACTGGTACGTGCAATGCCAAAACAGGACAGAAGATAGACACAGAAGAACAGGACAAGCGCTAACGCACAACTAAGTTTTATTGGTTACATAAAGAAAAGACAGAAAGAAAAACACAAACACAAAAAAAAAACAAGAAAAGACACAAGAAGAAAATACAAAAATGAATGGCATGCAGAAAATTATTTAAGGAAACATTAACCTCAGTGGTAATGGGACTGGGGTTGGCCCCCACGCTAATTTTGCTAGGAGCCTCAAAGTTTGTTTGCCTTATGTTTCCCCAGTTGAGGCCGTTTATTGGCCAGAAGATTGGTAGCATTGTACTACAAGAAAACTAACGAACAGTGTTCGGAAAATTAGGAACATTTAAAAAGCAAGAGAAAAATAAACGTACAAGGTAAAACAGATGAAAGAAAAAAAAAAAGCTAAAAGAGATGAAAGAGCCGATGCAGGCATCAACTAGGCTGCCAATTCCCCGAGATTAAGAAACCACTTGTTTTGAGAACCGGTTGAGGCAGATCAAACTGCCCACCAGTGTTATGGCCGCAAGCCAGGCCGATTCCCCTTCCCGTAATCCAATTTCCTTGGCAGCCTGTTTGAGGCTTGGACAGAGGAGACCATTAGCACCGAATGCCAGGCCTAGGACGTTAATCTACTTCTGAGGATGGCGTTTGCTCAGTAAGGACACAAGGGATTGGCATTTGTCCCTCTTGTGCGTGCACATGTTCTCGAGTGTGTCTGTCCTGGCATCCCAAGCGACCGCCACATCCAAAATGAATGTCTTATCCTTGAGGTCAAGCGTGATGTCAGGCTGAAGCCCACTTCGCGCTCGGCCACAAGGGGGAGCTCGCTTGAGATGTCAGCATGTGGATGATGCTTTTGAAGCTTGTTAATAATAGTGTTGCTGATGAAGTTATGCCGCGAAGAGCGCGGCTTGGGACGGCTTCATACATCTAGAGGATGTGGTACGTTGTTTCTTGTGCCTTGTGGCACCTTCTGCATAGCTTGGCCAAATCGTCGCTACTGTGCCGATTGGAGAGCGTCCGTGTTGGGAATAGGTTAGAGCGCAGCCGCAGGCCTTTTAGTCGGTCCCCATTGCTCATGAACCTTGAATCAATTCTGAGCCACCTATTACTAACCGGATCGTTTTCAAAAGCAAAAAGGTTTTTGTTGGTGTATTTTGATTTTATGTCCTCCAGGTTCGTTTTCCTAGCAGTCCGAAGAGCCTTCTCGAGGGATGAGTTTTCAACGATTCCTGATGGGACCCCAATTCTCTCCTCAAGAGTTTGTCGAGAACCATCAAGTGCACCCTCTAGGACCGATAGGAGAGCCCAGACATTGAAGCCTCACTTTATTTGGTTTTCGGCCGAAACACGAGAGAGCTCCAAGATGCCTAGGCCCCCAGCTCGGTCGGTCGGGAAAGAATGTGGAAGGTGAAGGATGCGTTTTACTTCCTGCTTAATGCTTCAGTATAGTGCAGAAGCAATAGGCATTACTGAAAGGGAGCTGGAGGTAGCATGTAGCTATTTTGGCACCAGTAGAGAAGAGATGCACTGTAATTTCTGAAAAGGCTTCAATTTGGCGAATTGATTAGAGCCAGTTCTTTTTAAATTGAGGTAATTGAAGCCTTTGGTAGCTTGTTGACGAACAAGTCCACCTCGAGATATCTGATGAGCTCGTTCTGGTTCTTTGCAGTGACCATGACATCTCCCAACCGAAGCTGGGGGATACCATAATCAAACCATATGAGCCGGTGAACCTTGTATTTCCAGCCAAAATACTGGGTATTTTAGGGGTTTATTTCTAATACAATTTTCTTGAAGTGGTACTGTGTTATCTCCAGGTTCCTTGTCAGTTCTTCGAGGCTTGAAGCTATCAGGATGATGTTTTCCGCATAGGCCATCATGGACACAGTCTAGCCCTCTATGTTGTAACCAAACCATGATGAGTTAAGCTCGTGCGGAAGAGGATCAAGCGTTAAGTTGAATAAGAACGGAGAGAGGGGGTCGCCCTGCTTGATCCCTCTCTGCAAGAGCACTCGCGTCCCGTCCATGCAGCCCCTGTCAGAGTAAGGGATAAACTGATCAGAGTACTTATTGGCTAGCGATTTCACGTAGTCGTCATGCACCCCTCCCTCCCATAGAGACGTGAGGAGCGCCTGATGACTGACGGAATCAAAAGCTTTTCTTAAATCCAATGAGGCCGCATAGAAGTAACTATTATATCATTTGGCATGTTTCATAATGCACTGTAAAAGTAGAAGGTTTGACTGTGCAGCTCGGTCTTTGGAAAACCTGCTTTGAAGCAGATGAAACATATGCTGCTGTTGCAGCCTGGCCAGCAGCAGGCGTGAGTAGAGTCTGATGAGTGCTGAGGATATGGTTATAGGCCTCAGGTCCAAGGCGGAGGCAGCATCCGGTCAATTGGGTATGTGGGTGTGAACACCGTTCGGGATAAACGGAGCTCATCAGGCAGATGGTGGTGCGTGAGCCAGTTGTTCATAACCAGTGCCAGGACCTTTGCAGGGAGCTTGTGGAGCTCTTCACTGACAGCCCATCCGGCCCCGCAGCTGATGCCATCCCCATTCTCTTCGGTGCATCTGTAATCTCATCTGTGGTGAATCTGGGGCATTCCGAGGGGAAACGACCTTTTATCCCTACTTCATTTACTGTAGGGGATTGACTGGTAAATATGGGGTTGTAGGCTGAATGGATTTGCTCGAGCGTGATTGGCATAACTATAGCCGTGCCCCCAAAATGAGTTCCTCTTTGGGACCCAAGGTGAACAGGCATTGGTGCACTTTAAAGAGCCGCCGTTTAAACGCCCAAGCACGCTCCTCAGGCCGCCTCAGAAGAGGGGAGTCCTCTGTTTGTTGCTGATTGCAACTACTCCGCCTCCGCACAGGTCGCGATCACACACCAAAGAAATCGTACAGAGACCTCAAATCTGACATGGTCAAAGCACAATGAACTAAACTGGCCGACAGACCCGCGTCATTGAGCCCGAAGGCAAGCAGAGTCTTGTGGGCCTTGTCTTTAGTAGGGAATGTTGCTGGGCTAATCAGAATTTTGGTGCTGGATTTAGGTTCTTCGGGTGTCGGCCGGGTTAAAGTCGGTGCAGGCAGCTGGGTCAATTCTTCGGCTAAGATTTCGCGATATCTTCCTTGCCTGCGGAGGCCTTTGATTCTTGATATTCTTGAAGATACGACTGGAAGCCTCTGCAAAATTATTTGTGTTATGGGCACATCTTTTCAGCTTGGTACGAAATAGTAGCACCCACCCTTCTTTCCAGTCCAAAACAATGCCTGGGCACGCATCTCCGAGGGCAAGTCTTCCCAGATCGTGGTGGTCCATTTGTAAGAGCTGGGCAGTTAGGAAAAATGCTGCCTAAATGTTTGTGCACAAGTGCTTGGTGTTTGCAGAAGGCATTGGTGCAACCAGCTAGGCATGTACTCATACCTGCTTCTCTACACATATCATATGCTTTGCCATTCTCTTGAAAACTTGGCACAGAAAAGCAGTTGTCCCTAAGTGAGATGACTGATGCTTCAGCTCCTTCCAGTGTCTTCTTTAGGAGACTGTTGTAGAGCAGTTGGTACGTGGGGACACTTGTGTGCATGTTTCAATATTCTGCTCTTAAAGTAGAACTTCTATACTTCTGGTATGGACTCTACTACAGTGACGGCATTGAAGGATTTTGTTCATGAAAGCACAATATTCTTGAAGATACGACTGGAAGCCTCTGCAAAATTATTTGTGTTATTGCCACATGTTGTCAGCTTGGTACGAAATAGAAGCACTCACCCTACTTTCCAGTCCAAAACAATGCCTGGGCACACATCTCCGAGGGCAAGTCTTCCCAGATCGTGGTGGTCTATTACTGTAAGAGCTGGGCAGTTAGGAAAAATGCTGCCTAAATGTTTGTGCACAAGTGCTTGGTGTTTGCAGAAGGCAACTGTGCAACCAGCTAGGCATGTACTCATGCCTGCTTCTCTACACATATCATATGCTTTGCCATTCTCTTGAAAACTTGGCACAGAAAAGCAGTTGTCCCTAAGTGAGATGACTGATGCTTCAGCTCTTTCCAGTGTCTTCTTTAGGAGACTGTTGTAGAGCAGTTGGTACGTGGGGACACAGTTGTGTGCATGTTTCAATATTCTGCTCTTAAAGTAGAACTTTTATACTTCTGCTATGGACTCTACTACAGTGACAGCATTGAAGGATTTTGTTCATGAAAGCACAATATTCTTGAAGATACGGCTGGAAGCATCCGCAAAATTATTTGTGTTATGGGCACATCTTTTCAGCTTGGTACGAAATAGTAGCACCCACCCTTCTTTCCAGTCCAAAACAATGCCTGGGCACGCATCTCCGAGGGCAAGTCTTCCCAGATCGTGGTGGTCCATTTGTAAGAGCTGGGCAGTTAGGAAAAATGCTGCCTAAATGTTTGTGCACAAGTGCTTGGTGTTTGCAGAAGGCAACTGTGCAACCAGCTAGGCATGTACTCATGCCTGCTTCTCTACACATATCATATGCTTTGCCATTCTCTTGAAAACTTGGCACAGAAAAGCAGTTGTCCCTAAGTGAGATGACTGATGCTTCAGCTCCTTCCAGTGTCTTCTTTAGGAGACTGTTGTAGAGCAGTTGGTACGTGGGGACACAGTTGTGTGCATGTTTCAATATTCTGCTCTTAAAGTAGAACTTGTATACTTCTGCTATGGACTCTACTACAGTGACGGCATTGAAGGATTTTGTTCGTGAAAGCACAATATTCTTGAAGATACGACTGGAAGCATCTGCAAAATTATTTGTGTTATGGCCACATGTCAGCTTAGTACGAAATACTAGTAGCACGCTTCCAGTCCAAAACAATGCCTAGGCACACATCTCCGAGAGCAAGTCTTCCCAGATCGTGGTGGTCTATTACTGTAAGAGCTGGGCAGTTAGGAAAAATGCTGCCTAAATGTTTGTGCACAAGTGCTTGGTATTTGCAGAAGGCAACTGTGCAACCAGCTAGGCATGTACTCATGCCTGCTTCTCTGCACATATCATATGCTTTGCCATTCTCTTGAAAACTTGGCACAGAAAAGCAGTTGTCCCTAAGTGAGATGACTGATGCTTCAGCTCCTTCCAGTGTCTTCTTTAGGAGACTGTTGTAGAGCAGTTGGTACGTGGGGACACAGTTGTGTGCATGTTTCAATATTCTACTCTTAAAGTAGAACTTGTATACTTCTGCTATGGACTCTACTACACTGACGGCATTGAAGGATTTTATTCATGAAAGCACAATATTCTTGAAGATACGACTGGAAGCATCTGCAAAATTATTCGTGTTATGGTCACATGTTGTCAGCTTGGTATGAAATAGTAGCACTCACCCTTCTTTCCAGTCCAAAACAATGCCTGGGCACACATCTCCGAGGGCAAGTCTTCCCAGATCGTGGTGGTCCATTTGTAAGAGCTGGGCAGTTAGGAAAAATGCTGCCTAAATGTTTGTGCACAAGTGCTTGGTGTTTGCAGAAGGCATCTGTGCAACCAGCTAGGCATGTACTCATGCCTACTTCTCTACACATATCATATGCTTTGCCATTCTCTTGAAAACTTGGCACAGAAAAGCAGTTGTCCCTAAGTGAGATGACTGATGCTTCAGCTCCTTCCAGTGTCTTCTTTAGGAGACTGTTGTAGAGCAGTTGGTACGTGGGGACACAGTTGTGTGCATGTTTCAATATTCTGCTCTTAAAGTAGAACTTCTATACTTCTGCTATGGACTCTACTACAGTGACGGCATTGAAGGATTTTGTTCGTGAAAGCATAATGAAAGATACGACTGGAAGCCTCTGCAAAATTATTTGTGTTATGGCCACATGTCAGCTTAGTACGAAATACTAGTAGCACCCTTCCAGTCCAAAACAATGCCTAGGCACGCATCTCCGAGGGCAAGTCTTCCCAGATCGTGGTGGTCTATTACTGTAAGAGCTGGGCAGTTAGGAAAAATGTTGCCTAAATGTTTGTGCACAAGTGCTTGGTGTTTGCAGAAGGCAACTGTGCAACCAGCTAGGCATGTACTCATGCCTGCTTCTCTACACATATCATGTGCTTTGCCATTCTCTTGAAAACTTGGCACAGAAAAGCAGTTGTCCCTAAGTGAGATGACTGATGCTTCAGCTCCTTCCAGTGTCTTCTTTAGGAGGCTGTTGTAGAGCAGTTGGTACGTGGAGACACAGTTGTGTGCATGTTTCAATATTCTGCTCTTAAAGTAGAACTTCTATACTTCTGCTATGGACTCTACTACAGTGACGGCATTGAAGGATTTTGTTCGTGAAAGCACAATGAAAGATACGACTGGAAGCCTCTGCAAAATTATTTGTGTTATGGCCACATGTCAGCTTAGTACGAAATACTAGTAGCACCCTTCCAGTCCAAAACAATGCCTAGGCACGCATCTCCGAGGGCAAGTCTTCCCAGATTGTGGTGGTCTATTACTGTAAGAGCTGGGCAATTAGGAAAAATGCTGCCTAAATGTTTGTGCACAAGTGCTTGGTGTTTGCAGAAGGCATCTGTGCAACCAGCTAGGCATGTACTCATGCCTACTTCTCTACACATATCATATGCTTTGCCATTCTCTTGAAAACTTGGCATAGAAAAGCAGTTGTCCCTAAGTGAGATGACTGATGCTTCAGCTCCTTCCAGTGTCTTCCTTAGGAGACTGTTGTAGAGCAGTTGGTACGTGGGGACACAGTTGTGTGCATGTTTTAATATTCTGCTCTTAAAGTAGAACTTCTATACTTCTGCTATGGACTCTACTACACTGACGGCATTGAACGATTTTATTCATGAAAGCACAATATTCTTGAAGATACGACTGGAAGCATCTGCAAAATTATTCGTGTTATGGTCACATGTTGTCAGCTTGGTATGAAATAGCAGCACTCACCCTTCTTTCCAGTCCAAAACAATGCCTGGGCACACATCTCCGAGGGCAAGTCTTCCCAGATCGTGGTGGTCTATTACTGTAAGAGCTGGGCAGTTAGGAAAAATGCTGCCTAAATGTTTGTGCACAAGTGCTTGGTATTTGCAGAAGGCAACTGTGCAACCAGCTAGGCATGTACTCATGCCTGCTTCTCTGCACATATCATATGCTTTGCCATTCTCTTGAAAACTTGGCACAGAAAAGCAGTTGTCCCTAAGTGAGATGACTGATGCTTCAGCTCCTTCCAGTGTCTTCTTTAGGAGACTGTTGTAGAGCAGTTGGTACGTGGGGACACAGTTGTGTGCATGTTTCAATATTCTACTCTTAAAGTAGAACTTGTATACTTCTGCTATGGACTCTACTACACTGACGGCATTGAAGGATTTTATTCATGAAAGCACAATATTCTTGAAGATACGACTGGAAGCATCTGCAAAATTATTCGTGTTATGGTCACATGTTGTCAGCTTGGTATGAAATAGTAGCACTCACCCTTCTTTCCAGTCCAAAACAATGCCTGGGCACACATCTCCGAGGGCAAGTCTTCCCAGATCGTGGTGGTCCATTTGTAAGAGCTGGGCAGTTAGGAAAAATGCTGCCTAAATGTTTGTGCACAAGTGCTTGGTGTTTGCAGAAGGCATCTGTGCAACCAGCTAGGCATGTACTCATGCCTACTTCTCTACACATATCATATGCTTTGCCATTCTCTTGAAAACTTGGCACAGAAAAGCAGTTGTCCCTAAGTGAGATGACTGATGCTTCAGCTCCTTCCAGTGTCTTCTTTAGGAGACTGTTGTAGAGCAGTTGGTACGTGGGGACACAGTTGTGTGCATGTTTCAATATTCTGCTCTTAAAGTAGAACTTCTATACTTCTGCTATGGACTCTACTACAGTGACGGCATTGAAGGATTTTGTTCGTGAAAGCATAATGAAAGATACGACTGGAAGCCTCTGCAAAATTATTTGTGTTATGGCCACATGTCAGCTTAGTACGAAATACTAGTAGCACCCTTCCAGTCCAAAACAATGCCTAGGCACGCATCTCCGAGGGCAAGTCTTCCCAGATCGTGGTGGTCTATTACTGTAAGAGCTGGGCAGTTAGGAAAAATGTTGCCTAAATGTTTGTGCACAAGTGCTTGGTGTTTGCAGAAGGCAACTGTGCAACCAGCTAGGCATGTACTCATGCCTGCTTCTCTACACATATCATGTGCTTTGCCATTCTCTTGAAAACTTGGCACAGAAAAGCAGTTGTCCCTAAGTGAGATGACTGATGCTTCAGCTCCTTCCAGTGTCTTCTTTAGGAGGCTGTTGTAGAGCAGTTGGTACGTGGAGACACAGTTGTGTGCATGTTTCAATATTCTGCTCTTAAAGTAGAACTTCTATACTTCTGCTATGGACTCTACTACAGTGACGGCATTGAAGGATTTTGTTCGTGAAAGCACAATGAAAGATACGACTGGAAGCCTCTGCAAAATTATTTGTGTTATGGCCACATGTCAGCTTAGTACGAAATACTAGTAGCACCCTTCCAGTCCAAAACAATGCCTAGGCACGCATCTCCGAGGGCAAGTCTTCCCAGATTGTGGTGGTCTATTACTGTAAGAGCTGGGCAATTAGGAAAAATGCTGCCTAAATGTTTGTGCACAAGTGCTTGGTGTTTGCAGAAGGCATCTGTGCAACCAGCTAGGCATGTACTCATGCCTACTTCTCTACACATATCATATGCTTTGCCATTCTCTTGAAAACTTGGCATAGAAAAGCAGTTGTCCCTAAGTGAGATGACTGATGCTTCAGCTCCTTCCAGTGTCTTCCTTAGGAGACTGTTGTAGAGCAGTTGGTACGTGGGGACACAGTTGTGTGCATGTTTTAATATTCTGCTCTTAAAGTAGAACTTCTATACTTCTGCTATGGACTCTACTACAGTGACGGCATTGAAGGATTTTGTTCATGAAAGCACAATATTCTTGAAGATACGACTGGAAGCATCTGCAAAATTATTTGTGTTATGGCCACACGTTGTCAGCTTGGTACGAAATAGTAGTACTACTCACCCTTCTTTCCAGTCCAAAACAATGCCTGGGCACACATCTCCGAGGGCAAGTCTTCCCAGATCGTGGTGGTCCATTTGTAAGAGCTGGGCAGTTAGGAAAAATGCTGCCTAAATGTTTGTGCACAAGTGCTTGGTGTTTGCAGAAGGCAACTGTGCAACCAGCTAGGCATGTACTCATGCCTGCTTCTCTACACATATCATATGCTTTGCCATTCTCTTGAAAACTTGGCACAGAAAAGCAGTTGTCCCTAAGTGAGATGACTGATGCTTCAGCTCCTTCCAGTGTCTTCTTTAGGAGACTGTTGTAGAGCAGTTGGTACGTGGGGACACAGTTGTGTGCATGTTTCAATATTCTGCTCTTAAAGTAGAACTTGTATACTTCTGCTATGGACTCTACTACAGTGACGGCATTGAAGGATTTTGTTCGTGAAAGCACAATATTCTTGAAGATACGACTGGAAGCATCTGCAAAATTATTTGTGTTATGGCCACATGTCAGCTTAGTACGAAATACTAGTAGCACGCTTCCAGTCCAAAACAATGCCTAGGCACACATCTCCGAGAGCAAGTCTTCCCAGATCGTGGTGGTCTATTACTGTAAGAGCTGGGCAGTTAGGAAAAATGCTGCCTAAATGTTTGTGCACAAGTGCTTGGTATTTGCAGAAGGCAACTGTGCAACCAGCTAGGCATGTACTCATGCCTGCTTCTCTACACATATCATATGCTTTGCCATTCTCTTGAAAACTTGGCACAGAAAAGCAGTTGTCCCTAAGTGAGATGACTGATGCTTCAGCTCCTTCCAGTGTCTTCTTTAGGAGACTGTTGTAGAGCAGTTGGTACGTGGGGACACAGTTGTGTGCATGTTTCAATATTCTACTCTTAAAGTAGAACTTGTATACTTCTGCTATGGACTCTACTACACTGACGGCATTGAACGATTTTATTCATGAAAGCACAATATTCTTGAAGATACGACTGGAAGCATCTGCAAAATTATTCGTGTTATGGTCACATGTTGTCAGCTTGGTATGAAATAGCAGCACTCACCCTTCTTTCCAGTCCAAAACAATGCCTGGGCACACATCTCCGAGGGCAAGTCTTCCCAGATCGTGGTGGTCCATTTGTAAGAGCTGGGCAGTTAGGAAAAATGCTGCCTAAATGTTTGTGCACAAGTGCTTGGTGTTTGCAGAAGGCATCTGTGCAACCAGCTAGGCATGTACTCATGCCTACTTCTCTACACATATCATATGCTTTGCCATTCTCTTGAAAACTTGGCACAGAAAAGCAGTTGTCCCTAAGTGAGATGACTGATGCTTCAGCTCCTTCCAGTGTCTTCTTTAGGAGACTGTTGTAGAGCAGTTGGTACGTGGGGACACAGTTGTGTGCATGTTTCAATATTCTGCTCTTAAAGTAGAACTTCTATACTTCTGCTATGGACTCTACTACAGTGACGGCATTGAAGGATTTTGTTCGTGAAAGCACAATGAAAGATACGACTGGAAGCCTCTGCAAAATTATTTGTGTTATGGCCACATGTCAGCTTAGTACGAAATACTAGTAGCACCCTTCCAGTCCAAAACAATGCCTAGGCACGCATCTCCGAGGGCAAGTCTTCCCAGATTGTGGTGGTCTATTACTGTAAGAGCTGGGCAATTAGGAAAAATGCTGCCTAAATGTTTGTGCACAAGTGCTTGGTGTTTGCAGAAGGCAACTGTGCAACCAGCTAGGCATGTACTCATGCCTGCTTCTCTACACATATCATATGCTTTGCCATTCTCTTGAAAACTTGGCACAGAAAAGCAGTTGTCCCTAAGTGAGATGACTGATGCTTCAGCTCCTTCCAGTGTCTTCTTTAGGAGACTGTTGTAGAGCAGTTGGTACGTGGGGACACAGTTGTGTGCATGTTTCAATATTCTGCTCTTAAAGTAGAACTTGTATACTTCTGCTATGGACTCTACTACAGTGACGGCATTGAAGGAGTTTGTTCGTGAAAGCACAATATTCTTGAAGATACGACTGGAAGCATCTGCAAAATTATTTGTGTTGTGGCCACATGTCAGCTTAGTACGAAATACTAGTACAGCACCCTTCCAGTCCGAAACAATGCCTAGGCACGCATCTCCGAGGGCAAGTCTTCCCAGATCGTGGTGGTCTATTACTGTAAGAGCTGGGCAGTTAGGAAAAATGCTGCCTAAATGTTTGTGCACAAGTGCTTGGTGTTTGCAGAAGGCAACTGTGCAACCAGCTAGGCATGTACTCATGCCTACTTCTCTACACATATCATGTGCTTTGCCATTCTCTTGAAAACTTGGCACAGAAAAGCAGTTGTCCCTAAGTGAGATGACTGATGCTTCAGCTCCTTCCAGTGTCTTCTTTAGGAGACTGTTGTAGAGCAGTTGGTACGTGGGGACACAGTTGTGTGCTTGTTTCAATATTCTGCTCTTAACATACCGTGCCACAGATTCCAGATGGGAGGGGGAGAGTGAACCACTGTACTAAATACAAGGGAAATATGATGGCTCCTTAACAAAAAATTTGTCGCTTGGTCGGGCACATTCAATAATCTTGGCAACACTATGCCAACTAATGCAGAACTTCTATACTTCTGCTATGGACTCTACTACAGTGACGGCATTGAAGGATTTTGTTCGTGAAAGCACAATATTCTTGAAGATACGACTGGAAGCATCCGCAAAATTATTTGTGTTATGGCCACACGTTGTCAGCTAGGTACGAAATAGTAGCACTCACCCTTCTTTCCAGTCCAAAACAATGCCTGGGCACACATCTCCGAGGGCAAGTCTTCCCAGATCGTGGTGGTCCATTTGTAAGAGCTGGGCAGTTAGGAAAAATGCTGCCTAAATGTTTGTGCACAAGTGCTTGGTGTTTGCAGAAGGCGTCTGTGCAACCAGCCAGGCATGTACTCACGCCTACTTTTCTACACATATCATATGCTTTGCCATTCTCTTGAAAACTTGGCACAGAAAAGCAGTTGTCCCTAAGTGAGATGACTGATGCTTCAGCTCCTTCCAGTGTCTTCTTTAGGAGACTGTTGTAGAGCAGTTGGTACGTGGGGACACAGTTGTGTGCATGTTTCAATATTCTGCTCTTAAAGTAGAACTTGTATACTTCTGCTATGGACTCTACTACAGTGACGGCATTGAAGGATTTTGTTCGTGAAAGCACAATATTCTTGAAGATACGACTGGAAGCATCTGCAAAATTATTTGTGTTATGGCCACATGTCAGCTTAGTACGAAATACTAGTAGCACGCTTCCAGTCCAAAACAATGCCTAGGCACGCATCTCCGAGGGCAAGTCTTCCCAGATTGTGGTGGTCTATTACTGTAAGAGCTGGGCAGTTAGGAAAAATGCTGCCTAAATGTTTGTGCACAAGTGCTTGGTGTTTGCAGAAGGCAACTGTGCAACCAGCTAGGCATGTACACATGCCTGCTTCTCTACACATATCATATGCTTTGCCATTCTCTTGAAAACTTGGCACAGAAAAGCAGTTGTCCCTAAGTGAGATGACTGATGCTTCAGCTCCTTCCAGTGTCTTCTTTAGGAGACTGTTGTAGAGCAGTTGGTATGTGGGGACACAGTTGTGTGCATGTTTCAATATTCTGCTCTTAAAGTAGAACTTGTATACTTCTGCTATGGACTCTACTACAGTGACGGCATTGAAGGATTTTGTTCGTGAAAGCACAATATTCTTGAAGATACGACTGGAAGCATCTGCAAAATTATTTGTGTTATGGCCACATGTCAGCTTAGTACGAAATACTAGTACAGCACCCTTCCAGTCCAAAACAATGCCTAGGCACGCATCTCCGAGGGCAAGTCTTCCCAGATCGTGGTGGTCTATTACTGTAAGAGCTGGGCAGTTAGGAAAAATGCTGCCTAAATGTTTGTGCACAAGTGCTTGGCGTTTGCAGAAGGCAACTGTGCAACAAACTAGGCATGTACTCATGCCTGCTTCTCTACACATATCATATGCTTTGCCATTCTCTTGAAAACTTGGCACAGAAAAGCAGTTGTCCCTAAGTGAGATGACTGATGCTTCAGCTCCTTCCAGTGTCTTCTTTAGGAGACTGTTGTAGAGCAGTTGGTACGTGGGGACACAGTTGTGTGCATGTTTCAATATTCTGCTCTTAAAGTAGAACTTGTATACTTCTGCTATGGACTCTACTACAGTGACGGCATTGAAGGATTTTGTTCGTGAAAGCACAATATTCTTGAAGATACGACTGGAAGCATCTGCAAAATTATTTGTGTTATGGCCACATGTCAGCTTAGTACGAAATACTAGTAGCACGCTTCCAGTCCAAAACAATGCCTGGGCACACATCTCCGAGGGCAAGTCTTCCCAGATCGTGGTGGTCTATTACTGTAAGAGCTGGGCAGTTAGGAAAAATGCCGCCTAAATGTTTGTGCACAAGTGCTTGGTGTTTGCAGAAGGCACCTGTGCAACCAGCTAGGCATGTACTCATGCCTACTTCTCTACACATATTATATGCTTTGCCATTCTCTTGAAAACTTGGCACAGAAAAGCAGTTGTCCCTAAGTGAGATGACTGATGCTTCAGCTCCTTCCAGTGTCTTCTTTAGGAGACTGTTGTAGAGCAGTTGGTACGTGGGGACACAGTTGTGTGCATGTTTCAATATTCTGCTCTTAAAGTAGAACTTGTATACTTCTGCTATGGACTCTACTACAGTGACGGCATTGAAGGATTTTGTTCGTGAAAGCACAATGAAAGATACGACTGGAAGCCTCTGCAAAATTATTTGTGTTATGGCCACATGTCAGCTTAGTACGAAATACTAGTAGCACCCTTCCAGTCCAAAACAATGCCTAGGCACGCATCTCCGAGGGCAAGTCTTCCCAGATCGTGGTGGTCTATTACTGTAAGAGGTGGGCAGTTAGGAAAAATGTTGCCTAAATGTTTGTGCACAAGTGCTTGGTGTTTGCAGAAGGCAACTGTGCAACAAACTAGGCATGTACTCATGCCTGCTTCTCTACACATATCATATGCTTTGCCATTCTCTTGAAAACTTGGCACAGAAAAGCAGTTGTCCCTAAGTGAGATGACTGATGCTTCAGCTCCTTCCAATGTCTTCTTTAGGAGACTGTTGTAGAGCAGTTGGTACGTGGGGACACAGTTGTGTGCATGTTTCAATATTCTGCTCTTAAAGTAGAACTTCTATACTTCTGCTATGGACTCTACTACAGTGACGGCATTGAAGGATTTTGTTCGTGAAAGCACAATGAAAGATACGACTGGAAGCCTCTGCAAAATTATTTGTGTTATGGCCACATGTCAGCTTAATACGAAATAGAAGCACCCACCCTTCTTTCCAGTCTATAAAGGCTTCCACACGTGAAAAGTGAAATGTGTGGGAGCTCTCTCATAGCTTTGTAATAGCACTCTCCAGCTTTTCAGGGCTGTCAGTGCACATGACCGAAAGAAATCAATGCAATGGGTCATTCAAAGCAGCTATAGTATTATACATTTCACGTTGTTTCAAAATGCTTAAGGAAAACGAAGGCCAAGTGCACTTTTAGTCAGTTAAGAAACTCCTAGGACACCTAGGTAAGCACTTCTTCTGAGTTGTGAACGCAAAAGCATCAATGCCTAATTGAATGCCACTGAGCGGGCCTTTGAGTAATGAACTCCTCACGGGCAAGCTAGCACCTTGAGATATTTGACCAACGCCTCCTACCTAGCACAAGGCTTGTGCACTGGGATCCTTGATGTAATGCTACTTTGCCCAACCGCTATCGAATCTAATGGGGATGCTTCTGAGTAAGCCACAATTATTTTGATGTCGCTGCTTTTGTCATGCCAGGCTTGACAATGGAAATTTCGCTCCAAGTAGCGGGATGTCTTAAAGCGGAGTGCACAGGCCCTCTATCATGGAGGTGCTGGTTTAGCCCAGTGGGTAACACACTCGTCTCCTGAGTGTGGTATCGTAGGTTAGAAATTCCCTAGGGCCGGCATGTTTTCTTCTGAATTTATTGTTTCTTTATACATGAATTTTTATAGCGATTACTGGGGCGAAGTTACAATGCAGGTGAAAGCTTGCGCCGACAAGGAACACGTGGATAACACTAGCTTGTGTGAGTGAGGAGATGTGGTGGTGCGGCAATGCCCTCTCCTCTCAAGCAACACAGGGTACGCCCACAGGTGCTTACTTTTGCCCACTTTGTTCATTTGAGGAGTACTTGTGATGTGACATCACAGCCAATAAGGATTTAGGTGCCATTTCACTGCTACAGGCGCCTTCCTTTTTGCTCAGTGGGTCATTTGATGTTTTACCACAAAAAAAAAAAAAATTGTTAGCACTGCTGTGCCGGTAGCTACTTCAGTGACTAGCATTAATAACGGACATACTTCAATGACGCTTCCAGTTAGTTCCAGCTTTCAAATGCCTCAACAATTATGCCAGCAGCCAACTTATCGCCTGTGATTGTTGACAAACGGTTATGCTCTGCGCAATAACAGTAAAGCACATACTGCCACAATACATCCTAGTAATGTATGAGCACGATAACAGTCATAGCAGGGCATCTTTTCCTGAAGCTTATGTAAAACTGCTTCTGAGGCACAAACCTGCCAGATCGCTGACATGAGACTTCTTCTCTGCTCTTTTGCGATGTTGTTGCAAGCTGCCGTGAGCCTCCACTCCGCTTGCGCAACATGAAAGAAGCAAAGCAGCTGTGTGCCTTGGGGCCAAACAGCTTGAAGGGCTGCTTTCTCTGCAGCTGAATTGTCTGTCATGAAGGCTTGAGGATACTGCAAATGGAGCACCAA
This sequence comes from Dermacentor variabilis, assembly GCF_050947875.1. Taxonomy (NCBI): domain Eukaryota; kingdom Metazoa; phylum Arthropoda; class Arachnida; order Ixodida; family Ixodidae; genus Dermacentor; species Dermacentor variabilis. The sequence goes on along the minus strand of NC_134570.1, from coordinate 179,377,310 downwards.
AGCATTTGAATCGGTCAACAAAGAACTTGTTGAAGGCACACATGTCAACCGTTAGGTGAAGAATGTCCAAGAAATCACGTTTTGTATTGCCCATAATTTTTATTCATGTTAATAGTAGCAGATTATGTCCCTGCTTTGTACTGGTCTTTTGTAACAGTACACACATTATTACGTACAAGCAGAATCTTATCAGAAAACGAAATTCAGGTAAAATTATACTGCAGCATACCAGTGCCCTTGAAACACAGGGCAGTGCAACATGCGCTTTACTATCAACTTACTTAAAAAGCAGTATACAAATACTGAAGTATAACTACACGCTACGTAACTTGACCAAATGTTACATAAATAGGCCCCTGAGACACATTAAGAAAAGGAAAAATCAAGCAAGACATTAAAATATGCCTAACGAAAGTGCCACTCTCGTTGAGCCACTCATGCTTTTGGTAAAGATAATGTATTTCTTACTACGCTAATACTGATGCTCATGCCTAGTATTCAAGCCATTGCAAGCCAAGGTGACACCTGTGGGAGCATTGCGCACATTGTTTGCATGCTCCTGAATTTTGTTCAGTTGTAATCTTATTTCAATGTTGTACTTCCGGCAGCATGATGGGGGAAGCAGACAAACTGCGTTATTAAGTATTGCAATGGCCAGAGCCCTGTCCCTACTTTGTCTGTATGCCTTTCTTTTCAGCACTGAGATAGGTGGTCCTACACAATCTTACTATTCTGATTGATGCTGGGAGTATGGATGTTCTTGTCTTTTCTATGCTGTGCTGGACATAATGTAGGTACTATATCACAGCAAATTTTTTTTTTCTAAGTGCATACTTGGCTGCCTCTCATCTTGACGGCAGCGTCAGCGTAAAAGAGAACTGCCGCTATGTGAGAGCACGCCTCTTCAAGACCTGCTTTGCAGGTGCAGTGCGCAGCCTGGACCTCACTGTCTTCTTTTATGAGAAGCCACAGTGTTATGCTGCCTCAACTGCATATTCACTGCTGGTATGTGATGTTACAACATCTGCAAAGATAATGTCAAACAGATTTCAACATGGCAAACATGTATTCCAAGTCACATTAAATTTCTCCATCAAAAAGAGAAAGACAAAAAGAAAACTTAGATGGTAAGACACATAACTTAGAAGACAAGTTCAGTTACATACACACGCGTATGGTGAGGTAACGTGTACCATAATGTACAGTAGGAGCTACAAGGGTATCTAGCACAGTGAAGTGCTTGCACCTTGTAGCTCATAGTGACTGCGGTAGTTCACAATGATACATTGAAATGATACAGCTTGCAAAAAGTAGGTGATGTGACTGCAGTATGACAAAACTTTATTGCTTAATTTCCTACGCACAGACTATGCCTGATGAAACATGCAGCTGCTGGACACCATATTTTCCGTTCTTCCCTAGCCATAATTTAGAGTGCCATAATTTTTCATTCCTTTATGCGTACAAAATCCATATTGTCTTATATATGGAAACACCAGACAGAATGCAATCTCCAACATCTCAACAATGAAATTGTCATTGGGTGAACTTGAACTTGGAAGAAAATTTAAGAATCCAGTAATGCCCAGGGTGGTAAGTGCGTTTGGAGGTCACATTCAGAGTTGGTGTGTGCATTCAGGCACCATTTCTGCTTTCTATTTGGCCTGCTTGCAATTCCTATGCACAAAAAACATGCGACAGTCCATGGTAGAGTGTATAAGCGCGACTGGACGAGGACGAAGAAAGAAACAGATACACAGACACAGCGCTTCACTTTCAACTATAGATTTTATTTTTGCACGCTTCGATAAATATATACCGTGCGAGCGGAAACAAACGTAACAGCAAAGAGCGCACGGTATATATTTATCGAAGCGTGCGAAAATAAAATCTATAGTTAAAAGTGAAGCGCTGTGTCTGTGTATCTGTTTCTTTCTTCGTCCTCGTCCAGTCGCGCTATACACTCTACCATGGATTCTAACCAACTAGCCCGCCAACGTGTCTTAACCAAATGCTACAGTCCTCATGCATGCATGCAAGAAATTAATAGGACAAAATCTTCTCCTTGAAAGCAGCATGCCTCAATGCGTACACAAGTTATCACATGTGCACCTCATGGAATAACACAAGTCATACCAGACTTCTGAAACACAATTTACATAGGTACATTTTAATAAGTACCTAATTATGTACAAGTGACAACAGGCGTAGTAAAACAATAAGTTTGTAGGCTTGATTTTATGCAGTAGAATAGAAAGTTGGGCGAGTTGGTACGGTAACATGATCTTGGATTGTAGCGCAAAGTGACACGGACATAGACTAGAAGCAGGCAGGACGAGCGCTATTTCTCGCTTTTATGGAAGCGTATAGAAAAGCATGCCATTTAATTTAATAGTAATTTCAGTTTTGCAGTAGAATGCATGCATGGAATGAAAAATTTGTTCTTTTACAGAGGTTGCAGTCTAGAAGTTCCAACATATATAAAGCTTACCCTCACGGGACATGAATTTTTTCTGAGCATCATTTCATTTTGGCATGCTCCATTTTGGCACATGTCGCGCTAAAATGGAGCGCATGAAATGAAGCTGTGTCTGCACGCCGCGTTGCTGCTCAGCAGCCATGACCACCGCCGCGCCGCCTCTTGTATGTGAAGCGCAGGCTTTAGTGTTTTGAGTAAGAGCCACCTGTGAAGAGTACATATTTCGGTTAAGCTGGTAACCCTTAAAGAAGTTGAAGATGGGACCGGTAATACCATAAGAGTCAAGCTTGCTGAATAGAATAGAGTGACTGTGGCAAAGGCTTTAGTTAAATCCAAAAATACAGAACCTGAGAAGTCACTGCTATCAATTAAACGTTTCATGAAGTCCGGCAAAGGAAGTAAGGCAGGTTCAGTGGAATTTCCTTGGTGAGAACCAAACTGGTAAGGTTTTTTAATACTAAATTTCCTTAGGTAAGTATTAAAATGCTTAAGAAGCAAATGTTCAGTGACTTTGCTTACTCAAGAGAGAATAGATATAGGCATATATAAGATTGGTATGACCTTAGCACACTTTAATTAGTCAGGAAAGCAACCTTCTGGAAAAATGAGTTTGATTATATTGCTTAATGTATCAGAAATCAAATGAGCAACCATCTTTAAATGATGTGCACAAATGTTATCCAGACCCGGAGGAGTATTTTTAAGATTATGAATAGACAGTATTTTGTCAGAAGAAGGAAAGAAAAAAAAAGTGTGGCAAACGCGACAAACCACGTGAAGTAATGTCTTTGGGTCTACAGGATGGCAAACAGAAATACTCGTAAAGCACATCAGCCACATCAGCAGTGCGATGATAAGTGACATTATTTTAACTTACTTTCATTATAGACGAGCTCAGAGCAGGCATATTTAAAACTTCATTGAATAGTTTCCACTGTTTCTTAGGGTTATTCTTATCTTTTATGAATTCATTGTCATATAGCAGTCTTATCATGATTTAGTAAAGTGTTAACCCTTTCAGGCCTAAATTAATTATGTTCAACTTAAAGAATATGGTCTTTACAAAGTGAGATGTGCATGCTCGTATCAGTAAAAAAAAAGATTAAAAACCTGTGCTTGCACTTTTCAATCAAAATTTATTCAATGATTCCAAATGGAATCAGTAGGACCTGGTGGACTTGAAATGCGTTATTGTAAACAATACGTGAAAAGTCTATTTCAGATTAAACCTTTTGAAGCAATTCTTTTCTTTGTTGAGGCAGAGGTGTGTGTCACATTTCTTGCACCGAATGCGGGAGTAAGAGACAATACAGAGCTTGCACCTCTGCTTCGTGTCACAGTGCACAGGCCAGTGAGCCGTCCTGTCTAAGCGCACATATTGAATTGGTCAGAGGCACGTATTGGCTCTTTTCCGCGGTGGTGTTTGCGATGCAGGACAGCTGTGCTCTCGTTCTTCTAATGTACCCGCCTTCAGGAGAGCCTGGGCAACTTTCATCCGGAAGTCAAGAAAGGGCTGATGTCGCATGCCGGATTGAATACAATGCCTCCTGTACAGCAGCCGGGCATTCACAACACAAACGTCAATGATGTGAAACACAATGTGCAGATAGTAGCGCTTGCCGCGAATGTCGCAGCGGTATAGTTCCACCATCATGTCACACAAGTCAACACCTCCCATGTAGCGATTATACTCTCGTATAATTGCCAGTTGCTCAACAGTCACGTGAGTGCGGCTCGTCGAGCTCCACCTCTGAACTTGTCCAGTTGGTTCCAATCCGACGTAGGATACTAAATGGGCTGCCTTATTATCATACCACTTTACCGCTGCGATCTTGTTTGTTGGCTCATTCTTTACGTCGAAGCTACCTTGTCCCTCCTTCTTCAGTGCAACATCGCCCTTGAAAGTGCAACCCCCTAGGCGATTGGGGTGTACAGTCCCCGCGGAATTAATTCCCCTTAGTTTTAGGGCACATACAAGGCCATATGAGGCAAACCAGTTGTCAGAGGCTACTTTGAAGCCCTTGTTCGGGCAGAGAGCGCTGGTCAATTTGAGTACAAGATATCCACTGATGCCGACCTCTGATGCTTCAGTGACAGTGCCTTTACCTACATAGATATTGTATGCATATATGATGCCACTAGCACCTACTCTGGCAAAAACTTTGATGCCCCACTTATGGGGCTTGTTCTTGATGTATTGTTTTAGAGCACATCTACCTTTGAACGGTATGATAATTTCATCGACCGCATTGAACTCTTCAGGTTCAACTTGGGCCATATTTTCAGAAACTCGCTTGAGCAATGGCCTTACCTAGAAGAGCCTGTCTTGCTCGGGGTGTGTAGGAGCAGTCACGTAGCTGTTATCATTCACGTGGAACAGTGTTCTCAGTTTGCTAAAGCGGTTCCTCGGCATCACGTCCGCTACAGTGCTGAACCTTGTTGCTCCACTCCAATAGTTTTTGTTGGACGGCATGCTCACAATTCCAGAGATAACATGTATGCCTACAAACTGCTCCATTTCTTTAGCTGTCATTTTTACACAACTTACAATAGAGCAGAGATTTGTCTGGTCTGAGAAGCTTTGAAAAACCGAGTTGTCACAAAATAACTGGAAATACTGGTAGGACGATGGTAATCCCCCCCCCCCCCCCATCTGGTGAAGATCCAAATTCTTCATTGTATTCCACCTGCAGGGGGAGTATGTCATCATTCGCCACAACAGCGCTTTTTTCTTTGAAGATTTTTTTCATGCGATCATCGACTTGCGGCAGCTTTGTACTACTGTTTACATCTTCACCAGCATCTTCATCATCGCTGAAGTTCTCAGTCTCGACTTCAAGGCCGATATCACGGGCAAGATTGTCACTTGTACATTATTGGCTATTTTTTCTAGTTTGCACAATGACTTCTTCATCTTCATTGGACGAATCAGTGTCTACATCTGACACGTCACCTCAAGGGATCAGAACAAGCTTTGGGACTTCTTTCTTTTTCCCGTAAAACTTTCACATGCTGCTTGTCGCCATCTGTTCCGAAAGAAAATATTTGCGTATTACGGAGGATTTCACACAAACAAATTATTTACATGGCATAAGCTCTTATCAACAGCATAAAATCACAAAAAGCAGACTACGCTCCACCAAGTATACAGGCTCCTGATGCGATAATGATCCATCAGGTAACAAGTTCCCAAAACATGGCCAAGTACACAGCATGAAAATGAAAAAATAAGTATTTATAACATGTAAATGTCACCTCTGCGTGGAGTTCGAGCACGAACAAACGCTTGATTTACTCAGTGAGGTAACATCAATCGTAAATGTACCGCATGAGTAGTCGGGGCCACTATGTCCCAATGACTCCATTTGGTATCGTCAAGATTCACTAAGTTCTCCGGTACCCACAAATACTTTTGGCCGAATAAATTTATTGCAAAGAGATAGCATAATACCTGATAGCCGAAGTCCGAAAGTTCAAGACAAAAATAAAATAGTTGTCTTGCCTCTGCACGGTAGAAAGAAGAGGTGATTTCAGCGAATGACGGGAACAGTGCAAACGATTATTTTATTTTTTCGCTCACAGGTGGCATCACTTCCTTGACTCTACCAGGTTGCCAGCATATGTAGAGCAAAGGCTAAATATGAGTTTTAGCATAAGAACAACCTTTTTTTTTTTCTAACTTGGTATCGCAGAGGTCTCTCACCCATGTCACTCGATTCTATTCAACCAAGTCTCGCTTCTCTAGTTGCCATTTTACATGTTGGTAGCAATGGAGGCGACATGTTGGTAGCAATGGAGGCGACTTACCTGAAGTCGCCCTTCTTGCCAGTTACCTCCTTGAATTCCTTATATTTTGTGATAAGGAACTTTGATTTATTGGTGCTCCACGCCTCGCGTTCACTGTCTGCGGACAGTGGCGGCGGTGTGGCTGTCGGCGGCAGTGTGGCCATAGATGGTGTGGCTATCGAAGGCATGGCCTGACTGGCGACATCAAAGCCAGCCGCTGCCGCAAGCGGAGGTGAGACTGGCGCTGCCTCATGTCCAATGGTGATGTGAAGGCCGTGTAAGCAAAAAGAAAAGTTGTAGCGAATCATCACAAACGTTGCGATCGCCCACGTGTTGAAATAACAGCACTCACCTTCTGTCTCATACAGAAATGCTCCATCGTACTGCACGTGACAGCCATTCTCTGTCACGGGAAATGCTGCCGTTTCTATGCCGTCTACTAATACCCGCATGGCCACGGAGCCGTATGCGTCATCTTCCATCAAGAGCCTTGCGCTATGTGCACGAGAGAAGAACTCGCGGAGAGTCTAGTGCCGAAGTGTACGTGAACTCGGGCAGCACGACGCCAAATCGAGTGCCGAAGTGCAGGTGGTGCTAGCTGCACTGGCAAATTGAGTGCTAGAGTGCAGCACCCCCTAAACTAGTGCAGAAAGTGCAGCCAAATCGAGGAGACCTTTGAGCGCAAACTTAAGTTTGTATTAATGTTAAAATGTAGGTTTCGTATTTACAAAATGTCATTTTCGGTTTCAGAGAGGTCTGCCAGTAGTTGTAAAAAACATCATAACTTTTGAACAGAACCAGATAGACAATTTTTGCAGCAGCACAATACCGAAAATGTCTGTAGATTCTTAGATTATTAAACAGTGAAATCAGCTATTTTTGAAAAAAAGAAAGTTTTCAAGGGTGGCAACATACCTTGAACTTCCTGTCAAGCTTGTGGGTGTAGTCACTGAAGAGCTGCTGGCTGATCCATGCTTTTGTGTTGGTCTCATACCACATGGGCAGCTACTTCACTCCCTTGAAACACCTCGGGGTTTTTGATTTGCCAATCACTAGAAGCAGAAGCTTCTCTATCCCTGACATGTTGCTGCCTACTGTTATGGTGACGCGCTCTTTACTATTTTTCCAGCCGCGGCAGGGATCGGAAGACACAGAAGGTGTCTTAGTGGGTAGCATATTATAGATTAGAGCTGTTTTGTCGCAGTTAAAAACATTGTCTGCCGAAAACTGGCACAACAGCGACTCCAGAGTCTCCGAGTGATAATTTGCAACAGGGGTCCGGTCAACGGCACCACTCTTGCCACACATCCTCTTGAAAGTGAGGTCATGCCTTTTCTTGAAATTACGGAGCCATCCATCACTGAACATAAAGCTCTCGATGTTCACCCGGAGAGCGAGCGTCTCTGCCTTCTGCTTCAGAAGGTTTCCAGACACAGAAATCCGCTTGGCGACTATGGCACACAACCACATGCGGAGGATTTCTTCGAGCTTCGGGTGGCTGCCGTCTCTAAAATTTTTCCTTTCCGAGCTGGAGGAAGACTTAGTTGCTTCGCCAAAGAATCTTCGTCTTGCTTCGCATGTAATCCAAGACTGTCTACTTCGAAATATTCAATTCTCGGGCAACTCCGCTTTGAGACCGGCTGTTGTGGATGCACAACGGCGAGTTTTTAGTCATTGACATTGTGGTATATTTAGTACCACGCTTGCCGGCAGTCCCCAGCGCAGTCTGCACGGGTACTGTCGGCGCCATTAGACACTTGACGCGATGTTTTCGTATGCCACGTTGAATCACCGCATCCTTGACACAGCACTCAAAGGAAACCCCACCGCGCCGTCACGCCGACACCAGTCGCACAAATTAAAAACGTGGCCTACTGGCAGCGTCGTGCACGAAGAAAGAAACAAATCAGCTGCTGGATTGCCTTGACATGGCTTACCAAGCTGAGATCGCAACTGCTGTAGCCACTCTACCGAATGAGGCAGAAATGATAATGATAAGCGTGGATTTGCAGTAGCTCCACCTCATGGGGCAGCAAGGAGGCTCAGCTTAAAACAAAAATGGTGTTCAGCAAGTCGAACTATGCACTGGTCAGAGTCGGGGGCAACTACCATCGATCGAGTTGGCTCAAGGAGCATCTGAAAAATCAAACGAGAAATTGGAAGGTGTCCGGACCTTTGGCAGTTGTTATACATTATGTTCTATGGGGAGAATGGCGGTGCCGCTAAACAGTCCAAATAATCGTACATGTCCGAATTTTTGGAGTCCGAAAAATCAGTCGGCGACTATAATCTCATAAGGGCTCCACTTCCTTTTTTTTTTAAATTCGGGTGGGAATATTCTGGGTGCAACCCCTGCACAAATTACTTTTTTTTTCTTTCACGTTCAAAATGAAATTGAACTGCTGTTATATGCAAGACCTTTATTTTGGTTTTGGGATCTCAACACTCATTGTCACTGGAGGTGTTCTTGGAGCTTCAGGCTGGCTGCTCTGTTCCCTCAGAAGCACACAAGGTCATCCTTAGTGCCATAGAGGTTATTTGTAATTCCTGTCACTTTTAAGCACTTCAGTATGACATCCAAAGACTCAGAGTCCCAACGCTCAAAATCCATTTAGCAGCGGTTGCCATGAGTGCTCGCTTAAGCCTCTCAGTAGGCATTTCATCCTGTATTGCACACGTAATCCTTTCCATATAGTGCCGACCAAAAGCAACTTTGAACAACCAGTTTATCCTTGTGTCCAGGGGCTGTAGCATACCATGCAGTGGGCCCTCCAGGGATCACTACCATGTTGGTTTGTGCTTCTCGTAGCTCTTCCTCTCCTTTGGCAAGTGCTCACGGAAGGTATCAAGTACGAGAAGTATATTCTTGGCAAGCATGGCGCCAGGGCTCTTGTTCCACATTGTCCATATTCACTCAGACACAAAGGCATCAATCACCCAGCCCTTTTCTTCAGTGCGGACGATCAGGCCTCACAGGAAGTTTTCATTAGGAAGCTTTTTGAGCTTGAAAACAACGTGCGGCGGCAGCTTCCGCCTCTTCCGCCATAATGCATTGCTGCCACTCTGCATCAATTGTGCACACAACACTTTTCTTGCCTTCATAGTCAATCGTGCAGCACTCTGGGGTGTCAAGCAACACAGTGGTCTGATCTGTGTTGGCGATTTGCGACAAGATGTACTCATTTTGACACCACAATCTAGTGATGTACTTCCTAAAGCTTAGTAGCTTGACCTCGTATAAGTGAGGAAGCTGCTGGCAAAGCGTTGTTCTTTGCTGGATGAAAAAATTGCTGCTCTTCATTAAACTCTGAATCCAAGCAGCACTTGCTTTAAAATCATGTGGTATGCCCTTCGCATGCACCAACTCTAGCACTTTGAATCTCAGCCTATCCATTGATAAGAGGGTAGCCATTGTTCCGCAACCCCGTGACATAGCTCAGAAGTGCTCTTTGTGCTGCTCATGCTTGCTAAGGGTTCTTCGTGGTTGCACCAGCACTGTACACACTCCTCATCAACATTAAAACGCCTGCCTGCTGTATGCTTACCGTGCTCCAGTACATATTCGACAAGTTCCAGCTGAAAGGCTGCCATGCAGCTGTTCAGGTATTTCCCCATCTCAGTCGGGCAAGTACGAGAAATACCAATGCGCATGTGAGTCAAATGATCCAGGCCTTCTTTGGCATGAACAGCCAAGCAACTAAAAAACAACACATGGCACGACAAACAAGCAACAAATAAACAGTTGACCATGCTGATGACACCAATGCAGCAGAGGGGGAGAGAGCTGGCAGCGGTGGTGGGTGACAAGGTGCTTATCCAGGGCCTTCACAACTTAGGGACATTGCGGGTTGCAATGTAAACATGGCTGTGCGGCTGCGTTTGGGGGGTGCTTTGAGAAGCGAGGTGTCACTATGACAAATATTTTTCTCAATTACTCAGTTCGAAACAGGGGTGTGGCCAGTGCCACCTAGGTACTTTTCGAAGCCCTCCACTGCAGCCGTGACGTCATGAAGGGAGATTACCGTGGAAGTGCACTTCACCTAGCATGCATAAGCGGTTGTCGTTAATGGGTGATAAATTGCTAGGACGCATACTGTGGCATTGTTCGTTTGCCTTTAATGGTGATATTGACTTGAGAGATGAATTGATGGTGGTGGCTGCATTCGCGGACAAAAAAAAAAAAAAAAAAAGTTGAAATGTGGATCAGCATTTTTCTTTTTTTTTTTTTTCAGATTGTGCTGGGGGATTTAACCCTTTGATGGATGCAACGAGAACAAGCAATTTAGGCGCAATTTTTCATCACCAGAGGCTTTCTGGGGCAGTTTTATTACAAACAAAACAAACACGAGTGGAAACTGTCTGCTTACAAAAGAGAAAAAAGTGGGACAGCGTATGTCCCACTAACCACATAGCATGTATTCACTATGTGGGACAGGGTATGTCCCACCATCCACTTCAGGCAAATTGTCAGCAGCAGTGAAACGGGCCAAAGCAAGTGACGCATAGTGGCACATTGCACATTTTGCAGAGGTATTTGGTGCGCACTTCCTTCTGCTTTGTAGAGCACCACCGGCACCGCAGTCGTTTCCCAGTGAGGACGGGGTGGTGACCATTTCCGGCAAATCGGAGCTCATCTGGTACACCACTCATTGCGCACCCATTCTTCTTGCCTTTCTTGTTGTAGTGGGCTTTCAGCGTTGTTTTCGATTTTCGAAAAGTGATTTGGGCAATCAGGAGACGCCCAAGCATCAGGCGGAACTGCAGATAGGTGACAGGACTCATGGAGGAAATTTGAATGAAAGCATTGACCACCGCTGCGTCCAAAATGAAGTAAAAGATACGGCTCCACCAGTGCTTTGAACAGCGGTCCGCTGGATAGGCATTCCTTTTCTGGTCAAATTTATCAACCCCTCCCATCCATGCGTTGTATTGTTTCACAACACATGGACAGTCCACTTCCTTTCTCTTCCCGTTTTGAAGGGTTCGCTGGACCTGCACGACGCTTTCTGGGTCATGATAGTTGGACATGATGTGCACATTTTTAGAGTCTCGCCATTGGTAGGCTACCACATCAGCCTTCTTCCTCCAAATGTAGGACCCTCGCTCCAGCTTGTTGTCAACTTTGACTTCGGATGGCAGATCCCTCTTGTTCACTCTAAATGTGCCACAAGCAAGGATGTCTTTCTCTCGCAGCTCTTGAAGCAGCTTAGTGGAGCTGAAGAAATTATCAAAAAATAACTGCGAGCCAGCAGGGACGGCACCATCGGCCAAAGTCAGGACAACGTGTTCGCCCAAGGTTCTGTCTTCTGGCTTCTGCATACTCTTTCTTTCGTAGAGCTGGAACTTGAGGAGATAGCCCGTCTCAGAATCCGCTAGAGACCAAACTTTGTATCCTCTCTTGATTTTTGGTTTCATTGGCATGTATTGTTTCATGCTTGAGCGGCCTTTGAACAGAATCATGCTCTCATCGACAGCGAGGTGACTGGATGGCGAGTAGTGGGCCTGGAACCTCTCGTTCATCATCTCTATCAATGGCCGAACTTTGTATGCACGGTCAAAATCTTTTGAGCCGTAGTCGGGCATTTTTTCATTGTCGTTGAGGTGCAGGCAGTTTGTTATGTGTTGAAATCGTTTGTAGGTCATCACTTGGGCTATTTCTTTCACATGAAATAAGCTGTCTGAGCACCAGTACATTTGCAGGTGGTGCATGCGATTTACACTCATCAAAATGAGGACTCTAAGGTAGGCACGAAGCTCCAAGCACGTGAGTGTCGTCCATCGTTTCCGGTTGGTTGTTGCTGCATACAAGTTTGTTTGATCCACGATATGTTTGATCACGTCCTCATCGAAGTAAAGCATGAATGCTTCAATGGCAGTGCTTCTTTCCAAGATCTTCTGCGATCCAGATGCATTATGATTTGTCGGAATCGTCGCAATGAATTTGGACATGTCGCACTGGCTGGCTGTATTATCATCACCTGACCCTTCAGGGAGCTTCTTGACTTTTTTTGGTTTTGTTCTTTTTCCTGAGTAAGGCTTGCGCGCAATTTTTTTGCGCTTGCTTGTCGTGGGAACAGGCAGAGGTGGCGAAACGTCGTCCTCTTCGCTGCTCTCAGCGCTTCCAAGCACAAAGTCTTCCTCATCAGAACTATCGCAGTACTCATCGGCGCTGTCATTCGACTTGTCCGGTAAACTAAAATAAAGCTCCAAGGCTTCTTCCCGACTCAGGTTTTTTCGTTCTCCTACGCAAAAAAAAAAAATAAATCGTGGCATTCAGCTCCAGCGTCATGTTTGCGCACACACTAGACTCGCTAAGCCTAACACTACGGGCATCAAAACAGACCACTGCCGCAAGATTCATAATTGCAACATTATTTTTGCCCGAAAATGATAACTATTGCGCCCTTATTTTTCTCTCAACATTGTTATAGTCCAAGAAATAGGTAAACTTACTTACCAGGCATCTCATAGCAGTTCACGCAGCTTTGAAAACAGGAGAAAATCATGAAGTGGATCCACAAACTGAAGAAAACAAAACTGACGGAATTTGTGGCTCCATCTGTTGCTAAGTGCAGAAAACAGCTATGAATGTTTTCTTCGAAGTCTCATAGAGGGAGCCACATCACTCAATGCCGTAATACGTTTTGATTTTGCGTTCAATCTAGAAAGAAAGTGAGCGCGTCAAGTGGGACCTCTGTGTCCCATCATCCATCAAAGGGTTAATGACGCTTGATTGAAGCCCATGATGTCGCTCCACAATTCTTGCCAATCACATGTCACTGGTCGTCCTCATGTGTGATGCTTGTATTTTCAGAAGCATGTTTGCATCTGGTAGCCTCGTAATCAATTGGTAACACTATTTTTTATGCACACCATAACGGTGGTTGCACCATCGTTCGATGTATCGATGATAGCATGAAAAAAAATTAGAGCTACAGGTGTCAATGTACAGTCGAACCCACTTATAACGATACCGGTTTTAACAATATATATAACAATATATATCGGTTATAACAGTGAGAAGCTGCTGCACTGCCAACATTTGAATGTTTTTCATTGTGAAATAACCAGCTTACTACAATGCCTCAAGGCCACATTATCGGCTATAACGATGAAGTCTGGCTGCCGGGTGTCCAAGCCGAAAGGTAGTGGAATGCGAAATCCTTGACAAGAAAAAAAGAAAACGAGAAATTTGAGTTGCTGCTCAACAGGCTGCTGCTTCAACAGTCGCCGTGCACTCATTTTCCAGCCATCTCCGCAAGCCTCTCTCCTGTCACCTCTACCCTCCAAAAACGAATGGACTGCACCCATAGCTCTAAGCCGTCCCACCCTCCAAAACAAGAATGGACTGCATCAACTGCACTTCTTGCAGATTGCTTGCATGTTGCTCACTGGCTTTTCATTCAGTGCAGTTCTGCTAACAGTTTAAACGCTCGTGTTCGTCTTTGTTGGGCTGGACTGGAAAACTTTATTCTGGTCCTGCAGGACGCGCTTAGTGCATAGCGGGTGTTTCCCCACATAGGGACCGACGGGGAGTACCTGGCATTCCTACATTCCCAGAGCATGTGTGCCAGTGTCGCCGTGTCTCCGCACGAGGGGCACGTGTCACTGGGGTACACGTTGGGATAGAAAATGTGTAATTTGGCAGCGTTTGGGTACATGTGCATCTGTAGCAAGCATAGTGTTAGCACCTGCAGCCTGTTAACTTTGGGGTGTGGTGGCGGAAAGATGCGGCGCCTTAAGTAGAAGTGTTTTGTAATCTCGCTCTACGTAATGAACGCGTCCTGATTGTTCTCTAGCTCGATGAGATGGGGTTACCCGGGGATGGCGCGGTCCGTAAGCGTGCACATTGCGTTGCGGGCAATCTCGTTGAGGTCCGGCACGCCCGGCACCCAGCAGAGATGGACGGGGAACCAGATGACATTGTGCTTCTTCAGGGTCCTCAGATCCGCGCTACAGAGGATGCGTAACACCTGGTCGGAGACTACGTCACATTCAAATGCTTTGATGGGCAGTCTAGAGTCAGCAAAGGCTCGGTTTTTGTGGTAGGTGGCGGCGTCCATGAATGTGACGTCCGCTTTCATTTCTATGTGCTGGAGAAAGGCGTTTGCTCGTGCATGGCGCCTGCCTCTGTTGTAGTCAGGATGTGCACTTCGCAGAATAGGAGCGATCATGATAAAGTCTCGGATCTCGGCATCAACTTCGGTGGATCCCTGGTAGTGTGGCACATAATGTGGCGGGCCTTGGTGGTCGTGAGTTGGGTCACCTGCGTTCACTGCTGAGCCTTGGCGATCCCTTCAAGCATGTTGTGTACGCTGAACTCGAGGAGTTTCTGTGTGGAAGTGGAGATCGGAAGGCCGAGGGCCCGTTTCACTACCTTTCGAAACGGGGCGTTGAGTATGTTGCACTCAGCGTGTAGCCAATTGTGCATGGCAGCGATGTAGGTAAAATGGCAGAGAACAAACACTTGTATGAGACGTTTCAGGTTGTCTTCTTTAAGGCAATGGTGACAGCCACTCTGCATGTGAGTCGTATGGCGTTCTCCGTCTTGGTCTTGAGCTTCTGCCCCGTTTGGGTGCTGGTTCCACGGGACTTGATGATCATGCCCAGGACCCTGATGCAGTCTACCTTGGGGACAGTATGGCCATCCCTGGTGCAGAGGGTGATGTGTTCAGCCAGGGGTCTCCAACCTCTGGGCTTGGCGTCGCAGCGTTTGGGCGAGTACAGCAACAGTTCCGACTTGGTGGGGGAGCACTTAAGACCAGTGTGTTCAAGATAGTACTAGGCAGTTTCGACGGCCTCCTGCAGGACGGATTCGATGAAGCCATCCGAGCCTGCAAAGCACCAAATGGTCATGTCATCTGCGTAAATGGTGTGGTTTAGCCTGCCCATCTTCGAGAGTCATTCGGAAAGCCCGATCGTCACGAGATTCCCAGGTAGCACAAAATAAATACATAACGTTTATATAGTGTTTATCCGAGACTATAAAAACGGTTGAACACTTTTGTGAACGCGGGAAAATCGGTAGTTTTCGGGTAGTCTGGTAATTATTTTTTTCCTGCCATAGAAAATTATTCATGTTGAAGTGTATTGTATCAAATTGTAGAAGAAATTATCTTTTCAATGGTATTAATTTCAAACAACATATTTATTAAAAGTATTACGGAAAAAATTGTCAAAATAAAAAAATCGCAACAAGAATGAGAATACATAAAAACATCAATGCTGCTTTGCACAAAAAAAATATTTAGAAAATCGAAATATACATTTTCAACAAAGGGCCATATGAAATCAGCCTGCAAATATTAGCTCTGTATCTACAAAAGTTCTTCAGGTACACAGGAAAACATTAGACCTAGTGTCTATCATGCCACCGTGCGAAGCAGTTTCTCGATAAAGTGAAACAGGTTAGCTGCACATGTTTCGCAGAAAACATTTTTCTTGATAATTCTTGATAAAACTTCTCGATAATTCTGGGACTTCTGGATGCTGCCGACGATGCTCGTCAAACATTGTAAAGCTATTTACGACAGCTATGTCGATACAGTGGAAAAACAGTGTCTTCCACCAATGAACGGACTTCATACGAATGTTGTAGGAAATGATGAGCTGGTCGGATTTATCCACTCCAAGCATGCCCAGATTGTGTTTCTTGATCAGCACTGGATTCTTCACGGATACTTCTGTCCACGTATTCCCGATTTTCTTTCTTCGCTTTGCAAGGATGAATTTGTTCGCTTTGTGCACGGTAGACATCATATTCCCAACCGGCCGGTTTTTCCATTGTAGGTACAAAACATCCTCCTCCTGCAGCCATCGACGTCCCCTCTTTTTGCCTTCTTTTTCCACTGTTTGTTTTTGAGTTCACTTGGAAAGACACGCCAATCTTTCCGCGTTGTCCCACACGCAAGTGTCTTGCGCTCCAGTAAATGAACAAACAAAGAAGTGGAAGTGTAGAAATTGTCCAAAAAGATTATTCAATTCAATTCAATTTATTTCCAGAATTACAAGTGTTCTGGTGGATACCAAAGGCTAAAAGCTGTTGGAAAACAGCTTGACTAGGCCGATGGTCCATTACAAGGCATACATGGTGGTTGCATCAAAATTGTAACATTGTTAGACACTCAGAATAAAATCACTTACATAAATGCACAATAACAAGACCGAAAATAATATAAAGACTAAGAGAAAAAACATAATTGATACATCAGAAAAATGGAAGTATGTGTGTAAGGGTTACTAACAAACTAATACAAGTCGCTCTGATATAAAGAGTAGTTAATGCAGACTAATAAAAAAAAAACATTCGTAACACCAGAAGATAGAAATACATGTGTATGGGTTACGAAATCAGTAACACGTACAGTTGTCACAGAAAGAACGATAAACAATCACTGAATCACATGTTTACGAAATGCATTCGCAGTTCCTTCGATGAAGAGGTATATGTACCTTTGTATTTATTTAAAATATGTGGTAGGTTATGTTTTAATGACTGTAGGCTATATTTATTACGAAACCACGGGACATACCATGTATCACTATTTCTTGTATTGGAAGGATTGAATTTTGGTGCCAAAGATGCAGTAGACACAAGAAAATTTTTGAATGCCGTATTTGAGAAATAAAATGAATTTAGAAGGCGAAACGTGTAGAAATATTCTATTTTTATAATTTTATGCTTTAAGAATGCTGGCCGCGTTGTCTCCAGATAACCCATATTGTCTATGTGTCTAATCATTTTCTTTTGCAAAGACAGGATTTTCATAATGTTTGTCTTTCCTGTAGTCGCCCACACTAAGCTACAGTAATTTAAATGGGAAAAAAATAAGGCATAATAAATGTTCAGTTTTGCTTTGGTTGGAAGAAGACGCCGACATCGAGACAGAACGCCTGTGATAGCAGACATTTTTGTGCAGATATTTTCAATATGTTTATCCCAAGTAAGGTGCGAAGAAAAAGTGACGCCTAATATTTTATGTTCATCCACAATTTGCAGTTCTTTACCCGCACACACTAAGGTTTGATTACTAGTAATGACTTTATTTTTTGCGCGAAATAACATTACTTTAGTTTTCGTAGGGTTTATTTTTAGGCAATTAGCGACTGACCATTCAGACAGCTTATTGAGTAGATAGTTACATTTTTCCATTAATTCTTGTGCATTCGGACCAGAAATGAGAAGATTAGTGTCATCGGCATACACGATAAATTTTACAGTTGTGTCAATATTAGCAATGTCGTTAATGTAAAGGTTAAAAAGCATAGGACCTAGTACGCTTCCTTGTGGCACGCCATTTAGTAAAGGAAGAAAACTTGACTTGTCGTGTTTTATACATACTGATTGTTTTCGATTAGTAAGGTAAGATTCAAATAATGCTAAAGGAGTACCTCTAATGCCATTCTGTGATAATTTCCTTAGCAAAATTTTGTGATTTATACAATCGAATGCCTTGCTGAAATCAATGAATAGTGCCAATGTGAAGAGATTTCTTTCTATGTTTTTTAGTACATGCTCCTTGAGTGTGAGCAAAGCAGTTTCTGTTGACCTACCTTTACGAAAGCCGAACAGAGCACTAGATAGAATGTTTTGTCGGTCGAAAAAGTTTGATAAGCGAGAAAAAATAATCTTTTCTAATCCTTTGGAAAATACTGGAATGATTGAGATGGGTCTGTAATTTGACACGTCATTTCTGTTGCCTCCTTTAAAAAGTACAGTTACCCTACTCATTTTCATCTTTTCTGGAAACACCCCAGACTGTAAAGCTAGATTAAAAATATGCGTTAAAGCGGGAGTGATGTATTCTAAAACATACTTGATAGGTTTTATTTGGATATCATCAATGTCAAGAGCTTTACTATTTTTAAGGTTCATGATAGTGCTAAATACCTCAAATTCACTAGTGGGATTGAAAAATAAGCTGTTAGAAACGGAAATAAACGATGACGTATCAGGCCGTGTTTGCTGTGGCACGGTTATACTTGCAAAGTACTTATTGAAATGGTTTGCGAGTGCTAAACCTGAAATTTCGTTGTTACCATAGATTATCTTGTCTGGTGAGGTAGCATGCTTTTCGCGGCCAAGAACCTTATTGATAATGCTCCACAAGGTTTCAGGATGTTTACCAGTGGCGTTTGCAAACAGATGCTCATGATAAGCATTCTTAGCGCGTCTAAGTTCCGTATTTAGTTTGTTTCTCTGCTTTTTAAACAGTGTCAGCGTTTCAGGCGAGCGTGTTGTAAGAAATCTATGGTACAGTTTATCTTTCTGTTTTATCATTTTAAAAAGTTCCTGTGTAATCCAGGGTTTTCTTATTTTTTTGGATTGCTTAATCTTTTTGAAGGGAAAATGTGCGCTGTAGATTTGTATAAACGCTGACATAAACTTGGAATACGCGACATTTACATCACTTATTTCGTATAGGAAAGACCAGTCATAATTGCAAACTGTGCGTTTAAAAAGATCCATATTTCTATCAGTTATATCTTGTATAGTAAACACATTTGACTCTGAACAACTTTTTCTCACATTGAAACGATATGTCATAAACACAGGACAATGATCACTGACGTCCGACGTTACTGTTCCAGTATGTTCTACGACAGTGTCAATATTCGTGATAAGAATGTCGAGACATGTAGACGAGGACAACGTAACACGAGTTGGTGTGCTAATTAGGTTTACAAAACCCGCACAGCTAAGTCTATTAGTAAAATCCCGTGTAGCAGCAGTATCTTCAAGAAAATTTATGTTAGTGTCTCCCCCGCAGACAAGTCGAAATTCGTTAGCAGATACATATTCCAGTAAATTATCAAAGAAATTTAGAAAGCCAAAAATATTTCCATTTGGTGGGCGATATATGACCGAAATAATATCGGAGTAATGTTTAAGCGTTAAAATTTCATAGTCGTTTGTTGTTTTACAAAACTCTGATACTACTTCACAGTTCCATCCCGACGAGACATATATTGCTACACCCCCTCCTCGCCTATCAGTTCGATTTAAAACGCAATCAGCATAGCCGTCAATGTACAGCAGAGTACTGCTGTCATGATACCACGTTTCGGTTAGCATAATGATATCGAACTTGAAAGAAAACTGATTTAAAAAATTACTAATAATTTCTTGTTTGTTGACTGCAGATCGAGCATTCAAGTGTAGAACGGAAATGCTAGAGTTAGATTGCAATTGTAAACGATGCGGTAAGATGAAATCGTGATATTCCATGGCAATTTTTAGTGAGCGTTCCCAGTCACGTCAGAAACAGCAGACGTAATCCTAGCAAGATCACGTTCTTCCGATATTTGCACAGCATCAGATGTATCACTTTTCCTTGCATAGATTTTCCCGTTGCTGGTCCACACAGATTTCCATTTATGCTCATACTTCCTTTTCACTGCCATGCCAAGCAGCCTCTTTAGCGCTGGGCACAAATGTTCGTTCACATAAACGGGGCATGTGGATTCCAGTCGTAGGTCTCTGTTTGTGATTCTTGTCTTCTTTGCTTTTTTCAAGGTGGCGTCACGTTTAGCTCTAGATTTAAACTGAACGACAATGTTTGTTTTATCCGGGTTGCGTGTTGGAACACGGTGACAACACTCAACGTCAGATGAACTGATTGGCTCATGGATTGCAGTGCCTATATCAGATAAAATAGTAGCAAGGTCCTCATTTTCTTTCTTTACAACGCCCTGTATTTCCAGATTAGCGTTTCGTGAGTACTGCTCCGAATGCGTGAGTCGCCTTTCAAGTTCACCTGCTTTTTTTTCCAGAGCAGCATATTTAGCGCGCAGTTCGTCATTTTCCTTTACCTGACTTGAATTCTTTGAGACCTCAGAATCAAGCTTTTGTCTAATTTCCTTGATTGACTCATGCAAAAAGTCAATACTCTTACTCATTTGGCGTTGCTCATTGCGCACCTCCCGGATCTCGTTCCTAAGGTCACGCTCTGATGCATCTTTGAAGGCTTTGAATTCTTGTTTAATTTCTTTGAGCAATTCAGCTCTTACCTCTTCCTTCAGCTTTGCGAGTTCCTTAGCCATATCGGCAATCCTAACATACAGCAATTGATGCGCGAAACAAGCAAATACACACTCAAACTTGGCAGTGGCGACGACACTGTATAAATATAAATCGAAATGTATATGTACAGTGAGCACTAACCTGTAGTAATAACAAGCAGTAACCTTTAGTTGAGCGCCAAGCAGCGTGGTCACCACTGCCAAGTGAAAGGACGGGGGGCTGGTAGTCTGCTTTTATAGCAAAAGCGGTATCGCAAGATGCCGAGATATTCCCTGGAGCTGATGATAGGCGCCACGCCTCCTGGTGGTAGCCAGTCAAAAGGCTACGCCTTCCGTGCTTTCGCTGACCACGGCGATACACGTGATGAAGACCGCTTCTTTCCAAAACGTCGGAATGCAGCTCCAGCAGAAACGGCGATCTGTAGTAATAACAAGCAGTAACCTTTAGTTGAGCGCCAAGCAGCGTGGTCACCACTGCCATGTAACCCTGATCAAGATAATTCTCGCACAGCCGCGTCATAACATCGAATGACAAAACTCGCACGCTAGGTTCTTCGCGCTTTCCTGTATAGACGCTGAACTGAAGTGTCCCACGTTTCCGAATGTGCCAAAACCCATAATTTGTAACCCCATTTGATCACTTTATCCCTCATGTACTGACGAATTCTGGACCGACCTTTTGATTTCACCATTCTCTCGTCAACGACACGGTTGAAAAAATAGCGCGGAAGAATCATTGACGTGCTGAAGCAGAGAGGATATGCGGTGAAGCTTGCCATGGGATGCGACGGTCGTCTTCTCTGCATCAGACACTCGGGAAGGCAAGCAACGCCTTGAACCGTTTTCTTGGCATCACTGTAGGCGGAAGAAGCCCTGAGAATAATCTGCGTGTGTTCCAATAACAATGCAAGCATGGGACTTGCACGATTCCCAGGAATACGAGAAGTCTGATGAACTTGACCATCTCCTCTTAAGTGACTTCCATGATCCATCTCTCTCGCTGTACGTGGGCTTCTCTAAAATATGCATCCACGCATGCTTGTGTTGTTGCATATCTCCCTGATGATTTCAGCAGTTAAAAACAACAGGAAGAAATCGACGGCTCTTACGAACCACCACCCAGCACTCCGGAGCATGATTCCAAGGTCCACTCCCAGCGGTCTTCGTGGACAAAACTCCACTCTGCGCGGCTGCCAGCAAATGGTCCCGTCCGAACGACATTGACACCCTGCAGATAAGAACTGTGACATTTAGAACACACCGGAAATCCTTACAACGTGATAACACGGTCCAAGAAGAAAGCAAAACTCACCGGTGAATACCTGTCGACGTTGCGGGGCGGTTTGCTGCACTTTCGTCGTCTGTACTGAAGTCCGACGAATCGCAGTCATCTTCCGAGTCTGTGCTGCTACGATCATCTGCAAATTCGAGCCCAGATGCGTCTGAATCCGTCAAAACTCACCTTTTCCTTGAAGCGGACGCACGCAATGTAGATGGCATCTCGGAAACGAGCGCTCGTCACCCTGAATGTCAGGCGCTTTAAAAATCCCCACGTGGCGGAAAAGAGAAACACAAATCCAAAACTGATTAAATAGCCTCTCTTTAAGTGTGCTGCTATACGTTTCATTGGAAGCTGCAAAAATTTGAGCGTGAGCCCACTTGTGTGGCAAGCACACCGAGTGGGAACGCTTAAACTTTACTGCTACCAAGTAAAGAGTGAGCGCATACATGCGTCGGAGATGGTATGTAGGCAAGTCGTCCTGGTGAAGCCACTGCACCTGCATTGAAAACATTTCAACTACCAGCGTAGTGCATAATTTCATGCCCACTTTGACGAAATGGAGCACCACTGCAAATATCTGGGCATACCTGTCCAGGGCAGCAAGTGTGCCTACATTGAAAACGTTTCAAGTAGCAGCATGTAAGGCAGTGCCATCGCCAGTAGAGCTGGAGAGTACAAAGCGGCGTGCTCCCAAGCTGTTCATCAATGGAACTCTGCCTGGACTGTGTGCCAAATATTTTTGGATGTGAAAGTGGGGGTGAACTGGTAAAGCATTTGCTCGGAGCTACATGTGTGAAAGCTTTTTGTCATTCAGAGTGCTTTTTACAGTGGAGCTGTTAGCCCCTAGTTTGTCAGCATGTTTTTGTGTCCGTTTCCAAAAATGTGGAGCGATCGCGGTGGCACTGCCAGGCCAGAAGCAATGGCTCATACCCCCTGTAAGGCAGAGGCTTCAGCAAAGTGAAAAAAAAGTGAAGCGCACAGTGCATACATTCTCTGGAATCATCGATACAGCATACAAAACAGTGTACCTCTCAATAAAGAACAAGTGCAAAAGAAGCATCCGAGCCACGTATTTGATGATAAGGTGCGCCTGGTAACAATGCAAAGCATTTAGCACTCCATGCATACGTTTCCCGGTAGCGATTACTGCCGCGCAAGCTGCCACGGCTATGGCAGCTTGTGACATGGTGACGTCCCTAGCCATATATGGAATAACCAGACTAGCACCTGATTTCAGTGTTGTTGCAGCACCGCTACAGGTGGTGGTGTGCTGTCAAAGTTACCATCACTCTAAAGCAGTAAAGCATTGCATACCCCCACATCAGTTGTAGTGGTGGTACTAAACAGCTTTGCTGGACATTCACTTTCGCAGGGTGGGGATGGCGAGCCAATTTCATTTTTTTTTTACTTTAGGAGACTAGAGATGTGTGCAAAGTGTACTACAATGTATTCATTCTGCTTCTTGCAGTTGCTGCGATACCAACTTCTAAATAACTCTAGTCTGTTCACCTAATAGCATGTCCTCTTTTTACTGTGCAAAGTAAGAAATTTTAGCAAACTTCGCATTCTCGTTGTTCGTCATTGTATGTGCACTTACAAATTCCGTTTATACATGTTATAGTCATTGATCAATTTCTAGTTCATTAAGAATTGTTTCTGATAGCTTTAGTCCCTCTTAACATGCTTTTAATTAGGTTTACTTAACATTTCTTATATCTTTTGCTCAAACCTTGCATAAGTATTATTTTTGCAATAAAGTGTTGCTTTGTGATATGCTCGATGCATGTGCTTTTGGCACAATAGTCCTGGCCTGGCCGATTGTCAAGACCCGCCCATTTCTTGGCGGGATGTCATTCATATTTTCATTGTAAACATGGTTGCTGCATACCAAAGGCAGCATAGCAGATTCGCTTTCGTGGACATGTTCTTTTTAAGGTGACTTAGTCGAGTATGTGTCGGCCCCTATAGGCAACAGTGCTTGGCACTGCACCAGGAGCTCAGTAACACTAGACACCCACGCTTCGACTCATTTCGAAACCGCAATATTGAGCCTCAGCTTACTGTAAACCTTTAGAGACTACTTCTAGACCAGCTTTTTGATAACGTCTTAAAAGCATTTAGAATCCATATATGAAGAGCCCTGGTAAAGGGATTATTTGAGTCTTCCACAGTCCTATTTCAAGACCAGCTTTTGTTTTGAACAGCTGTTCTAGATCGTCTGAAAAAAAGTAATTAGGCCAGACATTAGCAGACATATACGACGTTTCAACAATGAAGTTGTCTTACTCGTGTCTTCTTAAACACTTTCGTGGTCATGCCTATTCCCGTCGACAGCATGTTCTCGGTGGTGCAAGTTCGAATTTTGGTGCCTCTCCGAGCGCTTCGGACAGATAGCGCCATCGAGTGGGTTAACCCTTTGCGAGTTCATATATGGTTTTCTAGCAAAAAAAGGGAAATGCTTTGCTTTTTTGAGCTCCTGAAGGCTTCACAAATGATACTAAACAAATTTGAGGATTATAACATGCCTAGTTTATTAGAAAAAAGTAGGACGTATATGTCCCATTGGCACATTCTGTGGGCTTTGGAAGTGGGACAACACTGTCCCATTGTCTCACAAAGGCACCATCCTGAGATCACTTGTGTGCCTATTTAGTGTGAAAGGCACCAAAACAAGTGGCACG
Organism: Dermacentor variabilis; assembly: GCF_050947875.1. Lineage (NCBI taxonomy): Eukaryota > Metazoa > Arthropoda > Arachnida > Ixodida > Ixodidae > Dermacentor > Dermacentor variabilis. The sequence goes on along the minus strand of NC_134570.1, from coordinate 179,353,060 downwards.
CAGGGGCACCTTGCACACCCCACACATGAACTTTGTGCGGACCCCATTTTCTGTGGTGGAGCACCTTCGCCTTGTGGGCACTTTTTGTGGATTGTGGCCGATCCCTGTGAAGCGAATTCCCTCCGAGACTCCAACCATTTTATGGCCGTTCTTTCGGCCCTCCTTGTTCTTCCGGAATGGTCCTGTGCTAGTGTAGTGCCTGAATGTTTGTCCATTTATGAATTGCCGTCCCAGAAGAAGCCGGAACCACAAGTATGTTATGTCATTGTTGGCGCAGTATTGAATGAATGCATTGACTACAGAATCATCGAAAAGAAAATAAGATATCCTATACCAGGACTTCTTGGAACGCCTATCAGAAGTGTAGGCATTTCGCTTTTGATCAAATTTGTCTACGGCCCCCATCAACATGTAGTCTTCCAGTGCTTTTGGCCAGATCACAGCCACCGAAGAGCCATTGGCAAGCTTCCATGACACTTCGTCAGTTTCTTTCGGAACATGGAAATTCGACAAGAGGAGAACATCTTTAGTGTAATGCCACTGATAGGCTGTGACCTGACCTTTGGAGCGCCACAAGTATTCTCCCTTCTTTAGCTTGTTGTTTAACTTCAATTCTTTGGGCAAGTCCTTTCTGTTGGTGCAAACCGTCCCTGCGACTAGGATGCTGCTCTCAGCTAGAGTTTCCATTAGGCGAGTGCAGGTAAAATAGTTATCAAAGAATAGCCGCGTTCCAGGCTGCACGTTCTCTGACAGAGAAAGCACGACATGCTCACCAAGGCTTTGATTGGCCAATCTTCGTGCGTTCTTCCCTTAATACACCTGAAATTGCAGCAAATAGCCTGTCTTTGAGTCGGCCCTGCACCAGACTTTATACCCCCTTTTTATGGGCTTCATTGGAAGGTACTGTTTCATACTACAGTCCAGCCCACATATAACGAACTTGATCGTCACGTGGCATTTGTTCGTTGTATCCAAAGTTCGTACTAAGTGGACCACCTATAATACGGGGAAAAAAGAGCAAGCGAGACGAAAGTTCTTTACTTTTGAAAAAAGTCCGTGATGCATGTCTGCTTCTTCAAAGCTGATCGCATCACTGCCGTTTCTAATTTTTCCAGTGGGGTAATATGTTCATCGCCAAGGCCTCTGCTGCACACGAGTTCCTTAAGCGACGCGATGTAACCGATCGCGGTTGAAGCGTTCACAGCAACCGGCGGTAGAGCAGCATCCTCGTCATCGGTCTCGTCGGTCTCTGGGCAGTCAGGAAGGGCTCGCACTTCACGCACAATAGGTTCGTCAGTACATGGCTCCGCAATGTCGGCGTCGTCATCAGCAGAAACGAAATCGTCCCAGGCAACGTCAGGTCCGGCCAGCTGCGTGTCAACGACGCGTTGCCACAAGTCCTGGTGCGACCGGCCTTCCGGTGGGTGATCTATGGCGTCCTCGGTGCCTGGGCCCATAAAACCCACCTTGCGGAAGCAATTTTCTATGCACTCCGCGGTGAGTTCCATCCACGCCGCTTTCAACATGTCCACAGCGGCAAGCAAGCTGATGCGAACTGGCATGGCAGCATCAATCGCGATCAACAAGCGTTGGATGACGCGCCGCCGGTAGCACACCTTGAACGCATGAATGATGCCCATATCCAGCGGCTGAATTTTGCAGGTTGCATTGGGAAGCAAGAAGAGCACTGTCACCGCACTCAAGGAAGGCTGCACATGGTGCGCCGCACAGTTATCCAGCACGAGCAGGACCTTCCTGTTTTTTCGTGCCATGTAGCGGTCGAACTCGACAAGCCACTCGGCAAATAAGTCACAACTCATCCAGGCTTTTGTATTGTTCCTGTAGCGTACGGGCACGTAGCTTCCAAAGCATCGCGGCTTACGTGACTTGCCGCTGACAAAAGGCAGCCGCCGGTCACTGCCGTCCATATTGACACACAGAAGAACGGTTATGCGCAACTTGCTGTTCTTCCCTCCTGCGCACTTGTCGCCTTTCAAGGCATGCGTTTTAGATGGCAACATCTGATAAAACAACGCAGTCTCGTCGGCATTGTAAACGTCCTGTGGAGCATAGCTCGGGATTGTTGGGAGGTTGTCGGAAAGCCACGCATCGACGTCCTCGTTGTTCACAGACGCGGCCTCGCCGACGACCGCCTTGAAAACAATTCCAGGGCGAGCCTTAAACCGGTGGAGCCATCCATTGCCTGGGCTGAAATCGGGAAAGTCCAAAAGGAAGGCGAAGTCTTTAGCCTTGGAGAGCATCAGCGGTCCACTGATCGGAACGTTGCGAGACCGCGCGTCAGTGAACCACTTCAGCAGTGCGTCCTTAACGTCCGCGTAGGCCGCCTTCCGAAGGCGCTTTCTAGTCGTCGGGTCGGCATTCACGGTAGCACCAAGAATCTTTTCCTTGCCCTTAGCAATGGTTGAAATGGTCGATTTCGACAGTCCGTACTTCTTGACCAGTTCGCAGTTTTTTGCACCTTGAGCAAGTTCATTAACAATGGCCATCTTCGTTGCGATGTCGACAGCTTTCCTTTTAGCACCTGAAGAGGTCGGCGTACAGTCCTCTATCGCACCAGGCGCAAGTCAAGCCCTTGGGCTCGCGCGCTGAGGCAGCCTTCAACTCCCCGATCTGGGAAAGGCACGGATGCGGCAACGATCTCAATGCAGTGCCATCGCACAGAAAGAATCGACGGCGCAATTCCCTCAGTGCGGGGTGGCAACGGAGCAACAAATGGAGAACCGGTTTGAGCCGGTAGAGCAGACGCCTGACTTTTCGGATTGGCCGACGCAGATCACGTGGATGCATCACAGCGACGCAGGCGGCGCCACTTTCTCTTTCGTCACTGCGCGCGCGCGCTTTTTCTTTTTTTACTTTATTTTACCTGCAAAGGAGCGCCGGGGAACACAAAGTGCGCGAAATTCGCCTGCCGCGGGTTCGCAGTCCAGCGAAACCGCACCAAACACCGCCGGCTCGGTCAACTACAGGGGCCCGACAGCTTCGCGTTCGCTCTAACCGAGTGTTGAGGCCACAACAGTTCGTTCTATGTGAGACACTGTGCCATTGCCCCAATATATATTTTGACGGTAGCACCGCCCTCGTTCGTACTAAGCGAGCGTTCGTTATATCTGCGGCTGTTCTAAGTGGGCTGGACTGTAGATCTTCCTTTGAAAGCAACCACGCTCTCGTCATTTGCCTGGTGAGATGACGGCGAGTATTCTTCCTGAAATTTCTTGTTCAGTTTATCAATGAGGGGACGCAGCTTAGCAAGCCTGTCATAATCATCTCTTTTCTTTTCTTAGGTTGTTTACACGAAGGGAGTTCATGATATACCGGAAGCGCTTTGTAAGGTATTTGAAAAAAATGATTAATAGGCGACCCATTCATTTTCTTAAACTGAGCAAAATGTTTGATCCCTATCAATGTGGCTTCAGAGAAGGGCGCTCCACAACTGATCATCTTGTAAGTATTGAAGGAAATATCCGTGATGCATTTGTGCACACAGTTTTTATTATCCATATTCCTCAATATGGAGAAGGCGTACGACACAACGTGGCGTTAAGGAATCTTGACAGACTTGTCAGAAATCGGCATCCATGGTAATATGCTAAACCTAATAGAAAGCTATTTGTCCAATCTTACCTTCCGGGTAAAAGTCGGCGATGTACTGTCACGTCCTTTTACACAAGAAACTGGTGCACCCCTGTGAGGCGTGCTCAGCTGCACGCTCTTTATCGTGAAGATGAACACGCTTTGTGCTTCATTACCACCGGCCATCTTTTATTCTGTCTACGTGGACGAAATTCAAATAGCTTTCATATCCTGTAACCTCGCAGTGTGCGAGAGACAGGTACAGCATGGGCTTGAACAAAGTGTCAATGTGGGCAGAGAAAAATGGATTTAAAATAAATCCTAACAAAAGTTCTTGTGTTCTTTTTACAAGAAAGAGAGGCCTGGTCCCGAATCCTTGCTTAGAACTGTGTGGACAACAAATACTGATCAACAAAGAGCACAAATTCCTAGGTATTATACTTGACCATAGACTCACTTTCATTCCACACATTAAATATCTGAAAGAAAAATGTCTAAAAACAATGAACATAATGAAATTTCTATCCCAGACTACATGGGGTAGTGACAGGAAGTGTCTAATGAATCTCTACAAGAGCCTAATTCGGTCACAATTGGATTATGGTGCCATAGTGTATAACTCTGCCGCTCCGAGCCCGCTAAGGATGCCGGATCCTGTCCACCATCTAGGTATCCGCTTAGCCACTAGTGCTTTGAGAACAAGTCCGATCGAAAGCCTATATGCCGAATCGAATGAGTGGTCGCCGCTGCACCTACAGAGATCATACATCAGCTTTACATATTTCCTTAAAGTGCACTCTAATCTTGAACATCTATGTTTTAATATTGTTACCGATATGATGTGTGCTACGCTTTTCTGGAATCGTCCTTCTATAAGACAGCCTTTCTTGCTGTGTGTGAAGGAGCTTAGCGGTCAAGTGCATGCCCCGCTCCTAGAGCATCGCTTAATGCGCCTAGCCAAGCTATTACCTCTTTGGGACTGGCAGGTGATAGAATGTGACGTATCCTTTCTAAATGTTTCAAAGCATGCTCCAGAGGTCGAAATCCGAATGCATTTCCTGGAACTTCAGGACGAGCACATCTGCACAGAGTTCTACACATACGCTTCCAAGTCACATGCCGGAGTGTTCTATGCAGCCCTTCTCCTTCTATCCTCCGTCCATCCTTCTCGGAATCCGAGGTACTACATCCAGAAACAAGTATCTTTACGGCAGAGGCCTACGCATTATTGTCGGCTGTAAAGCATATAAGGAAATCAAAACTACAAAAAGCCGTTATATGTACAGACTCCCTAAATGTCGTGAAGGCCTTAATGTCACTCTGCAAACATAAAAATATACTTACTGAGGTATATTCCGACCTGTGCAAAGCTTATGTGTCCAACCAGCATATCATTATGTGCTGGGTACCTGGCCATAGGGGAATCAAAGGTAACATTCTGGCAGACCAGATGGCCACATCAATTGCATCCCCTGCTGTTAATACTACTGCTTCGGTTCCTCTCACAGATCTGAAACCTTACATACAAGAGAAACTGCGAAACCACTGGCAACGCATGTGGGACCCAGAAATAAATAACAAACTGCATGTGATAAAGCCACAGTTAGGTTTTTGGCCCACCCCAACAAAATCTTGGCGAACATATGTCCTATTCTGTCACCTCAGAATAGGACACGCATTTGGGACCCATAATTTCTACTTACTGGAAGTGAACCTCCAAACTGTGGTAGATGCGGTGAGAGGCTGACCGTCCTCCATGTGCTCCTGGAGTGTCGGGAAGCCGAAACGGAGAGAAGGAAACATTTTCCGCTTGCATACCATTATTACATCGCTCTACACCCGGCTATGTTTCTTAGTAAGAAACCGCTTTTTAACACCAAGGCAGTCCTCAACTTCTTAAATGATGTCGTTCTACATGTTATAAGCCCATTAAATTCGTAGAGTATCCTCGTTGCAGAGGATGCCGCTGCGACAATTGTTTTGCATAGCACATGCCTCCAGGACCTTGTGTTCCAGGGGCTCTAAGGAGGCAGTAGTGCTTCGGCATATCTTATAACCTGATATATTTTTACACATCGTATCATTCTTTTTAAATGCATCTTGATGCTCATAGTACACGTCATACGTCATTGCCATAATCTTATTATAGAGATTTTGCGCACTTTAGAGTGACTATTTTTTAGGCCCCTTTACAGACACGTCACACCAACTTCATAGAACTCATAATTACACTGCGAACTCATTACCACGGACATGGCGCCCTTTGGCCATATTTGGCCCTTGCGCCATTAAACATCAAACATTCATTAATTCATTCAGCACCGGGCGACATGATTTCAGCCTGTCTTGACATAAAACATAGTTCTGCATCACTCAGGGAAAACCTGGAAAACTCGGGGAATTTGGAAATGACGACTTGGTAGACACCCTGTGTCATGTCGTATTTCATGTAGAAAGTTGAGCATATGGAAGTTATAAAAATGTGAATAAAATAGATTTGTTACCTTGGTTAAAGAACATTTAGAAGTAAGTAATGCTAACTGCTGCAATAGAACTTCTCTCACGTGTTTCTTCCAATATGAGCTTTTTACTGAACTAAAGGAAATTAATTTCATAATTACATTCTCTAAGTACATTTTTTTAAAATTTGACATTGCACTTAAGGGGCCTTCCTCTTGCAGAAAGTTGTAAAGAAGAAAAAGTTCTCATTCAATGATAATGTTTTTTGGTTCAGTTGATCCATTGGGCATTAAGCAGTAATTGGCATGAATATTAACAAGAAATGGCTATTGGGTGCAGGGAAAGTTTTTCATATACAAGTCAAAAGAGGATTTTTCTGAGATCACACTTTAAATTTTAACTGTTCAACCATCTGTCTAATATGCACCTGAGGCATTGTTTGTGCGATCACCCACCTCAGATTTCTTTCCAAAACCTTTTTTGGCACTTGCCTTTGTCTTCCTTTGTTTGCTCTGAGACCTGAAACTGAGCCTTGCCCATCTGATTGACAGTCATTTCACAAAACACCCCCGGTGTAAGAACGATTGCCGGAAGCACTTGCTTTCTTGCTTGATTGCCATCATTGCAGAAGCTAGCTGCATCATACACAGCAGCTTTCACTCTGGCCATATGCTCCCCGTATCCAAGCCCAATCAAGGTTCTTCAATTCCAACTCATCGAACGCTCCCCAGAAATGGGACCCCCTTTCAAAGAAACTAAGACTGCTTTGTTTGCAATATATTTATAAAATCTAACATCTTTTTGCTAGGATGCTATACAACACTGCGGATGGCAAAAATATTGATCTCCAAAATATTGGGCAGTTCATTTGTGTAGTTTTTTTCTAGCTAGTAGAGCTGCATCTGCTTTGAACTTACTAGATTCTCCATATGCAGGTCTTGTGACATACTTTCTTGAAATCCATCTATAGGGACCCATTTAGGGGGTACTGGTTGAATGTATTGGAATTATGACCCAACCATAAATTATTCAGCTCAAACGAAGCCTTTACGCATAGAACTTGCGTGCAGCTTGCTATGCTCATGAATATTGAAATATGGCCACATATGTCCATTTTAGGATGGGATTTCCCATGGCAATGTTTCATGCTCATGAGCTTTCCAAGTACTTTCCTAGTTTGTTTATCATAGCACATTATGCTGACTGTGTTTCTACAGACGCATTCATCGTGGCATTATCTGTTTTTCTTTGTGGTACTTTCAGTGTTATCACATTGTTGTACTTGCACTGAATGCTTTTCTTACCACTAGAAATGTCCTCATTTTTAGTACTTTTATATTTTAAAGAAATACAGACACAAAAATTGGTGGGTGGTTTTTTGCATCAGAACAAAAGTTGAACTGTTGAAAATGACGAATACAACAAGCTGCTTTGAAAAAAACAAACAAGAAACATCTTTTTTTTTTTAATTTTCTGTTGCGCCTTGCCTCTAAGCGGCCGGTAGAAGCTGAAATTTGATGTCATGACACGTGCCTGTTAGCCATCACGCCCAGCATGGACTTCTAAAAAATGGCTTCATTTGCGCGGACCACTTCATCGACAATGACTATGCGGCCAGCCCGGCTGTGCTGAAAAGCCATGGCATGAAGGCTCCTGTTGAGGCAATAAAATTCAAAGAGCAGGTGCTTAGTGATGCATTCGTAACTCTCAGCTGTGTTCACCACCTTTTGTTGCTCTGTGCAACAGGTCTTCTCTCTTTCTTTAGTCATGTAGCCGCAGCGGTGACCGCAGGAGCACCTGTTGAAAGAAGGGAAATTACCCTTTCATCGGCTGTACAAGAACAGATATTCTCGTGTTGTGACAGAAATTGTTCTCTCCGCATGCATGTTTTTGTCACAAAACGAAATAGTCATGTTGTGTACACTTTTGCTGCTGCATCTAAAATTGTATGAAACCATATGAGCGCTGTTTTAATTGATCAAATATACAAATCACAGCCAGTCAATGAACGCAAGACAATATCATGCATGTGTAGTAATCTAAAATGCGCAGTGCATTTATTTACATTGATTTTCAACCTGAAGCAAAAAATGACGAATTTTCATAGGTCGCTGCATGATCATACGTCGGGTTTCATGACTTGATTGTTCGCGCAGCATTTCACTAGTAAATATCACAGCCAAAGTCTTTCCTTTCTCTATGGCCACAGAATCATTGTAGCTAAGTGATCTGGTTGACGGGTCCCCAGTGCAGCCGTTCATCTCAACGAGTTCAACCAGTAAATGGGTTCTAATGGCGTGAATGTGACAGTAGCCATAAACACAGGGCTATGAAATGGCTGGAAAATTCTACACATGCTCGCGATGGCGGCAGCTGCTCGCCTTTAATGACCGCGGCCAGCCAGCTGGCTGTCCGACGAGGGTTTCGTGACACCTTTCAACTCGCTTGGGCAAGGCAATGTTGCACGCGCTCGCAAAAATGCCAAAGGCCATCCTCTGAAAAATGAGCTAAGTGACTACTTGTTTTCGGTGTACTCGCACACTGAGGACTCATTTTCAGTATTTTCGTAAAACGTTCATATTTTGTGTCGATATCCCTTTAATAATTTATTTCTAGACACCTTAGCTCTAGCATGTGCTGTGGTCCTTGTCATTGGTGTTTTTAATGGCAGCTCATAATTTAGGCACGGTCGTGGCACATTCCTCGTGGAGATATTACTTTTGTTTGGTTCAGTTCAATTCAAGTTAGGAATTAAATTGGGAATTATACATAGTTGTGCATATACAGCAGGAGGTCCCAAGGGTTAATCATCATTAATGGGACCTCCTGTGCAAGTAAAATGAGTAAAACTACAAAGCAAAAAAAGCAAAGGAAACAATAGGGAGCATATATTTTACAAAAGAAAACTATATACGTATTTACTCAAATCTAGGCCGACCCCGATTCTAAGCCAACCCCCTAAAGTCCAAAGCTATATATATATATATATATATATATATATATATATATATATATATATATATATATGACAGCGTTCATGAAATACAAACAGCATTTACCTACAGCACTACAAACAGCACTCTTACCTACTTACTTCAAGTTTACCTCTTCAGAAATGTGAGGATGCTTCACCGCATTCTTGAAAAGTCATTGTCTGCTCTCTGCAACACTTTCTGGGTTAGTTTGCCCCAATTCTTACGACTTGTCAACTTCTCCTGCACAAAAGGGGGATGCTTCACTGCATTGCTAAATGCTGTTTTATTTATTATTATTATTTTGTGTCCTCCTCAAACCTTGTTTACCAACCGGTTACCATACTCTTTCCTGTATGTTTTGTCCTTCAGAACCTAAGGATGCTCCACCACATCGCTCCAACCATTGTCCGTGCCCTACTTGGCCTCTGTATAGGGATTCTAGGAAGTTGTCCTGCCTTACTAGGCCTCTGTGCAGGGACTCTATTTAGCTTGTCCTGTAGAAAATATACACACAGATCCCACACCATTTCCAGGTTTTCCATAAAAACGGTCTTTCGCTTACCCTGAGCTTCCGCTAGCGAGGATTGCCTTTCCAGGCTCCAAGAGCAATCGTGGGTTAATACTGTGCTTCTTTTCAAGTATCTCCGCCAGTTCTCTGTGTAATGAGTGATGCACAAATGACCGACGCCATTGAATACGATAGTAAATAAGCACACTTACTCTTCATATTCGCAGGTCATGTGGTGGTGACCAGATGGACTCTTGTCCTTCTTGGTCCTCTTATACGCTCAGTCAAGTGACTTCCACTTATTAATCTGAGTGGTAGTCATATTGCACATAAACTCCTTGTTGATAAGCTCGGCGAGTCTCACCGACAGAAGATTTCTTGTGCTAAAATAAAAGCATAGCATAGTTAAATACAAAACACGCTGCTACATGTGACTGAAATTTAGCGGTGCCAATTCGGTAGGTTCCTTTAGTACTTAATTAAGTGTGGCACTTTCTGGTACTCTGAAATCAAAATATTTGCATACTGGCTTCCACACATTTCAAACACTCTTGAGATGAAAATTGATGTACTAAGCTTCAACAAATCCTGTGAAGTATGCATGAAGATATTCCATTAACATTGTTGATTACAACAAAGGCGCTAAATAAAACAACGGACGAAGGAAGGAGACATGAGACAACCACGTAGGTGTCCCCTTCCTTCGTCTGTTGTTTTATTTGGCGCCTTCGTTGTAATCATGCATAACCAACTCGCGCACCAGCATGTGCTCAGTAACATTGTTGGAAGAAGTATAAATTCGAGAAAGGACAGTACACTTCATTGTTACTCGTAATATTAGTGGCAACATAAAATGAAACGTAAAAGACAACATACCGGAGTTCTCTGCTCTTTCCCAGCAAGTACTTCATCTTCGTGTACTTGGAGATGAAGAACTTGGTTTTTCGAGTGCTCCATATCTCTGCTGCTTCTTCAGCGGACGCGGATGCCGCTGGGAAGGCGCCTAGCCCCACTCCATCGAAGCCGTCACTGGCGCAGGCTGGTGTCGGTGGTTGTGTCACAGGAGGAATATTTTCAACTTGCGTATCTTGGGCCCTGAACCTGATTGTCAAGTGCTGCCCGTCTGCGAAGACAAAACCTTACATTTGGAATGTGCACACAGCACAGCATGATATCTCAGAAATGCTAGATGGACCTAAATCAATGCCACAATTTGACAGGGACCTATGCGTTGATCGTGGCCAAGCGCTAACCATGACCACGAGTACGAATGAGCACAAACTGCCCGCTAACCACGCTTTCATTGAAAACATGCAGCAAAACTTGCCTGATGCCTCTTATATATATCCACTTGCATTTGCGTCCTCCAGTGCTGAGCCGTCGGGTTTGTACACAAGCCTAACTTCTTTTTGGACGCCGTGGATGAGAACATGCATCGTCGTCTGCTCTTGGCTGGGCAGCAAGTACGCCATGCTGCACTTTTCTCTGCACTTGCTCTGGAGCGAGTGCAGGCCGGCCGAGAACTTGTGCAGCACTTGGCCAGCACCTTTACAAAACAAGGAGAAAAGTGTAGAGTGCGCGTGCTGCACAAGAAAAACAAGGACACTGGTGCTGCACCCACTGAACTAGTGCAGCCAAATCTGTAGTCTCCTTGATTTGGCTGGACTTATTGCGCTAGTTCAAAAAAGTGTCGTGCCAGTGCAATGCCAGTTCTTGAAATGTGAGTGTAACGAGAGACTAGCGCTTTCGGTGCAGCGGTCAAATCGAGGACAAAAGTGTGGAAACGTACAGGCCTTCGTCTGCTGCAACTGGGCGGCTGTGGCTTTTCTTTTGTTGGTGTGTGCCGCAAGTGTAAATGTGTGCGCAATATTGTACTACTAGTCATAAGTACATGGATACGTTGTGAATTTGTTCGAAATGGCGTTTTTGTTGACAACGGCTATGGAACTCGTTGACTCTGACATTGATGAGGAATTCGACGCAGCTCTTTCCATTGCGTTGTGCAAAGTGGCACGGGTCGACCATCAACGGGTACTTTGAGCAGGTGACAACTGAATACTTGGACTTTGAATTCAAAATGCTGTTTAGGCTGTCGTGTGAGACTTTTGACAGTCTGTGCTCGTGTTTCAGGTTGTAGCCATTCTACCCGAAAAGTGTCTCCGGCCATCCGCAGATCACAGCAGAAAAGAGTTGCCTCATAACTTTGAGCTACCTTGGTGCACAAACAATCATGTACTCGATGGCAGATAGATTCGATGTTTCTGAGTCATCAGTTGTGCTGTGCATGCAGAGTGCTCAATTTTCTCCAGGCGATTATCGCTGAAGTGATATGCTGGCCTAGCGCTGCCGATATGGCCCACAGCAAAATGGCCTTCCTGACAAAAAGCGGCGGGAAAGGCCCCCGCAACACCGTGGGATGCATTGATGGCAGCCACATTGAGATTATGAAGCCAGACGGCTCCACTGCATCATACATAAACAGGAAGAAGTGGGCGTCTGTAATCCTCCAAGCAGTTTGCAACGACCAGAACACGTTTTAGGATGTCTTCATTGGCTTCCCTGGTTCTGCGCGTGACGCCCGAGTGTTGAGAGAAAGCACCATCTTTGAAGAGGCTGCAGCCAAGTGCGGTGAATTTTATATACTTGGAGACTCCGCATACCCCTTGCTGCCTTGGCTTATGACGCCGCACAAAGACAACGGCTCCAGCTTTCCAACATGGAAAAAAAAATTCAACAAGTTTCAGTCAGCAAAGGGTGGCCATTGAGAACTGCTTTGGCCTTTTGAAGCACTGCTTCAGAAGGCTGTATCTTGTTGATGCCAAGACAATTATGCAGTGTTGTCTCATTGTTATGGGAGCATGTGTACCTGACAACATGTGCAAGTCTGAGAGAAATCTCATTGCATAACTTGCAGACCTGCCCTCTCACGATGATGTTGGCAATGATGATAGCCAAGCGAATGCGACACATCCACATCACAGTGTGAAAGCCGAAGGCGACACATTGGCCAACATCAATGCTGAGCAGAAGTGCACATGGGAATAATGTGAAAACAAACTGCCAGTGTAGGCGTACTTATTTATTGCCCTTGGCGGCGGGTACGAGACGCTCAAGAAGTTTCATTTTTTCTTCGTGCTGCTTCTGTTTCACAGCAATGGCTTCCTGCAAAACACTGATCAGGCTGCCAATCGACGAGCCCCTGTGGCGGCCACCACCACGACCTCTCCTAGGTGCAGCTTCACTTCTGCCGGGTGCTCGTACCTCCTCAGCTGGTGCCTTGTCAGCTGGTTCATCAGCAGGCCCATTTTCTGGCAGGATGTTTTCGCCATTCCTGTTACTTCCATGAAACGCTCTTTAAATATTAAGGGATGACATTCAGCAACAATTGATTCCGGTAGTGTAGCGTATTCTGTTCTGCTATAGTATTGGACAAAAATTATGTAGTAAAGATGTTCCACTAGCCTGGAAATAATGCAACATTCTATTAACGCGAGGTGTGTTAACAAAGCACTAATAACGAGTGTAGAGAGCTTCCTGGAGTAAAATGCAGAAATTATGGTATTAAAAGCCACGAAGGGAGGCAGTAAACCAAAATTACCACTGGTTAAAGTGAGCAAGTAATGCTTTTTTTACATTCTAAAGAATTCTTGCCTAATTTTTTAAAGCCTCCAATAATCAACACTCGGAGCAAACAGTGTTCACCATCTACAACCTTGTACGTGCACGCTTGTGGAAAATGCAGAACAGCCTTCTCAAGTGCTGGCATCGACAGGTCCACTACAGCTGCCACAAAATATGGCAACCATCTCGCCTGCCAGAACTGCAGACATGCATGCATGACCCTCAAGGTACATTTTATGGGGACTCCTAGATTCGGCACAACTACTCTACTACCAACTAGCAATTCCTTCAGTTACCCTTCATCATGCCAGAACTCATGCATACTATCAAGAAGCTCACAAGCAAGACCACAGCAGTCTGGGACCGCTTCACCATTGAAATACGAGGGAGAATGAGGAAGTCTTCACGGCCTTTTGCGAACACACACCAGCACCTCACACTTTCATTCAAAGTGAGATACCTTTCCCCATACGTGGGCGGCATTTCCCTGTGGATTGCAATGGGGATTTGTCCCTTGCTCTATAGAAAATTAATTACGCTTCGTTGCTCGTACGCTGTGGATGTGTGAAGCACAACTGGCATCTTCAACTGCTGACAGCAGTGCTGTGCTGGTCCAAGAAAGGTTCACAGCTGGGAATGGATATGTTGACTTCGCATTTACAGCCTTAATTCGTACTTTGAAGTCATTACAACTCCCTCAAGACAATAATGGACCTCTACAAGCTCTTACAAGCTGTCACTTATCGTCCTTTATCAGTGGTAGTTAGAAGTTGCAGAGGAAGCAACGCATCCTAAACACTTGCTCTGCAATATCAATCATGCTAATCAGAAATGGTTAACTGAATGTTTGGTATGTTTTGACGCCTCCTATCGCGCATTCAACATGAGCTCTTGCACATGTGATGCGAGGTGTCTGCTCCACAGCTTCAAGCCTCATCTGGGGCTCGTGTTGCTCACGGAATGGGAGTCAGAAAACTGATTCTTGCATCTCCCTCATCCATAAGATCCAATATCCCACTGCACTGAAGCATAGTCTTGTCAGACACCGATCCGCCCGAAATACGCGACACATATGCAATATACCTTTCGGGTGTAACCCCAAAAGCATTTTGTAAGTGTTGTAGTGCTTATAAGTGGAGAATGTTTGCCGCTGTGCACTAAGTGATGAGGACTGCTGTATGTGAACTTCTGTTGCATTTAGCACCAATCTAGTGTTTTTGAAACCTCGAAAAAATCCTGGTAGCTTTGGCGCTATCATTTTTCTTGTTGGCATTTACGTTCTCGCTTCCAGCTCAAGTTAAAGGAAATTAATCCAGGTAGCGAAAATGTGGCTAACATTTTTGACAAAACTGTGGCTAAAAGGTTGTGAGCAGCCTCTTCTGCAGGCATGCGAATTTTCAACCGCTTGAGCACCATGAAAAGCTCTGCTTCAAGTTCACGTTCACTTGGCCGGTCAGGGACCTTGTTATTGGCCTTCCTTTTTGCCTCTCAGTACGACATTTTACTGGGGCTCAAAGTATTCGAATAGGCCTCGAAAAATGTCATAATTAGGCAGCCCAGTATAAAGGTGCACTTCGAGAGCTTAATGATATTTAAAGTAAGTATCCTTGAGTTGGCTTCATCAAGCGTCATTTCGAGCCAAATATTCCTTCTTTCTAAAGAAGCAATTCTTAGGTGCAGCAATGCTGTTTCTCCCTGCACATCACTGCTCGTCGAAGTACTTGGGTAGCTGGTGCTTGCCTGGGAATCTATGATAATGGCATAGAAAGAGATAATAAAACTACTTAAGTCATGTAAGCAGTCAATAGACAAAAGTCAGCTTTGCTAGGAAATTTGCACAGGGTGACAACAGCCACGTTACAATAACGTTCAATCAATTGAGCAGTTCAGTGAACTATGTTGACTAATCCTGAGGCTAAAACCATTGTTTACTTTGAACACAGCACTTCCTGGTGTAAACTTTCAAGGCAGATGTAAGGTACAGAGAAGGATGTGAAGCACCTCGAAAGTTGATCAAATCAATGCACTGAATGTTAAAATGAGTTAAACTGCACAGCTGTGAAGTTTTGCTTCAAAGAAAGGCATAATGATGGGGAACGTACAGCCTTATGATTAAATTACTGCAGTGACTTACCAATCATTGAAGTTTGTAACGTCACAGGAGCTGTGTCTTGTCCAGTAAGATTCATTTGCATGTCACCCAAGAAGGAATAGCACAATTTAGGTCATTCATATTGTTGTGCTGATCATATTCGAATTTCATACAAAATACCAAATACCAAAAATGTCAGCCCTGTGGTGAAATTTGCATTATTACATACTTTGACTGCTGCCCATGTACCATGCATTGGGTGCACGTTAAAACACTAGGTAGTCAAAATTAATTCAGAGTCCCATACTTTGGCGGGCCTGATAATCATATTGTGGTTTTGGCATATGAAACCATAGAATATTTTAAAATTGAGTGCTCAACAAAGGACTTCCGTTCGTTGCGGCTGATTTTAGTTGTGTACTAAAAATAAAACCGCACATCATCACGTTGCACTTTGTTTCCTTATTATTTCCCAATTTACCTGTATAAGAACTGCTTGCTGAGTAGTGCAAGAGTAAATGACTTTTACAGCACCATTATAGTTTCGTATTGCAAGTTGGAACAAAAACAACATTCGACTCAACCATGAATAAAACAACCATCAATCCCAATCGGATGTGAAGAAATTCAGCTGTACATTAAGCTGACAAACTCACGTCTAAAAGGCGCCTCACCATATATGCTTTGGAACAATTTCCCTGATTTAGAACAGGCAGGCTTAATTCTTGAAGTCTCTTACTTTTCCACAAATGGCAAAATACTTCATGTTACAAATTTCTATACAAGTTAGCACCCTATATATACCACGGCAAGCACGGTGTGCTACAAGCCATCAGCCTTACTCTCACCATTTTCTTGTGGTTTCTGTTCGGGCATATCCTCTGTGGTCACGGCTGTGCTTCCAGAGGGGTCAGTGAGCAGCTCAGCTTCTGAAAATAAATATGGAAGTCTCAATAACATTAAGGAACAGAAACTGCTGGCTGCATGCACATCCACCATACCACTGATCACTTTCTTTATTAACTATTTCTATCAGCTAGTTCTATCACCTTGGAGCAACTTGCATTTAAGGTAACATTCTGTACCGTTCAGTCAGCCATGACATGGGCATTGTACCTTAATGATACAGAGCACTACACCTTTATCCCTCAAAAAGTGACACATTAACTACATAAGTGATGTCTCCACTTGTCTACATACAGGGATTATAGACTTAATGGTGCACTCGAGCATGCTGTTCTATAGAAACTTTCCATTTTTATGTCTTAAGAACAGTCAGTGAAACATGCTCACCCTAAATGACTGCAGCAGGCTGAGCATTCTCTGGTACAGCCCCGGGGTCCACTTTGCTGCTTTGGGAAGCTATAGTAGCAGCGCCTACAGACGTTAAGCACAGACCTATCAATGCAAGGCTTAACATATTTTAAGAGGTAGTTGAAATAAAATTTGTTACGTCAGGTGAATCAATAAATATGCCGCACACAAAGCTGAGCAATAGTGTGACTTTTTCAGAGGAGGGATAATGTAAATGTCTGGTGTGCGTACAAATGTTTGCGTGCACCTGAGGCATCAATCTTTAGTTCAGGGAGTGCACGCACAACACTCGCTTGCAGTCCAGTGTTGCGGAAGCAGATCACGACAAACTAAAACCTCCAGAGCACCAACCTGCGGCCAGCTGAACCGGTGGTTGAAAAACGCATCTCTACGTTGCGCAGCATTACTGTAGTGCGAAGAATGCACACGTAACAAGCTCTAATGCTCCATTTGCTAAGTGTCGTTCGGCATCATTTCTGTTAGTACGGCATACTTTTGAAACACACAGGCGCATGTCCACACGCGACAGTGATGCGAGATGTGGCGAAAGCAAATGAGGCCACTTACGTTTGCTCTCCCGCCTTTGGGCATTACGGTTGTGCCGCCACACACCGGCGGTGCTGTCAGCTTTCCTGGACCTAAACAGGCTAGGCATGTAGTCTGGGTGCGTAGTGAACTTTGATGGCCGGCCTGCATTTATATTCGCAATAAGTACGTAAAAGTTTAACAGTAAAGGCTTTATCACACTTATCTGTGATGAAATACACACCACAGATCCTAGAATGCACTGTTGGCTGCCACAGCGTGCCGTCCAGGTTCAACTCCTTCACCACTGCCTTCCACTAACTTCTTTCTACATTAACCTTCATGGATGGAAATCTGAAGAAATGACTATTTCCTTTTCCATAACAATAGCTAATGGAGGCATGGGCGCAGCCCATTCGTTTTTGTAGGAGTGGGAGGGTGACAGGAGAGAGGCGCACAAGGCTGGTGATGTGGAGAACGGTCGAAAAACAGGTTTATGAGCACACAGCGGAGAGGGTGCAGCAGCTCAAATTTTTGTTTCTTTCTTTTCAAGGATTTCGCATCCCATTACCCTTCGGCACAGGCACTCAGCAGCCAGACTTCGTTACAACCAATAATGCGGCATGGGGCATTGGAGTAAGCAGGTTATTTCACCGTAGAAAACATACAAAAGTTGACGGTGTAGCAGCTTCTCGTTGTTGCCAATATATTGTTAAAACCGAAATCAATAAAAGTGGGTTCGACTGTATCTATCTAGCCTCCTACATCATGGTGCCATGGTGTTCCGTTTCTTTACTATGTATATATCAGAATAGACATAGGAAGGAAGGGGGCTATGACACATGCATACATAACATAAATGGCATGTCATGAGATGAATGACAAGATGCATTTGTCATGGTAATGACAAATTGTATGAATGATACAGCGCTGTTGTGGTTGTTTAACTCAATATATATCAGGATATGAATGACATGGATTGCGAATGTCAGTCATGACATCAGTGACACCACACGCTTGTCATGGTATCTATGTAATGACAAATTGTATAAATGACATGATGCTGCCATGGTCGTTTCTTTAACTCTATAAATATCTGGATATGAATGACATCAGATGTGTGCATGACCTCACATAAATGTCATCACATGCATGTCATGACATGGCATTATTGGCAAGATAGTCATGCCAGGCCATTCTTGTCATGTCAGGCATGCATGTCTCATCACACACACACACACATACACAGTGAAAGAAACTACCACGATTCCATTACCTCAGGTCATTTATCCATCCTTGACAACGATGTCATGATATACATGTTATGTCATTCATCTGATGAATGTAATTTCACTGATGTCATGCATATCCTGGTACATACAGTGTTAAACAATGAACATCGCATGAATGTCATAAATCTGATGACGTTACATGTATTTCATTAATTGGGTATATTTAGAAAAGGTTAAGCTCGCAAAACTGATGGGGCAAATAAGAAAAAGGCAGCATAGTTTCTCATTGCTTTGGTATAGACCTTTGCTCCGGAAGCCTCGAACCAGAGAGTCGGAAACGGATATCATGCCCCCGGTAGCGAGAGTAGCTAGCATCTCATAGTTGCCCTCTCTTGCTGGAGTGTCACGTGCGCAGTTCCAGCATTGACTGCACGATGTTTTCGCGATCTTAAGCTTATCCGCACAGGCTATGCGAAAGTCCGGGCAGCACTGCACTGTGTATGGTTGTTTGAACAACCAGAATAAGTGCAATGCAGCAAGAAAAGTGCAGTGCAGCACGCACAATGTTCTGCAAGAGGACTGCGGCTGCAACATGTACCAACATGTACGGTTTCCTGCCAACGCGGTACTGAAGCATCGCTGGATTAGCTCTGTAAATCGTAAGGGATTCGTCCCTATACAGAGTCGTCGTGCGTCTGCTCGATTCATTTTATCGACGGGAAGCGGACACCTGAGAATCCAGAGCCGATGCTTCAGCTCAGATACGCGAGGAAGGCAAGGTGCGCTGTGTGTGTATGTCTCCATCGCCAGCCCCTAATATTTAGATGGGTTGTAAATATGCAAATATGATGATGGGTGCCCGATATCGACGGGTGCCGCAGAATGCGTAAAGCGACACCTCAACACTGGTGATACTTGCACTAAAGGTCCAAAACGACGCTGAGGGGACTTAAGACACGGAGAATCATAGGTGAAAGCAGCTGCAGGGCTGAGCTGACGCTTCACCATCCGCCAGTCGTGCGCAGCCGTATACGGCCGCTGCCAGCAGGAAAGTTTCCGTCTTGATGCATAGCCGATGCCTCTCAGCGCTGGTGAGAATAGCACGAAAGTGGCAAGACGACTCTGTGAAGGCCGAAAATACGGAGAAACACAGATATGGATAGCAACAGCAGCGCTGAGCCGGCTGAGGCTGAGCAATGAGACATTCCAGTATGGCATCGCCGCCAAGCAGACGCTAGGCGGTGCCTGTAGTCCAAATATGATGGCGCCCGTGGGAGCCTCACTGCAAAGGTCTATAGTACCCAAAGTGCACCCTTGAAAAAGAAAAATTTGCGGATCCCACGCTCTGTTAAAATAGTTGTAAGCGAAGCTTTGTATACTGTCTGCTTTAATTGATGATAATCAGTGGTGATGGTGGTGACAAATGTGTAATTTCTTCAGCGTTTAGTCCAATATGACAGTGGTAAGTTGATGTGAAATGCTACCTTGCATGTACCACTGCTGTTCGTATGCATTGTCCACATAACACACTGGGAGACATGTTTGCTTGAGGCATTATTGCACATCGTTGTTCATAATCTCTGAGAGGGCTAAGCGTTATCATTGCCTTACACGGCACATCACATCATGGCAGAAATGTTAAACTTTAGTTGAATTATGTGGCGGTGTGTAATTCAATTATTTATTACATATGTGTGTAGTATACAATTTACTCTGTACATACATTCACAGTTTGCACCACTTCATCTTCGCTGCGTAGTGAAGACACTCTTGTTCCGTGCGATGCTTCTTTCGGGCCTGGGTGTCCTTGATGCTGAGTGCACGCTTTGGAGCCATTTTGCCGGGGCATGCTTGCGTGCTCCTTCTGTATATGTGGCCAGAACGCTGTTGAGACACCATCTCCAAGTACTCTCGTCAGGCTATGGGCGACTATAATGTTTACACTATCACAGCCCAGCACGCTACCTCCACAGCCCATCACCTACGTTTTCTCGCATTGGAAGGCAAGCACAGCATGTGCCATATGCACAAACTGTGAAAGGCTGCTGCAGCGGCACCAGCTGAGATGCCCGGAGGTGAGCACCATCTGGTGGTGTTGCAAGAAACCCATCGGCATGAGCCAACAAGGCCACAGCAGCAGTGCCTGGACAGTTGGGAGAAGAGGCAAAAAAAGCTTCGCTTTAAAATAAGGAAAGCCCCTGTCGGTGAACATCATCATCTGCAGCAGCCAGCTGTATAAGAAGTCACACCAGTCACTGTGCTTCTAGCGCTTCTGGTTGCCATTTTGCTTTTGTGTTTGTGGCCAAATTTGTGGTCCTTGTACGTCCACAGCTCGTCATGCCACAAAGTGCGCACCAATGAAGTGCCTGAAGGCGCCGCCTACAATGTTACATAAAAGTTATACTGCCAAGTTCAAGTTAACTGCTGTCACCTATGCCGCGAAGAAAGGCAACAGTGATGCAGCATAGCATTTCAGTGTTAGTGAAAAAATGCTTCTTAACTGGCAGAGGGCTTCAGAAAAGATAAGGGCCATAAAAAGCAAGAAGGCAGATCAAGGGAAGAAAGCAGAATAGCCAGAACTGGAAGCCTGTCTGCAATCCGTGGGATTTAGCACAAAGATATAAAGTGCAACATAGGGAAGGCAGGAGACTTTGAACAGTGCAGTTGCATCTGAAGGCAGGAAGACTGGTGAAAATGGATGCTGTTGGCTTTGTTGGTGGACCATCATGGTCTTTAAGTTTCCTGAGCCACAACAAGCTGGCGATTCGAGCTTGCACGGCCACATGTCAGAAACTGCCAGACAGCTTTGAGTAGAAGCTTCGGAACTTCAAGGCATACTTTAAAAAGAAAGTTGACGAACATAATGTCCTTCACAGCCATGTTATCAAGCTCCTCTGATGTCCAACATTGCAATTGACCACTTGAAGAACTGCGCATGCGCCAAAGCTGGCTGGGGTGGCGCGTCATGAGCCCTATCTCCATGGTTGGAAAGCAAACTGCGCAGCTCGGGCAGTCCTCGGTAGTGTTACATGCCCCACGAGCCTGCGAGCATGACATGCCGGCCAACTGCGTCACTTATCATTATTCCAATGTTGAAACACTTCGCCAAGAGCCGAATGCACTGCCTGTTCTTTCTTTATTTGTCGAAGCATGTTCTGCTGAAAAATAAATAAATAACTGATCAAAAGTGGAAACGAAAAGATATATTGACTTTATGCATTATTGTTACAGCTATAGAGAAATTGATTAACGAAACTTTCCTGAGGAAAAAGTCAATGTCTGAAAGTCAATGTTTCTGCAGATGCTGAAAAAATAACAACAAAGAATTATTATATTTATGTTTACCGTGCCATAGTTTACCCATATCATTTCATGGCCAAGTTCAAAAATATGCTACACTGTTATTAATCATGCAAACATCATCTAGTAGTACTTTGCTATGCATTAGTGATTGTTCATGCATGTGTAGTTCATCAGAGCAGTTACTCATTAACTGTTATGTTTATATACACGAAAAGTGATGATGTGGCCAACATATCGATACTTATGAAATATTTAACTTTGGCATCGCATCACATGTGCACGTTGCTTTGCAGCTTTAAATATATCACTGCATGACTATTGACATATGTTCGCATCACCGCTTTTACAAAGGTTGTCCCTAAGGTAAGGTTCCCAGGTATTTTTCACAATGAAAAACACGTTTATCGGCATTGAATAATTTTTTTGAAAGCTTAGACTTGCCCCTATTTTTCAGCATAATCACCCTTGAGATCAATGCATTTTTGCATGCGGTGTACCATCTTCTTTATGTCTGAATCGTAACGCTCACCCGCCGTGCTGGGAAGGTAGCTAATACCCCTATCACACGGATGCCCACAAACTCCATTGAGCATGAAACTCTCTAACAGAGATTTGAGGCACAGTGCGAGCTTTTGACGGGCGTCGCACGGGACAAAAACGGCGGTGCTGCGTTTAATTCCACATGCAACTGTTCTCATATACGGTTGCCGTTAAAGTAATGATATGTATTTTTTTTAACGCAGTGTGTAACATTATAAAATCACAGCGAGAAAGTTTGCAGTATGTTACCACAAGAGTTTTCCTAGCATAGCAAAGTTGCAAGTGATGCTCGTCACACTGCACTCTAGCTTTCGTGCGTGGGGTGTTGGGCCGGTGCTCTTCGAGTTGCAATTCCGCTGTGTAATCGTGCGTGTCTGTGTGTTTGCAATCAGCTCAACAGCTTCTACATGAGTGATGAAACTGAAGACGTGAAAAAGAAGGTCGCGCTCACCATGGCCACAATAACCGGCATTGAAGCGGACATCGATGCGGACTTCTTCTGCTTCGGCAGGTAGTGCAGTGTCGTCCAAGGCAGTTTCTTCATTTTCTGGGAGCAGCTTCTCCTCGGACAGCAAGGATTCCAAAAGTCCAGGGGACACATTTCCTCCCTTGGGGCTCTTTGCTAAGCTGTAAAAGCTTATGCAACTGCATGCATTACATGCTTTGTATTTCAATGGACCAGACTGAAATGCATAAGCATACTTGATTATAATGATGAACTGCGCAGGAGTGGGGTGATCATTGGCTCCGCTAGACTGTCTAACAAACGCTACAAGCAGTCCTGGCTCTTAAAATCATGCACTCCAAGAGCCATGCTCTATCATATTGATATCCCTGTAGGGATATCCGCTTCGATGCCTTGAAAGATGCTCGGACAGCACACTGCGGCTTTTTTGGAAGCTGCTTGATCTGAAACAAAAGTACAATAGCTTATTTTTGCCTCAAAACTGTTTTTCTTTATACAGGAATTCTTTTGTTGTAACTTTCGGATAACTTCATGCAGGGTGTGCACTTTCCTGTTCTGCTACCTCAAAATGTGAACAGCACATTTCAGTCGCCTTTGCGCAGTCACTACCAGTGCAATTGGGCGTCGCGCTTTATTCTTCAAGTGCAACAAGTGAGCCATTAGGATACGCCTCACTTTTTTGTACGTCAAACACTGCTGAGGAATCTGGGTCGACATTTCTGTGAAACAAACCAGAAAAGGGTCAGCCATCAATTATCTAAAATAGGTTGTCACACTTGTGATGCTGTGATGCAAGGTTCTTGTACTCAAAGGTTCTGACGGTTCTCTTAGGCGGCGCCTCCGAGAACCCAATTGAGGACAAAGCCGTTGGTTTCGAAAACACACAAACTTTTAATGAAACTAGAATAGAAATAGAAATAAATAGAAGGAAATAGAAAGCATAAAATAAACACTCAAACAGACATCACAGCAGTAGGCAACACACTTGGGGCTAGTATGACGTTAACAAGTGCGCATGTCCGGGCTTGCCACGACGGCAGGGACGCATAACAGTCTTGATGCGGAGACGCAGCGACAAGTTGATGAAAGGAGTTGCGCCGGTCTCACCAAAGGTCGGGGTATAGGATGGTTGACCGGGTGACCGGAGTGCGCCAGCTCTGCCTTGGAGATAGAAGGTAGGCGGCTAGGCGGCACGAGTAGATGGGGGGGCGTTCTGGCCAGGCAGCTGGGCGTAGAACTCGGACCCGTAGCCGGACTGCTCTCGTCCTGCCCACGGGCAGCAAGTGGCACAACAAACGGGGGCGGCGTTCTGGCCGGGCCGCTGGGCGTAGAACTTGGGCCCGTAGCCCGACTGCTCTCGTCCTGCCCACGGGCACAGAACCTCGCCGGCCTTGAGTAGCTGGCGGCGCGCAGGAACGGGTTGGCAGGAGGCCCCGGTGGCTCGGGTCCGAAACCCAACGACCCGTCAACTCCCGGTCCGGTGGCCGACCTTCTCCTGGCGTCGCTTCCTGGAACTCTCCCGGCGTCTCCCCCTTCTGCTAGCGCGCCTCGCTTTTTCTTCCGCTCTGGCCGATTAGTAATTTTCCGATTGGCTGCCTGACGCCCCGTGGTCTTTCCTAACTGGTTGGCATTTTACTCTTTTTTTCTGTTCTTGCGCCGCGCGTTCACATGCTGGACGCTCTTCGGCGTCATTGTTTTCCTCTAGCACGGAATTCGCCTTGGCGCACACTCCTTGTCTGCTTCTGTCCGTCCCGACCACCGCACCATGTCGCGCACCACACACATCACGTATGCCCAACAGGCATGTACCAAAAAACAACATACCCTGTGACGTGCATCCATCACACACAGTGGAGAAAGAACAGACCATGTCCAGATAATGTTGTGCAGTCAGACACATCTAGTGGCTGGAACTCATTGGTCTTTTCCAACTCCATAACACAGTTTTTCTGCACATACCATAAGCTTTTAGGCCTCTTGCTCAGACTCAGTGGTATGCTGGCAGTGAATTTGACCAGCCAGGAAAATGGTACAGCATCTGAAGTTTGTTCTTCGATTTCAAACACGGCTACCTTGTTGAAAGCAACTGGAGGTAATTTGCTTTTATGATACTCAGCTGTTTGGTAAGGCACATTTTTGTGTTTGAACGTCTGGCGGGACCAATACTGTGATGGTAGTTGAAGACCAAAAATGAAGTGCTTTGCAGGTATTTCATCTATCACTCCGTCCGGTTCGTCATCTGGAGTGAGCTGAACTGATTTGCATGCCGAATTGTCAATGTCTCTGCGGCCCTTTTTCGTATGCACAGAAGAGCATTGTCCCACTCTCCTCTTCCTCTGTTTCGTCAGAGTCTTTGTCATGTATGTGGGATGACTTGAAAAACTGCCGGAACAGCACAGTCTCTCAGGGCAGGAACGTCGTGTATTAAAACTTCCTTTCCATCCACGATGTTCACGGAGTGTCTCATGATAAACCTGCACAAATATAATAAAAAGTGAGCATAGCCTCTTTTACAGAAAAATCCCCAGGTTTACAACCACTGACAAAACAGTGCAATTGCTACTGTAACTTATGATAACACACGTTCAGGCGTGTTTTGGTGGAGGCAAAATGCATCTATGTGGTGTATGATGTCAGTGCACATTAAAGAACCTCCGATCGCCTGAATTAATCTGGAGCTCTCCAGACTACGGCTATCCTCATAGCCTGTGCGTCGCAAGGGGTCGTTAACATTACCTTGACCAATCGTCAACTTGTTTTAAATGCTTAAACACATACGAACGTACCTTGCGTCGAAATGCCTTTCGCAAACTGCAGAATTCTCTTGTAGCGGCTGGTCAGCCCTTGGTATGGCACATGCCCACTTTTCAATTTGATCTTTGCAGGCAGGCACGCAGAAGAGAGACACTATTTGTCCACATGACTTGTTGTGGTGTTCTTCCAAGCTCATCCAGCTTTGGAAGCGGGTACGTCTCGACATCTAGGATTGGGTTCAGCGTGAGTTAATCTCCACAGATTCTAATCGACCCGTTGCGCTTTACTACGGGAACAATTGGCGTAGCATACTTGCTACTGGCGACACGAGAAATGATTCTCAACTTCTCGAGCTTTTCCAATTCAGCCTCTACCCTTTTCACAAGAGCGAAAGGCACACTCCGTGCTTTTAGAAAACGAGGCACTTGGTCATCCTTAAACTTGAGGCTTGCCTGCTCTCCTTGTATGGTCCCTAACTCATCCTTAAACAAGTCTTCGTTTTTCAGTAGCAGCATTTCTAGTGCTGCAGGTGGACTGCCTGACGCAGCGGACACCTTGCAAAGACCTCGAATGCCACCCCAGTCTAGCCTGATATGCTGGAGCCAGTTGCGACCTAAGAGTGGTAGGCCGCCTTGCGAAACAATGTAAAGCGGCAATCGTGCCTCTTGGTTATTGTGGCGGACCAGCACATCCATTACTCCTACAGACTTTACGGTTTCCCCTGTGTACGTCTTCAGTTGCATCTTTGTTGGTTGCAAACGAACACCAGGAAAGTACACTTTAGCCTGATGGTGCGACATGACCGATACTGCTGCTCCAGTGTCGAGCTCCATGTTTACGGTAGTTCCTTCTACATTTACGCCTACCATTATGGGTGCCGTTCGTGACACGTCGACACTGTTGAGCTAAGTGAAGTCTTGCTGGGTCTTGCATTCAAGCGTGTGCATACACTGCTTCTGGTTTTTTGGTTCCGCTCTTGCTCTGCACATTCTGCGTATGTGCCCCTGCCGGTTACATTCGAAGCAAGTAGCTCGTACGTGCAGACATGCTTGCGCATCATGCTTAAAAGAACCACAGCAATAACACTGCTGGGATTTGGCACGTTTACTTGCGTACTTATTCCTCTGCTTTCCGCTCTGCATTCGGTGAACTAGGCCACTGCTATCTGATAAATCATGGGTTGTCACTGCATTGTTCATTGCGGGCTCGGACGCCAGAGCACGGTCAACTGCCTTCTGGAAAGTTAAGTGCTTGTCCTCGACGAACAGCTGTCTCTGGATGTCTATTCGCCACATGCCACACACAAACTTGTCGCGAAGCGCATCGTTGAGAAAAGAACCGAAATCGCAGGTTTGAGCTAGCCTGCATATCTCTTCTACAAACTGAGCGATCGTCTGTGTTTCGCCCTGCATGGCGCGATAAAACTTGGCTCTCTCGGCAATAACGGATGGCATTGGCGACAGGTGTTTGCTCAAAACTTCCCTTGACTCGCTTAACGGCTTCGATGTAGGCGTATCGGGAGCAGTCAAAGACTTTAACAGTTGGTAGGTTTTCAGACCGATGAGACTCACGAAAACGTCGGCTTGAAGGTCGGCTGGAACCTTGTTTGCCCTCAGGTACGATGAGAGTCGCTCGTCGTACGACGTCCAGTCACTGGTCGAGTCGTCAAAAGGTTCCATCTGTCCCAGCTGCGAGGCCATTTCACAGTATTGTCGGTTCCGAAGAAGAGACTGCCAACTTAGCTGCAGGGTCCCGCTGTCGATGCATTGATTCTCGTCGCCATTATGTGGTGTTCTTCCAGGCAGGCAGGAACCAGGCGGTTGCAGGGAAAGTACGCAAAGGGAATTGCTTTATTCCATTGACAAGGTGACTGGCGAGCGCCAGCACAGCTGGACCGCCGGCTGTGATAAGCTGGGAAGAAGTGCGCCGGTTACGCTCGGCGCCGCGGTATATAAGCTCTTATCAAAGGAGCGTGTCGCAGTAGCGCATGTGTAGGTTATCGGTAGACGTGCAGCCACTACACTTGTAGCCGGCGTCGCAACCTGGCATAAAACATCACCTTTGCATCTTTTCTTTCCCATTGACGGCATTCTTCATAGCGTGTCAAGGGATAGTGACAGCAGCTCATACCACCTACTTTAAAGAAAACCTTAGGAAATGGGTGAACAACAGCTGCACTACACAGACCACGAGAGCTACCTTGCACTGTGCCGTTGCCTACGAGGCTGACGGTGCTTCCGACAGAAGCGCTAAATTTTCCCCCAGTGGAAGGAACGTGCGGAGCCGCCGCGGTCTTTGTACCTCGCAATTCTAGCCACCCTGAGTGTCGCAGACAGCTCGCCAGAGCGGGGACTGGGAGAGGAGGAACCAAGCTACACTCCAGGGTCGCCGGATCCTGCGTAACAGCTTTCCTCATGACTGCAGCTCCTTGAGAACCTTATTTTATGAACAACCTTGTATAAAGGCTAGTCATCAATGGTTTGCACAGTTATTTACTATTCACTTTACATGACCACAACGTTTATTCTCTGTGAACACTGCACCACCACTTGTGTACTACTGTTGTATTTTGATGCCAAGTCATTGATTTTTTCCTACATTGCAGTGCATTCAATATAAATTTCACTTGTAAATCAGTTTGCCAACTCTGTGTATGTAATAATAGGGCACATATTCTGTATACAGGATCTATGCATGTGTTTTTCCTTTTTGTGGTTCTTTGTATTTATTTTGTTCATATCCTGCATGTAATTGACTGAGATTGATGTAATAAAAGTAGCTCAAAACAGTCATGCTGCACTTACACTAGTTCTTGCAACGCTGATCCCATTAGCGACATAGCTGCCTCGAAGTGGACCCACTTCACTGTTGGAACGTCAGCTGCTCCTGCTCCACTTCTCATCAAGTCTTGCCCTGTGCTGTTTATTTACATTCAGAGAATGCAGCACCTACTTGTGCACTCGGCTGGCAGGCCGTCCCAACAAAACCGAATGCGTTTGCTAGCCTGACAAGCGTTGCGACTTTTTTATGGGCACTTAGAACTTTTCTGATACCCTAGTGCAAGGCTGCAACATTGCAATGCTCAGCTGGGGTTGTAACATGATCAAGAAACAAAGATCGCAGAACATGCACTCACCACTCAATCCAAGCTCACGAACGATCTTATGCCATAGGTAATCCTTTAGCACTTTGTCCTTGTGCTTCACGTAGTGCTTGTCGAAAAGGACGGGGTAGTTACGCACCAATTCGATCAGCATTTTGGATGTCACGACGGACTGCGACATGACGAGCGTGTCAGACTCGGCCGCCATCTTTTGAAGGTCCGTGATGAGAGAATCGGGCGGGAGCTGCCACAAAAGGCGGTCTGGGACTGATCGGCGCAGAAAGGGCTATTCGGGCGAATATCGCTGCTGCCGAACTAGGTTCCACGCCACTGCAGACGCCAAATGTCTCAGTGTGGACGTGCCTTACATTTTCTATAGGCCTGCTCTCTGTTTACTGAACTTGCTTTCTGGGCTGCAGTGGAGAGAAAGATGGCCTGCCATGCTTCATTGTCTTGCGTTTGTAGTCTTTGCAAGTGCGTCAGTGATTCTGAGGGTGAAGTCGAAGTCAAGCCGCTCATTCGATGAAATTCCTCGCACATCAGCATCATGCCTGTGCTGTAACCAAGAATTCGCAACTGCCAGGTTCACAAAATGAAAAATCATTCTGAGAGTCCACTTTCTTGAGCGAATTGTCCTGTACAAGGCAACAAGGAAGTACATTTTGTCCACTCCTCTCATGCTTCAATTATACACCCCGACTGCAGCTGGGCATTTCACATCGATGAAACATCTGTCCACCTTGCTCCAGTGATGTGCTGTTTCCTCAACTTCAACACTGATAAAATTCAAGGCCATATAATGGCTTGGTTTTCTAGACACCATGGTAAACAATCTTACCGTCATCACTGCCCATATTGTGGGATGACCCTCGACTATTTTTTTTAGTTCAATTTCACTTGTGAGCAGGCACTTTTCACACCTGTTTGTACATACAGGACCAGCTGCAAATCTTTTTCTTTCATGCATGGCACGCAGTATATGCAAGGAAGTAAAGTACTAATTATCCAAAAAAAAACTTGTGCACAACGATCGAATTCGATCAGATCCAGGTGCCAAACAGTAACTCCTGTTACACCATATCACTGTTTTTCTTCTCATTCGTAAAGGCTGTATTGTGTGTAATTCAATATTTGACACATATGTGTTTACTTACGTTCATACTCACTTCTAATAAGACTGGGAACTTTCGCAATAGAAAGTAATTTAGAACCCACAAACGCAACAGACATATGCCTCGTTTTCAAGTCGATCGTCATGCAAATGACATCTAGCACGGAAGAATGAATAAGCTGTGCGTCAGCATCGTAAGCTTCATACTAAGCAAGGAACACAGCACAATGCCGCGACAGCCACTAATGAGACCAAAACGCAAGCATATTTCTGTGAATGCGCAACTGGAGCCCCTAAGCCACTCTGCTCCTCCACCAACCCCGTTGCGCGGCTGCACCACTCATTTCAAGCACAGCACACAAACAACACATTCAGTGCTGAGCAGTGGGTGGTCGATGCAGTCGCACTTGCGTGACTTGGAGTGAGCAGCACACCCCTCAGTATCCATTTAGCAAAGGGAGACATGGCGACGACACATCGCGGTTCGCTGAACTGCGCTGCAAAGATGTTAGCTAGGCCGCTTCGACATTTCAATCGTCACCACCGCTGGATTGTCAAGAAAGCATGAGTCGCACAACGCAGATTCTGTACTGCCAGTGCTCACCGAGGCAAAAGCCGCACTTCCACACCACCACTACTCACAGCTTTCCACCAAGTAACGCAGAACCTACAACCAACACACAAGCAATGCAAGCACAGTCACATAAGCAACGTTGAACAACGTGCAGTCCGTGCGGGCCAGAGAACAGTCACGTCGAGAACGAACATGCCATTGCTTGGCGCCAGCATCGCGCCTTCTCAAAAGCACGACCTACTGCAACTCAAGACGTGCACAGATATCTGGCTACCATGGGAGCCAGTTCCGCCCACTCTCGTTCAACTGTTGAACATTGGTGTCACTTTTATATCATGCTTGTCTGTTTATAAACTGTTCATAACCTGTTTGACAACAATACAACATATCCTAGACGAAAATGGAAATTGGAAGGGGAACAGCATTAAATTTCATCCAAAAAATAACAGCGGAATCTTTCCAAGGCAATGATGAGGTTGTATTTAAAGAAAAAAAGAACTTGAAAGAGAAGCCATGGAACCCATCCCATGGAGCATAGTGGGACTACTTGATGACATTGTTATAATAGCTGCAGGCATCACAAGCCTCTCATCACCGATTTTAGCAGCACATAGATTTTTGCGAGTCCTGCATCAATACATTTTGCAAACGTATTATGTGCATCATAAAAGTGGTTCGCGCTTTCCATGCAAGGAAGTTTTAAAAACTTTACAGGAGTGGAAGCGCCATGTTCCTTACCAGCAGAGTTGAAGCCAGCGCTTGCCCTTATTTTATGTTTGAAATAGACCTTTGTTGGGTTGTCCTCTTACCGATCAAGTGGTTTAGCTGTGGTAATGTAATTGCGTGGCTAATTAGAAACTAAAAGCATGTTGTTCCTGTCAAAAGTATTATCTTCCTCTGAGTGTTGATTACAGTATTTCTGAAACAATTTACCAAGAATTTCAGGCTTCATCGTAATACCAGTAACACTAAGATACACGTCAGCCAGTCATGGCAAAATAAGTCACGTTAATGGGGCTGAGACATCAAATTTGTGGCTTGTGCGTCCTTTGTTGCAAACGTTTATTGCTCCAGGAAGCATGATACATGCTCGAATATTCTTATATTCTCAGTAAATAATTTAATATCGCATTATGTATTTATGTGAACAATTTTCAGTTTCGGTTTCCTCTATGCTTTACTACATTTTCTTGTCTGTTGGTGTCATATCAAAGCCCCTCAGTTCTTTTATCGCGAGTTATTGCAGTTAACCTTAACCAAACTTCACGATTTTGTGCCATTGAACTCGACAAGGCAATCGGCATCGAAAGTCACCAGAATTACCGCGGTGAGTGGATTTGTTTTCCTTGAGACACCGAGCAACGAGCACCTCGACATATTCGAACACCGTTCTCCGAACGCCGCACGCGCCCCAGGAGCGGGCCCGCGTGGCCTCGCGAGCACCGAGAATGGCAGGGGAAACGAACGGCAGTGCTCACGAAATGGACATAGAGAACAATAGCCAAGACTCCACAGCGGTCCAGAGCAACATGGAATTCGACGAGAACAGCGGCAAGACGCTTAGTCAAGCTGGCCCATGGTTCCAAGCAATCAAGGCAAGAAAAAACAAGAAGGCGCTGAACGGGGACCGCATACAAGAGGGAGGAAAGCAAGAAAACCCCCAGAACCAGCAAGGAGGACTGAACGCGAGGAGCAACCCGAGAGTGGAAGCAAGCATGCAAGCCAACAGCAACCACCAACGGCAGCAAGATCAGGGAAGCCAAACCAACGGCAAGCCACCGCCGCGACGCGTGACGCCGCCGCTGCCAGAGCATGATTACAAGGTGGTATACCGACCAAGAACCGGCATGAAACTGTCCAGCTGGCCGGACGAGAAGATCGCCGAAGGACTTGCAAGGGCAAGTGGTTCTCCTTTCAAAGAATTTTGCACGAACGTAACCATCCAAACGCAGTGGAAGCAGAACCTGATAATTGCCAGCACCGCAGACGAGGACTACGCACTGAAGCTCGGTTCCATCAGCAGCATCGAACTTGGGGCGGCCACATACGAGATGACGCCGTACATCAAACCGCTCCCAGGAACAGTACGTGGAGTCGTGCACGGTATCACTGCGTGTACGACGGAGAAACGACTTGCGGAACTACTGGCAGCCAACAACTGTGGCATCCTGCATGCGAGGATGCTCGGCAAATCCACCTCAGCAGTTATCACCTTCGAAGGTCCGCACATCCCTTTCTATGTGAAGGTGGCCGGCTCGTACACACGTTGTCGCCCATACCGCAGATCGGTACAGTATTGCAAGGCCTGCGGAGAAATCGGCCACCGGCAGGACGTATGCCCCAACCCAGACAAACATATCTGCAACCGGTGCGGGGTGCAGAACCCACAAGCAGATCATGATTGCCAGTTGCAGTGCAAACTATGTGGACTACCTCACGAGACGGCAAGCAAGGAGTGTGAGAAAAGGCTCAAGCCAAGACCCCCACCCCTGTACGTGAGGGAGAGAAGTCAATCAAGAGGCCGACAACCACCTATAACAAGGGAGACAAGTTCAAGCTCCTCGCAATATGGAACAAGTAAGCCACAGCAACAACAGCAGAAGATCACCTGGGCGGAAGTGATAGCCAGTTCCAAGTCGACCACCGACTCATTTCCGTCACAGCCGACACAAGAGCGAAATTCGAGATACGAGGAAACCATCTCCTCTCTTAGAAGGCAAAACGCCGACCTGATCAAGCGGAATGAAGTGCTCATGAAACGTCTAGAAGAGCAAGAAGGTCGCCAGGAGGAACGCGACAGAAGAGCTCAGGCCAGGGAACAAGCCCTGGAGAGGAAGCTCCAACATCTCATTGACGAATTGCAAAAACAGCAGAAACTGACCACAACACCAACGCCGCCGAGGGAACATACTCCCCCGATGGAGGACCTCGATTCGGGAATAGAGTACAAGATGAACAAGGCCCGAACCGAAGACAAGGCCGAACTGAGAAATGAGTTCCGAGCCGAACTGGCTCAGGCCGTCGACACCATAAGCAAATCTGTGGCAGCCACCGTCCAAGCAGCCGTACAAACGCTCCGCCAGGAGATCACCCAGATGGGCAACGAACTCAACCAACGCATCTCCATTCTAGAAAGGGAAAAAGAGCAGGCAAGGAAAAAGCCAAAATACCCCATC
Source organism: Dermacentor variabilis (assembly GCF_050947875.1). Classification (NCBI taxonomy): domain Eukaryota; kingdom Metazoa; phylum Arthropoda; class Arachnida; order Ixodida; family Ixodidae; genus Dermacentor; species Dermacentor variabilis. The sequence continues at coordinate 179,319,715 of NC_134570.1, read as the reverse complement.
ACAGAATCCCAGATGAACGAGACTCTGGGAAGCCAAGATGGCGAATAAGATAGTAAAGAAGAAAGAAGCGACCGAAACCCTCAAAATTTGGCAGTGGAATTGCAGAGGAATAAATCGGAAACGGCAAAATTTACTTCACCTATGCACCCTACACCAACCTGACGTCATCGCGTTACAGGAAACAGAAACAAATAATATTACGATGCGTGGCTACAAAACGTACATTGCCCAAGGAAGGACCCGGACCGCCGTCCTCATCAAGAAGCACTACACGACGCAGCAGCATCAAATCAACCACAGAATCGAACACACTCTGATTGAGCTGGTTCCTCCCAAGAAAACCCTGCAGAGCCTCTACATCCTGAATGTATACAGTCCTCCGCGCGACACACTAAAGGACTTGGACAAGTTCCTGAGAGAAGTGAAGAAAGTCACCAACGGTCAAAAACTTCTCGTGGTGGGTGACTAACGCTCCACATGTGGCTTGGGGCTACCGATCAACCAACAAGAAGGGTATGGACGTGCACAACGCGGCACAACACCACCAGCTGACGTTGTGGACCGATCCTCTAATACCAACTAAAATCGGCAACAGTGTCTCCAGAGACACCAGCCCAGACCTGACCTTCTCCACTGGCTTAAGGCAAGTCGAGTGGTCGAGACTGGACGAGACTCTGGGCAGCGACCATCATATCATCCAGACTGAAATCATGCACCACAAAACCCCTGTGCGATTAGGTCAGGCCAAAATTACGGACTGGCCTGCTTTCCGGAAAGACGAACACCCCAGAAGCCTAGAGGACATCGAGGAGTGGACCAAGAACGTGATGGACTTGGTTACCAAGTACACAAAGACCATCCAACTCACTGCGGACAATCCCGAAGTCGACCCACACTTACTTCACCTCTGGGAGGCCAGGCGAGGACTTTTGAAGAGATGGAAGAAGCAGAAGAGAAACCGCAAACTCAAGATCCGCATTGCCGCTGTCTCGCGGCAGGCGGAGGAGTATGCTGAAAAACTCGGACGTCAGAACTGGAATCAAATGTGCGACCAGTTACAGGGAACCCTCAGCAACCGAAAGACCTGGGCCATTCTAAAGACCCTTCTCGCGAAGACGGAATCAAAAACTGTCACGGGGCAACACATACAAAGACTTCTACACAACTTCCAGGGAACTGAAGAAGAAGCGCTCGAAGCCATCACCGAGAAATACATCGGAGACGAGCAACAACGGAAGACGCAGCCGGTCATTCACCCGGAGTACGAGGGGGAACCCAATCCGGATTTAGACCAACCTTTCACCAAGTCGGAGATCGTGGCAGCCTTAAGAAATCTCACAAGAAACACGACGCCCGGCAGGGACAAAATTAACAACAAGACCCTCCGTAACCTGGACGACGGGGCAACGGAGAGTTTACTAAAGTTTATCAATGAAAGCTGGGAGAACGGCAGTATACCGGCTTCCTGGAAGCACGCGGACGTAACGATGATCCCGAAACCCGGCAAGCCCATCAACCTACAGAACCTGCGGCCGATCTCTCTCACGTCGTGCGCGGGAAAACTCTTCGAGCACATGGTCCACAATCGTCTCTCGCCCTATCTGGAAGAAGGTGGGCACCTGCCGAACACTATATTCGGTTTCCGGCCTAACCTCTCCACCCAGGACATTCTACTTCAGCTGAAAGAAGAAGTCATCGACGGCCTCAGCACATTCCACAAGAGTGCCATTCTGGCACTCGACGTGAAGGGAGCCTTCGACAACGTCTCACACGAAGCAGTGCTAAACAGCCTACAACATACCAACTGTGGACGGCGGACATACAACTACGTCCGGGACTTCCTGACGGGTAGAACGGTGACCATAGGCCTGGGGAATCTCAGGACCGAGAAGTTCCAAATACCGCAGAAAGGAACCCCCCAGGGGTCGGTGATCTCCCCGTTGCTGTTCAATATAGCGATGAGGGGATTGCCGAACCTCTTGGAGAACATCAGGGGTATCCGTCACGCAATGTATGCAGACGACCTGACCATGTGGACGTGCACGGGATCGGCGGGCGAACAACAAGACGCCCTGCAGGAAGCCATCGACAGGACCGAGCATTATCTGCACCGCTGCGGTCTTTCATGCGCGCCGGAAAAGTCGGAGCTCCTGATCCTCAAAAAGAGGACAAGAGGGCGGCCTCCGCAGGAGACACCTGACCCAACGTTGACACTAAATGGAGTCAACATACCCAAGGTGGACACACTCTGTATTCTGGGCCTCACTCTCCAGAAGGACGGTGCCGGTCTCGCCGCCATTAAAAAACTGCAAGCGACAGTTACCCAAGTCGCGCACTTGGTGCGAAGAGTGACAAACAAAAAGCACGGCCTGAAAGAGCAGGACACAATCAGATTAATACAAGCCCTGGTAATCAGCAGAGTCACTTACGGCACCCCGTACCTGGGTCTCAAGAACAGCGAGAGAGACAAATTGAACACCCTAATACGAAAGACCTACAAGCTGGCACTGGGGCTTCCACCGACGACGTCGACGGAGAAGCTACTCAGCCTGGGCATCCACAATACTTGGGAGGAACTAGTAGAGGCCCACAAGACGAGCCAGATAGAGCGACTCAAGCTCACCAGCACGGGTAGGGACACGCTAATAAGACTGGGCTACCCAGTCGAATATGAGTCCAGAAAACAGCGGGTTCCTCTACCCCTGAGGGAGAAGATCACGGTGGCCAGCATCCCGAGAAACATGCACCCTGAATACCACAGAGAAAGGAGGCGAGCGAGAGTGAAAGCTCTGCGTAAGGCCTACGAAGGACCAAAACAAGGAGAAGTCCGATACACCGACGCGGCGAAGTACAAGAACAGAGCGGCCCACGCTATCAGCGTGATCAACGGCCAAGGACAAGAGGTAGCAGCGGCCTCGGTAAGCACTCCAGACATCGACTGCGCGGAAGAAACGGCGATAGCCCTGGCGGCCACTACGGGCCAGCGAGAGGAAGATCTAATCACGATCATCACCGACTCACAAACAGCATGTAGAAATTACCAAAAGGGCCGCATTTCCAAACAAGCCCTGAGCATCCTCGAAAAGCGAGACAATTTTCCAGAGGTGTACATTGTCTGGGCCCCGGGACACGAGTCCCTGGCGGGTAATGTAGCGGCTAATGCCGCTGCCCGAGATCACATTCTCCGGGCTATCCCACCAGGTTCACGAGCACCGGTAGACCAACAAGATAGCGTCCCGAAAAGATACGCCGATATCCTGAGCCACTACAGACTGGGTAGAAGGATCTATCCACCCCCGCATCCCCAGCTGACAAGAGAAGAGGCGGTGATCTTCCGAAAACTACAGACCGGCACATTCCCGCACGGCACCCTGCTACACGCAATGTACCCTACGACCTATACTCACAAATGCGCCTTCTGCTCTACGCTTAATACCCTCTACCACATGGTATGGGAATGTCAACAAAATCCCTCGACACCGCCCATCACCGGACCAACCGTCGAGCAGTGGGAGGCCCAACTGATAAGCTCGAGCCCTGAAGACCAGCATCGCCTGGTGAGCAGGGCCAAGCTATCAGCTCAAGCCCACGGCATCCTGTACTAGGGACGCCGCCCACCTCGGACGATTTTACCGTCGGCTCATTTCAACTAATAAAGTTTATTCCTCCTCCTCCTCCTCATAAAGCTGATATCTGTGGGCCTGGTTGTTGGCCATTGCTGCTGTAGAGATGTGTAAACATGTTTTAGCAACACACCTTTGAGAGAGAAACAAGCACTGACTTGCAACTAAAAGTTTGTTGTTGCAAGACCGGTGTTCATCACTTTCATCTGTCCTTATTCATTGAACCTGTCTTGCAGCAATTAACCTTTTTGAGTTCACCACTTGTGCATGTAGGGTTTGTACATGCCTGTAAAGAAAAAGAAATGTAAGGGACCTTCAGCCAAATCGAAATTTCTGTTATGTGCTGCAAGTTGTAAAGAATTGTCTCGAGGCGTTCTAGCATCGCAAGTATTATTCAAATTGTTTTATTATTAGAAGAGATAGGAGAACGTTAAAAGTCTTACCACCACCCAGCCAGGAGGTTCACTGCCAACGTAGACAACCACAAGCCACATTTCTTCTTTTTTTTTTCCTGTTGCATGACTCACTTCCAGAGTTGGTTTAGCATGTTCTGCATTGGATGTTTGGCCAATGTCTTTGTACATAATCAGTGACATTGAAGGCAATGCGTAAATGAGGCATTTGTACATATGACCTTGCTTCTCTGGCAAGAAGCAGGGCCACCTGACAGGAGCTGTGAAGAGCATGTGAGCTTAAAAAAATGTTGGAAATTTCTGCTGCTGTCGTGCTGTGCAGCAGTTTAATACTTTGCAAACACAATCATCACAGTACGACTTACACAACCACTGCAGAGTCTAGCTGTCTCAATCTTGACACGGTAAGCAAAGGCAATGGCTTTTATGTTTTGCCCAGATGCCAAGTTGCTGGAATGCAAGCTGGAAAAAATTAGTACCCATGTCTGAATTCTTTGCACAATAATTATGATGACATGACTTTTCTTGACAATGATTTCCATGGCTGTGGCGGCACTTCTTGGGTGACATGCGATCAAAATTCTTTTGTGTAGGTTGGCTACCACTTTTATTTAATACTACATGTGCGAGTGCATGTTTTAAAAGTTGCGCAAGGTCAAAAGCGTTGAGGTAGCTTTCGTGCGATGCCACTCGATGGTAAAGTTTTTCGATTAATTTAGCCAGAACTGCTACACTGGTAATGCACGAAGTGCAAACTTTCAGTCTGTGATCATGTGATAATTTTTTTTTTAGGTACTTTTTTTCACACGCATTGTCAGTAGCTTCATTACTATTTCTCTTGTGTTGTATCAGTGTTCTGTGTCCCATCCTTTATGTTTTTGTGAGTTAATAAATATTTAGTTGTGTGTGATGAACTAGATTATGTATTAGTATTTTTTATCCATGCTCATTGTCAGTTGCTTCGTTCTTTGTCTTGTGACCCCTCCCTGCTTTGGTTGCCGAAAAGCAGCGGGCAGTATTATGTAAATAAATCAAATAAATGATACATTAAATGACAAAGAAACATTCTTTTGTATTCCTCCAATCGCACATTATTACTGTAGGGGCAACTATAATTTACAAACCTCAATGCTATAGCAAGTCGTGCTCCACGCTCCAGGGGTTTCTCTAATGTGGTGCTGCTGTGTGAGCTCCTCTGTAACAAAACTCAATAGCTTGTCAAAGAGCTGTGGCGTCATGTGAAAGAACTTGTAGAAAAATCCGTGGTCATCCTGATGCATCTGTAAAAAATGGTGTAATATTACTTGCAAGAAGGCCTGTGCCCCACCCACAAACACGCAGGTATCAGGAGCTTTTCACTTACACACTTTTCACTGACACACGCATAGCCACTAGCCATGATTAACTTTACCCCCTTGCTTCGTTTATATGCTTGAATACACACACTGTGTCGGCAAAACAGGAGAGCCAGTCAACGTTATATTAAACAAAAACCGTGCGGCCACTGCCAAGTAACTTCTGAAAGCAGTCGCACAGCATTTTAACCTGCCAGGTCACAATTTAATTACATTACACTTCATATTCTACAGTCACGCTTCTGAAAGACAGGAAATATAGGAACTCGTATCTCGTTCACAAGCTTCATATATGACGACCAACATGTATAAAAAGGTGTTTTTGAATCCATGTGTTATACTAATGGCACAAACATAACTAGCAGTCCTTCACTTTATTTGTAAGGGTGTCCTAATACCAAATAGTAAATTTAGAATCGACTATTAAATCAAATGAAGAAAAAAATAAGCTGGATATTGAATAAAATATCGCATATAGCAGAACATTTATTACAAAACTTAATTCTTACAAATTTTGTAAGCTCTGTATACACACATACACATACACAAGCTCTGTATGAACAGTATGGCCTACTGTTAATAATGAAGGCAGCTCCAAATTAGTATTCCAGCAGTGGTTACACCTCTGTTCTAGTATATGAAGGTCTGGAAAATACTTTTAACAGATTGTCTATTGAATATAATGAAGTGTTTCTTCCCCTCTGGAACGGAAGAATTAGTGACAGTATGTTGTACTGCATACACGGGTTAGACAGATGGCTGTTGAAACTGCGTGAAGTATCATCACCGCGTATCCAATACACAATCTGCGTGCCCCCGGCGGCTAATCAGCCCGATCTTTGCCTATGCATTCATGCTTTCCGAAGTACACCCTGCTCTCGTACATCACGTTACCATTTCAGTCGGTGCTGTCAACCTGGACGGACCTTGTACCGACGACTCGGTGCCGTTCTGCGAATTGTGGCATTCTTGCGCTGCCAATACACCCCACGTTACTATTTTAACCCTTTCACTGATGTCTCGTATATGTGCACAGTTAAAAATGCTGATAAGTAATTGCTGTCCCGACGAAGATAAGTCCCCATGTCCAAACACTGGCTCCTAATTCTACCACTGTAGATCATCGAAAGGAAAGAAGTTACTCACAGCCATAAAGTCTTTCTTTACGCTGTTGAAAGACGGGCTCGACCCACCAACGTCACTGCAGACGCTTTCTGCGCTCCCGCCGTCTTTGCAAGGGCAGCAGCAGCAAAAGCTTCTTTCTCATGTGGTACATTGCGGGCAAAGAACGCTGAATCCGGTGAAGCAAATGGCTAAGCAAAAGCTCGACCACAGTGTAGTGCGAGGTCGTGCGCAGTTGTCAACTGCAGTCATGGGCAAGCAGACGCTATCGTGCGTGATGTTGATCTTTGATGTAGCTTTGCTTGCCATAAGGATGTGTAGATACAAATGGCGCACATTTCTCAACTTAAAAACAATATACTAGCCCTAAGATTGATAAATTAAATAGAAAAGGCTAGCCATAATGAAATTAAGGATAAACTTCTGTCAAACCCAAACACAAACGTTTCCGCCATCGCTGGTCCGCTGGTGTGTCAGCCCTGTGCTACGCGCAGTGAAGCGCGCACTGGTGTGCATATCGTGTGGCTGGGGCCTTCCCTTTGTCACCCGCATACGCACTCGGAGACGCGTATCCCATGCTGCGTATGGTTGGGCCTTAACATATGAGCCATAGGAAATGAACAATCATGTTGGCAAAAAAACAGAACATGTATTGTGCCAGCCTTGACGATAGGTGGCCTCAAGCGCCACAGCACAAAGTGAAGCTAAGTTGCAGTTTGGCACACAATAGGGTCTCTTCTGCTTACAATGGTGCATGCGCATGAACATTTCACTTCATACAATCTTTGCAATATGAACAGCATTGAAACGCAATGTAGAGGAAACATTAAAGGGACTGACAACCACACCAAATGTGCCAGGAAAAGGTGGAAATGAAAAGACAATCGTTTATAGTGACAGAATCAACCAAGCTGTTTGCAATTTAAGTGAAAATAATTTCAAATTGGCACGAAATGGTGAAAATGAACTCACTCAATAATGTAATTCCATCCTCTGTAATGCATTCCTTATATGTGGATGATCTGCAAATTGCGTGTCATGGATCGAACATGGCAACCTGCGAACGGCAAATTCAAATTACATTGAACAAACTCGCACAGTGGGCATCTGAAAAAACTATTAGTATTGTCTTTTCACAAGAAGGAGGCCCAAAACCAGATCCCATGCTTAAGCTACAAGAAGCCACATTACCGGCAAAACAAGAACACACGTTTCTGGGTGTTCTATTTGATAAAAAGTTAAACTTCCTGGCACACATAAATAGCCTTAAAATTAAAGCGAACAATGGTCTTAACATCCTCAAAGTCCTGTCCCGGAAGCACTGGCACTCTGACCGTAAATGCCTGCTATGCATCTACCGCACTTTGGTGCGTGGCATAGTAGACTATGGTAGCATCATATATGGCTCAGCCAGACTATCTTACATCCGACGACTTGACTCAGTTCATAACATTGAACTACGACTGGCAAGTGGTGCTTACAGAACATCGCCTGTCCAGAGCTTATATGTTGACTGTAATGAACCTCCTTTACAGCAGCGCAGAGTACTACTAACTTTTCCTTATGTACTCAGAATTCAGTCCTCACCACAACACATATGCTTCAACATTGTCACACAATGTAATGCACGCTTACACTATACAAACAAATCAAACATGATTAAGCCGCTTGTCTTGCGATATGAGGAATACGTACGGGATTATGACATTCCTCGCGAAGTCTTCCAGGTTGCCAGAAAGCCACAGTGTTTGGCCCCGTGGTACGATTTTGAACCGTTATGTGACTGGACATTGACACATTTAAAGAAGAAAGACACCCCTCGCGAACACATTATACAAGAATTTCTCGCTCTTCAGGAGAAATACCAAAATTATGTGGAATTTCACACCGATGGCTCTAAAACGAAAAATCACGTGGGTGTGGGGGCCGTAACACAACATTGGGAAATAAGTATTCGATTACCACAACGTGCCTCTGTCTACACAGCCGAAGTCTAGACAATATGGACTGTAGTTAAAAAGAGCGTCGCTGACAAACTGATTCATTAAGCACACTGAAGGCTCACGCAAAATCCGAATGTGAACCCCTGATAGGGGATATTTTAAACATGCCAACGTTAAACAAATACGGCCGGTCAATTAGGTTTTGCTGGGTACCAAGCCATGTTGGTATACCGGGTAATGAAGCAGCAGATAGGTGTGCGTCAACGGCAGCGCGCAAATACATAACTAACACGGCGCTTCCATATGGGGATAGTATCACGGCGATTAGGAAAGCCTTGACGTCAAAATCCCCGCAGGGGCGTCTGCGTCAGCAGGCGTTTGGTGTGTTGCGACACCACGTACCCGAGCACACGAGGGTTGGACCCTCCCGCGTGTTGCCGTGCGCGGCTTAGCCGTGTCTGGGGAAAGGGGGATCCTGGGGGTTGAGCTGATGCTGGGTGTTTGGACCTTTAAGGCCCCCCGGCGGAGGCAACACACCCCTTTGGCCTCTGCTTCACATAGACGGCACCCCCGGACTGACCCACCCGGGGGAAATCGGTAGTTGCCTTTTCCTGTCTCTCTCTCCCTCCAGCCTTCGTCTTTCTCTTGCTTTCCACCTTTCCTGTCTCCTTCTCATTTCTTTATTACTTCCGACCTTCCTGGCAGCAAGGGTTAACCTTGTGTGAGTAGCCAACCTTGGTTATATCATATTTGGTTATAGCGGTAGCGTACAGCTGGCGCTTGTAGGCCCTGTTTTACAGGCCCTGCAGCGTCCCCTTGTTGGGCTCCATGGTGGGTGGCTGGCGCTACTGCCGAAAAATACACTCCCACTTATGGCTAGTTCTTTCCCTCCACTATCTGATCGCTCCCTGAAAAGGGGGCGCACCGAAGATATCTTTGAATTTTTTGGACGCCAAAAAGACAACTTTCCCGCGATTCCATGTAATCCATTCTGAAAAACAAGGAAAACAAGCACGAACAATCTCACCTTTTGTTGTTTCAAAAACTCTAACTCAGGCATTTGGACCAGGATATAAAGCATCAAAGATGGCTAGCGGTGATCTCCTTTTGGAGCTCCGCGACAAAAAACAACACGAGAAACTGCCTAACCTTCTATCATTTGGAGATGTCCCAGTCACAGTTACCCCGCACCGCACGATGAACACCACCCGTGGTGTAGTTTCGGATGATGACCTGATGGAACTTACGGACGCTGAACTATTAGAAGGCTGGAGTGATCAAAACGTAATCAATGTTAAGAGAATTCTGCTAAGGCGCGATGGAAAAGAAATCAAAACAAAACATCTAATTCTCACCTTTGGTACAAGTGTGCTCCCTGAGAGTATTGAGACAGGATATGTAAAGCTTCGGGTCAGACCATATGTCCCAAACCCTCTGAGATGTTTTAAATGCCAGCGATTTGGCCACAGCTCATCGAACTGCCGCGGCCGCCAAACCTGTGCAAAATGCAGTGCTCATGAGCACTCCGCTGAATCGTGTGAAAACACTCTCCACTGTGTGAACTGCGATGGGGAGCACGCCGCGTACTCGCGGTCGTGCCCATCTTGGAAGAAAGAGAAAGAGATTGTAATGATCAAAGTAAAAGAAAACATAAGCTTCAAAGAAGCACGCAGGCGGGTATCCTTCCTGCCAAAGCACACCTTTGCCGATGTGGCGCGTCAGGGGGCAGCGCCACAACGGTCTGTGGCGGCTGTCCGACCCACACCCAGTGGGGCGGCAGTGACGCCATCCGCCCCCCCGGCGGCTGCAGCTGACGCTGCTACGCCAACACAGCAGACGGGGCCATCGACCCCGAAGGTGGGCGCAGCTGAGGCTGCCCCAACCTCCACGGCCCCTTCCAGCGCTGGCAACAGCCGGCGCAGCCAAATCCCTCAGGGAGCCCCATCGACCTCCGGGCTGGTGGGTGCAGGGGTCTCGCCTTCCGAGGTGAGACTCTCCCGAAAGACTTCTCGCTCTCAAGAGCGCGTGTCCGGCGCCTCACAAGAGGCAATGGACACAACACCTATCCTCACGGCGCACCAAGCGCCTAAGGAGCGGCGAGGCTCCCTCAAACGCTCCAAAAAAGGCAGAACCCCGGTTACAGGGCCTCGCAAGAGCTCTGTAATCTAAGACATCACTTCCGTTTCCGTAAACGCAGCACAAATTCACTTTAAATATGGATACACAAATCATACACTGGAATGTCAGAGGTCTTCTGAGAAACCTTGATGATTTGCAGGAACTCATCCACAAACATAATCCAAAAGTGCTGTGTTTACAGGAAACACATTTAAAATCCAAACACACAAACTTTCTCCGTACGTATGATACGCTTCGCAAAGATCGCGATGATGCCGTCGCATCATCCGGTGGTGTTGCGATTCTCACTCATAAAAGTATAGCCTGTCAACATTTACAGCTACGAACGGCCCTTGAAGCAGTGGCGGTTCAAATTGTTTTGCTAAACAAACTTATCACTATTTGCTCGATTTAAATACCCCCACACTACAAACTAAGCAAACATGAATTTCAGTCCTTCATAGATGAATTGCCAGAACCTTACGTTGTACTTGGGGATTTCAATGCGCACAACAGCCTGTGGGGCGACTCTCGTATAGATGCGCGAGGTCGTCTTGTTGAACAGTTCCTCTTCTCTTCTGGTGCATGCCTGCTGAATAAGAAGGCACCCACATATTATTCTCTCGCCAACAGAACATTTTCATCAATTGACCTCAGCCTAGTTTCCCCGTGTATACTGCCTGAACTCGAATGGGAAGCTATGAACAATCCTTACGGGAGCGACCACTTCCCCATACTGATAAAAACATCTAAAGAAAACGAATATCCTCCACAAGCTCCTAGGTGGAAGATAGACACAGCCGACTGGCAGAAATTTCGAACTCTCTCTAGCATCTCATGGGCTGACCTGTCTTCTTTAGAAATTGATGCTGCTGTGGATTATCTTACAGCATTCATAATAGATGCCGCATCAAAATGCATATCCGAAGTAAGTGGTTTGGCATGCAAACCACGCGTACCGTGGTGGAACAGCGAATGTCGGACCGCCCGTAAGAATCAGAACAAGGCGTGGGGGTTGCTGCGAGCTTCTCCCACCGCTGAGAATCTTGTCAACTTTAAAAAAATAAAATCCCAAGGTAGGAGAACCCGCCGGCAGGCCAGAAGAGAAAGCTGGCACATGTTTTTATCCAGTATTAACTCGTTTAGAGATGAGGCCAAAGCCTGGAACAGGATTAATAGGATTAGAGGGCGACAAACATATTCACTCCCTCTAGTAAATACACAGGGCGATACACTGAAAGACCAGGCAGACTCACTTGGGGAGCACTTTGAGAGTGTATCAAGCTCAAATCATTATTCGCAATGCTTCCTAAAATATAAACAAATAGAAGAATGCAAGCCACTCATCAATAAATGCCGACAGAATGAACCGTACAATTGCCCTTTTAGTGCTGCCGAGTTGAAAGCTGCCTTGAGCGCATGCAAAAGCTCTGCACCGGGATCCGATAGAATCATGTATGAAATGCTCAAAAACTTACACAGTGACACGCAAGTAACACTACTTACACTTTTCAACACTATCTGGGACGCAGGGTACCTTCCAACGGCATGGAAAGAAGCCATTGTGGTCCCTGTTTTGAAACAAGGGAAAGACCCTTCTTCAGTGGCAAGTTACCGCCCGATAGCCCTTACAAGCTGCATGTGTAAGGTATTTGAAAAAATGATAAATCGGCGACTCATCCATTTCCTTGAACAAAACAAAATGCTTGATCCTTTGCAGTGTGGCTTCCGAGAAGGGCGCTGCACAACCGACCATCTTGTACGTATTGAAGGACATATTCGTGACGCGTTTGTACACAAACAGTTCTTCTTATCGATATTCCTCGATATGGAGAAGGCGTACGATACGACCTGGCGCTACGGAATCTTGAGAGATTTGTCAGAAATGGGCATTCATGGTAATATGCTAAACGTAATAAAAAGCTACTTGTCCAATCGTACCTTCCGGGTGAAAGTAGGCAATGTGCTGTCACGTCCTTTTGCACAAGAAACCGGTGTACCCCAGGGTGGCGTGCTCAGTTGCACACTCTTTATTGTTAAGATGACAACACTTCGTGCTTCCTTACCACCGGCCATTTTGTATTCCGTCTATGTGGACGACATTCAAATAGGTTTCAAATCCTGTAACCTCGCAGTCTGCGAGAGACAGGTACAGCATGGTTTGAACAAGGTGTCAGGGTGGGCAGAGAAAAATGGATTCAAAATCAATCCTCATAAGAGTTCTTGTGTTTTGTTTACAAGGAAGAGAGGCCTGGTTCCAGATCCTTCCTTAGAACTGTGTGGACAACGAATACCTATCAGCAAACAGCACAAATTCCTAGGAATCATACTTGACTACAGACTCACTTTCATTCCACACATTAAACAACTCAAAGAAAAGTGTCTGAAAACAATGAACTTAATGAAACTTCTATCCCAGACTACGTGGGGTAGTGACAGGAAGTGCCTAATGAATCTGTATAAGAGCCTCATCCGGTCACGATTAGATTATGGTGCCGTGGTATATAACTCTGCCGCCCCGAGCGCGCTAAAGATGCTAGACGCTGTTCACCATCTAGGTATCCGCTTAGCTACGGGCGCTTTCAGAACAAGCCCAATTGAAAGCTTATATGCCGAATCCAATGAATGGTCTCTCCACCTACAGAGATCATACATCAGCGTTACATATTTCCTTAAAGTACGCTCCGATCCTGAACATCCATGTTTTGATACAGTTACCGATATGACGTGCGCTACACTTTTCAGCAACCGTCCCTCCATAAGACAGCCTTTTTCGCTGTGTGTGAAGGAGCTTAGCAATGAAATGCATGTCCCACTCCTCGAGCATCGCTTAAGGCACACAATCAAGCTCTTACCTCCCTGGGAGTGGCAGGTGATACAATGTGACATATCCTTTATAAAAGTTACCAAGCACGCTCCTGAGGCTGAAATCAGAATGCATTTCGGGGAACTTCAGTACAAACACTCCTGCGCTGATTTCTACACAGACGCTTCGAAGTCAAATGCCGGGGTATCCTATGCAGCAGTCGGCCCATCCTTCTCGGAATCCGATGTACTGCATCTGGAAACAAGCATATTTACGGCCGAGGCCTACGCATTACTCTCTGCCGTGAAGCATATAAGAAGATCAAAACTTTCAAAAGCAGCGATCTATACAGACTCTCTAAGCGTCGTGAAGGCCTTAAAGTCACTCTACAAACATAAAAATCCCGTATTCAATGAACTGTATTCGGCATTATGTAAAGCGTACTCATCTAACCAGAATATCATAATATGCTGGGTCCCTGGCCATAGGGGAATCGAAGGTAACGTTCTCGCGGACGAGATGGCCACTTCAATCACATCGCAAGCTGTTAACCCTACCGCTGATGTGCCTGTCACAGACCTGAGGCCTTTCGTACGAAATAAACTGCGAAGTCACTGGCAGTGCACGTGGGACGCGCAAACAAATAACAAACTGCACGTTATAAAGCCCAGGTTAGGTTTTTGGCCCTCCCCAACAAAATCTCGGCGAACAGAAGTCCTATTCTGTCGCCTCAGAATAGGACACACATTTGGGACCCACAACTTTTTACTCACGGGAAACGATCCTCCAACCTGTGGTAGATGCGGTGAGAGGCTGACCGTCCTCCATGTCCTCTTGGAGTGTCGGAAAGCCGAACCTGAAAGAAAGAAACATTTTCCGCTAGCATACCGTTATTACATCCCTCTGCACCCGGCTATGTTTCTTGGTCATGAACCACTTTTTAACACCAAGGCAGTCCTCGACTTCTTAAAAGATGTAGTTCTACACGTCATAAGCCCATTAAATTCGTAGAGCATCCTCGCTCCAGAGGATGCCGCTGCGATAATTGTTTTAAATAGCACATGCCTCCAGGCCCTTGTGTTTCAAGGGCTCTAAGGAGGCATTAGTGCTCTAGCATATCTTATATAACCTGATATATCTTTAGACATCATATCATTCTTTTTAATTGTCTTATTGTTCATAGTACACTTCATAATTCATCGCCATAATCCTATTATACAGATTTTACGCACTTTAGCGCTACCATTTTTAAGGCCCCTCTACAGCCACGGCACACCAACTTCATAGTACTCATGATTTCACTGCAAACAAATTAACACGGACATGGCGCTCTTTGGCCATATCTGGCCCTTGCGCCACTAAACCACACCCATCATCATTGACGTCAAAATGGCAACAGGAATGGGACCATTGCTTCAGCAACAAGCTACATCTTAATAAACCCGTAATTGGTGAGTGGAAGTCGTGCACTCACCAGCAACGGTTCTATGAGGTGATCCTGTGTCGACTTCGGATTGGACACACACATTTAACACACAACTTTCTCCTCCGAAAAGAAAACCCGCCAACTTGTGAAAAATGCAGTCAACCTCTTACAGTAATACATATCCTTATAACATGTCCACAATTTGAAACACAGCGACGGAAGCTTTTACACAACCTATATAATTTACATATACCTTTACACCCTGCCCTATTACTGGCAGATGACCCGCTAGTGCCATTTACTAACCTGTGCCACTTTTTAGAGACAACTGGTTATTTACACGAACTATAATGCAATGCAGGTTTGCCTGCTCTAACCTTGCATTTCCTTTTGTCTTGTGACTGGCACAGCATGGCATTAGTTGCCTTTGTGCCAATAAACCCTAACTAACCAACCAACCAACCAACCAAATTGGCACGAAAAGCCGCAAAACCTGGTAAGTGGCGGGAGCTGGTGGTGAAACCTTGGCATTTCACATGTATGCAATGAAATTATTGTAACTGTTATTAAGTTCCAAATACTGTTTAAGATCGGTCTCTGTATATAGACGTTTGCCCTTTATTTTATGTGTATCATGAGCTAAGAGAAAGTACACTCAAATGAACGGTGCTGCTTTTGCAGCAATGAGTAGTGACAGAGCCATGGCATCCTTCAATGCATGGTGGTGCACATGACTGCTTTCGTATGCACACAAGTTCGTGAGTGAGCACCCAGAGTTCTGTGATCTTCATGTGAAGTTTTAAACTAAATGTGCTGTAAAAGGATGCCAGCACTACATGAACAGCACTAATGGCTCGGCTAAGGTAAGAAAAAAGCAATGACTTGTATACGTCCGATGTAGTTGTAAACTATAAAAGAATGTAGCTATTATTGTATAAATAATTCAACACTTCAGAAAATACGAACTGCTAGAACGGCGTGATAAAATATTTTTTACACCTACGGCCGTCTGCTTCTCAACAATCCCGGAGTATAATCGCTATTGCGCTCACCTCAATGGTTGGAACGCGTATGCCTTATTTACTCACGCAGAGAAAAAAATTCTGATGAACAAAATGTTCAATGGTTGTTTACGAGTTGCCACTGTATGATTGGACACACTGACCGGTAAGCTTCTTGTCACACTTGGGAGAAGTAGAAGAAAGAAAAAGGTAACATTAAAACTGGTTGACAGTCCCTTTAAAATTTATCAGCAGTCTGCGCCAGCAAGAACGACATCAGTGGCTTCGCCTCAAGAGGAGCTTCGATATCACTCGCTCCTTGTATACACTAATGACTGCATCCTTGAACTCATCAAAGGTGCAGCTGTTGCAGTGTACAACAGCACACGAAAAAATTATGTCACTACAATAAGCAAGAAAATGGGCCTCCTTGACGTGACACACAGCCATTTGCACATTAAGTTGCATGCAATACTCAAAGTTAAGCTCCAAGCTATCGTAGTTCTTAAATGAGTTGTCCAGCTTCGTTGGACATTTAATCTCCAAGACAACTTCCTTGCCCTCGCCACATTTGCATGAAAAAATTGCATAACCATCAGGGGAACAACCTATGAAGGGAAATTCCTCACACAAAACGAGCCCTCTCTGATGCACTTCAAGCGTGTGCTCCAGTGCTTCTTGCCATGTCTTGTATGCAACACGTGCTACACTTCCCTTCGAAATCCCAACATGCATTGCTGGTGTTGTAACAGTTGTGCTTCTTAAAATAAGCATAAGAAATGGGTCAATGTTGGCCGCACCTTCGGTCATTACCATGCTACAACTGCCTCCTAAATTTGCACAAATATTGCGTTTCATATAAAGTTGCTTGGAACAATCAGTCCTTTAGTGACCTAAATCAGCGTCACATTGATGGTTCTCGGAACATGAATATAGAAGAAAAAAAGATTGCTTCCAGTTCATTCAAGTTCACTCATCCTGTGGAGGAATAATCCTGTACTTCCTCTTAGATGTTACAAGGCTGCTGAACTTTACATTGTGAGAAGAGGGATGGAGGACACAGCCCGCTTTTGTCATACGAGCTAAAGAGAGCCAGATTACGACATTAGCTTGGATCTACTAGTTTTGAACAAACCCTCAGATTTACTATATTTTGTGGTGAGCCCAAATGGTTGTCTCATTATAAAACCTACA
Organism: Dermacentor variabilis; assembly: GCF_050947875.1. Lineage (NCBI taxonomy): Eukaryota > Metazoa > Arthropoda > Arachnida > Ixodida > Ixodidae > Dermacentor > Dermacentor variabilis. The sequence goes on along the minus strand of NC_134570.1, from coordinate 179,302,714 downwards.
AGAATCTCGCTTAGGACATGCACCAACTCGTCAGGGTTTTTGTATGAGCAATGCATTTACTCACTCCTTGGTGTATACCAATTTCACTGTGCAGCTCATGCAAGGGGATAGCAGTTGCTTCATAACAGTAATGATGTGGCATACAAAAAAGGCTTTTATCAGCTATCCCAGCAAAAGCTTAATAAATTTTCCATTATTAGTTAATTCTTAATTCCATTCCTTAATAACTTTTCCTCTTTCCATAGTCTGGCAGTGCAGCTGAATATGGTTCATTTAATTAATGGAACCATGGCCTGTGTAAAATAAAGATCAGTGAAATAGCCACTTATAGGCGTCCAACATCCTACACCCACGAATGATAGGTAGCAGGAAGCTTACAGGTAGATGAAAGTGCACCGGAAAAATATTTAATGGACATAATTTGCAGGCCCAAGTCTGTTTAATGTACATTTGCTAATGACTGTTAGCAGAATGAACACGAAGATAGGAAGTAAAGCAGTTATCAGGCACATAATACTGGTACTTCTGCTATTGTTTGCTTTAAACTGAAGGCTCATGCCAAAATAGGTTACACAAACCAGATAATCAAATAGGGTGCATATACAAAGTAACAGCAAACTTTCGCTTACTCAATTCTGCCTGCATTAGTAACGTAACCATAGCTAGCCAGTGAGGAAAGACTCTAGACAAAATTTCATTCACACATTTCTGCTGGCTGCTAGCTGAATATCATATATCATCGTACCTGTGACACTTGTTACTACTTGTCTTATGTGTTCATTTTTACATTCATATTGCGTTTTGTCAGCAAATGTAAAATTTGTACCTAATAAGGACATACCCAGTTCCTACCTATAACGTATTCATCTACCATGCCACTGGTGTCATCACAAATGGACTCTGTGCTTAGTCACCAGCCAAAAACAAGCAGTTAGGATTTTTGGGTATAGGAGGTATTCAATGAGCACGGCCCGCCAGATGGCGCCGGCAAGTCCGGGCGGCATAGCCGCGGTCATTCGGCGGCCGCTGTTTGGTGTTTGTCGACATGTTTATTCTTTCAGCTGTACTTTTTCCGGGCACTATGGTGAACTGCGCGGTGTATGGGTGCAGTGCCCACTCACAGAAAAGTGCGAAGGACGAAAATGTGGCGGAGGTTTTTTTTTTTCACATTCCAAAAGTGATCATGCATCAGTGCGCACGGACAAATGAAGTGTCAACACGGAGGAGGGCGGAATGGTTTTCCTGTATTAACCGCAAGAATATGGACCGCAGTGCGAACCACTACAGAATCTGCGGTAAGCATTTCATTTCAGGTAAGCCCTAAAAGTTCGCAGTACCACACTTGTTGGTGACCACGGTACATGATCGTAAACAACTGCTGGCCTGTTGGGCGATATCTCTCAGCGACTTAACTACTCGTACTTCACGCAGGTCGTCCATCATACCTAATGGATGAGTCCAATCCGGACTGGGCGCCCTCGCTTCATCTTGGGCACGGGAAAGAAATGAACGGCAACGCCTCGTCATCTCGGTACGACTGCCCGCGGTTATGACTTGTCCGCCCTTCAAATGCTACTGGTGACTTCTCACAAGTTTTTGTTGTCTCCACTTTAAAGGAGTTTGATGATTTTGTATTTCTCAAGTAGCTGAATGCAGGGTTCCCTTCCAGGTACACGAAAAGGTGCCGAGTGGAGTGATCGGGAAGTCCCCTAAAGCAACTGCATGAGAATGCACATGAAGGAAGCAGTGCTGTGCCGGATTCACCAGTGAGCTCCGAAGATGATGAACCGCTTTTTCATGATTTTCCTGATATTCAGGAGACTCCTGATCAAGAATGCACTGATGGAGGTATGTGTTTGCATGGAGTTAAGATTGCTACTGTTTTTGATTTTATGCATATTATTAATGTACTGTAAACAGTGCTCATATGGCTTTGAATGAAAAGTGCAAACATTTCTTGAACTATTATGCTGGACTGCTCTTTTTTTTTTTGACTGCATTGATAGGCAGGTTGCGCACTGTTTGCCGCATCTTTTCATGGAAGGCTGACTTTTCACATGTTACTGACTTGACAATAGAGCAAATTGAGCATCTTGAGAATGAGAATCGGCACCTGCTCTCAGAGCTCGGGGAATTGCGAAACAAACTGAACAAGCAAATGCTGACTGAAGATTGCCTGAGAGAAAACGAAGACATGTTGCAGTTTTACACAGGATAGTCAAATTTCAGTCTTTTGATGGCTCTTCTTGAAGTGCTGAAGGAAGGAATGGTACGTACATACCGAAACAGTCTAACCCTCTTCCAGGAGATGCTCATATTCCTCATCTGCCTTCGCTTGAATGTACCATTGCAGGACTTGGCATACAGGTACTCGCCTTTCTACATTGGCTTGATAAGTGTTGCATTGTGTTTACAATATCTGTTGTCACCTGCAGGTTCAATGTATCCCAGTCAAGTGTGCCTAGGGTTGTAAACAAGTGGATTTATGTGGCCTTTGTCCGCCTCTCTCGTGCTGTGAAGTGGCCAGAACCTGAAGAGTTGCAGCTGTAGTGAAGAGGAGGACGAAGAAGACGGCTCTTGTGCTGCTGTGCGCGCGATCAGCGTTCGTGGACTGCCGGTGCAACTAGACTGTGCCTAGTGCCTCGTAATAAATCCACATATTACATTTGGTGGAGGTGCTGCACTCCCCGACCTCATCCTGGAACTTAGCAGCCGAACTTTGACAACTGCTCCAGCCACTACCATGAACGAGGCTCCCAACAATCCGCTTGGAGCATCTGCTGCTCCTATCGTGCGGCGCTGTCCAGCGACAGCGGGACTCTCCTGTTTTTAGCGGGTCAGGTGAGACTGGACGTCGAAGATTGGCTCTCTACATACGAGCGCGTCAGTGATCACAACAAGTGGGATGACCTGACGAAGCTACATACCGTGATCTTCTATCTTGGTGACGTAGCGAACCCCTGGTTCCACAATCATGAAAGGGAACTGCAAACCTGGTCCGCTTTCAAAACACCATTTGCGGAAGTCTCCGGTCGCCCAGCCTTGCGAAAACTGCTGGCTGAACAGCGCCTACGCCAGCGCGCTCAACAGCCCGGCGAGACTTACACCAGCTGCGTAGAGGATGTCGTGGATATTTGTGCCTGCGTCGATTCCACCATGAGTGAAGAAGACAAGGTAAAGCACATCCTCAAGGGCATCGAGGACGACGCATTTCAAATGCTCCTGGCACGAAACCCTACTTACGTCACTGCTGTCGTCACTCTTAGCCAGAGCTTCGATGAGCTGCGTCGACAAAGGGTCCTTGCGCGCAGCGCTGTTGCACCTGGCGACTCTCTCTCGGGCCTCGCGCTTCGCTCCAACTCCATGCCAGCAGCATCACTCTCTGTTGAGATCAAAGATTTCATTTGTGAGGACGTGGCGCGCCAACTGTCTATGCTGCCTCTCAATGATCGACCTCCCCAGCCTGACACATCTCTGGCTGCTCCCATTAGGCGGGCCATTCGCGAGAAACTTGCTAGGTCTTTACCTTTAGTTCAACCCTGCCCTCTCGTGGCTGCACCTCTGATCTATGCCGAAGTCGCCGCGTGACCTGTGCCGCCGACTTTCGCGTTTCCTGCGCCAATGTGCTGCACCTCCTCCCGCGTCGCCCCCAATGCCGTCTCGATGCCCAGTTCAGACCCCTTGCCGCCTCCACGACGCCCTGTCAGCACCCATTGGTCGCCATCACCACGTCGTCACTTGCTTTCCCCCTTACGTCGCCGCCAGTCACCTAGTGAGGGAAACTAGTTGCTGCAGTTCCGCAGGCACAAACTGCAAGCTTCGCGACTTCTACAAGGCCTGCACGGTCGCCACGCGATTTATTGGACATTTTGGTCGAAGGAACCGCCGCAATTGCGTTCATTGATACTGGGGCTGCAGTTTCCGTTATTGACGAAAAGCTTTGTCGTAACGTCCACAAGGTCACAACGCCGTTGTCTGGTATGCTTCTACGCACCGTGTCTGCACAGCATATAGGCCCACTTGCTCAATGTACTGCAAGGGTGGTCATAGATGGCATTGTCTATGTTGTTGAATTTTTCGTGCTGTCTTCATGTTCACATGACATAATTCTCGGCTGGGACTTCTTGTCTCGCCATCATCGACTGTGTGCGGGCCGAAGTGGCGCCTTTCCCGCTTGCCGATTCCCCGCTGCCTGTTCCTTCTGAAGATAAAGCCTCCAAGCTTACCATTGTATCCGATATGGACATACCACTCGAAATGTCTGGGCTTGTGCCCGTCTCTTGCTCTACCGCACCAAACGCTACAGTACTTTTTACACCATCGCCTATTTTCCTACGTCGCAAGGCCCTACCTGTCCCGTTTGCTGTCCTCACCACTATCTGGATTATCCTCTATGCTTGTGTGTAACCCGTCTCGCTACCCTGTGACCTTACTGCGCGGCGAATCACTAGGTCGTGCTCAGCCCCTTGACCCGCTTCACATTCTCGATGCTTCCGACTACATGGCCTGGTATGAGCTCGACGTCCTCACTTCTCCCGTGCTGTGCATGTCATCATCATCATTGCCGTCGTCGTCGGACATTCTTGAATCTGTCGTAGACGCCGATCTGCCCCCTCCGTATCGCCACCAAGTCTTCGCGCTTCTTCAGAATATTCGCTCGTCGTTTGATTGTGAACAACCGCCTCTCGGGCGTACGGCAACCGTCACTCACAGTGTCAACACTTGTTCCCATCCTCCTTTACGCCAGCGACCATACCACGTGTCGGCAGCTGAGCGACAGATCATTGACGAGCAGGTCGACGATATGCTGCACTGTGGCGTCATTCGCCCTTCCCACAGCCCTTGGGCATCTCCTGTAGTATTAGTGCGCAAGAAGGGCGGGTCAATACACTTCTGTGTAGATTACCGTCGACTCAATAAGATCACTCGTAAAGATGTCTATCCGCTGCCTCGGATAGATGACACCCTCGACTCCTTACAACGTGCGAAGTACTTCTCATCTTTGGATCTTTGCTCCGGCTATTGGCAAGTGCCGATGGCAGAAGATGACTGTGAGAAGACACATCACGCCCGACGGCTTGTATGAATTTACTGTAATGCCATTCGGACTCTGCAACGCGCCCGCTACTTTCAAGCTTATGATGGACACCATCCTTCGTAACTGCAAGCGGAAAACATGTCTGCTACCTTGACGATATCGTGGTGTTTTCGCCAGATTTCCCCCGCAGGGGCGTCTGCGCAAGCAGGCGTTTGGTGCGTTGCGACACCACGTACCCGAGCACACGAGGGTTGGACCTTCCCGCGTGTAGCCGTGCGCGGCTTAGCCGTGTCCGGGGAAAAGGGGATCCTGGGGGTTGAGCCAATGCCGGGTGTTTGGACCTTTACGGCCCCTCGGCGGCGGCAACACACCCCTTTGGCCTCGGCTTCACGTAGACGGCACCCCCGGACTGACCCACCCGGCCCCGCAGGGGCGTCTGCGTCAGCAGGCGTTTGGTGTGTTGCGACACCACGGACCCGAGCACACGAGGGTTGGACCCTCCCGCGTGTAGCCGTGCGCGGCTTAGCCGTGTCCGGGGAAAGGGGGATCCTGGGGGTTGAGCCGATGCCGGGTGTTTGGACCTTTAAGGCCCCCCGGCGGAGGCAACACACCTCTTTGGCCTCTGCTTCACGTAGACGGCACCCCCGGACTGACCCACCCGGGGGAAATCGGTAGTTGCCTTTTCCTGTCTCTCTCTCCCTATTACCTTCGTCTTTCCCTTACTTTCCGCCTTTCCTGTCTCCTTCTCATTTCTTTATTACTTCCGACCTTCCTGGCAGCAAGGGTTAACCTTGTGTGAGTAGCCAACCTTGGTTATGTCATATTGGGTTATAGTGGCAACGTACAGCTGGCGTTTGCAGGCCCTGTTTTTCAGGCCCTGCAGCGTCCCCTTGTTGGACTCCATGGTGGGTGGCTGGCGTTGCTGCCGAAAACTACACGTCCGCACATGGCTACTTCCTTCCCTTCACTACCTGATCGCCCTCAGAAAAGAGGGCGCACCGATGAAGTCTTTCAATTTTTTGGCCGCCAAAAAGAATCGTTCCCGCGTTTCCATGTTATCCATTCTGCAAAACCAGATAAACCAGTAAGAACTATCTCACCCTTCCTTGTTTCGAAGTCATTGACTGAAGCCTTTGGTCCTGGATATAAGGCGTCGAGGATGGCAAGCGGGGATCTCCTCTTGGAGCTCCGCGATCAAAAACAATATGAAAAATTGTCAACACTAGTGTCATTTGGGGAAACCCAGATAATTATAACCCCGCACCGCACGATGAACACCACCCGTGGTGTTGTCTCTGACGATGACTTGATGGAGCTCACTGAGGCTGAACTCTTGGAGGGCTTCAGTGACCAGAATGTTATAAATGTTAAACGAATTAAGATGAGGCGAGATGGAAAAGAGATCAAGACGAAACACCTGATACTCACTTTCGGCTCAAGTGTCCTTCCCGAGTCCATCGAGGCTGGTTATATCAAACTTCGTGTTCGACCATACGTTCCCAATCCTCTCAGATGCTTTAAGTGCCAACGTTTCGGCCACAGTTCACAGAACTGTCGAGGCCGGCTGACTTGTGCCAAGTGCAGTGACAATGAACACTCCTCCGAAACGTGCCAGAACACCCCACACTGTGTCAACTGTGATGGCGAGCATGCCGCATACTCGCGCGCCTGCCCGTCCTGGAAAAAAGAAAAAGAAATTGTGACCATAAAAGTAAAAGAAAATATCACTTTCAAAGAGGCACGGAGGCGGGTGTCATACCTGTCTAAGAGCAGCTTTGCCGATGTGGCGCGTAAGGGGGCAGCGTCACAAAGGCCTCCGGCGGCTGTCCGACCCACAGGCAGTGAGTCGGCAGCTACGCCATCTGCCCCCGCGGCGGTTGCAGCTAGCGCTGCTCCGTCAACACAGCAGAGGGGACCATCGACCCCGAAGGTGGGCACAGCCGAGGCTGCGCCAACATCCCCGGCCCCTCCCAGCGCTGGCAACAGCCGGCGCAGCCAAATCCCGCAGGGTGCCCCATCGACCTCCGGGCTGGTGGGCGCAGGGGTCTTTCCCTCCAAGGCGGGACCCTCTCAGGAAACTTCTCGCTCGCAAGAGCAGGTGTCCGGCGCATCACAAGAGGCAATGGACACTACACCTATTCTCAAGGCGCACCAAGCGCCTAAGGAGCGGCGAGGCTCCCTCGAACGCTCCAGAAAGGGCAGAACCCCCGTTACAGGGCCTCGAAAGAGCTCTGTAACCTAAGCGGCATCACCTCAATTTCCGTAAACACAGCACAAATTTTTCTTTAAATATGGATACACAAATCATTCAATGGAATGTCAGAGGTCTTCTTAGGAATCTCGATGACGTGCAAGAACTTATCCATAAACACAATCCGAAAGTGCTATGTTTACAGGAAACACACTTAAAACCAAAACACACAAATTTTCTTCGACAACACGTTACTATTCGCAAAGATCGCGATGATGCTCTCGCATCATCGGGCGGTGTTGCAATTATAATTCAAAAAAGCATAGCCTGTCAACGTTTGCAGCTACGAACGGCCCTTGAGGCAGTGGCGGTTCGAGTCATTCTGCTAAACAAGCTTATCACTATTTGCTCACTTTATATACCCCCACATTATAAACTAAGCAAACATGAATTTCAGTCCTTTATTGATGAATTGCCAGAACCCTACGTTGTTCTTGGGGATTTCAATGCACATAACTCCCTGTGGGGCGACCCTCGTATAGATGCGCGAGGACGTCTTCTCGAACAGTTCCTCTTTTCTTCTGGTGCTTGTCTGTTGAATAAAAAGGAACACACATATTACTCTCTTGCAAATAGAACCTATTCTTCCATAGACCTAAGCATAGTCTCCCCGTCTGTACTGCCTGAACTTGAATGGGAAGTTACCGACAACCCTTACGGCAGCGACCACTTCCCTATACTGCTAAGATCACCGAAAGAAAATGAATATCCACCACATGCTCCTAGATGGAAGGTTGAGACAGCTGATTGGGAGAAATTTCGATCTCTGTCTAGTATCTCATGGGCTGACTTGTCTCCGTTAGGAATTGATGCTGCAGTCGAGTTCTTTACAGCATTCATCATAGATGTCACATCTAAATGCATATCCGAAGTGAGTGGTCTGGCATGCAAAAGACGTGTGCCGTGGTGGAACAGCGAATGTAGGATCGCCCGTAAGAATCAGAACAAGGCGTGGGGGTTGCTACGCGCTTCTCCCACTGCAGAGAATCTTATGAACTTTAAAAAAATAAAGTCCCAAGGCAGGCGAACCCGCCGACAGGCCAGAAGAGAAAGCTGGCACAAGTTTTTATCAAGTATTAACTCGTTTAGGGATGAGGCCAAAGCCTGGAACAGAGTAAATAGGATTAGAGGGCGGCAAACACATTCACTCCCCCTGGTAAACACACAGGGAGATACACTGCAAGACCAGGCCGACTCACTTGGGGAATATTTTGAGAGCGTGTCAAGTCCAACAAATTACACACAATCCTTTCTCAAACACAAAGAAACAGAAGAACGTAAGCCATTACCAAAAAAACGTCGAGAGAATGAGCCTTACAACCGCCCCTTTAGCATTGCCGAGCTAAGAGCTGCCTTGATCACATGCAAGAGCTCTGCACCAGGACCTGACAGAATCATGTACGACATAATTAAGAACGTACACACTGATACACAATTGACTTTACTTGCACTTTTTAACACTATTTGGGCTGCTGGATATCTTCCACTTGCATGGAGAGAAGCGATTGTGATTCCCATTCTGAAGCAAGGTAAAGATCCTTCGTTGGCGTCCAGTTACCGCCCGATAGCCCTCACAAGTTGCATTTGTAAGCTGTTTGAGAAAATGGTTAATCGGCGACTCATACATTTCCTGGAATTAAACCAAATGTTTGATCCCTTTCAGTGTGGCTTCAGGGAAGGGCGGGCTACAATTGATCACCTTGTGCGCATGGAAGGAAACATTCGCGACGCCTTTCTACATAAGCAATATTTCTTATCCGTGTTCCTCGATATGGAGAAGGCGTACGACACAGCGTGGCGCTACGGAATCTTGAGAGACTTGTCGGGAATGGGCATCCGTGGCAATATGCTCGCCCTAATAGATAGCTATTTGTCCAACCGTACCTTCCGAGTAAAAGTCGGTAATGCACTGTCACGTCCTTTTACGCAGGAAACTGGTGTACCCCAGGGAGGTGTGCTCAGCTGCACTCTTTTCATTGTTAAGATGAACACACTACGTGCTTCACTGCCACCGGCCATTTCTTATTCCGTATACGTCGACGATATACAAATAGGCTTTAAATCCTGCAACCTCGCAGTATGCGAGAGACAGGTACAGCAGGGCCTGAACAAGGTTTGCAAGTGGGCTGACGAAAACGGATTTAAGATCAACCCCCACAAAAGCTCTTGTGTTCTTTTTACTAGAAAGAGAGGCCTGGTTCCAGATCCTTGTGTTCAACTGAGTGGACATCAAATACCTGTCAACAAAGAACACAAATTTTTAGGTATTATACTTGACTCGAAGCTCACTTTTATACAGCACATTAAATATCTTAAAGAAAAATGCCTAAGGACAATGAACTTGCTTAAAGTTCTATCCCACTCAACATGGGGTAGCGACAGGAAGTGTCTGATGAATGTTTATAAGAGCCTAATTCGATCACGATTGGACTATGGTGCCGTCGTATATAACTCTGCCGCTCCGAGCGCACTAAAGATCCTAGATCCTATCCACCATCTAGGTATCCGCTTAGCCACTGGTGCTTTCAGAACAAGTCCGATTGAAAGCTTATACGCGGAATCAAATGAATGGTCGCTCCATCTACAGAGAACTTACATCAGCCTTACATATTTCCTAAAAATACACTGCAATCATCAACATCCATGTTTTAACACTGTTAACGATATGACCTGCACTACACTATTCCATAATCGTCCTTCTGTAAGAAAGCCTTTCTCGCTTCGAGTGAGGGAGCTTAGTGATGAGATACATGTCCCACTCCCCGAGCTTCGCCTAATGCATCCAGCCAAGCTGCTACCTCCTTGGGAGTGGCAGCTGATACAATGCGACACATCTTTCATTCAAGTTACAAAGCACGCTCCTGAGGCCGAAATCAGAATGCATTTCCTAGAACTCCAGCACAAGCATTCCTGTGCAGAGTTCTACACAGACGCTTCAAAGTCAAATTCCGGGGTATCCTATGCAGCCGTTGGCCCATCCTTCTCGGAATCCGACGTACTGCATCCGGAAACAAGCATATTTACGGCTGAGGCCTACGCATTACTTTCTGCTGTGAAGCATATAAGAAAATCAAAACTTCCAAAAGCAGCGATCTATACAGACTCCCTAAGCGTCGTGAAGGCCTTGATGTCAGTCTATACACACAACAATCCTGTACTTTGTGAACTCTACACCGTCTTGTGTAAAGCGTACATATCTAACCAGCGTATCATTATATGCTGGGTGCCTGGCCACAGGAGCATTGAGGGTAACGTTCTGGCGGACGAGATGGCCACGTCAATCGCATCGCAAAATGTAAACCCTACCGCTGCGGTGCCTGTCACAGACCTGAGGCCTTTCTTGCGAAGGAGATTGCGGGAGCACTGGCAACGCATGTGGGACGCGGAAACGAATAATAAGCTCCACCTGATAAAACCACAGTTAGGATTCTGGCCCTCTGCTACAAAATCGCGCCGAACAGATGTCCTATTCTGTCGTCTCAGAATGGGACACACGTTCGGCACCCATAATTATCTGCTTACTGGAAGTGAACCTCCAACCTGTGGTAGATGCGGGGAGAGGCTGACCGTGCTCCACGTCCTTCTGGAGTGTCGGGAAGCCGAATCTGAAAGAATGAAACATTTTTCCTTAGCTTACAGACAGCACATCCCTCTTCATCCAGTAATGTTCCTCGGCCCAGAACCGCTTTTTAACACAGACACAGTCCTAGGTTTCCTCAGAGATGTCGTCTTACATGTTATTAGTCCCATGAATTCGTAGCGCCTCCTCTCTCGAGAGGATGCCACTGCGATAATTGTTTTTGCGTAGCACATGCCTCCAGGCCCTTGTGCTTGAAGGGCTCTAAGGAGGCAGTAGTGCTCTGGTATTTCTTATAATCGTGACATATTTTACCTATCGTATCATTATTTTTATATGCATCTAAATTTTCATAGTACAAGTCATACGTCATCGCCATAATTTTATCATACAGATTTTACGCACTTTTGAGCGTATATTTTAAGGCCTCTTTACAGCCACCTCACACCAACTTCATAGCAATCATAATTACACCGCAAACTCATTACCACAGACATGGCGCTCTTTGGCCACACCTGGCCCTTGCGCCATAAAACTCCACACATCATCATCATCATCGCCAGATTTCCCGACGCACCTGGTTCGCTTGCGTGAGATCCTGACCTGCCTCACCTCTGCTGGCCTCCAACGCAACATCAAAAAGTGCCGTTCTGCTGCCCGCAAGTTAACAATATTGGGACTTGTTGTATCGAAGGATGGTGTACTTCCGGACCCAGCCAAGCTTCGCACGGCCGCAGAGTTTCCGATGCCCACTACTCTTAAGGCACTCCGCAGCTTTATAGGGCTCTGCTCTTACTTTCGGCATTTTGTGTGCAATTTTGCAACTATCATCGCACCACTAACCAATTTGCTTACCGCTATCAACGGTATCTCCGCATGGTCAACTTCCTGTGACGACGCCTTCAAGCAACTATGTCGACTACTCACTTCGCCACCGATTCTTCGACGGTACGATCCCACAGCGCCTACAGAGGTACACACGGACGCCAGCGGCATAGGACTTGGTGCGGTCCTCACACAACGGAAAGACTGCTATGATGAGTACGTCGTGGCGTATGGGAGCCGCACTTTAAAGAAGGCAGAAGCCAACTGCTCTGTAACAGAAAAGGAGTGCTTGGCCATTATTTGGGCTCTCGTCAAATTTCGTCCCTACCTATATGGTCGCCCTTTTGACATTGTCACCGACCACCATTCCCTTTTCTGGCTGTCCTCGTTGAAGGATCCGTCAGGTCGCCTAGGCCGATGGGCACTTTGCTTACAAGAATATGACATCCGCATTGTCTACCGATCGGGCACAAAGCACTCTGACGCCGATGCGCTTTCCCGGTGACCGCTACCTTCTGATGTGGCTTCAGTTTCTCCGCTCTTCGCATCCATGTCAGCCTTCAACGTCGCTGATATGCCGGACGAGCAGCGTAACGTTCCCCTGCTTTCAAATATACTGAATTTGCGCCACACCCTCTTCTCGAACACTTCGTCGCCAAGCCGCTCACTTTGCGGTACACGACAACGTCCTGTACCGCAGAAATTATTTGCCTGATGGTCGCAAATGGCTCCTTGTGATACGACGACACATGCATTCTGACATATGCACTTATTTTCATGCTGCTCCTCATAATGGTCACGCCGGCGTTCTGAAAACGTATACTCGGCTAAGGCAGCGTTTCTACTGACACGGCATGTATCACTTCGTCCGCCAGTTCCTACGCGCTTGCACGCCGTGCCAACGACGTAAAATTCCACAGAGCCCTCCTGGTGAGCTACAGCCGCTGCCCTGCCCGTCTCGGCCCTTCGACCGCGTCGACATAGACCTATACGGGCCACTTCCCTGCAGCTCCTCGGGTAACCATTGGATAATTGTAGGTGTCGACCACTTGACGCGCTACGCTGAGACTGCCGCACTCCCGACAGCCTCTGCGCGTGAAGTTGCGTTTTTCATCTTGCGGAACTTCGTGCTTAGACATGGCGCACCATGTGAACTGCTCAGCGACGGGGGCCGTGTCTTCTTGTCCAAAGTAATCCAAGCCCTTCTTGCTACATGCAGCATCGTCCACCGCAAGTCTACAGCCTACCACCCGCAAACGAACGGCTTGACATAGGTTCAACCGCACGCTCGGTGACATGTTGACTATGTACTTCGCCTCGGACCGCAGTAACTGGGACACTGTTTTGCCGTTCGTCACGTATGCCTATAATACGGCCACACAAGCTACCACTGGCTTTTCGCCCTTTTTTCTGCTGTATGGACGAGAGCCCTCGTGTACTATGGACACACTGCTACCATACCGACCCGATGCTTCTGAATGCATGCGTGTGTCTGAAGCCATCAACTACGCCGAGGACTGTAGGCAGCTCGCGCGAACCCTTATGACTGCTGCTCAAGGTCGTCAAAAGCTGCGGCATGACAGTGGCGCTATAGTGCCGAGGGTGCGTGCTCGCGTGGCCGCCGAGGCGATGCCTTCCCGCAGCCACCGCGTGGTGGCGCTGCCAATCGCTAAGGTGCCACCACGCCTCGTTCGCTGCCGAGGCAGCGTAGGTGCGGCAACTCTGACGTTGGTGCGCTGCGCTTTTCACTGCGAAAGCCCGTCTCTGAAGGCTTTGAGAGCAGTTTTTGCTTAAAAACTCTACTGGCTGGAGACAATCTTACCGCCGTGGCATTATCCGGAAAAAATCCTGGACTGAAACAGCGCTCGGCGAAACGTTTGACACGTACAACCAGGTTCAGTTTGCTAAATTTTTATTCGTTTATTCTTTGTGGTGAACCGCGAGAGGACTTAAGCAGAAGTCATATTTACTGGCTAATGTTCAGCGAGGTACCCAACTTGAAATAAGCAACGAAATTTGATGCGTTGGCCGCATTATGTTGTTGTGATAGAACGATCGAGTATGGTCCGAACTCATTGTTGCTACATGGAAACTTAATTCTGATCGAGATTTTATTCGACTAGGGGCCAGTCGATTGCGATCGCGGGTGAAAGATATCGTATACACCTTCATGCTGAGTGAGCGCTCAGCCAGCTCTGTGCAGGTGGAAAGACCGAGTAGTGGCCCCCATTGTCAATGGCGATAACGTGCGTAGGCTACAGAGCCAGCAGGTGCTTCAGATAGCTTAGCCCAGGTTTCAGGAATACAAATTGAGTCGAACGGATGGTGATCTTTAACAGCAATACAACCCATATGCTGCTGCGGGCATGAGTTCTCACACGGCTCTTCTGTTGCTGGCGGCTCGTCGGAGACATCGTCGAGCGTGCTTGACGCTCCATCGCTGACGCCTGCACCGGCACTGCGCTTTTGCCGTTTAGCGGCAGGTTGGTCACACAAGTTCCTTACTTTTCGTTTCGATGTCTTCTTAGGCAGAAGGTATTCCGGATAGTTGTCGAATACCGTTGGCATTGTGTCGGGCATGAGACGTGGTCTGTCTCGGGCGAGCTCGTTGACAACACCATTCACCGTCACTTTGAACATTCTTTCGATATAGCGGTCTTCAAGATGTTTTTTGCAGACAGCACACGCTGGAGTCAACTTGCGGTCCTGTCTTCTGATCAGCCGCTCCTACTCCGCAAGCCGTGTTGGGTCCAAGGGCACACCGAACATGGAAGCTTTGTCCGGATTCGACCGGTAGCCACTCCGACAGAGCGGCACGAAACACGTTTTTTCCCGGCCTTGATGCTTCGAGTTTAGCATCATTAGTCACTGTGGTCTTCCCTAACACGGAACAGCACGGACAAAAACGCAGGAAAAAGCACAGATCCGACTAAAATACTATAATACACACCGCACACGACCAATGCAACTGCAGCGACTGCGGCATGCCCGGCAGCGACGGCACCTTCACGACGAGCAGTGCCTCGCAGCCAAAGTTGGAAGGCATCGCGCGTGCTGCCACCCTCTCCCATTGGGAGAGCGCTCCGTACGACACACTAGCAGTATATTCTAGGCACTATAGTGGCGCGCTTACATCACTTTTTCCGACTGATTCCCTTGTTTGGTTGTGGGTCCCACCTCATAGGCCTGGCCTTTCGACTAAACTCCTTGCACACTATGATGGCCCCTACCACGTCATAGACCGTACCTCCGTTGTCAACTACGTTGTAGAACCTGTGACACCACCACCCGACCTTAGGCATCGCGGGCGTTACACGGTTCATGTATACCGTACTATGACCCCCTCATCCTACCTACGCCGTAAGTCGCCAGGATGGCTCCTCTTCTCTTCCGCGGGCCATTGTAGTGAAGAGGAGGACGAAGAAGACTGTTCTTGTGCTGCTGTGCGCGCGATCAGCGTTCGTGGACTGCCGGTGCAACTAGACTGTGCCTAGCGACTCATAATAAATTACACATACACGCATATTACACATATTACTGAGCGAACAATGCCTATGGCATTTCGGCAGTGCTTCAGGACACGACTAGCTGTAATACTTGACTGTTTTGTTGCTTATAGAGCAACCTTCGTCTTTCCTGTCTAGATCGCACACATGGTCGAACTATAAACATCGCAATACAGTCAAGCATCTAATCGGCATTGCTCCCCAGGGTGTTATTACATTTATTTCTCGTGGGTGGGGTGGACGCTCGAGTGACAAGGTCATTACAGAGAAGTGTGGCGTGCTGAATAATCTCCAGCCTGGAGACCATGTTTTGGCAGATAGCGGCTTCACTATTGGCGACAGTGTTGGACTTCATTGCGCAAAGGTTGCGATTCCTGCTTTCACCAAAGGCAAGCCCCAAATTTCAGCCTGTGAAGTAGAAAAGACGCGAAAGCTTGCAATGTCCGGATTCATGTCGAGAGTGATTGGACTGCTCCGCAATAAATACTGTATAATCAAGTACACACTTCCTGTGGAGATGCTTGCATCAGAGGAGAACGGACCCACTGTGCTCGACAAGATAGTCTTTGTTCGGCACAATGCAATTTGAGTAATTCCACTGTTTCATTTGGTTGATCCCAGAGATTGACAAGGCAGATGATTCAGCTTTTGCAAATGTTTAATGCTTTAACAGCTCCTGTGAGGAAAAATAAAGTTTTGTACATGAAACATGTTAAGCTTTTTATGTTTTCCTTTATACTCGCAGCAGAACCAACTTCCTCTAGGTGCTTTTTTTAAGTTCACACATTCGAAGTGGAACCACACAAACTTGCAAGCAGCACTCTCGCACCTGACCATTTTGCCTGACTCTGGCCCTTGGCACAAGCAACACACCTCTTGCGAGGTCTCACAGTCTTCGGCAGTTTCTAGCAGATTGCCACTGCTCCTGCCAGTCCAGTAATGGAAGCAAAGTTGAGGCAGAAGGATCAACTTGAAATATTCTTCACAGCGCTTCATCATCTTTGCACAAAACTTTGCATCTTTGTACACTCTGATTGCTATAAAATCTTTCAAAGTCCACAATACGAAGTCGCAGTAGTTCACGTTACACACAAACATCTGCATTTGTATTTGGTAATAATAGTAAAGTGTACTAGAATATTGGGTAGTGGGCTGACTGAGCTCCATCCGCTGTCGCGGTTTACGTCTCGCCTGCTAGATGGCGCCACCACTGTATTCAATGTAAGCGGCCGCGCTTTGGCTGTGCGAAAGGTACGTGGTCGCCGCTGTAGAAACGGTCTAATTTCTTGAATGCTCGTTTCTCATATAAATAAAGAGCTTGGACAGTATGCTTGTTTGTCAGTAGTACTTCGTCTTTCTTTTCATGAGGGAAAAGTTTCTTTAATCACCATTTTTGTAACGCTGGCTTTGCTGAGCTTGCACTCGTATCGAAAACTCGCGTCTTGCGCCGAGTAAAAGGCTGTGGGGTTCCTCTCCATTGACAGCAAGTTTGGGTATATTTACTCAATAATAGCGTGACATAACAAATGAATCACTTACATTCTTGTCAAAGACAGCAGTTTTACTGCTGTCTTTGATTAGAACGTAAGTGATCCATATGTCGCGGTGTTATCGAGTTGCGCGCGTGCAGAAATTCGTTTTCGGCGTTACCCTATTTGCAGTCCTTACAGCAATTCAGGCACCTTTGGAACGATGCCTTTCCTGTATACCCACCTATTTGACTCTGGCTGAGCATATTGTGGAAGAAAAATAGAGGTATATCAATGAAATGTTAAGCAGCATAGATATGAAGTTTTAATCGCACATGAATGTTGAAACAAAAGGTAAACCGTTTAAAACACCTTCCATGCTGTAGCTTGTCACATATGTGCCAGAAAACATGCGCCTATACATCAGTCGTTGCTCTACATTATTCGAACATAAAACGCATTTAATTCTCCCGACACTAACATACTGCATAATTTCCTATATCTGCCTTTCCAGAGAGTGATGTTGGTATAGCCACACTTATTTTTAAGGAAATATTTTATGAAAGAAAAAGAAAAAAAAATGCAAACAAAATGTTGGTTGAACAACTTTAACAAAAGTTTATTATCTTGACAAGCACAATGCAACAAGTAGACAATGCAGACAGCATGCACATTTCAAGAGCAGCGGCTCAACTTCAAGTGCTTTGCCTTTTGGCGCTTCCCCGACTTGTCAGTATTTATACTTTTAACATAGAAGTGAAGTCGTGTAGTGACATAGAATTTGATTATTTTTGGAGAAAGGGTGGAAGCATGACTGGAACAACCAACCTCTTGGCCAAGTCTGGCTTTGACAACTGTCAGCACATCTAAAATGCTGTCAGAGTGCAGCTGTCCATGGGAGAAGCAGCCTGTGAACAAGTCCTCAAGCTTCTTTATGAAACCAAATAAGCGACCAGTTGGATAGAGGAGCCCTCCATTGTCACGAAACTTTGTCAGCCTCGCAAGCTGGAAAGTTTCATCTGGGGCAGGCATAGTGAGAAGGGTCAGACAGTCTTGGCAATTGGTTTTTAAAACGCATTTTCTTGCAACATAGCCAGCGATGTGAAAAATTATTCTTGAGTCACTGCTGGCAATGTGCTGGTTATGGTCTTGGGAGGATGGAGCTGTGTGCATGCTCTTAGCAGCACTCATTGGCAGATGAAAGTCTGCTGCATTCTGCGCAGTGTCTGGCAGGCTGTCAACTTCCAGGAGGGAGCCCAGTTCGTCCTGCTGACAGTTACCTTGACTGGCACATTTTACTAGCCCATAAAATGACAAGCAGTTAATGATAACTAGAAATTGACTTGGTGTTGGGTGGTCATTACTGCCAGAAGACTGTCGAACGATCCCAAAAAGGTTTTCAAGAGGGTCTTGACTAGTTTTGGAGGTCATTAGGTACTTAAAACCTACTTTTCTTGTAAGGTAATCTAGCAAGCCTAATGTGCTTGAAATGGTTACACGCAGACCTGTTGCCGTGGACTCACTCACAAAGCCACCTGTCCCTTTTACATGCTCCTCCCATGCTTTAAGATAGGATAAAAAATCCTGCAGCACAGCTGTTGCTCGAGAATCTGGCCGGAGGGCTTCCGCAGGGAACCGTGAGGTCATCACAGATATCAGCTGGTGGATTTTGCTGAAATACACAAAAAAGCTCTTCAGATGTTGCTTGCACCAAGTTAGACTTAAACATCATTTCCAGCTAACAAAACCATAATGCAAAGGTTTCATTACTTTTAAAATTAAGTAGCAGAAGAGAAAATAGGCATTTCACCTGAAGAATTCCTGAGTTGCATCCATTCTTCCAAGAGTGGCTTCTAACGTGTCCTTATACAGGTGAAAAGCTTGGAGCACTTTAGTGCCGAAAAGCTGGAACGCATAACTGACTCTCATCTTTTCAAATGCGTTTGGCTCAATATGACATCGTGTTATCCCTGGCATAACCTTGAGGGTAACATTGCAGGAATCCATTTTGTAGGCTTCCTTTACGTGTTGCATATCCACCTAAAAAGAAATTGGAGAGGACCCTGTTAAGCTTCAAGAGTGAGTAATAGCACAACAAAATCCTCAATAAGATGAAGAAGAGCCTTACATGGCCAGCTGGAGTGTTGAATCCAGATTTCAACAATGAGTTGCGTAGACATTTGATAAGATGAGGGAAGTCGGATATAAAAAAGAGGTTTCGTGATGCATCGCTGGGGTGCTGAATTTTGCAGGTGGTAGACTCAGCTGATGCTTGTATCCCAAGTATCCTCCACATCCTTCTATTCCAGCTTGCGCCGTCGCATGTAATGAAATCAACAAAAAGGCCACTCTTTTCGGCCAATACGGTTGCCTCAATAACAACTTTGGCAAGAATGTCCCCCTTCATGTTGCCATGTGTGGCAAAATAGCCAATTACCTGGCTCCATTTTCCCTGAAAGGGAACAAATAGTATAACCATGCCATGGTCACATGGGACACCTTTGTCTTTGGCTGCTGTGAAAGGGCCTAGGTCTACAAAACCCTCAATAACCCCAGACGTTTTAACTGCAAAGTGTTCCGACAGCTTTGGCTCGTCTATAACTAATCCACCATGTTTTTTCCAGGCATCAAGCTCAGCTGACTTCACTTTTAGCTGCCTCAGAACTTTGTCGCTGAAGCCAAACACAGTGCGATATGCAGATACATAGCGCTTGAGGGTTGATTTGCACGGTAGGGAAAGAATGCTATTACGGCGAAGATGCTCATACAGACGAGGACTTTTCATCTTCATTATTATGCAGTCCAGGACCCACATTTTCGTGTAGCGTAGACCATTAGGTTTCACTTTTGAAGCTGCGAAGCACTGTCGAACAGCTTCCTGCTGTCTGGGGGGCAGTTTTGAGATCTGTGCTTCCAATGCTTCTGCTTGAATGGCAGCATTTTTCCCTCTCATTTTAGCAAGTTCATTTTTCACATCTCCTAGGCGAACAACTAGCCTCTTGTTTCTTCTCGCTGCAGCTCGCAGTTTAAGCACAACAGATCGGCCGCTCTTTTTATCAGTTCTTTTGACCCTCGCTCGTCTGATCTGCAGTGCTCGTTTCAAGTAGCGGCAAGACACACACTGCGTACCTGCAAGAAAAGTGCATTGAATTGAGTTCCCACGGAGCCAAAAAATCAATGAACGCAACATAAAATGAGTTGCAAATTAGGCAAAATGGACAGCATAATTACCTCTTTCAGCGACCTGACCCAGGCAATTGCTGCTGAAGTACATTTGCTCGAGGGTCACTACGTGAGATTTAAGGTTCTTCGTAAAATACCTTTCTTCATAATCTTCAAGTCGCATTACTCCAGTGCAAACACTCATGGAATCAGTTGCTCTCAGCACATCTTCTGCTTCCCCGCTTGTTTGCAATGTGCTTTCTTTTAGCAGAATTCCTCTCACAAACACTTTGTAGTAACTGTGCGTCTGTGACTGAAAGAACATTACCACTTTTTCTGAGCACACCTCATTTCTTGATGTCAACACAGACGTGCAGTACACGACACCGTCGTGTCCAGGAAACCTGTGCTTGGTCCACTGCTCCGACGGTACCTGAAGACTGTCAAATAACAGCATGGGTTCCTGCTGACCCAGTGGGCATGAAAATTCTGCATCGGCGTCCGGCTCCACTCCTGCTTCCGTCGAGGAGGCCGCGCCTTGCTCAGCAATCGTTGCAGCGATTGTGTAGGACACCGTCGTGTCACTGTTCGAGCACGGTCTACGCTTCGCCGGAGACGCGCAACTCTCTGACTTCCTTTTACGAGCAGGCCTCTCTTTCACAGCTTTTTTCGTCAAATACGCGGGTAGGTTTGGAAGAATGGTTGGCACAGCATCACTGCTAAGCAGTGGCTTACCACGTGGGATCCGCACTTCCTTGCCACCAATGATGTGTACATAGTCGCGAATTACGTAGCGCGGCTCAAAATGTAGTTCGCACACGGCACTTGTGTCTTCGAGAGGCTTGTCCGCTCGATGGAGGTTTTTTTCCCACAGTCTTCGAAGTGCTTCATCCTTGGGCACGCTGAATAACGACGGCTTTGGGGCACCTTTTACATGTACATAGCCCGTTTTACAGCCGGGCGCAAAACAGTGGTTCAAACGGCGTGGTGCCATTTCACACGCAATAGCGACGCACGATATACTTCCCTACGATGATTTCTTATAAACATTAGAATTGGTAATGTAAACTTCGGAACACATGAAAGAAAGCACAGCGGAGGCAGCGGCGCGCAAAGCCAGGAAGGCAGCGGCGGAGGCAGCGGAGGTTTACATTGACGACGACGACAGCGCCTCCGCGCGGGTCCCCGGGAAAACATAGAAATGTTCACATTTCCGGCGACGCGGGAGCGCACGCCGCCACCGGAGAGTCAGCTCACTACCCAACGGTCTAGTACACTTTAATAATAGGGATGGTGCTGCTTGAGCTTCACAGACCCATCCACAATGGTTATACAGGAGCTCTCTTGTGTGGCAAGCACCCGTACATGGTCCTCTCTGTCACTAAATAGGACATTTTATTTCCAAGACTTTTTTTGCAGCAGGTGCAACTTATGATGCCATCAGGAAAGGCAGCCAGCAATGGCAGCTCGGTGGAGATTTGAAGTCCAGAATCCCTGCATACAAAATTCATACGTATATACCGTGACATAGCCTTGTAGGCATCTCTCGCCTTTCCTTCATGTTCCTTTCCCCAAACAGTTTGTGGTGACCAGAACTGTGTACTTTCAGGATAACAAATTTTTCTAAGAAGTGACATTGCAGGATCACTCAACGACGTTCGGCATACTGCCTTTGCAATAGATGCAGTGATGCGGCCTGTCCTGAATGCAAACCATTTTGTGCATTTAGCCTGCTCCCTTGTGCTTTCCTCGATGAGCTCTGCAAGCTGCAACATACAACAAATTATTACAGGTTATGCACACTCTTCATTTGCTTTTTTTTTCTATTATTCTTTATTAACCAAGCATGAAATACTAGATAGCAAATAGAAGTACTATGAATAGTCATACTTTACCTGTGGCTCAACTGTGATACTTTCAGCCAGCTGGGGGATCGCTCCATTACGAAACTCCATGTGGTGGGTTGATCATCCTGCCGCATGTTGGTGAGGATGGCACTTGGAAATTTTGTCGCAGCACGGTTGAAGTAATCAGCATATTTTGGCTCCAGGGATAACAGTACTGGTGTGCTCCCACTTTGGTGGCACGCTGATAAAAATTCTGACCACTTTTCATCTGTGGTAGGTTGAACATTCACCCGGCGCAGTTTCCCACGACATGGTGCTTCACCGTCCATTACCTTCCTCTTCATCTTTGAGGATGAAAAGCTCACACCTGATACAGGTTTTGTTTGAAGTGACCATACAGGTGGCGGCAGCCATGCATTTTCTTTATCAGTGCAGGCTTGTCCATCCCGTCTCTGCACAACAGCCTGTATGTAAAACAGGATAGCACCAATGTGGGAACAGGCTTCCCCTTAGCCTGCCTTGCATGTGCTGTGCGCAGCTTGCACCAGTCCACCTTCTTTCACAAGGAGCCAGGGGTGCAGTGGTTTTTCACTCAGTGACTGGGAATGTAGAACCTGCATAAAAGTGAGAATAAGCTGGTGAGAAAACAACAGTTATGAAAGCTTTTCCTTAAGGATTGTTACTTCGGAGCTCGTGCAGAAAAAACATGTTTGCACGCAAACATCACAGTTGTGCCACAGCAGCCAGAACTAGGCTGTTTGCCAATGAGTATTAGCAAACCGACAGTACACACGCATGCATCAGGAATGCTAAAACGAACATGTTGGCATAATGCATGAGTATTAGTGCCCTGGCAGTTAAATTTTATGCTTAAAGATTGCTCGTTTTGCGATCAAACAATCGACACATTTACGCCGCTGCCGATGCTCACTCAAAAGTCGTTAATGTAACGAGAAAATTGAAAAAAAAATACATCAGTTCTCGACAATGCGCGATCGCTGCGGTACACAGTGCTTAAATCAGCGAAGAAATACAAAGATATTGCGTGTTTTTTGATCGAACAGTGCGTACATTTGTGTTGCTGCCTATGACGCTACGCAGAGTAATGAAATCGTTCTGGTAACGCAACGATTTCAAAATACACCAGCACTCCACATCATGCCACTACTTCAATACACAACACTTGATGGTGTTGCAAGAAAATACATGAGCTTACCCTGCCAACGATGACCACTCGGCTGTCGGTGAGGGCTTTGAGGCGCGATTCCTGCACCCAACCGCTGGTAAGATAATTGTGAGCTTCCAAAACCTTGTTAGATTTCAGCTGCTCTCGAGTTATGAAGCTCGTTGCATGGACGAGGTAATCCTTAATGTCTGTGAAATCCACACGTGGCAAAAGGTTGACGTTGCACTTCTGATTCGTTCAAGTCAAGAGGGTCAATACCGCCGCACAGGCGCACTTCTATTTTTTGAAACAGAACAGCACGGTTTTCACTGGGACAAGCAGGGAGAAACGACACGGACAAGCGCTGCCGAGTCATTTCTCCCTGCTTGTCCCAGTGAAAACGGTGCTGTTCTGTTTCAAATATGGCTTACCAACTCGCCCAAACATCCGTTTTAACCTTTTCTTCATAGCGCGACTTTTCAGGCTCTTTCAGTCCACGCGCGTACGCGCTTAACCGTGTACTGAGCGAACCACGATGGAAGCAAATCTTCTGAACACCTCATTGCGCCGTCCACTGGCAAAAAAAGATGAAAACAATATGCACAGCCTAGTACACTGGTGATAGTCGTACTGTGGTGTACGCGCTCGCAACCACGAGTATGGATGTTACGAGCGTCCCCTTTGAAACGGGGCGGTGCGTTTCGCCACCAAGCTCTTGCTATTATACTGCCTAATGTCCTACCTATGTTAAACAATGAAAAAAGAAAAAAAAAACCACTGAACTACCACGCCCAAATTTTCTGATCCCCTAATGCGAACTGTGCTTTTGTACATTTCCGTCTTTTGTCGTTTCCCTACTTCCACCAATCCTCCAATCGCCTCTTACTAATTGCCTATTGCGAACATGTTTGCTTTACTACTGCTCCTGCTGAACCCAAGGACTTCAGGGAGGCCAGTGGTGCCTAACTCGACCGCTGGGTAGATGTCTTCACATCCTAATAAAACATGCTCCGTCGTTTCACTAGCTTTACCGCTGCAAGCACATGCTTCTTCTTTCTTATATCTCGCTTTATAGGTGCATGTTCTAAGGCATCCCAATCTCACTTTGAAAAGTAATGAGCTTCCCTTTGAGTTATCATAAATGGTTTCTTTCTTGATTTCGTTTTTTCCTATTAAGTAGTTGCTCATGGCGGGTGTCTTTTCCATTGCTGCTACCCATGTGATTATTTCAGCCTCTCCGACTTTCCACTTGACCATCTTTGTTGCTGTGTTGCCCACCCTACAGGCTGCATACTTGCTGGTAAGCTTCCTAGTTCTTTTCCTCCACAGATACCTGAACACTCTCTGAGCCCATTTACTTTCTTCTATATTCCTCAGCCGTTCTTCATACTCAATTTTACTGCGAGCTTCCCTAACTTCAGAACTAGTCCAGCCCATATCGCCCTGCACAGCTTCATTTGTAGTCTCCATGAGCGCCCAATGCGAGGCAACCCACTTACCTTTGGTTCCGGTCGAGTCCTGATTGTACCCCTGATTTAAAGCAAACAACCACATTTACAAAAATAAGTCCTGTAACCATTACACCTTTCTACATACCTCGGAGGACCTCGTACCTATTGTATCCCCATAGCGCTCTGTGCTTCATAATGGCTGCATTTCTCTTCCCCTTTAATGTTATGGTTTTTTCCTGTGTTTCCATATATCTATTGCCTTCGTTTATCCATATACCAAGGTATTTATACTCTGTTACCCAAGGTATTTTATGGCCCTGTATCTCCACTGTCTGTTGACTGTTTTCATTGAATACCATAACACTAAATTTCAAACCTAAATTGTTGCCTTCCTGTCCACAGATATTAGCCAGACATTGCAAATCACTTTGCTTGTTAGCTAGCAACACAATGTCGTCCACATAAAATAAACCTGGGAGTTGCTGCTCTACTACTGTACCCGCCTGTCTGTATGAGAGATTAAACCCGATATTACTTCCTTCTAGTGCCCTCTCCATCCTCACCATGTACATCATAAACAGCAGCGGGGATAAAGGGCTTCCCTGCCTCAGTCCCTTGTTGATATGAACTTTCTCCTTGCTCCTCATCCCTGCCCATTCAACGTAAACGGTATTTTCATGGTAAATTTCTCTCAAAAGCTGTAGAAAATCATTACCTAATCCTTCCCCTTCCAGAATATTGCACAAGATGTAGTGGTCTACGTTGTCGTGGGCTCCTGTAATGTCTAAAAATGCCACATACAACGACCTGCTTTCTGCTTTTGATATTTCAATACACTGAGTAAGAACAAGCAAGTTATCCAAACGCGTACCTATTCTGAAGCTCTCCTAATATGCCATTATTCTCTGTCCATGCTTGAAGCTTTAATTCAATTGCCTGCATTGCTAGCCTGTATATTACGGATGTAATAGTCAACGGTCTATACGAGTGAATTCTGTCTTTCTCCCCCTTACCTTTATAAATTAAATTCATTCTACTTTATCGTCAACCAACTGTCTGGTATTCGTCTATCTCTTAAAGTTTTTGCCACTGCTTTCACCCAAGCTTCCTTACTTTTTGGTCCTAGTTCATTTATCAGCCTAAACTGCCGTGGTTGCTCAGTGTCTATGGTGTTAGGCTGCTGAGCACAAGGTCGCGGGATGGAATCCTGGCCATGGCGGCCGCATTTCGATGGGGGCGAAATTCGAAAATACCCTTGTACTTAGATTTAGGTGCACGTTAAAGAACCCCAGGTGGTCGAAATTTCCGGAGTCCTCTACTACGGCGTGCCTCATAATCAGAAAATGGTTTTGGCACGTAAAACCCCATAATTAAAATTTTTCAATTTATCAGCTTAACGGGAACCTTGTCTAGGCCTGTGGCTGTGTGCTTAGGAATTTCCGGCTTTCTTCCAGTTTAAATTTGTCAGCACCAGCTCCTTTACCACTTGGGTCTGTTTCATGCTCTTTTTCTTCAAATACAACCTCGTCATTGCCTTGGAAAAATTCGGCTGTTACTTTTTGGATGTAATTTATTGGCGCTTCTTCTTCCAGTCTGTTTTCATCTTCGTCTAGGATATGTTGTTGTATTGTTGTTGACTTCCTGACTAATAATTTTATGTGGTTCCAAAATATTCTAGGTGCAGCCTTCTTTTTCTCACGTATTTCTGAGAACCAACATTCACTTTCACGTTTTAATTTTGCTTGCACCAGTATTTGAACCATAGACTTTTTGCCCCGGTATATTTCCCATTTACTGGTTACTTCATCCTGCGGAAACTGCGCCTTCTTTGCCTGTCTGTGCTCTCGAGATGCTTTCTGTAATTTGGCGATCGCTTCTCGTATCTCCTTGTTCCACCAGCTTTTCGGTTTCTTTTTTCCTTTCCAATGTACATGTTGCTTCTCTTTCCGTACTTCTGTCGTTATTACACTTGGAAGCTCACCATATTCCCACTCTTTATTTGGCCATTTACCAAGTTCTTCCTCAGCTCTAGTGACTATATTTGCGATTTGTTCAGCGTTCAAATTTGGACTGGCCATTTTGCTGTCCTCGCTGTGTTTTGCTGTCCTCTTTCCCAACTACATATTCCATTTTCAAAATGATGCGTTTATGGTCACTCCCTATGCTGCTAAACCCTTCCTTATCGATGATCATTTCTCTCGACTTATCATGAAATCCTTCTGTCATCAGACAGCAATCAATGGTCGATTGCCGGTTTCCCACTTCCCACAGGATCTGTCCTTCGCACTTAGGCTATAGTGAACTAGAATGTATTCTAGTGGCGCGAACGGGGACGCCCAGGCACGCCGTTTCGCACTGACGCCGCGAGGTGGCGCCACTGCAACCTTTTCTAGCAAAAGTTTCAATGCATTCCGGCTATTATCTGGCATATACCGATGTTTCTGTGCGCTTATTTAGTACGAAACGGGGATTCCTTCCTTATGGAGATTTATTTGGAGCTGCACCTACGTTAGAACGCGTTAAATTCGAAATTGAGCTTGCCTTCACGGCTGCACTAGCTGCGGAAGTGCTCACCCCTTGTAATTTACTGGCGTTAGCTGCGGCTGATATCGGACGAGTGATCGCACACTACAAAGCATCCTGGCCACGGCAGGTGCTACAGGCAGTGCATTTTGTCCAGCCGTGCAGGACCCGCTTTCTTAGAGGGCAAACTCAAGTATCAGCGAGAAACTGGCGGCGCGCGGTTCCTTAGAGTGGCCGGCTGACAGGCGCCAGTACTCAGGGGAAACTTCTAAACTACGAAGTGCACCAGTCGTGAACGCTTCAGTTCCCGATGAGTCCACAATTTCATTGTCGTCGTTCGCTGCGCTACTGACAGAATCCTGGCGCTTCTTATTTGTTGACACGCTTGCTGGAGCTGGTCTTTTCCGCTGAGTCTTTGCTCTCACGGGCTTCACGGAAAGATAGGCCGGGCAACCAGGCAAGAGCGTAGGCACCGCGTCAGGTGCCAGCGATGGCTTACCGCGTGGAATCCGCACTTGGCTGCCGTTGATCACATGAACGTAGTCGCGCAAAATGAAATGCGGCTCAAAGTGGTGCTCACATACCGCAGCGGTTTCTGTGAGAGGCTTGTCCTGTCTTCGCAAACTCCGCTCCCACTTTTTTCGATGCTCCTCGTCCCTCGGAGCAGCAAACAAAGATGCTTTGGGAGCACCCGGATAGCCGCTTCGGCATCCCGGAGCAAAACAGTGAGAGTCCGTCTTTCTCTTTGCCATTGCGTACTTCACATGGTGCTTTCGAAGAGATATAAGACGTCTTCGTTGGTGCTACGCGAAACACACGTAAAATTTCAAGGCCACAAGCAGAAAAACGTGCGCAATTACGTACCGAACGCAAAGCCGCAAAGACTTCGACCGACGCGCGCGCGGTCCTAGAAAAGAGACCTGCAGCGCCACCAGCGGCCGTCAGTGGCGTCCGGCGTGTCAAGAGCGCCCATTTCCCTTCCGTTCGCGCCACTAGAAAGTATTCTAGTTCACTATACTTAGGCCCTGTATTCATGATAACGAGGTTATGTTGCTCACAAAGGTCTAGCATTGACTTCCCCGTTATTGTCGGTATAGCCGTCTAAATCCTGTATGTGGGCATTCGTGTTACCTAATAGGACAATTTCAGCACCATCCCCAAAACCCTTAATATCAGCGTTTATGCATTCCACTAACTGTTTATTCTTCTCTGTGCAATTTTTTCTGGTCCACCAATATGTAACGCCCAGCCAAGTTTCTTTCTCACTCATTGTACCTGATAACCAAAGATGCTCTTGACATTGTGAATTTACTCTTTGCCATTTGGCTCCCTGATGGATGAGCATTCCGACTCCCCCTCCCTTTCTTTCCGACTTAGTTCTGTTGCACCCTTCCCAAACATAATTATCAATAACTGGCAGCTCTTCTGAGTCACTAAGGTGCTTTTCCGTAACTGTATACACCCCTATTTGTTCTCTATGTAACTGCTCCTCAATCTCTGCCCCCTTTTTCTTTCTTATGACGCCCTGCATGTTTATGTAGCCTATTGCATGGCGAGATCTTTTTCTTGGTTTCCTCCTTTTTCTGTTATCGACGGCGATGCTCTTCTGGTGTTCCCCTAGGGGACCTTCGTCATTACTATCTACTCTGACCTCCTAAGCGCCCGCGGGCCCCCTAAAAAAGCAACCAGCGCGACAACCAAGTCGCCAACCCACTTCTCGTGCCAGCCTGTAATTGAAGTGGATCCCGTCTCCTTTAAAAACACCACAACTCCTCACTTCCCTGTTTACTTCCAACAACCTCGAAGCCTTTCTCTCTGGGCTCATTTTCCATATTGCCTCATTAGCAGACACTACGGCTCTTTGTACGCGACTGTCACGTACGGGCACCTCCGGCACCGTGCACACCACGATCTGCACCTGAGGGGATAGCTCGCACAAGTCGTCCACCCCACTTCGCCAAGCGCTGGGCTAGTCCTGGCCCTTTCCTGTTTAGGATGTCATTTAGCCCACCTGCTACAATGACAAGGTTGCGCACGTGGGCATTTTCCGCGAGCTTTTCTTTTGCTCGCTCCATGACAGAACCCAGTATCCGCCCTCGAAATGTCCCTACCGCCACTCTTGTCGCCTTTCGCCCTCTCCACAATTGCTTCTGAGCACCTAGCCAGCTTTGAGTGGCCGGCGATAATCACCCTTCCACTCTCCTACCTCGCCCTGCTTCCCTTTGTCATTTTCCGCGTGATGCGGACTGAACAAGGGGCATTGTCCCCTGGGCTCCTGCTTTTTCCGCGTGGCGGCGTCAAGGTAGGTGCCGCACTTTCCAGCTAACCCTTCACTCTGCATGCATTACACGTATTTCCCTGACACTCCCTCGTCTTTCGCGTCGGGGGTCTGCGTTCCATTGTCACGCACCTTCTCGTTCACAATGGCGGCCCTGTCCAGCTTTTCCTCGGCTGCTTCAAGTCTCTTTTCAACTACCTTGCGTGCATCACACTCCCTGTTTAGCTCATTTTTGAGCTCTTGCACTTGTTTGAGAAGCTCTTCCTGGAAAGCCTCCATTTTCTGCAGCCTAATATCGACATCACATTGTGTGCCGGTTGATTCGATGCCCTCTCCATTCTCATCCGTCTCCTCATCTGCCTTGAGGGACCCCCTGCGCACTGCTTGCTTTCCCGTCTTTCTCTCCACTTATTGCACGGCTTTTTGCAAATAACACAATACTACAATAATGCTACAACTGATGCAAATGCTATAATACTATATCGTTGCAGAGCGCGTGGCTTTTAGCAACGACTGATACGCACAGGATGCGAATCCTCAAAATGTCGCAAAGCAACTCTCACCACTGTTTCAACAACAAAACTTGCCTCGGAGACCGAAGGTATGACACGCTCTCGCACGCGCTCAAACACGCGGCCACGCTCTCACTTTCCTACCAAAGCACGCACAGTAAAATCTTAATAGCTATTTGTCTTGCCACTTCCAAGCTACCATTTAAAGACTACAAACACTCAACGTCCCATCTGGCTGCACGTGTTGGAGCACGTGGCACGAAAGGAAGCTCTAACCATCCGAAAACGGCGACCGCCGCGGCGGGCGCCCCTTGCGGATGACGTCAAGTGAATACCTTCTATATGCAAGCCACATGCATAAAAAAATATAAAGAAATTACCAAATGTAGAAATTCTTGCTATTCACACCAATGCCCAAATGACAAAAAGCAAGGCTGCCCGAAATTTGCATTCATGACATTAGTGCTGTCAGACATGTCCACATTTCAGGGCAAGGCTGTACGTCTTGACGCACGCAACTATTATGATGTTACCTAACCCCCCCCCCCCCACAATAGAACCACCTTCAAAAGTGCAGTAACAACTTCTGAAACAAACGATACATGCACGAAGCATAAAAGGCCGGTGTGATAGGGCAAACAGGTTAAGGGTACTAAATATGAAAACGCGATCTGCAACACTTCTGCACAGTTCACTTCTGAGCACACGCACATCGCGTAGAACAAGCACTTCTACATCCAGCAACGCCGCGACACATCGCACATATATATCACGGTTTGTAGCTTGCGAACACATTTTGTAACAGCAAGAACGCAGCTCGAACGTCGCGGTCACCTCGACGCATCGCAGCCGGCAAAACGGCTCACACGCAGTATAGAAACACTTTATAACAGCAAGAACATAGCTCGAATGTCGCGGTCACCACCGTGCATCGCAGCCGGCAAAACGGCTCACACGCTGAATGGCAGCGATAAAGAGGCAATAAAAAATTGGCTGGGGCTTAGCTAAGGTTAAGCCTGGATATCTCGAAGCGAAAAGGTTCGGTGATGCGTATGGTTATGCTTTATGATTTAGCCTATGGTTATGCTTACGGTTTAGCTTATGGTTATGCTTACGGTTTAGCTTATGGATATGCTATACGTCTGCCTTGTGTATTATGCAAATTGCTTATCAATGATATATACCATAAGTTATGCAGGATTATTGAACTTCTTTATTCAATCCGTGGATAGCCTCTGTGCTGAAAGCAAACATGGACCTACAGGTTAGAGTTATCGTTCTGGTCTACCAATGTGGGTACAGCAGAAGGGCCATCATCTCCGCAAGTTTACTGAACAGATATTTCTTCGTTGTCATTATTAGCGCTCTCACAAGCTGCCATCAGTTCAGCCACAGACACACCAGCGGAGTATCTTTGCCTTACCCCCATGATTGCCTCCTTGTTTTCGTCAAGCATTTTGACGAAGGCATTACCGTCTAGTATATGCACTTCGTTACGAAGGGGAGGTATAGCATGACGTTTCCACATTGTCTATATTGTAGTTGCGGCACCTGAGTATAGCCGGTTTTTTCCTCTTCTTCATTGTGTTGATATTGTATTCCAGCATGAACTCGGCGTAGGTCACATCTTCCATGTTCCCTGGTCGTTGCTGGTACCGCTCAACGGGGCTTTTGTGCCAAATGTTTAGCGAGACGTGCCTGTCGTACTTCTGGCGTTTCAGACTCTGCTTTGCTGCGTCGTTGAGCGAGACGTTCTTCTCGTTGTTCGGGTCTCTCGGACGCTCGTTGAGCTTTCAGCCTTTCAAGTACTTCGCTCCTTTTGAGCCAACTCCCGTGGTAGCACTTCTGTATCGGTAGTATCACACTCTTCTTCCGTGTTGAATGCGCATGCCTATTCTCTGGCAAGCGGTTATATTGGCGGCGAGGAGTTACGGAGTCGCCATCTATCGGAAGCGGCTCGCTGGCGTAGTATGAGGGATCACGTGGCGCGCTCCTCATAGGCTTTGCTGTCAGCGCTCACTGAAAACACCAGGCGCGAGCTCTCCCGGACATTTCTGTAAGTACTTTCGAAACGAGAGAAGTTTCTTAGTGTCTAAATAATAATCTTGGACAAACTGAAAGCACACAATCGTTTACAGACGCTATCTCTTTACCGAATACGTACAGTGAACGCCACTGCGCGCGGTCGCCGCGATGGAGTCTCCCGAACCGGCTTCTTGCGTGAAACGTAGGTAAATGCCGAGAGCAAAATATGTGAAATATCTTCTTATAGTGTTTGTATAACTAAATGGAGCGTAATAGAACGAAGCCTCAATGCAGCGATCGCGCAGATTCGCAGCGACCGACTGCGCGTCTGCATGCTTGTCCGCGCACTGTTTCGCTTTCTCCGCGCGCGCATTGTCTCACCGTGCCATGAGCTTTAGACCGCAGAATATGAGCATTTGACAGTATACAAGCAACCATTGTTGCGTGGACGCTATCAGAGCTGTTCAAAAATAATTTCATTGTAGAGACTTCGACGCCTACGGGGACTGTGATGTGCCGTCGCGACGATTCAATCTTTTTCTTCTAAATTCTTTGACCTTTCAATATTATTTCTCGAGTTGCGTCGCACTGTATTTTTATCGGTGTTCTCAGCGTGCAATTTCCCGCTGCTCCTTTTTTGTAATCCAGCGCATTAATTCATAACACAAACATGACCATATGCCATGCTTTTTTTAAATGTGCTTCTTACCGCTGCCTTTCCACTCCACTGAACTTGCCAGTATCTATAGCATCGACAAGTTCATAGACCAAACCGTCATGACATTAGTCAGGCAGCGGACTCGGGCGAGCGTCTCAGTGCGCGTTTTCAGACCATCGCAGACCGGGCGCCGTAGCAGAAATCTTCCTCGCGTCTGTGCTTGCTGCATACCCGAGTTGCAGCCGATGACTGTTTGCCGGTTTTATGTTTCGCGAGCCAAGCTTCACGCAGCTTCTTGTCCTGCGGCTACGTGTGAATAAGGCTGACACCGGCCTCCGTTACGTGCGCCTGCCCTGCGGCACCGAGCAGTAGCCTACCATGTAGTGTAGGTAGTGGCTGCCTTCAAAGGCAGCCACTACCTATTGTAGTGCTTTGAAGCGTTGTAAAGGAGACACTCGAAGCGGGAAAATTTCGCCACTAAATGAGGACCGCAGCGTACGAGGGAATTTAAAGGGACACTAAAGTGAAAAATGATTTCTTCTGCATCAGTAAATTACCATTCTACAACACCAAAAACACCACTCTTACAACAATAAGACGTTTGACAAGCCAGAAGAAAGCGCAAGAACGAAATACGGGTGGCGACGCCTACTTGAGTTTCCGCACCTGGCGGCTGTGACGTCTTGGATTTTGATGGCATCTTCTAGGGCCTACTAATTATATATAGCGGTACAGATTGACTACATTGTGTTCTAAAGGAACCAAATATTAAACATGTCAAGCTTCAGGAACCTTTATTCAGCCAACGCGGCCCAAATGCGAAAACATGCCTTGGAATCCCTGACGTCACGCTGACGTACTGGCGCCGGGGTTTTGGCGCGAAATTAAAATACTGATATTTGGACCTTCATTTTCTCATGTAATAATCAAACTATCTTTCTTAAATGACTGCCTGCAGGGTTCTCAAACAATGCTCCATTAGTCTAAACTGATTTATAGTTTCGCTTTAGTGTCCCTTTAAACTCGTTTTCGGCGCGCCCGAAGCAGCCGACGCGGCCGCTATGTCCACGTGATCCCTCCTAGCACGTCACGCCGACGGTGGCGCCAGCTTTTCCAGTGGTGGAGCTCGAGGCCAATAGTAAGCCTCCGCGATAAACACGCGCTTGCGGCGAACGTAAAACGATGACGCATAGCGCGCGGCAGTGGCCTCCTGCGCCGTGCGTGACGTCACTCGTGCTCCGATACGCGGGCTCGCGCGGTGTTGACTAGCGTAGTGAAACTTTTCACTTAAAACTTATCGCTACTGATCGTATCATTAATTCTGAAAGTTGCGAAGGACTGGCGTTCACCACTGCGCGGCAACAATCCGTATACACAGAACAGATACCATTCGTGTGCGCTGGGTGCGCCAATCAGAGACTACTTATTTCGCCACGCACTGAGCATGTGTCCTGCTCAGAATGCACGTGTATGTGATGGACTTCTCGTTGGTGAAGCGCACGCGAAGCATGGAACAAAAAATCACGAAGTCGACGGCTTCAAATATTTCTTCCGACGCTCTCGTAAACACAACACTTCCTGCGCTCCATCTATTTCTGTTGGCGATCGCACGCACTGACGAGGCCAGGAAGGCTGCACCGGCTTGCTGCCTTTGGTGGCTATCTCCGTGGGTGCCAGATAGCTAGTAAAAATCATAAAAAGGAGAAAAACAAGCTTCATTTCGCTTTGAGCAAGCGCCACGTTTGCTGCGACAGCGCCTCCTCTATTTTTAGGAGGCGCTGGCTGCGACGACACCCGACACCGTCAACCTCGGACCAGCCAATGAGAAACGAGTAGGCGCGCGGACGGGAAAGTTGCGATCGCTCGTCCCTTTCCCCTAGAGAGCCATACCCACGAGGGCGGAATGGACAGGCGGATTGACCATGTTTGGGCCCTTTAAGCTTCCTAGTTCTTTTCCGCCATTGTGAGTCAACGCTCTTTCTATATAGGTATTTGAATACCTTGGCTGCCCGCCTGTTATCGTCGAATTTCCTCAGGCGTTTTCCGTATAAGATTTTACTCTGAGCTTCCCGTGCTTGGAACGATGCCCAGCCCATATCCCCCTGTACCGCGTCGTTTGTGGTTTTCCCGTGGGCACCTAGTGCTAATCTTACAACAGCTCTGATTTACTCCGTCTCGACTGAACTTCTGCCTTTAAGCACATACCGGGCCAGGCTTCGTAGTGCCCCCGAATGCTGATTTGAGTTGCGAATATCACTCGCATGACACTCGATGGCCACTTTTTCAGCCTCGGAAACCAGGGGAGTGTCGACGCGCACAGCTCGCATGTGATCTTTGGTCGCGGCTCTCACGTCCGCGGGTGCCGCGTTCGTGATAGCGCCGGCATAGCCCGCTTCTTCCGTGTTCTCGGCGGCAGAAGGTCTCGCTGGTGGTACGGTGCGTGCTCTCGGACGCCGTTTCCGCCTCTTCCCGATCGCATGAACAGTTCAGAACTGCCGATGACCGCCTGTCATCGCACCGATCGCACAGCCATCGCTTAGGCCTCTTTGCAAAATGGCGCAGTACAATTGTCAGCACGTCTGTCTAGAGCGCTCGAAAGGGCCGCTTTTTCTGCACGCGCGACGCCTACCGATAACACCCGGTTCGAGATAGCCTGCATCTGAGCATGCGCCGCCACACTGATTACACAGCCTGCTGCTTTATCGCCATGCCGGTCCACAGCCCCGGTCGCCAACGATCACCGGTGAAGGCGCTGCTGGCCGCAATAGCAAGGCCGACATAACACACCTGGGAAAAATTTTTTCATCCTGGAACTTTGATGCGCAGCAGTTTCGTTCCATATTTATCAGTGTTGTTTGAGAGTTCACTTTCAGAACAGAAGTTGGCAATTTGTCGTTGTAGCAAGTGGGTGGATATTATGGATGTCGCAGACTGTGCTGTTGAGCATGATCATTGAATAACCCGAAGAGCTGTTGGTATAGACACTGTGATCGCTCCGATTGACTTTCACGCTTAGAGATACCATCGCACAGAACGTGCAGATATTCAGATCGCTTTATTAAAGCTATACACATGCGTGAACATGCACGAAAAACAAAAAAACGAATACAAAATCCCGTAATACGCTTTCCAAAGAAAGTAACAGGTAGCACTTGTTACCCTGGAAGAAAAAGTCCGTGGCTCCTAGTAGCCGATTGCGTCTCCTCCA
The DNA here is from genome assembly GCF_050947875.1 of Dermacentor variabilis. Lineage (NCBI taxonomy): Eukaryota > Metazoa > Arthropoda > Arachnida > Ixodida > Ixodidae > Dermacentor > Dermacentor variabilis. Next base: position 179,267,219 of record NC_134570.1, on the reverse strand, counting down.
GACTGCTTCACACTTAAAATCCTTTTTGCGAGCGAGTCATGAAGTGGTTCTACTACCGTCGGATCTCTCTTAAGACGTTCCCACTCTCCTTGAATAGCCTCCCATAGCTGATCAGAGTTCGCTGTAGTGAGGCCGGACTGTCGCGAAAGCCTTTTTTTTTTTCGTTAACGCCCATACGTTTTCTATAATGTTTAAATCTGGACTCTTTGCCGGCCAATCCAAAGGATAAATGCCGAGGCTATGCAAGCAATCTTTAACAACATTTGCAGTGCGGACGGAAGCTCCATCTTGCTGGAAATGGAAGAATCCACCCGGGAAGGGCCCATCCAGCACATAGGGGACAAGGACCGTCTGTATGATGTCCACGTAGGAAGCAGCTGTCATTCTTCCTTCGATTCTGGGCAGGGGCCCACGTCCTTTGTAGCTTATTGCTCCCCATACGTTGACTGACGTGCGGCCGCTGCACCGCACATTCAATACACAGTCCTCGCCGTACCTGCAACATAGTGGATTAAAGCGGTAATTAAAGAACCCTTAACGTTAAGAAGCAGTGCTAGAGCGTAAAAGTACACTGGTTTTTTACTGCCTATGAAAATCCTACCGACTTATATATCTGCGCGTTTACACTTCTTAATCACTGTGGTCATTAGGGACTAAGTCTAGCTACAATAAAAAAAATGACTTACGAATGTATGTCTTACCGGCATTTCACAGGGCGCCAACCCGTTGTTGCTGGTCCCAGCGGGTGCAGAAAGTAGCTTCGTCACTAAAAAGTACAGCCCTCCAGTTTTCGGACGTCCATTCTTCCACAACTGAAACAAACTCGAGGCGCTGTTGCTTATGCGAGCCTTGAAGATATGTCTTCTGTGCAGCGACTCTGTTCTTTATGCCTGCTCGTGAAGCCTGCGTCGGATGGTGTCCGTGGAAACATGCCCGGGCTGAAGTTCATCCCGAATTTCGCGGGCACTGAGAAAGGGGTCCGCAACTGCGGCTGCCACTATCCATCGGTCTTCTTCATCCGTGGTCCTCCTTGGATGTGGATTTCGGACGGCATCAGCAAGACGACCTTCTCTGTAATAGGCCTGCAGGACTCTATTCACTGTCGCCATCGGACGCCCTGTTGCTGCACATATGGCGCTTTGAGACATCGTTCGTCCCATTAGGCAGATGGCTTTCCTTTCATGCAGCGTCAAGCGCGGAGCCATCGTTGAAACCCATGTGCAGCATTTTCGAAACCGCACATGGCTTTAAAATGCATTGCTAGCTACTGCAAGTGCGCAGTAATGCGTTTGCGCATCGAAAAGCGCGCATGTATTGACAAAGAAAAAGATGTGCGTCAAAGTTCCAACATGAAAAAATTTTCCTAGACGTGTTATCTCAACCTAGCTATTGCGGCTTGCAGCGCCTTCACCCGTGATCGTTAGCAATCGCGGCTGTGAACCGAAGCGGCGATAAAGCAGCAGGCAGTGTAACCAGTGAAACGGCGCATGCTCAGAAGCAGGTATCTCGAACCGAGTGTTATCGGTAGGCGTCGCGCGGGCAGAAAAAGCGGCCCTTTCCAGCGTTCTAGACAGACGTGCTCACGACTGTACGCCCCGCTGTCGAGCAGACGAATCCATTGGCATCCAATAGGGAATCGGGAACTGCTCCACGTGATAGAAACGCACCAACAATGTGCGATTTAGTTTTTTTGATGCGCGATAGCTGTGCTGTTGCCAGACGGAAAGCGCTCTTCCGCTAGGAACAGACAATAGAGGAACGCCTCTTGCGGCTTTCAAATGAGACCAAAATGGCCGTGCTACTTGGCGTGGTTGTCAGGCGCTGCGGCGTTGAATATGATCGTTTTTCAGGTGGTTTCGTGAGCGAAAATGGCCATGAAACTGACTTTGAGACCGAATAACTCGACAAATGCGCGTTACGTCGCTGTAGTATTTTAGGATCAGTTTCTTTAGACCTTATTGATTATGAAAAAAAAATACTTCAAAAAATCGACTTTTCAGACATTTTTTCGCCTCCCAGACCTGTGTCTCCCCTTAAGCAATATCTGCAAAACTAGCTTGATGTACTGAAGCTTTCACTCAACCCACCTATGTAGTGGGACCCAAGGTTATCGCCCAGAACTGCCAAAACTGCCCTTAACCGGGCAGCCATTGAAGGAAATGCACGTTGTCTCAAGCAGTAGTATGTCACTAATCAGTGGCTCAAACACTTTATCCTGACCAAAGTATTTCAGGTCGGACTCCAGGCATAATATTGCTAGGTGAATGTGGTCAGCACTGGATCGTTTGGGTTTCCTAATGTTTGCAAGCATGTAGTAAACCCCAACAATTTTGTGCTGCTTTCTAGCAGAGCCGAAGGGATTAACAACTTCAAAAGCATTTTGGCAAAGCAAAATGTGGATATCCAACTTGTCTGCAGTGAGCTTACTCCACTTGAAAATCAACCCGTCTCTTACATCTGCAAGTTGACTGAGCAAATGGGTGTTTCACGTCGTACAAGCACTCCTCAGTTTGTGCAGTCTAAAAAGTGATTTCAGTGTCACCAAAATTGGCACATACTGAGTGTACCTTGCTTTCCTTGAAGCGGTTACAACCGAGGTATACTTTTCTAGGGGAAATGTAAGTAAACTCTAGCTCTAAAATAACCTTTTCATGTAAAGTCACTGCAGAAAAGTTGAGAACTTATTGTGCTAACTATATCAGCACCATCAAAACTAGCAGCGACTCCCAGTGCATTAGTTGTGTCCATTTTGCCTTCCAGTGCTTCCTGCAGTCTAGCTTTTATGTATTTCCAGCTTTTGTTATAAATGTATAGCATGTCCATAACTATAGTTTGCACCGTGCTTGCTGGGACCATAAGCTTTGATTCTAGTTTGAGATAAAGCGTGGCAAATGCACGTTCAGCTGAGTTTGAACCCCTGATGTGCTGCATCCTTAACAGGAGCAGCAGGCCCTGTCATCTCACTGTCGTGAACCAGGCTGGCAACTTCACCTTCAAGTGCAGGAGGAACCAACAGTTGTAGCGCCTGGTCAACAGTCCTAGCTGGGGTTTAGCTGAGTAATTTTTACTCTGAACCCGTGCTTCCTCAGCAGATGACCCTGGAAAGAGGACTTCTAACAGGGCACTGAACATGCAGTCTGGAGCGCAGATGTCCATACAAATGCTGCATAAGCATACTTCTGCTGTGAAAAACTTCCAAACATTCTTCCTTGCCTGAGCGTCCCTTTGGTGCTTCCTAAGCACATGACACCACAAAGAAGCGAACGTGAAAATTTCACGTGCGCAAGACCCGAATGCAAGGTATAAGTCTGCAGCAGTCGCTCGTGTCGCCAAAGTGACGAGCATAGCCAACGAGCATTTGTGACTGAAATGTGCAACTTTTACATGCAAACATCATGGGCACCAGGACGTCGTGCGAAAAGCATGCAACAAACCGCCTGCATCGATGCTGCGTGCACCAACAGTCAAACCAAAACGGAAAACGCCAGCATACGGCTACGTGAGTGCATGAACACACGTGATACCTCACAAGTAAAAATAGGAGTTGCTGTGCTGTTATTGTCCGTTTCACACAAATGCGCCAGCATTAAGGTACGTACATTTGCTGCACACAGGAACACAAGCGTCCGTCCCTAAATGCTGTCAATCTTAGAAATTCTCCCTTGAAAATTTAGACATTCTTAGCACAATGCATTCACGGGCTACTTGGTGCGAATCCATAATTACTTTGTTTAGCGCGAAACAACGGACACAAGAACCTTGTCTTGTCTCTATAGTGCCCGTTTCGCGCTAAACAAAGCAATTATATACATTCTTAGCAGGCGCCAGCATTTTGTCCCATAGCCTCTGCAACAGCTGCGGGCAACATGCCATTAAAAGCATGGCGCGAAGTCAGAGCCACAGCGCGAAGCAGAAGCTTCTCACCTGTTTTTCTGTGGCGCACTCCTAGCAGCTCCTAGTACCAGCCAGCACTCCGTCTCATGCCCACTGCGAGAAGCAGTCTGCTGACGCAAGCCCCGTGAAGCACATTTTAGTGGCGAAGACTGGGCCTCTTCGATTTTCGGACTTCTGGGAGCTCGCTGGCAGCCAGACAGCAGCCAGCTAGTTCTAGTTCTGACAGGAAATGGGGTCATAGTCATGAAGCTTAGAACGACAGAAAGCTGAGCTAGTTGGTAAGGATTCATAAAGCAAAAAAAAAAAAAAAGAGGCGAGGCGTGCAGACAGGACACAAGAGTAGAGAAGTGGACAGCACGAACGCCGGCTATCAACTGAAGGGAGCACTGAGACGAAAAAAGAAAGAAGACGCAAAACTCATCTGCGCAAGCTCAGGAATGGTATCGCCACGTGTCAGTCGGGTACATGTGCCGGTCTACGTGAGAAATAACTGTTAAGGCACCTAATCTCTTCCTTATGTAAAGTAATCGAAGGCTGACTCACCATGCACTTCCACCATTATAGATATGCCATGCCTCTACCATGAGACGCGTATCTTCATTCTTATGCCTGTACAATATCGCGCATTCATCTAACTCTGGCGTGCAGTTACAATCTCGGCAATGCAGCGAAAGATTTGAAGGCGATCCACCGGTTAACGACCTTTTATGTTCCATTAGCCTCTGATTGATACACCGTCCCGTTTGCCCTACGTAGAACTGGCCACAGCTAAGGGAAATTTTATAAACCACACCCATACGACAGTTAGTAAAACTGTTCTTATTGTGCTTTACTGGACAAATATCTGTTCGTTTTTTGCCTTTTACCCGCTCCTCTTTATTCTGCACGGCAGCGCATATCTTACCTAGCTTATTGGGAGCAGTGAAAGCAACATTAAGATCATACCTACTTGCAACTTTTTTAAGCCTGTGCGACACTGAATGAATGTACGGAATAGCCACTACTCTTTTTTTGCTATTACTGGATTCTGTAATCACGTCCGTCCCCCTCGACACCGACTTCTTTAGGCGCTCAGCCACAGTGGCCACTGCTACACTAGGATAACCTGCTTCTAATAGGCGCCGGACCTGCGCATGAAAACTTGCGCTCATTTTGAATCAATATATGATGTTAACGGCGCAAGGGCCAGGTGTGGCCAAAGAGCGCCATGCTAGTGTTAATGAGTTCGCAGTGGACTAATGGGTTCTGTGAACTCAATGTGACGTGGCTGTAAAAGGCCTAAAAGAGTTGATATATATTCCATAAAATCTACGTATAGTAAAATTATGGGAATGATTATTGACGTGTACTATGAACATTAAAATGCATAAAGAAAGAATGATGCAACATATAAAGTTTGTGAGGTGCTAAAATTCTCTAGAACACTACTGCCTCACCAGAGCCCTTGAAAGCCAAGGGCCTAGAGGCATGTGCTTTACAAAGAAAACTATCGTAGCAGCATCCTCTGGAAAGAGGACGCGCTACGAAATAAATGGGCTTGTGACATGGAGTACAACATCTTTCAAAAAGGCGAGGACTGCTTTGGGCTTAAAAAGCGGTTCGTCACCAAGGAACATAGCCGGATGCAGGGGAATACAATGGCGGTATGCAAAGGGAAATGTTTCCTCCTGTCTCTTTCGGCTTCCCGGCACTCCAGGAAGACGTGGAGGACGGTCAGCCGGTCGCCACATCTACCACAGGTTGGAGGCACGTTACCGGTCAAGAGAAAGTTGTGAGTGCCAAATGTGTGTCCTATTCTCAGTCTAGTGAATAGGACATCGGTTCTTCGTATTTTCGTAGTTGGGTGCCAGGAACCTAACTTCGGCTTTCCCCGCAGGGGCGTCTGCGTCAGCAGGCGTTTGGTGCGTTGCGACACCAAGTACCCGAGCAGACGAGGGTTGGACCCTCCCGCGTGTAACCGTGCGCGGCTTAGCTGTGTCCGGGGAAAAGGGGATCCTGGGGTTTGAGCCCAGAGCAGAACAATGTCCCCCGATGGGGCTACCTTCCACAGGGGCATCAATGCCTGCACAAATAATGACAGAGTCATCCAAATATGTGAAAAACAAAGATAGCAGTACTAATTATGTCATCCTTCCTTGCAACACTGAAAAAGAATACATCCAATACTCACCAGAAGATGCAGCACAATCCTGCTCACTACAGATGTAGTCGGGTGTATCAAAGGCATCAATGCCTGTATAGAAAATAGATAAGCGAGTGAGCAGTGTAACTTTTTTGTAGAAAATACAAAGCAAAAAGAAATACTGTTCACCATCACCAAGTTTAGTGGACTACAGCTCAACTAAATATAGCTATCCAAGGAGCTGCCAATAACAGAACACTTAAACATACCTGCATCATTTGCTCTCTCTGGCACCATTTCAATGGGTAGCCCAGTGCCTGTAATGGCACAAAGCACAGTTGAGTGACTAGTATATTATGAAATTGGGACATTCAAGGGCAGAAAGATAGCATTCCCTGCATCCAAAGAGCAGGGCATCATATACTCGGCGATGATTTGTCCATCTGGCCTTTCTGCTGTGACTCGAGCTACCTCTAAAGAAATGCCAAAAGAACACCATTACTATTTCACGATAACATAGCCCTCTATAATAATATAATTGTAAGCTTTCCTGTCCCTTGACAAAGCCTTTATGAAGAGATAGCCATCAAATAGTTTAGCTGTTATTCTATAAACAGCCTCTTGGGACCATTCACGTAAATGTTACTGCACATGCAAGCATGAAAGAACTTTATTTACCAATTCCTTCTAAAACAGTAAGCTGGGCAAGTTGGTATGTATGCATTGTAGGAAACCAGTGCAAAGAGATAGAAACCAAGTGAAGAACACATGACATCTCACTGAACCTGCAACTAAAGGTGAGGTAGAAAAGATGAATTCCAAAAAGACCTGAGCACCATTCCACATAACAGAAAATCAAAACAACTTGATCACATTCATTTTTGGACACGGATAATAAATTGGTACAAAAGAAACCATGAAACAATGTACAGTAAAAATTATTTACTATTGCAATTACTTGATTAATAATTGATTTGCTAGACTGTCCAAACTGAAAACTCCCTCCAGCCTATCAAAAACACTAGTGTTGGCTCCACATTGAGTTTCCAGTGCATAAGTCTTTAGGCAGCCAATTCAGTATTAAAAACAATACATTGGGCTTTTCAGGGTTAAATACGTACATGCAAAATTACATGCTGAATCAAAAAGAGGGCTGACAGATGGAGTAGCGCACACGCGGTATAAAGGTTGTAAACGGATAAAATGCCTCAGAAAGGCTGGTCAACCTTTCAATAGGAGGACCTATGTTCATCAAAGGTGCCCTCATTATCTTCGGCAGGTTAGTTTTAACGGGTTAGTGGAGTGACATTAGGTGTCGTTTTTGTTGGCAGCTGGCTGTAAAGGAAGAGACCGAGAAGAAAATGAGCACTGTTTGATGTTTCTAGGCATGGTTTCTAAGGCGAGGGGACAAGAGTAGGAGAGTGAAATTCATAGCCCCAAACACCGTGTTGCCATCTTAACTGTTTAAAAATTACCCGACACATTGCTGCTACGCAAGACAAGTCATTCTTTCAACTCGTGTCTTTTTGTTACTCACACACTGACCGGCTATTCTATAACCACAAACGCATGTCACCTATGACACCTCTGAAGGCTCACTAACGTCTCACAACCCGAACACCCCACCGTCTTAAATCCTTCCATTTTTTTTTCTGCCGCCTTCCCACTTTCTTACTCTTGTCCCCTCATCTTTGAAACCACGCCTAGAGACGTCAAATGGCAGCGCCCATTTTCTTTTCAGTCTCTCCCTTCACAGCCAGCCGCTACCGACTGCACATGACGTCACTCCATTACCCCATTCAAACTTACCTGCCTAGGGTGACGAGCCCGCCTTTGACGAACATACATCCTATCAAAACGTTGGCCAGCCTTTCTGAGGCACTTCATCCCTGCTTACAACCTTTATACTACATGATCCATGCTGAGGAGTTTCAAAATTGCAGGCCAAGGTTAATCAGACAATAAAAGCAAGACATCATACAACCACCGCAGCTGGAACCTAACTGCTCAAGTCAGTGAGAGCTTCAATAAATGTATGAACATTCCTTTTCATACGCGTTTAACTAGGGCCTACTGGCACATTTGTCTCCCATTCTTTCAATCTAGAAAGCCCCTATCCATCACAAGTGCCTTTATTTTTTGAAACAATCGTGTTCCGAAACACACATTTGCCTGCAATTCTCTCAATGTAGAAAGCCCTTATCCAACACAATAAAGGCACTTAAGTGCCTTTATTTTCAACACAATTACTGTTCTGGAACACATTTCCTCAATTAACACAATCCTCATATATTGGACAATTTACTCTTTTGATTTGACATGCTGCGCATGCTTCTTCAAGCTTTCATTTATATGCTGTCCGCTTTGGCCAACACATCCACTTTACATATTAAGGCAAGTAAACAGATAACATGAATTCAATAAGAAACAAAAACTGACACCTGCAATGAACTTGCCACTTCCTTCATTACCTCCCCAAGGACCACATCGAGCTGCTTTCTCTTTGGAAAAGATGTGGTGTAATTTAGGAGAAAGGAGCTTGAAGAAGTGGGGAGTCTGTTCTTTGTTATCCCAAAGAATATACCTAAGAACATGAAAAATGTTGAAGTAATTATATAAATAAATAAATAAATAAAATTTCACATAATCGTACAACTAGTGGCACAGCACCTTGCTGCGAAGGTATTCACACACCGGCTGCCCACGACTGGCAGTTACCGTGAACTAGAGTCCACGCTGCAGCATATTAGCTCTACCCTGCACAACTGCAAAATTTTGCTATTGGTGAAAAAAATATGATCAAGTGATATTTCTCCTGCTGCAGCCATCTCACCGCCGTGCCGCACCGCCCCAAATGCATCACTCATGTCCCAAAGTACGGCTCATTCACCATTATAATTCACCATTATAAGTTTGTTTAACTATACTCATGTAGAAAAAAGACACCTATATGCGTCAGTTTCAATCCTACACATTTTCATCACGAAAATGAACAAAAACCTGCCAATATAGTTTTCATTTTTTATAAGGTAATTAGCGTTCTGTAACCCAGGGTACTCATCTGTATTGGAATGTTATTTAGGTGAACCCAGCAAATCTATTATCTTTATAGACAAAAAAGCAAAGAACCCATCCTCACCAATTTTGTCCAGCAGAGCACTTGCCAGCCTTTGATTTAAGGATGCTGCCTCCCGAAGTTGTTTCTTTAGTCTTATTTTCTTGCTCTTTCTTTTCCAGACCCTTTCTGAGTAGAGCAGTCAATTCTTCTTGAACCTGTGGTTCCTCGTTTTCCTGACACACCAAGAAAATTAATTATCCCAGCAAGATTAACACAATATTCAAGAAAGTGCCCAGTTAGGTTTAGCAAACAAACCGTGGAAGCAGATTAAGAGGCCACTTTTATAAATTATGTGAAGAAGTAATGTTGTGTGCAGCTGAATTGGCTTACATTCACTAGTTCAATTTTTAGAAACTGATTTTGCATAATGTTCTAAACGAAAACTCTCCACTGAATCATGACGTACATAAGGCTTTTGGCATAATAACACAGAGGGCATGGAAGAAATTTAAAGTGAACCACACTGAAAGTGCATTTCTGCCATTGATTTCAGCACAATGGGACTGACATCGAAGGTTCCTGCCTAGATTGCTTTACAATAGCTTGCTGAATTTTGGGTGTATATCCCTTGCAGGTGCACACGAAGACGGTGCTGAAAAAACAACGGCAGACAAAAAAATATAAATATGTCACGTACATTTTAAAAATATTCTGATTGCACATGCGCCGACTCTTTGAATAATGTGCACATTGCATCCGTAAAAGGAGTTGCGAAGCAGATGTCTTAAAGCTTGCTCTCAGTGCGAGTATGTCATGATGCACGTTTACTTATTACATTGTTTTCGGCTTATTTTGCATCAGACGTGTTTTCCAAGTATGCTGGACACAAGATAGGTGTTTTCATTTATAGAAACTTGTCTTTCCAAATGTTACCTAAGGTTTCTGAAATTATATATAAATAAGAAGACGAGTAATTAGAAACATGGCTGAATAATCATGAACATTATTCCTGAGGCAAAACAAATGACACTTCTTGAAGCAAAACCAACCATTACTTACATCTGTGTAAAAAATAATTTTTTAAACCATGCTACATGTCCCCTTAGACATATTGTGCTAACCGGATTGGACCCTCTTGCTGCTGAGTGCCAACAGTGATCCCAGCAGGTACAAACCTGTGATTCTGCTCCATTTTCTGATTGAGCAATTATGCTCTCATGTAAAACGCTGGCGGCCTCCAGCCCATTCCTTTTTGACACCCTGCTTGTGGGCTGCTCCTGCCGCTTGATGGTGGAATATTTGGGTAATCTCAGGTAGGGCTCACCAAACAGTAATAAACAGTTCCAATTTTTTTACGCTTTTAATGCCACTGAACCCCTGATTTTGAAATGCATCCAACCAACTCTCATTAAAAGATTGAAGAATCACAAACCATATGTAAAGGTGAAGTGCAGTGTTTGTGCACTAAGCTATGTCAAGGTTTGGTCATGCATGTCATCATTATCAGCCTATTCATGTCCACTGCAGGACGAAGGCCTCTCCCTGCGATCTCCAATTACCCCTGTCCTGCGCCAACCGATTCCAACCAGCACCCGCAGATTTCCTAATTTCGTCGCACCACCTGGTCTATTGCTGTCCTCTACTGTGCTTCCCTTCTCTTGGTACCCATTCTGTTACCCTAATGGTCCCACGGTTATCTAGTCTGCGCATTACATGACCTGCCCAGTGACATTTTTTTCTCTTAATGTCTATTAGAATATCGTCTATACCTGTTTGCTCTCTAATCCCTACTGCTATCTTTCTGTCTCTTAAGGTTATGTCTAGCATTCTTCGTTCCATCGCTCTTTGCGCGGTCGTTAACTTGTTCTCAAGCTTCTTTGTCAGCCTCCGAGTCTCTGCGCCGTATGTCAGCACCGGTAAAATGCACTGATTGTATACTTTCCTTTTCAATGGTAATGGTAAGCTCCCATTCGGGAGCTCACGGTGTCTGCCGTATGCGATCCAACCCGTTTTTATTCTTTTGTGAATTTCCTTCTCAAACATCTTTCTCAAATTTACTGTGATACGCGTCCCTGAACTTCGAGCAAACTTAGAAAAGAAAGCAACAGAATGCACAAATGCTGCACACCACCTTCACATGACCTATCATTTTTCATGCACAAACCAACCAAATTTGTCAGTCACCCTGAGCTCTTGTCCTGCCAAGGTCATTACCAAGGTCACCCAATGACATTACCTGAAATCACTCAACAAATAAAGACTTACAGTGACATTCAAGTTATTTGCTTATTTCATCACAAACAAGGATTCAATAGATGCTCAGTGCTACACCAAATTTTCTACCATATTGTGTACTACAATAAATTAATCTATAGCTTTAGCACATAGTGAAACCCACTTCTTTCTTCTTTGATATCTCCTCTTCATCTGCCTCAATTAGCCTCGGGAATGGCTCCCGCAAGTTTTTTATCTTCAGTCGCAGAGAGTCCAAACCACCTAGGTAAAAAGCAATACACTTTTACCAGTGGCATGTATCGGAATAGTTGGAACACATAAAAATGAAATGATAAAGTGCACAGCAAAGTCTAGACTAAAAGCACAACCTATATAATAACCATTGTATATCATTGTATGATGACTTTAAGGTTCCATTGGCTGTGCTCGTTTACAGTTGTTGTACGACGCCCGGTTCTCATCATACAACAGCTCCAAATAAGCACAGGCAATGGAACCTTAGTCACAAACAATCAGCTACACCCAGTGGTTAAGGACAAGGAAGCAGATGTGCATCTATTAGATAGCTGCATAATCAGTGTCTGCAGCTTTAGTTGTCTAAATGTGTGCCTATGTGATCATCACTGCGGATACAACTGCAGCTATGTATGCCCAAACCTTTGGTTAAACGAGACAAAAGGGGGTTAACCGAGGGGCCCAATTTTTATTAGTCATATAAGAAGCCAACAAACACTGACACCAAGGACAACATAGGGGAAATTAGTTGTGCTTAATGAATGAAATAAAGAAACAATAAATTAATGAAAATGAAAGTGGATGAAAAAACAACTTGCCGCTGGTGGGGAACGATCCCACAACCTTCGCATTTCGCGTGCGATGCTCTACCAATTGAGTAACATTGACCAACACTGATGCCTTCAGGTAGCATGTGTGTACTTATTGAGCGGTTGCCTTCACCCAAAAAGATCACTTTCTCGTGACGCCTGCGGCAGAAAGGATGTGCCACGTCCGCCGCCGTCTGTGAGTGGTGGCGCTGGCTAACACTCCCAAGGTTCTGCTAGGAAACATAAATACCCAAGAAAGTGGATGGGGTAACGGCGCCACGGTAGCTCAGTTGGTAGAGCATCGCACACGAAATGTGAAGGTTGTCGGATCGTTCCCCACCTGCGGCAAATTGGTTCTTCATCCACTTTCATTCCATTAAGTTATTGTTTCTTTATTTCATTTATTAAGGACAACTAATTTCCCCTATGTTGTCCTTGGTGTCAGTGTTTGTTGGCTTCTTATGATACGAACCTTTGGTTAGGCATACATAGCTAGAATTGATGCCATGTTGCAATCTATGAAAGCCCATCATTCGTCATGACCTACTGGGCAGAACTGAGCAACCACCAACACTGATTGTGTTGCTATTTGAGCGCCACCTTGCCATTTTCCTCCCTATTTAACAGCGAGTACAACATTTAACACTATCTAATTAAAGGGACCCTGAAACAATTTTTACGATTTTGTGCAAATGTACTGGGTCTTCTTGATCTTTAATTGACGCATCTAAGTGCTCCGCATAAAGCATGTAATTTATTATAAGGTTTTATAAATGTACATTGCGGCCGATCGCAGCACACCGCTCGGATGAATTTGCAGCCGCCCCTAACCTTTGGACGTAAATTGCCCTAATGATGCTAGTAGGGCGAGCTATCCGATTGGCTGCTTAGGGTGCGTCATCGATACTTTTTCCAACTTTATGGTGAACAAATGTTGTTTGTAATAGTTGTAATGTTAGTTAACTTATTTCTATAAAAAGAAAGTAACTAACAGAGAGAATGCACAAGGACAATTTCTCAATACACTTAAGCACTTCCAGCATAAAGCAAGTGTTTGCTTCTGTTACGTGTTCCATGTTGACAAGAGCTTCGTGGCCAGGGTTGATCTCGATCTTTATTTTTGCAAGCACCATGGTTCGCGCTTTTTTCGTTGTGGGCCACAAACATAGCGACTGGCAATATGTCAAGCTGTGACACCGCGTCTCTCTGCAAGGCAGCAGATGAGCGGAGTGGCTACAGCGCATCGTACTGTTGGCAACCGATCGGTGCAAGGATTTGCGCATTTGCAGCTATCACTTTACGCCAGAGGATTACTACTACAATTAGCGGTGAGAATTTGGAGTGGCTCTCTCTTGCGAGTGACGTCACGGCCAGGACGCCACTCGCTCCGACTCGCTCGGCTGCCGCGCGCGCTCGTCCCCTTCCTGTATTTTTGGGGTATGAGTGGCTTGAACCGTACTTACCGAAGGATATGTCGGCTTCTTTATGCTGCCATGCCTGAACCACAGTTCCTTCATCTAAAACGCGTGAATCGACAAAATTTGGGGCTTGGGTATCGCAAGCTATGTAGTGTTAAAGAGCTCTACTGGTTTTGCAATGCATATATGCGCCTTGTCTGTCCATAAATTTTGCGTAAAAAGAATGCCTGTGAACTGAATACCCGAAGTTGTATATGATGCTTCACCGAACATTTACCATTTCCTTAGTACTCAGCTACGAGTGATACTGCATTTTACATGGAAGAAAAATCTTGGCATTTGGCGTCATGTTAACCATGTTAAAAAGACACTGCCCAGCGAAGCTGTCATGATTCTTATTAGTTTGGTGAGTTGTTCTAGTCAAATATGGCCACTTTATAAATGTGTAAAAATAGAAATAGGCGTGCATTTCGTATGACCCATTTGCTGCTACTTTCGCCACTCTCTGAAACAAGACCCCATAAAACGAATTGCTCATGGCTGCTAACACGACGGCGCATTATGTAGAGTTAATTCACTAACAACCATAGTAGCAATTACTTGAAAGAAAAGTTTCGTGGTTAAGATCGAGAGCTAATCAATTGCAAACGATGAAATGTTTCATGGTGGCCCTCAGTAGCCTTTATCAACAATGTGGCACACCCCTCGCACAACGGAAGCAACCACTGTCGCTATGGCAAAGCACGCATTGTTCGCGAAACCTATCAGTTCACTACAACTTCGAAACCATCAAATAGCGCCAATTGTAATGCCTAAAGCATACTCGAGGTACTAAAGTGCAGCTTAGGCTGCCTAGAAAAGCAAAAGTCAAGCACCTTCCACCTCACCATGTCTCGATTGAGTGTTGTTTAATTGGAGAACTATTCGCTTCACCAGTACGTAAAAGAAAACCTTGCCATCACAAACCTTACATGTCTCACTTGAGTTTTGACCCTGCACTGGGGAATTAAGTTATCTTCAATATGTCCCATATTACTAATCAATGACGCTTCAGCTTCTTTCTAGCTGCAGCCACTTGGTCCAAAAAGTATATCTCACTAAAAAATTTGGACTGAGCAGCCTGTGTCAGTTTGCCAAACAGATTCGTCATGTATATTCCTCAAGCAACAAACACCAGTAAATTGCTCAAGTGAGTTGAACATGCACCATGGAGAAGGGAATATATACATTGGTGCATTCCCTTTCGTATTCTGCAAACAGCTGTAACGTTCAATTAATTGGCTTTACTTCAAAAACTGCCCTTAAAATAAATGTGTGAAGAACTGCCTAATTTTCAGAAGCAGTTAAAGACGCAACCCTATTGGAAAAACACACATGATGGGCATAGCGGAATCCAGCATCCATCATAACAGTGGATTAATGTAGTGGGCAGCATGCTGGGTGGATGGTGGGCAGTGGGCATGATGGGTGGATGGTGGACAGCGGGCATGCTGGGTGGATGGTGGGCAGCGGGCATGATGGGTGAATGGTGGGCAGCGGGCATGATGGGTGGATGGTGGGTGTGGAGGGTAGATGGTGGGCGGTGGCAAGGATCTGGCAAATCATCTCTTAAACCGACGCGAACGGCACACTTTAGGCAGAGAAAACATTATGCCTGCTCGCGTCTGGACAGTATCGCATTTGAGCGTTGGGCTTGCACCACTAAATATGAGCTGCATAATTTCTGAACTATATACTTGCGCCCTGCTGTAAACTGGTTCAGTGGTTGAGGTGAATCGAACTGACCTATAATGTTGATGTTTGCCATGTATGATTTCAGAGCCAAGAAACATGAAAAGCAGCTTGCCCATGGAGAAAAAAAAAACTTGCAAGTTAGGTCAAACATGTATAATAGGCCTAACAGGCACTATAACACCATGCTTGCAATAAGTGGTGTAACACCGTTGCTTATATATAATCCATTTTTATTGCATATCAGCATGCTTTGGAGCTTTGCGCACCCTCTTGCCCTGCCGTGCTGCTTCGGTAAAGAAAGTACGCAAGTACCTCCTCACAGCATTGACGCGATGCTCCCTAGGTGGCTGTGGTGCAGGGTGGAGGTCAATGTATTTTGCCAGGCAGTCTGAAAAATATTGCAGAAGTGAAGGACATGGATTGAGGACATTTCAGTTAAGGATAGCCTGCATATATACCGTATTTACTCGCCTAATGGTCGCACTTTTCTTGTCAGAAAAATTGACGCAAAGTCAGGGCTGTGATCATTACGCGTGTGAAATTTCCCGCGAAAAGAAAAATTTTTTTCCTCCCGCGTTTGCAATAAGTGGTGTGACACCGTTGCTTATATATAATCCATTTTTATTGCATATCAGCATGCTTTGGAGCTTTGCGCACCCTCTTGCCCTGCCGTGCTGCTTCGGTAAAGAAAGTACGCAAGTACTTCCTCACAGCATTGACGCGATGCTCCCTAGGTGGCTGTGGTGCAGGGTGGAGGTCAATGTATTTTGCCAGGCAGTCTGAAAAATATTGCAGAAGTGAAGGACATGGATTGAGGACATTTCAGTGAAGGATAGGCTGCATATATACCGTATTTACTCGCCTAATGGTCGCACTTTTCTTGTCAGAAAAATTGACGCAAAGTCAGGGCTGTGATCATTACGCGGGTGAAATTTCCCGCGAAAAGAAAATTTTTTTTTCCTCCCGCGTTTGCTGCGGGACACCAAAACAAAAATGGCGGCCGGTGGAGCAAGCCGAACGCGCTGAACGCGATATTTTTTTCTTCTCGTTAGTGCATTAGGTGTATTGAAACAGTTTTTCCTGTATTAATGAATAATATCGTTAATATTGGCAAGTTTGCGGCAATAACATAGCCATGTCCACTTTGGGGGGACAGAAGCAGATGGGCGCGCTTAGCTGCCAGTGACATAAAAACACAGGGCCGGCATCCTGCAGAAACTGCGGCATCTGTCTTCACTACTATCCTAATACGGCACGTTTCCGCTAAGGGTGGGTGAATGTCTTAGCTGTGTTACAAGCGTCGGCGTATGAACAGGGTAGACTTTTAACGTATCACTGCAAACGTGGCTACTATCGTTGCCACTCGCGATTTGTTGCATGCCCACGAGTGCAAATGAGAAGAATTGAAAGGCGCCTTTTTTGTTGTTGACCACAACCATTATAAAGCCTACACATAATAAAGGCAAGTTTGGTTGCAGCTTTTTTTTAGTTATGGAAGTGCAGAAAGTGATGAAAGTAATAAAATGAGGCATCTACTTATGAATGTTTGGTGCGTGCAGACCGCTTGGTTTGTCTTGAAGAGTCGTTCGCAGAGCATTCGACAGATGGTAAATGCGATCAACATTAGCTACACTTGGCACACAACATATCGCTGCGGCAAGTTCGGGGTGCGATCATTACACGGGAAATAAAAAAAAACGAATTTTGACGACAAAATTCAGGGGTACGATCATTGCGCGAGTAAATACGGTATCCCTAGTAGCACGCTTTGTTGCCTCAGTGTGGCCACAACGTTAGCTTCTAACATTGCCTTAACGTGGCTAGCGTCCTCTTTTTGCAACGTTAACGCAACATACATAAGACAACGTTGAGACAATATTGCTCCAATGTTACATCAACTTTCAGTCAATGTTAAAGCAACTTCTGGAGACAATATAAATGCAACATTGCTACAACTTTTTATTTGCACACATGCAACGTTCCCACGACAATGTCACTGCAATATTGCCGCAATGCTGTCATAACATTTCAGAAACTTTGAGACCGCATTCTAAATCACTGAAATATTTCAGCTATCAATGGTTGCTGGTCAATAAAATAATCTCGTGAAAGGCTAAACAGTCTGCAATGGTATCCTCATACCACAACGGTTACGGCAGTTTAAGGTCGCAAGAATGAGCAACTGACCATTACTCCTTGCTACACAGTGATGCGGTGCTGTGCTATAGAATACAAATACTTACAAGGCTGCACAGCACAACACATTGTTTTTCCATACTTTTCAGACCGCTTACTCTAAACAAGTTCTTTATGTAATATTCATCAGCTCTCTACTAGTGCTCTTGATCATCTAGATGCTACAAGCTGCCGTAACCTGAAGATACCACTGCACGTGGTTATTCTGACAATTAGAATGATTTGTATATATGGGTGCACATCACAAGTAGCCATCATTTGTTTCTGATAACGCTATTTTATTTGTCAAGAACTGAATCAACTACACTAGCATCAAGCTTCAGACTGCTGTATAACTGCACTTTAGCTTGGCATACAGCTAGTTTCACAAATATAACTTAGAAAAAGGAAGCAGACATATAATACACTTAATATTACATGAACACATTAGCACAGCTTGAAAAATGTGCCATGTGAGCTTACATTTCACTAATATGATTTATATTATTTAATTACTTTATAAATATGATTATATTATTTAATTACTTTACAAAGAAACTTGCAACAATCTACAAAACAGCACACATGCAGCCTATTTTGGCTACTCAGGAACAAAAACCATAGCTAATGTTTTGAACAGTTACTAGGCGCATTATCATAGCATGAAAACACACACACCTCTGAACTTGCATGTTGCAAATATCAAACACTTCAGTAAACTATTTACACAACAAGAATAGCATACCTTGAAAATATGCAGTACCTAGACTTTGTATTTCACAATATAAGGAATTCATTACGTGCAGAAACTTGCAAAAAATATACAAAGTAGGAGTGCAACCTAGTTGGCCATTCAGAAACAAGCAGGGGTATTATGAACAATACAGTTAATTGTTGGGCTAGTTAACATCCTAAATTTAAGTTTATAGTTTTCCAGCACTACGGCATACACAACACATGAGCCGCCACGGTGGTTCAGTGGTTATGGTGCTCGGCTGCTGGCCCGTAAGATGCGGGCTCTAACCTGGCTGAGGCGGTCACGTTTCGATGGAGGCAAAATGCTAGAGGCCCGCAAATGCAATCTGCACACAAGAAATCTAAAGAATGAAGGCAGGTTCCAAATTTGTCGAGCACTGCAGTGACTGCACACAGATTTTCAAGTGTGAAAATCATTAGCAGAAGCAGACCACAAACCACATGTGAAGTGACAGAGGCGCATTATATTAAAAATGCTGGTTCACAATATGTGAGCAATACTTCAGTTGCATTATATAACATAGAAATAGTGTTTCTTTAACGTTTTTTTTGTGATAAAGTTGTGATATGTTCCTTTTTCCTTGTACGGTGTGCGCCTGCGCTGGACTGAGGGCATTTAAGTAGTGTCTGCATCATTAAATAACCAGTTGTCAGTGAGCGCCATGTTTTATCCTTCTTCCCAACTTAAGTAAAACGGCGAGATAAGCGAATTTGTACATACTTGAAGAAAACAGTGCAGCAACAGGGACAAGACAGAAGACTGTACAGGTGCTGACTAGCAACTGAAGGTTTATTGAAAAGGAAAACATAAAATATACTCCCTTTACAACCTAGAGCACGCATGGTCTACACCAACAACTCTGATAAGCTGTCAACTTCAGTCATGGTGGTCAGCTACAACAGGTAACAGTCATGAACGAGGACGGATGGGGTGATTACGCATGTGTTGCGGACCCCATCCGTCCTCGTTCATCACTGCGAACTGTTGTAGCTGACCACCAAAACTGAAGCTGACAGCTTATCAGAGTTGTTGGTGTAGACCATGCGTGCTCTAGGTTGTAAAGGGAGTATATTTTATGTTTTCCTTTTCAATAAACCTTCAGTTGCTAGTCAGCACCTGTACAGTCTTCTGTCTTGTCCCTGTTGCTGCACTGTTTTCTTCCAAGTCTCCTTCATCCCTTGTTTGGCCATGTGCCGTTGCACTGGAAAACTACAAATTTAAAGTACTGTCAACATTTGCCTCAAAAATTCAGCACATCTAGAAACTTCTTGTCCCCTTGTCCCCTGGTGGCCTCCAGCTGCTCATGATGATGGTCTGATTCATGACATCAAAGGCGAAGCTGCATCCCTGCAAAAAAATAAATAAATATGTAAAGAACCAAAAATTTTCTATCATAAGCATCTTGGTGGACACACTTCCAATAGCAAAACCTCTAACAACAAAAAGTGCAACATTAAGTGCAGGTTGCTGACACTGCTCAAAAATATGGATCAAGGATGAGGAAAAGTAAAATAACATATATACTTGCACTAAGATATCTTCCAAATTAACAAAACACTTCCTATTTTGTCTGCCCCCAACTTAAAACCAGAGGTTATTTAAACTCCAGTAATGCATGCAATAAAATGCACATATTTATTAGGAAATATTTAGTGTTGGCGCCTCTAAATTGCTGATCTATAACTGCCAATCATTAAAGTACTGAACTGTCTCTTACCGTTTCTTCTGTCTTGATGGTGCATAACGGAGCCATTCGGCAATCGAAAGATGTATTTGTGACTCCGTGGCCTGTGCGAAATTGCTTTTCAGCGTTTCTGAAAAACAAATGAAAAAAAAAAGAGAATGAATCATCAAAGACAAGGCTACATTGGTTGGCTTGGAGAAGAGGGTTAAAGTAAGATAAGAGAAAGCCTCATGGCTTGTGCTGAACAACGGCCTCATCACCCTTCGCTATAATAGGCAAAGCAGAAAACCAGCAGGGTGATGGCATGCCAGGAAAAGCCCATGCTATCAGTATAAAAAAATATACTGCTTATGTTCCTTACACAGGAAATGCATTCAGTGCTTCAAGCCTATGCATTGTTAACTGACAGCTAAAAATCATGGCATGCTGAAATGCGAATGTGCGTATGCATGCTACACATGAGAGATATATAAATATAGCACCTGTGAGGACTTGGAGCAGGTATAGCCCAATAAATGGCCTTTTTCCTTTTCTCCCAGTCAGAGAAAAGTCCTGGGCCAACGTGTCACACATGCATCTCCGCATAATTTTGCGTACAGAATCTTGCACTGATGTGCCACCGATTCGCGATAAATGGGCCATCTAGAAAAAAAAAAGACATCCACATAAAATTTCATGCATGTGTACTTGCAGAGCAAAAATTTAACTTACGAGGTCTGTCCTGTTTTTTTCATCATGAAGCTGCCACTCCAATTCTTCCAGCCTCTGATGAGTTGCCAGGGGAAGCAGTTCAAGAATGGCACTGCTGACAGGTTGTGCACACGGTTGTTTATTTTCTGTGATGGCTTGCTCTATCCTTTGGATGGATTTTTCCAGGCCATCTACCTGAGCTCTTATTCCCTTCACCTCCTTGAGCAACTTTCCAAGCATGGCTAAAACAAAGAAGAGAAAAGTAACTTGACCAAGCTAAAACATTTCACTGTAATGGTTTTAATCTTATGTAAGCAGTAACCTAAGTATGTCTTCATTCTTTCTACAAGCAAAGCAATCCACCTAAGAAATAGTAGTAACAGTTAAATAAAGGATTCCTGCCATTTCTTTCTTTAACCAATAATCTGCAAAGGGCCTAACTTAAGTTGCATGAATAACACTTTGCATTTCCAATACAAGAACACCATGCAGAAACATGCACACGTAACTTCACAGGATCCTTAACACAGCCAGAGTACTCGTGCTGCAATGAAAGGTATAAGAAATGCAGATATAAAACAAATTATTCAACAGTCAGACTTAAAAATGGTGAATTAAACATATGCAAATATTCTACTGTTAACATAAGTGCGTTTTCCCAAAAAGTATTGACTAAATTTAGGGGATCTACAATAACAGTGAACATATTTGCTTGTAAACGCACTGAAATAAATTAAAGACCTATTGCACTTTGAAGACTTACTATTTACATTCCACTCCCACTTTTGCTATAGCTCCACATGGAGCTGTAGAATATTTAAGTAAATGAATAAAATTAAATAAGATTAACTTATGGCAATGACCAATATGTGATCATGTGGCTGCTACAACTGAACAGACCAACTTTTCCATGCTAAATTGTAACACCATGGTTGGATGCAACCTAAGTGCAGTGAAGCTCCGCCCACATTTGGGACCCCCACACCGAATTCCACTGCAAAAAAATGTAGTCAACTGATAAAGCTTTTGTGACCTAAACAAGAAGCTAATCACCAGACGAAATGATAAGACCAAGAATTTTGATGCTCATGCTTGCTTGATAAATTAAAACACTAAAAGCTGCTCTCATTTACTGTACTGATTGGCCAGCAGAGTAATATAGAGAATGTGAACCATGGCCCAGTGTTACCAACTTCTTTTTAAAATTGTATCCTACTACGGTAAAGCTCACAAATGCGGCAGGCACCTGCATATGACACCAACAGATGCATCACCAAAATTAAACACATTCAGTAAGGCAATGTTAGAGCAACACTGTCTATAAAGTGCCTAATGTAGAAACATTCGCATGATCATGCAACCTGCACCTTCCCTGTATGGCGGCCAGAAATAAAGGTTTGCTGTCGTCTATCTATACGCTCCACTTATGAAATAATCAACTATAGCCCTTCTATAACCTTTACAGAATTAAAAAGCACCTGACCAGACTGTACATAAAGTTGGACAAATTCTTGCGACCTGCAACTCATGTCGCAAGCATAATAAATGATTCCAAAGGCTGACAGCAGCCCCTACCATTTTGGTCAAGCTTCCTTTTTTCAGCAAAAGAATCGCCATCATCTAAAGCCACTTCCCGGCTAGGTGGGGCCTTTTGTATCTGGGGATCCTGTGAAGCAAGTGACTGGGGCTTGAACCGTGAAAATTTCACAATTTTTGGCGGTGGTGGTCGTGAAACAAACTTCGCAGTTTGTTGCGAAGAATTAAAGCACTGTCCTCGTAGAGGAACAGGAAAGTCGATGCTCTCTTCATCTGAAGACTCCAGGCGCGCTGGTGGCCGCCTCTTCCGCCTTTGCTGAATTGTTTCAACATCTGAGGCCAAATCTGATGTGAATTCTGCTTGCTGCTCTTTTTGTCTAGCACTTTCATAGCTGCCTAAAAAGAATGAATGTAATATTTATTGCCCAAAAAGAAATGAAATGCAAAGCACTAGTTTTAAAAAGACAAACAAAAAAATTTATAGAACTGTTGAACACTGAGTGGTGAAAGAAATAACAGCATAATATAAAAATGACATGTCCAAATTAATATGTTTAGTATATTCATCTACTCAAAATTTGCCACCTTCACTAGTTTCAATACAAAAGCAACCAGTTCTGGTACTAAGAGTAAACAAATTGTAGATACCTTAATTATAAGGTTCAACGAAGATAACTTTCAAGCTCAAAGTTTAGCTAACAATACTGCCAAAAATTTACCGATCTTACTGATAGTACACGAACTTAAGCTACCAACTTGAACATGTTTTTAGAAACTTGGGCAAGAAGCTTACCACATGTCCACAACACTCGACATCTGTAGCTAGTCCAGTCGCTTGATGGTGGTTGTTGCTCTTTGATGGCAGTAGTTATCTTTGCGGTGCTCTTAAATGGTGGCCACCTAACTGTGTTTTCTGAAATCCACGAAGTGGGCACGACGGAAACTTCATCTTCATCTTCAAAAAGAACGATGCTGTATGTCTTCCCCCCTGAAATTATAAAACAAAGAAAACTGAATTAATGCGATGGAATCCTAGCCACGGTGGGTGCAGTTTGATGAAGGTGAAATGTGAAAAACATGTATGTGGCGAGTGATGTCAGTGCAGATTAAAGAACCACTGGTGGTTAAAATTTATCAGCAGCCCTCCACTATATGCCTCTCGCCCGCCTTTAAACTCACGTCATTGTGAATCAATTCATGTGCCTTATCTACCCTGATAGGCAAGTTTTATATTTTACGAAATCAACCAGTGATCCCCGAAAATATTGCCTTTCCTATTATTCAGCAATGCAACTGCTACACTTGTACTGCAGGTAATGATATGGTGGAATGAGAGGTTTAACATTTCGAAGCTGCACATGGATTTTTTAGAACACAAAAGCGGAAGGCTGCCAATTAATTTTTGACCACTCAGTGTTCTTTATAACATGCACTGACATCACACACATTTTCACTCCATCAAAATGTAGCCACTGTGGCAAGGATTCAATCTCATGACCTTGAGAAGAGCAGGTCCAATGAAATGAACAGTTTAAATTAGCAAGTATACCAGCACAGGCTATACTTGTCTCATTTAGTCCATTCATTTCAGTGGACCAAACCATGGCATGTGTGCAATAGAGGAAATACTGCATAATTATCTCCTCCGCTTGGCAAGCACATGCATTTATTTCTAATTTCATCAACAGGCCACACAGAAAGATCTTGTGAAAGGTCTTTAGCAGCAAAAACCAGGAGCTCTGAAGACGGCAATGGTTGCGAATACAAGTCAGCCAAAGTTGTGAAATAGTGCCCACAGATGCTGGCCCCCGACACCGATTGCAACATATTAGTTACTAATACAATGTGACCTTCTTTAAGCTGGACACAATTATCCAGCCTGCCAAGCTTTAGCACAGTTCCTTCAAACTCTAGCAAAGAGTACTGTCTGCCTTGAAACCCTGGTGGCACAGGTCCATTAGAGTGCTCTCCTGACAGTCTTGGGTATGAATTGAGAGAACCTGTGGAAACATTACTAAGAAAGCGTTTCTCACTGAGGCGCTTGATAACCTGCTGAAGAGCTCGAGCCTTCGTCCTTACTAGGGTCTTAAGTTTATAAAGGAAGTTTTCAAAAACGAAGGCTGAAAAGTCATCAAGAGGGCCAAATCTTCTGGCATCGTCAGCTAGATGCAACAATGAGTGCACGTTATAGACATAGATCCCCTTTCCATATAGGGAGCCAGCCTCAGCTACAAACTCTTGAAGAAGGTGCTCCGCCAAGTCCACGTTGTGCACTGCGTAATCTGGGCATGCAAGGATAGCAATAGCAGCACTAAGCTTCATAAAATGGTCGTAAAACTTTCTTTCCAAATTTCCTTGGAGGACAAGTGGTCCATAGTACAGTAGAAAGTTCCTAAACTCAACCGCTTTCCACTGCTCCAAAAATTGCAGTGATCGTGGCCTGCGCTTCATGTCACTTGGAACATACAAGTTAAAACTAGCAAGCATCGTGGATACATGAAGCTTTGACTGTGATGACATTTTTGAAGCTGATGGCTTTTTAGAAGCCCAATAACAAATGAGTAGTTTCTTCATTACTCCCAAACAAACCAGGTGCATATAGTCTAGTGGGAACTGTGTGACCATCCCAACACCAAAACACTGCAGCGGAGACTCGCTATGGTGGTGATGTTCTTGGGCAAAGCTCCTGAAATCTTCATCAGTGCGCAAGGGACTGTCATGGGAATCAAAAATGATTTTCCTGTCAAGTGCAGAGTATGCACCCTTTTGAGTGCACCTTTCACATCCAAAATAGGCTGTATGGCCCTTAATGCATTTGATGTAAGCCCTTGCTGGGGCATCACACACAAATGCATGGATTTTCACAGCATAGACCTTGCCATTGTACATAAGGCCCTCCTCAAGCAGCTTCCTTATTTCGGAGACAAAATCACTTAAGTACAAGGTCACATCTCCAGGCTTGCTGTCACCCTCATAGAGAGCAGCAACAAATGGAGAGGAGTGTGAACTTTCCTTTACAAGCACGAGAATCGGCCAGAATTGCTTTCTCGAGCTGCGGGAGAGCGGAAGGCCGTCTACGTTCACAATGAGTGACAATGTCCGACAATCTGCAGGAACATGTGCAACATGTTCTTCCAAAGAACGAGAAATTCCAAAATAGTGGTAACGACCACCGGTCATCACTGCCAGATCAGTATGCCTCTGCGTCTTTAGCAATGTTCTAGCATCCGAGGGTAACTCTGGATGGTATGGCTTGAGCACTTTAAGCAGGGAATTCAGGTGTGAAGCAGGCAATTTACTATTAATAGCCCATACACGCAAGTCGTACTCTAGACACTGAGTAGCGGCACCAGACTCAGGTGTCATCCTATCTTCACACTCCACCAACTCGTCATCGTCAGAAATCCGCGACAAGTCTGACGTTGCACTTCCTATGTCAGAGATGCCGCTAGAGGTGCCAAAATCTGACAAGTTGGAACTGCGGCTTTCATCTGCGTCCTCGCCTGGCACTGATAAAGAGGATAAAACGACATTATGCGACAAAAAGGCGTATTGATCCTGCTCTGCTCCTGATGCGCACAATCTGCTGTCACGACCATTATCAACAACGGCCAAACAATTTTCTAGTTCGCCGTGAACAGCCTCTGCTATTCTTCGGCGTCGTTGCCGAATGGACACTTCACTTAGTGAACGCTTCACTCTCTTCATGATGCAACGAATGTAGCACTTAAAACCATCACGAAGGGCATGGCTAAATTTGTGCCAACCAACACGTGTTACAGCACAACAATGAGTAGAAATCACTTACCACTGAGGTCATCCTCGGAGCAAGCCTGCGCCATTTCAGTTGAATTGCAGAGAAGCTACAAGAAAAAAAGCACAGGCACGGCGACTGCAAAAAAAACTATGCTAGAACAACAAAAAACGCGGACTTTGACACGACTGCCGCTGAGTGGCACGTTTTTAGATGAGCGCGCGTCGCAGGGCTGGCTGTCGCATGGAAGAAGGCATGGAAGAAGGAAATGGGCTCTCGGCTGTACCGCGATTTGGATTTGTGATGATCTCCATGGCCATTACACTGCGGAGCGTCAGTGAAACCAGAACTCAATTTTTTCGGCAGTTTTTATTTAGACCGCCTGCTTAATAAAAAAACAGATATTTCAGCTGTTTAGAAATATTTTCGATACAGGTATATATTTTTACATCAGTGTGACATAGTTAAGTACACTTGCACTGCTCGCCAGCTGTATGCACACCACATGCAAGCTTGCGCTCGAAGCAAAAAAAAAAAAAAATTAATGTAGTAATGGTGAGGAGAAGTGATCTAGCTGGTACCGGCTTTTCTATTTGGGCTTCAGAAATAGCCCGAGAGGGCAGACAATTAGCCTATAGCATGAATGTTATAGCAATGTCATCGTAGGTGGTTCAACATTTATTCATCATTTGACAATATTGCTGCAATGTGAAAAAGACCACTTTAGAGCAACGTTATCAGCATGTTGCTTGGTAACATTGCAGCAACATTATCTAATGTTGAAGAATGTTAGCGCAACATAATACAACATTGGCAATGTTGTTGCAACGTTGCAGTAACATACTGTGCTACTAGGGTATGCTGCTTCTTTTGCACAATATGTCTACCTGCGCACAAAAGGTTGCCGAAGAAAAGTGCAGCTATCATATTCTGTGTAATGCTAGGCAATTTGAACTATAGTAGCTTGCTTTTATAGTTTATACCACTAGTCTCCAACTCATCTTTGGCCACGCACTGCATCCAGCCCACATAGCTTCTCTAGGCGTGCACGGCACTGTTTTCTCGTCTTTTTCTTTAGACTGTACTGCGGAGGAAATTTTGAGACTAATGTTACTATAAAAAAATGTGCACATTAAATCCAAGCAAATAGTGTATAATTAATTGTAAACTGTTTTCACTTCTTAAAATGTCCACAGGCAAGCCTTAAATGGGGTATTTGGAGGAAGATATATGTTCAATGCATTCACTGTGCCTTAAGTAACACCCAAGACAAACACAGCAGCTATTGAACAACTCTTCGGGGGGTTACAGCATGCATGATTATGATTACCTAAGTTTGCATTATCTAGCGAAGGCCAACTTCAGATAGAAATAATGCATTTGAGCCAATGGAAATGTATGAGTGCCAGCTGAAGCTTTCAGAACAGGATCGAATTAACCGGACTAGTTAACGGAAATACACCATATCATTATCATTCCAATGGGCAGCCAGCCAATGTTGCAACCCTATTTAAGTTTATATAGTAGTTCCACTGAGGTGAGTTTTCTATCACTGGAGTCAAGTGTATACATTTTGGTTCTACAGACTTATTTGGGTAGACCAATTGGTTAACTGATGAGAATTAACATAAGAAAAATAGCTGAGCTACAAGAAATGCTGTAGTGGAGGGCTCCCGATTTTTATGACCACATTGGGTTCTTCAGGAATTCCTGAAGAACCCAATGTTCTTGAATTCCTCCCATATTGGAAGCGAGTGGGAGTCAAGCTTGTAGCCTTCATGGTCAGCAGCATAACACCATAGCCACTGCAGGGGAATATGTGTAATATTGTGAAGAAATGTCTGCTGTAGTATATACTTGCTCTTTACCATCTCCACCTTCTCTGGTGTGGCCAGCAGCTTTGTTGAGTCCGTGGCCATGCTGCGGCACGCCTGGCCTGTAAGGCTGCGTGTGGCAGCCTCAGAAGGTAGCCAAAAGTGTTTGGCCAGCTCCAAACAGCACTTGGCATCCGATATGTTCTTCGTGACAAACAGCCATTTGTCTAATGGCATGAAGGTGTTTTCACCAACTTTTACCTGCATAAAGATAGTGATGAAAAGTAACAATTATTTTTTTGCTAAAATATAACTATCTATAAAAGAGGAGTCAAGTAGATATCCCACAAGACAAGAAAAAAAAATTTCGCTGCCTAGTAATGTAAAACAGTCATCAGCAAAATAAACTTGCACACACCATTGTAAGCAACAGCCTCAGGAAGAATGCAAAGACGTGGGATCGTTCCCCGCCTGTGACAATTTGTTTTTTTTTTATTTATTTATCATTTCTTTAATTCAATTAGTAAGTGCAAGTAATTTCCCCTATGTTTTCTGTTTGTTGGCTTCTCATGATATGATTAATAAATATTGGGCCCCTCAGTTAACCCCCTTTCTTCTCGTTCTTAGATAATGACGGTCTCAAATCCGGCCGCATTGATGCCTTCATATAGCATGTGCGGGTTTATTGAACAGTTGCTTTCACCCAGAAAGATCATGTACCCCGCAGGGGCGTCTGCGTAAGCAGGCGTTTGGTGTGTTGCGACACCACGTACCCGAGCACACGAGGGTTGGACCCTCCCGCGTGTAGCCGTGCGCGGCTTAGCCGTGTCCGGGGAAAGGGGGATCCTGGGGGTTGAGCCGATGCCGGATGTTTGGACCTTTAAGGCCCCCCGGCGGAGGCAACACACCTCTTTGGCCTCTGCTTCACGTAGACGGCACCCCCGGACTGACCCACCCGGGGGAAATCGGTAGTTGCCTTTTCCTGTCTCTCTCTCCCTATTACCTTCGTCTTTCCCTTACTTTCCGCCTTTCCTGTCTCCTTCTCATTTCTTTATTACTTCCGACCTTCCTGGCAGCAAGGGTTAACCTTGTGTGAGTAGCCAACCTTGGTTATGTCATATTGGGTTATAGTGGCAACGTACAGCTGGCGTTTGCAGGCCCAGTTTTTCAGGCCCTGCAGCGTCTCCTTGTTGGACTCCATGGTGGGTGGCTGGCGTTGCTGCCGAAAACTACACGTCCACACATGGCTACTTCCTTCCCTTCACTACCTGATCGCCCTCAGAAAAGAGGGCGCACCGATGAAGTCTTTCAATTTTTTGGCCGCCAAAAAGAATCGTTCCCGCGTTTCCATGTTATCCATTCTTCAAAACCAGATAAACCAGTAAGAACTATCTCACCCTTCCTTGTTTCGAAGTCATTGACTGAAGCCTTTGGTCCTGGATATAAGGCGTCGAGGATGGCAAGCGGGGATCTCCTCTTGGAGCTCCGCGATCAAAAACAATATGAAAAATTGTCAACACTAGTGTCATTTGGGGAAACCCAGATAATTATAACCCCGCACCGCACGATGAACACCACCCGTGGTGTTGTCTCTGACGATGACTTGATGGAGCTCACTGAGGCTGAACTCTTGGAGGGCTTCAGTGACCAGAATGTTATAAATGTTAAACGAATTAAGATGAGGCGAGATGGAAAAGAGATCAAGACGAAACACCTGATACTCACTTTCGGCTCTAGTGTCCTTCCCGAGTCCATCGAGGCTGGTTATATCAAACTTCGTATTCGACCATACGTTCCCAATCCTCTCAGATGCTTTAAGTGCCAACGTTTCGGCCACAGTTCACAGAACTGTCGAGGCCGGCTGACTTGTGCCAAGTGCAGTGACAATGAACATTCCTCCGAAACGTGCCAGAACACCCCACACTGTGTCAACTGTGATGGCGAGCATGCCGCATACTCGCGCGCCTGCCCGTCCTGGAACAAAGAAAAAGAAATTGTGACCATAAAAGTAAAAGAAAATATCACTTTCAAAGAGGCACGGAGGCGGGTGTCATACCTGTCTAAGAGCAGCTTTGCCGATGTGGCGCGTAAGGGGGCAGCGTCACAACGGCCTCCGGCGGCTGTCCGACCCACAAGCAGTGAGTCGGCAGTTACGCCATCTGCCCCCGCGGCGGTCGCAGCTAGCGCTGCTCCGTCAACAAAGCAGGGGGGACCATCGACCCCGAAGGTGGGCGCAGCAGAGGGTGCCCCAATCTCCCCGGCCCCTCCCAGCGCTGGCAACAGCCGGCGCAGCCAAATCCTGCAGGGTGCCCCATCGACCTCCGGGCTGGTGGGCGCAGGGGTCTTGCCCTCCAAGGCGGGACCCTCTCGGGAAACTTCTCGCTCGCAAGAGCAGGTGTCCGGCGCCTCACAAGAGGCAATGGACACTACACCTATTCTCAAGGCGCACCAAGCGCCTAAGGAGCGGCGAGGCTCCCTCGAACGCTCCAGAAAGGGCAGAACCCCCGTTACAGGGCCTCGAAAGAGCTCTGTAACCTAAGCGGCATCACCTCAATTTCCGTAAACACAGCACAAATTTTTCTTTAAATATGGATACACAAATCATTCAATGGAATGTCAGAGGTCTTCTTAGGAATCTCGATGACGTGCAAGAACTTATCCATAAACACAATCCGAAAGTGCTGTGCTTACAGGAAACACACTTAAAACCAAAACACACAAATTTTCTTCGACAACACGTTACTATTCGCAAAGATCGCGATGATGCTCTCGCATCATCGGGCGGTGTTGCAATTATAATTCAAAAAAGCATAGCCTGTCAACGTTTGCAGCTACGAACGGCCCTTGAGGCAGTGGCCGTTCGAGTCATTCTGCTAAACAAGCTTATCACTATTTGCTCACTTTATATACCCCCACATTATAAACTAAGCAAACATGAATTTCAGTCCTTTATTGATGAATTGCCAGAACCCTACGTTGTTCTTGGAGATTTCAATGCACATAACTACCTGTGGGGCGACCCTCGTATAGATGCGCGAGGACGTCTTCTCGAACAGTTCCTCTTTTCTTCTGGTGCTTGTCTGTTGAATAAAAAGGAACACACATATTACTCTCTTGCAAATAGAACCTATTCTTCCATAGACCTAAGCATAGTCTCCCCGTCTGTACTGCCTGAACTTGAATGGGAAGTTACCGACGACCCTTACGGCAGCGACCACTTCCCTATACTGCTAAGATCACCGAAAGAAAATGAATATCCACCACACGCTCCTAGATGGAAGGTTGAGACAGCTGATTGGGAGAAATTTCGATCTCTGTCTAGTATCTCATGGGCTGACTTGTCTCCGTTAGGAATTGATGCTGCAGTCGAGTTCTTTACAGCATTCATAATAGATGTCACATCTAAATGCATATCCGAAGTGAGTGGTCTGGCATGCAAACGACGTGTGCCGTGGTGGAACAGCGAATGTAGGATCGCCCGTAAGAATCAGAACAAGGCGTGGGGGTTGCTACGCGCTTCTCCCACTGCAGAGAATCTTATGAACTTTAAAAAAATAAAGTCCCAAGGCAGGCGAACCCGCCGACAGGCCAGAAGAGAAAGCTGGCACAAGTTTTTATCAAGTATTAACTCGTTTAGGGATGAGGCCAAAGCCTGGAACAGAGTAAATAGGATTAGAGGGCGGCAAACACATTCACTCCCCCTGGTAAACACACAGGGAGATACACTGCAAGACCAGGCCGACTCACTTGGGGAATATTTTGAGAGCGTGTCAAGTCCAACAAATTACACACAATCCTTTCTCAAACACAAAGAAACAGAAGAACGTAAGCCATTACCAAGAAAAGGTCGAGAGAATGAGCCTCACAACCGTCCCTTTAGCATTGCCGAGCTAAGAGCTGCCTTGATGACATGCAAGAGCTCTGCACCAGGACCTGACAGAATTATGTACGACATAATTAAGAACGTACACATTGATACACAATTGACTTTACTTGCACTTTTTAACACTATTTGGGCTGCTGGATATCTTCCACTTGCATGGAGAGAAGCGATTGTGATTCCCATTCTGAAGCAAGGTAAAGATCCTTCGTTGGCGTCAAGTTACCGCCCGATAGCCCTCACAAGTTGCATTTGTAAGCTGTTTGAGAAAATGGTTAATCGGCGACTCATACATTTCCTGGAATTAAACCAAATGCTTGATCCCTTTCAGTGTGGCTTCAGGGAAGGGCGGGCTACAATTGATCACCTTGTGCGCATTGAGGGAAACATTCGCGACGCCTTTCTACATAAGCAATATTTCCTATCCGTGTTCCTCGATATGGAGAAGGCGTACGACACAGCGTGGCGCTACGGAATCTTGAGAGACTTGTCGGGAATGGGCATCCGTGGCAATATGCTCGCCCTAATAGAAAGCTATTTGTCCAACCGTACCTTCCGAGTAAAAGTCGGTAATGCACTGTCACGTCCTTTTACGCAGGAAACTGGTGTACCCCAGGGAGGTGTGCTCAGCTGCACTCTTTTCATTGTTAAGATGAACACACTACGTGCTTCACTGCCACCGGCCATTTTTTATTCCGTATACGTCGATGATATACAAATAGGCTTTAAATCCTGCAACCTCGCAGTATGCGAGAGACAGGTACAGCAGGGCCTGAACAAGGTTTGCAAGTGGGCTGACGAAAACGGATTTAAGATCAACCCCCACAAAAGCTCTTGTGTTCTTTTTACTAGAAAGAGAGGCCTGGTTCCAGATCCTTGTGTTCAACTGAGTGGACATCAAATACCTATCAACAAAGAACACAAATTTTTAGGTATTATACTTGACTCCAAGCTCACTTTTATACAGCACATTAAATATATTAAAGAAAAATGCCTAAGGACAATGAACTTGCTTAAAGTTCTATCCCACTCAACATGGGGTAGCGACAGGAAGTGTCTGATGAATGTTTATAAGAGCCTAATTCGATCACGATTGGACTATGGTGCCGTCGTATATAACTCTGCCGCTCCGAGCGCACTAAAGATACTAGATCCTGTTCACCATCTAGGTATCCGCTTAGCCACTGGTGCTTTCAGAACAAGCCCGATTGAAAGCTTATACGCGGAATCAAATGAATGGTCGCTCCATCTACACAGAACTTACATCAGCCTTACATATTTCCTAAAAATACACTGCAATCATCAACATCCATGTTTTAACACTGTTAACGATATGACCTGCACTACACTATTCCATAATCGTCCTTCTGTAAGAAAGCCTTTCTCGCTTCGAGTGAGGGAGCTTAGTGATGAGATACATGTCCCACTCCCCGAGCTTCGCCTAATGCATCCAGCCAAGCTGCTACCTCCTTGGGAGTGGCAGCTGATACAATGCGACACATCTTTCATTCAAGTTACAAAGCACGCTCCTGAGGCCGAAATCAGAATGCATTTCCTAGAACTCCAGCACAAGCATTCCTGTGCAGAGTTCTACACAGACGCTTCGAAGTCAAATGCCGGGGTATCCTATGCAGCCGTCGGCCCATCGTTTTCGGAATCCGACGTACTGCATCCGGAAACAAGCATATTTACGGCTGAGGCCTACGCATTACTTTCTGCTGTGAAGCATATAAGAAAATCAAGACTTCCAAAAGCAGCGATCTATACAGACTCCTGTTGCGTTTCGCCTGCGACACGTGGTTTTGCCGGCGCGACTGCGGCGGGGCGGCAGACATTTTGGCCCGATCGTCGTCGCCGCAACACTCATCGCCAGGTGTTTCCAGGCGCGACTGCGGCGATGCGACCGCCTAGGGATCATCCTCGCATTCCAGTCATTGTGCCCGAAACAGGCGATGCCAAAGCAGGGATCTCATTCCAGTCATTGGGCCCGAAACAGGCGATGCCAAAGCAGGGATCTCGTTCCAGTCATTGTGCCCGAAACAGGCGATGCCAAAGCAGGGACCATCCTCTCATTACAGTCATTGTGTCCGACCGGCAGCGCCACGACAGGGTGCTACGAGATCGTGCTCGACATGGTGCTACGGCATCGCTACGACAGTGTGCGTCACCATTAGCCCATTGTACATTCACGTGCTCGTCTTTTGAGGGGTTCCTTCTTGCCCTCAACTGCGAGAGTATAAAAACAGCTGCCCCCGGACGCCAAAAGGAGGGCTCCGATTTCTTCTGTTGAGTGAAGTGCTCTCCCGTCTCTCTACTACGGTCAAACCTGACCGCCAACTCTTTGCGATGTTAAAATAAACAAGTTGTTTTGTTGTTACCAGTCGACTCTTGCTTTGCCGGGACCTTCGGATGCTTCCAGTTGTACCCCAGGCCGCCAGGCCAACGCTACCCTTGGGGCTTGCGACCCAGGTACAACCACGGGCGTCAGCGCCGAGTTCCCAACAGATCGTACCAGCAGTCCGGATCCCAAACATCTGGTTGGCAGCGGTGAGATCGCCTCCGACTTCAAACATCTGGTTGGCAGCGGTGAGATCACCTCCGACTTCAAACAACTGTCTGCCAGCGGTGAGATCGCGACAACGGAGGCCAGCAGCGAAGAGATGCAGTTGACTGTATGCTGAGCAGCTCATCGACGATCCGGGAGCAGTGCAACGAGCCCTGTGTGATGACTGGTTGCCTGCACCGGAACGACTGCGCTGGACTCTTGGCTGCGAGGTTTGGTGAGTGCGGGACTTTCTTCTTCTGAGCTTTGCCAGGCTTTTTGTTAGTGTCAGAAACAGAGCTGGTAATTGTGGTTGTCGTTGCTGCCGGGTTAGTTTGCGGCAAGACAATAGTAAGCAGTAGAGAAAGCAGCATTCAGAGCAGCCATGGATTTGAAGTCGTTGCGCAAACCGAAATTGTTGGAGCTTGCAAGAGAGTTGGGTCTGGATGTCTCAGACAAACTAAGAAAACCGGAACTGATAAAGGCTATTCTTGAGTTAGAGGCTGAGGATGACGAGCTGTCGGAATGCCTTGAGACCATTGAAGAGAGAGAGACTGCAAAAAGACAGGAGCGCGAACTTAAAGAGCAAAAAGAAAAAGAAGAGCGCGAACTTAAAGAACAGAAAGAAAAAGAAGAGCGTGAACGTAAAGAACAGAAAGAAAAAGAAGAGCGTGAACGTAAAGAACAGAAAGAGCGAGAGCAACAAGAGCGTGACCGTCAACACGCTTTGGAAATGAAGCGTCTTGAGGTAGAGATGGAACGCGCTCGTAATGGAAGTCAGGCACACGGTGCAGGAGAACGCGTATTGTTCAAAATGACTGACCTGATGCGGCCGTTTAAGCTTGGAGAGGACATTGGTTTGTTCCTGGTTAACTTTGAGCGAACGTGCGAGAAGCAGGGGTTCTCTCGGGAAACGTGGCCACAGCGCTTGCTCACTTTGTTACCCGGCGAGGCGGCCGACGTAGTCGCTCGCTTGGATAGAGAGGAAGCAGAGGATTTCGACAAAGTAAAATCGAGTCTGCTAAAAAAGTACCGGCTGTCTGCGGAGGCGTTCCGTCGGAAGTTTCGGGAAAATGAGAAAGGCAGAAGTGAGTCATATACAGAGTTTGCGTATAGGCTTATGTCGAACATGCAGGAGTGGCTCAAAGAAGAGAAAGCGTTTGGTGACCACGATAAAGTTCTGCAGTGTTTCGGGCTAGAACAGTTTTATAGTCGGTTACCGGAGAACGTGCGATACTGGGTCTTGGATAGGCCAGACGTTTGTACGGTGGCTAAAGCCGCTGAGCTAGCCGAGGAGTTTGTGACGCGTCGAGCTCGCGGAGCTAAGGTTGGTCAAAAGGGTGAATTTGGCTCGAGGTTTGAGAGGCCGAAGTTCACACCCATGAGAGCAAAGGGGAACACGCGTAGTGCGGATGCGAGTGGAAGCAGTGCGACCGAACCTAAGGAGACGGCGGCAGCCGAAGCCGAACGCAGAAAGCGGTTCGAGATGAGGCGAGCGGGCGTTTGTTATACGTGCCAGAAGCCGGGTCACTTTTCGGCGCAGTGTCCGGAAACAACACCAAAAGTTGTGTTTTTTTCAATAGGCAGCACTGACGAGAACATGAAGCTTCTCGAGCCTTACATGCGAGACCTCCTCGTAAACGGCAAAGAGTGCCGAGTGCTTCGCGATTCCGCAGCTACGATGGATGTAGTTCACCCGTCTTACGTAGAACCCCATATGTTCACGGGCGAGTGCGCCTGGATCAAGCAAGCCGTGGAAGCTCATAGCGTGTGTCTGCCGGTAGCAAAAGTGCTTATTGAAGGACCTTTCGGAGCGCTTGAGACAGAGGCGGCAGTGTCATCTATGCTGCCACCCCAGTACCCGTACCTATTTTCAAACAGGTCCGATCACCTCCTGCGCGAGAAGGGGCTTTTGTTTGGTGAAGCTAGTGTTCAGGCCTTAACCAGATCGAAGGTTCGGGAGCTCGCTGCAAAGGCGGTAGTTGCGGGGCCGACGTTATCAAACAACGAAAAAGGGTCAGAGGCGCAGCAAGCTGATATTCCGAGCACGCCCGAACTGAATAAACTTGAGTCTGTAACGTTAAAGGCGCCAGATACTGGAGAGGAAATGCCCGACACGGGAAAGTTAGAAGAGCTATCTACTGATTTGTTCATCGCGCCTACGTCAGACGGACTTGATAGGTTGCTAAAAGTCAGCCGGTCGGCTTTGATAGCCGAGCAAAAAAAGGATGGCAGCCTGGAAAACATTCGCTACAATGTCAAGGAAGGTATCGCCAGGAAAACTGCGCGTTTTGTGGAAAGGGGTGGAGTCCTGTACCGGAAGTATCTAGACCGCAGAGGAGTGGAGTTCGATCAGCTGGTCGTGCCTCAATGCTATCGTCAGGATCTGTTGCGCTTGTCACACGGGGGTTCGTGGTCCGGACACCTAGGAGTTAAGAAAACTAAGGACCGTCTCTTGCAAGAGTACTATTGGCCAGGGTGTTTTCGGGACGCAGACCATTTCGTGAGGACATGTGACACTTGTCAGCGGGTGGGCAAACCAGGGGACAAATCGAGGGCGCCGTGGAAATTGGTACCTATCATTACGGAGCCTTTTAGACGGCTCGTTATTGATACAGTGGGACCTCTGCCGGTAACAGCCACGGGGTACAGACACATTTTGACTGTGATCTGCCCAGCGACAAAGTTCCCTGAAGCAGTGCCGCTTAAAGAACTCAGCTCAGTTGAGATAGTTAATGCACTACTGTCCATATTTGCGCGAGTTGGTTTCCCTGCGGAAATCCAATCAGATCAGGGCACAGTGTTTACTAGCGCTTTGACGACAACTTTTCTCGAAAGGTGTGGGGTAAAGCTGTTACACAGCTCAGTGTACCACCCACAGTCGAATTCCGTTGAGAAGCTCCACTCCGTCATGAAGCGCGTGTTGAGAGCATTGTGTTTTGAACATCGAACTGACTGGGAGCTGTGTCTGCCTGGGGTGATGTTTGCTTTAAGGACCGCGCCGCATGCGGCTACGGGGTTTTCGCCAGCTGAACTGGTGTACGGTCGCTCGCTTCGATCTCCGCTTCGCATGCTTCGAGAATCATGGGAAGGTAGGGGCGACGACCCAGTCGTGGTGGAGTACGTACTTAAGCTCCTCGAAAGCTTAAGAAGGGCACAGGAGTTGTCAGGTGAAGCAATGACAAAGGCCCAGCAGAGGGCCAAGGTTTATTATGATCGGACAGCCAGGGCCCGTCGTTTTGAGGTTGGCGATGAGGTCATGATATTGCGCACATCGCTAAACAACAAACTAGACGTGCAGTGGGAGGGCCCAGCACGAATTGTTCAGAAACTGTCGGACGTTAACTACGTGGTAAGTCTGCCAGGAAAGCGGAAAGCACAGCAAGTTTACCACTGTAATCTGCTCAAACCTTATAGACAAAGGGAAGCAGTGGTGTGCATGATGGTAAACGTTCCTGAAGAGCTTCCGGTCGAGCTTCCAGGACTAGGCTCAGTGACGAACAGGGAAGACACCGGTCAAGTCATTAGTGACCTTATCAGTAAAGCACCGCTGTCGCCCGAGCAGAAAACCGAACTACACCAGCTATTACAAGAGTTTCAAGGTCTGTTCTCTGAGAGGCCTGGTAGGACTTCTGTACTTACCCATGATATAGAACTTGCCTCCACAGAGCCAGTACGATCCAAGGCGTATCGGGTGTCACCCCGCCAGAGCGATATTATGGAGGCTGAGGTAAAGAAAATGCTACAGCTCGGTGTTATTGAGGCAGGTGAGAGTGATTATACCTCCCCTTTGATTTTAGTTGAGGTACCGGGCAAGGAACCTCGTCCTTGCGTCGACTACCGCAGGCTTAATTCCATCACTAAGGATCAAATTTATCCGATCCCTAACATCGAGGAGCGCCTTGAGAAAGTTAGTAGCGCTCAGTTTATTTCCACCCTAGATCTTGTCAGGGGTTATTGGCAGGTTCCACTTACAGAAGAGGCTAGTAGGTATGCGGCGTTCATTTCACCAATGGGAACATTCCGTCCTAAAGTGTTGAGTTTTGGTTTGAAGAACGCGCCATACTGTTTTTCAAGTCTCATGGATAAAGTGTTGCGGGGACAGCAAGAATTCGCTTTACCGTATCTAGACGACGTAGCGATATTCTCCGCATCCTGGTCTGAGCATATGACACACTTGCGGGCAGTGCTAACCCGCCTGCGCGAAGCGGGCTTGACAGTAAAGGCTCCTAAGTGCCAGTTAGCACAGGCCGAGGTTGTCTACCTCGGTCACGTGATTGGTCAGGGTCGTCGCCGCCCCTCTGAAATAAAAGTGGCCGCTGTGCGAGACTTTCCGCAACCGCGCACCAAGACCGATATTCGGTCGTTCTTGGGTGTCGCCGGCTACTATCAGAGGTACATCCCTAGGTACTCTGATATCGCGGCTCCCCTGACGGATGCTCTAAGAAAGACAGAGCCTCAAACAGTCGTCTGGGACGAGACCAAGGAAAGAGCTTTTAGCGCCCTAAAGAGTGCCCTAACAAGCCAGCCTGTGCTACGATCGCCAGACTATACAAAAGGGTTCATTGTTCAGTGCGATGCTAGTGAGCGAGGCATGGGCGTTGTACTGTGCCAACGGGAAAATGGAGAAGTAGAACACCCCGTCCTGTATGCTAGTCGTAAGCTGACCAGTCGTGAGCAGGCGTATAGCGCCACCGAGAAAGAGTGTGCGTGTCTCGTGTGGGCCGTTCAGAAATTGTCATGCTATCTAGCCGGCTCGAGGTTTATCATTGAGACGGATCACTGCCCTCTCCAATGGCTGCAGACCATCTCTCCCAAAAATGGCCGCCTCCTGCGCTGGAGCCTCGCTTTACAACAATATTCCTTTGAGGTGCGTTACA
Organism: Dermacentor variabilis; assembly: GCF_050947875.1. NCBI lineage: Eukaryota > Metazoa > Arthropoda > Arachnida > Ixodida > Ixodidae > Dermacentor > Dermacentor variabilis. The sequence continues at coordinate 179,228,222 of NC_134570.1, read as the reverse complement.
AAAAGGGGTGTCTCAACGGTAACGCCGATGGCTTAAGTCGAAGCCCCTAACGTAGGAATCAGCCACAAAATTGTTTGTTACTGATGTTTTTCTTCCTGAGGCAGGATTTTTTTTAACATATTGCTTTTGTTTAGTGTTTCAAAGTGATGATATGCTTTCTAGTGCAATTTTTCAATTTGTGGACGCGTTCTGAGTGATGCTAGACTACTGTAAGGAACTAGGCAGTGGTATAAAAAGGGGAAAGAGCCTGGCAGGGCTTAGTGAGGGTTGTGCCGTGCTTGCTGACTGAGCGGTTGAGTTTCAGCGTAGTTCTAACGCTTGCCGGGAACGAGAACAAAAATGTGAACTCTCCCGAAGTCACTTTGCAGTGTCCCGTGCGAACCTGAACGAGAGAACGAGGCCTTCTCTGTGCGCTGCGCTCAAGAAACGTCGAGGGACGCCCGACTTCGGTTATGAGCATCATCGAGCGACATCCCTCCGGACAGCGGATGCAGTCCCCTGTCCATCGGGATCTCCTTCCCCCGGCGGGGCGGTCTGTTGCGTTTCGCCTGCGACACGTGGTTTTGCCGGCGCGACTGCGGCGGGGCGGCAGACATTTTGGCCCGATCGTCGTCGCCGCAACACTCATCGCCAGGTGTTTCCAGGCGCGACTGCGGCGATGCGACCGCCTAGGGATCATCCTCGCATTCCAGTCATTGTGCCCGAAACAGGCGATGCCAAAGCAGGGATCTCATTCCAGTCATTGGGCCCGAAACAGGCGATGCCAAAGCAGGGATCTCGTTCCAGTCATTGTGCCCGAAACAGGCGATGCCAAAGCAGGGACCATCCTCTCATTACAGTCATTGTGTCCGACCGGCAGCGCCACGACAGGGTGCTACGAGATCGTGCTCGACATGGTGCTACGGCATCGCTACGACAGTGTGCGTCACCATTAGCCCATTGTACATTCACGTGCTCGTCTTTTGAGGGGTTCCTTCTTGCCCTCAACTGCGAGAGTATAAAAACAGCTGCCCCCGGACGCCAAAAGGAGGGCTCCGATTTCTTCTGTTGAGTGAAGTGCTCTCCCGTCTCTCTACTACGGTCAAACCTGACCGCCAACTCTTTGCGATGTTAAAATAAACAAGTTGTTTTGTTGTTACCAGTCGACTCTTGCTTTGCCGGGACCTTCGGATGCTTCCAGTTGTACCCCAGGCCGCCAGGCCAACGCTACCCTTGGGGCTTGCGACCCAGGTACAACCACGGGCGTCAGCGCCGAGTTCCCAACAGATCGTACCAGCAGTCCGGATCCAAACACTCCCTAAGCGTCGTGAAGGCCTTGATGTCAGTCTATACACACAAAAATCCTGTACTTAGTGAACTCTACACCGTCTTGTGTAAAGCGTACATATCTAACCAGCGTATAATTATATGCTGGGTGCCTGGCCACAGGAGCATTGAGGGTAACGTTCTGGCGGACGAGATGGCCACGTCCATCGCATCGCGAGCCGCTAATCCTACCGCTGAGGTGCCTGTCACAGATCTGAGGCCTTTCTTGCGAAGGAAGCTGCGAGCCCACTGGCAACACATATGGGACGCGGAAACAAATAATAAGCTGCACCTGATAAAACCGCAGTTAGGATTCTGGCCCTCTACTATAAAATCGCGCCGAACAGATGTCCTATTCTGTCGTCTCAGAATAGGACACACGTTTGGCACCCATAATTTTCTACTCACCGGAAGTGAGCCTCCTACTTGTGGTAGATGCGGGGAGAGGCTGACCGTACTCCACGTCCTCCTGGAGTGTCGGGAAGCCGAATCTGAAAGAATGAAACATTTTTCCTTAGCTTACAGACAGCACATCCCTCTTCATCCAGTAATGTTCCTCGGCCCAGAACCGCTTTTTAACACAGACACAGTCCTAGGTTTTCTGAGAGATGTGGTCCTACATGTTATTAGCCCCATGCATTCCTAGCGCTTCCTCTCTTTAGAGGATGCCGCTGGGATAGTTGTACGGTATAGCACATGCCTCCAGACCCTTGTTTCAAGGGCTCTAAGGAGGCAGTAGTGCTCTGGCATTTCTCATAATCTGATATATTTTACCTATCATATCATTTTTTTATATGCATCTAAATGTTCATAGTACAAGTGATACGTCATCGCCATAATTTTATTACACAGATTTTACGCATTTTAGAGCGTATATTTTAAGGCCCCTTTACAGCCACGACACACCAATTCATAGTAATCATAGTTACACTGCACACCCACTACCACAGACATGGCGCTCTTTGGCCATTCCTGGCCCTTGCGCCATGAAACCCCATACATCATCATCATCAGAAAGATCATGTACTCGTGACGCCTGCGGCAGAAAGGATGCTGCACATCCGCTGCCAAAGTTTGTGAGTGGTGGCGCTGGCCTACGATGCCGCGCGCCGTCGTAGCTCATTTGGTTAGAGCATTGCATGCATAATGCAACGATGTGGGAACGCTCCCCAGCTGTGGGAAGTTTCTTTTTCATCCACTTTCATTGCCATTAATTTATCATTTCTTTAATTCAATTAGTAAGTACAAGTAATTTCCCTTGTTTTCCTTGGTGTCCTTGTTGGCTTCTCCTGATATGATGAGAAGGGCTTCTCAGTTAACCCCGTTTCTTCTGAGCCTCAGGAGGAGGTATACGGACACGAATCCTCATCATACACCCATCAAAAACAGAATTTTTTGCTTTAAAAGGGCGATATCACTCCCTGCATGCCATATGTAGCACCTTAAGATTTACCTTCTGCAGTTCCTTGATAATTAATACTAAAGCAAAGCGAAATTGTAGCAGTCTGCTGTTTTTCTGCAGCTAAATTGATCCTAGAAATCATTATCAGCAGAAATATGACATCATAATGGGCAGATTGAAACGGCGGTGTCATTCGATGCAGCAGCTATCTTTAAATGTCTAGTGTACACAAAAAAGAATGTGCCCCTACAATATTATTTGACCAAACTCTGATCACATAACACAAGCTCACAGTACTCCTGTGCACTATGCCCATGTGTAAGCAAATGCATAAAGAGCATGCTTTGGATTTTCCCACTTTAAGGTTTACTAAATTTTCACTGGTGTGTATACAACACAGAACTCCCACAACTTATGAAATATCATTAAACCACACCAAATAAGCGAAACAGCAAATACTGGACAGTATTTAAAACATGCAGTTAATCCTTGGCAAAAAAAGTTTGACTGTCCGCACTATAATTATAATCACAATAAATCATAAGCACTGTCACCTGGCCATTGACTTCTTCAAACAAGCCTGCTGGTGCCTGGCTTGCGCTTGTGAAGTGTGGGGATGTTTCTGGTGCCTTGCTTGAGCTTGTGAAGTCTGGGGGCGCTGCAAGTGCAGGCTGTTCTTTCTCTGCGAAATTGCTAGCATTACATCAAAATAAATAGTCGCCATTGTGCTTCTTGAGCTCAAGTGCAATGCTAAAGGACACTGTGTGGGAGCATTATGCCCTTAGAATTGCAAATTGCATCAAATTGCATACACTTACATTGTGAAAAAATGCAATTACAGCAAAAACCTCATTGAACTGTACCTGCCTAAACAGTAGTTTCATTTTAAAAGTAGTAAAATCAAATCCCTGACGCAGCGGCCATTAAACACATTGCGTTTTGTATCTGCACGAACCGTACCAGCTTATTGCGTACGTATCGGTTAGTGCGTAGTGTTTCCACTTTTCGTCGTGCAATCACGGCGGTGCGTCGTCCTCATTGGACGGCCCGTTAAAACAAGTCTCAGAGGTCAGAACAGTCTCCAAGTGCCTTAAGTATTTGCGCGTGAAGCCACATCAACATAATTTCGGCGTCGTGCAAGCGAGGACTCGCGTCATGCCGAAGCTCAGATAAAAAATACCGGGTGATCAGCATAGAAGAAAAATTGGACATTGGTGCTGGCGCGCGACAGGCATCTACTGTAGACTACGGTGTGTGGCATTTGGAATGCAAAGAAGTTGTGAAAAAATGACGGCTACAAGGTTCACTTTTTCGTCATTGTTGCCGAAGTGTCACCTAACGACAGTGATGAGGACGACAGCGTGAGCGATTCAGACCTGACAGTAGCAGAAGCTGCACGTTATGTCAGCATCATGAATGCAATCGTACTGACAAGAACAGCACCCGTGCATGGAGAATATGCAGCGCCAACAAGGAATCTGCCATGTGAGTGTTTGCCGAGAAAAGGGGGCTGGCTGAAAAGGTGACTCGCAGCTTCAGCAAGTTTGAGGCTGCTGTCGTCGCTGCTAGGCCAGGTCATCAAACGAAAATGAAAATAGCAGACTTTTGTCGTGCGAAGTGAATAAATACTGCATGTTTTTGTCCTTTCATCACACTCTTTCTGAGTTCGGTTTTTGACAGCTAAGTGGGCAATCTCATACTATTTTCGTTAAGCAGTACTACCGTTTAGTACATACTTTTTCCACGCTCCGACCAACTATGGTTTAATGAGGTTTCAGTGTAGAAGCATAGCCTAATTGTGGCATTATGCTGAACTCCATTAGTCGGCAAATTTCATGTATTTCCCCTCTTGTTTATGTGCTTGTACGCATATTGTGCTTCATTTGAATGCAACTATGTGCATTAACTAGCTTTTCAACATCCCAGCATCCTCAAAGTCGCTGAGAGAACTCTGCTAAGGTGTGACTGCTTTGATGCAAGCATTAAAATCGTACAGAACATAATGGGATGTTCCCAAGCTTAGTTGACAATGTTGTAGTTTGCACAAGGCACTGAGAAGATGATACATGTCTTATACTTCATTGTAGCTAATTTTTCAGAGCAGCTGCCACATTTAGTTTGTGTGGCTAAGAGTATTTCTGATGAAGTAATGTGGCCCTCGCAAGCTCTATTAGCATGCGACACTTCTGCTGCGGATTCACGTAAAAGAGTACTAAAACAACTGTGAATCCAATTTTTCTTGTTTTATCAGATAGATAAATTTTTTTAATTGTCAGGTTTTATGTGCCAAGACCACCATCTGATTATGAGGCAAGCCATACTGACAGAGTCTGCATTATACTGGACCATCCGGGGTACCTTAATGTGCACCTAAATCAAAGTACATGGGTGTTCTTGCATTTCAGCCCAATCAAAATGCGGCCGCCGTAGCTAGGATTTGATCCCCTGACCTTGTGCTTAGCAGCACGACAGTCTGGCCACTAAGCAACCATGGCTGGTTTATTAGACGGCTGTCGACTCATGCAAAAAAGTTATGCATGGCATAATTTCTTGAATAAGCTAAAGATCACCCTTTATACCTTTTTTTTAAGATGACCATTTCAAAATTGCACCAAATGGAGGGCAGTTTCTTGTCAAAGAAGGTCTGCTTACAAAGCATCTTTGCATGTCATGAAATTAAGAGACGGTGGTTCACATGTTCATCAGTCAAGTCCACTGGTTGCAAGCTACACAATGGCCATGTATTTCAGAAAGCTTAAGTGCCGAATAAACCACTGCGCTCTTTCACTCTGCGCTTCCCGGCTTTAAACAAGGAATGATGAGCTTGGTCCCCTATTGTTGATTCTACCAAAATGCACAGCGCCTTTTATCTTTTGCACCTTTCTCTCCTATTATCCTGTTTGAAGGTTTTTACAAGGATGATCACAATTCAGCTGTTACTACTGCATCAGTGATACCTTGTGATGACATCCAATGTTCATGACATACAAAGGTCCCTTGTAAGCGAGCCCTTCAGCAAAACATTTCATGCGTTCTTTTAATTCATCGAATTAAAATATGTTATTTAGGAATTGCACGTTTAAGGAACTGCGTCACACCCACTGATTACAAAGTCGGTGGCTATGACACACAAATTTTGTGTCAGTTACCCTTTTAAGTATACATGCAACTGTAACAGAAGTAGCGGCAGAGAGTCGTCTATAAATGACACACTTCTGATCAAAGAAGCAATGAAATGCAAGCCGCACAATGTCACAAGATGACAAAAGAGGCAAAAAGCTGGAGGTGTGGGGGGAGAATGGCAAAACGTAAGTGCAGAAGTGCCAAACTTTAATTGATGGCCTTATTTTTATTCATTGATAGGCTTTACATAAGTGCCACCTGTTGCATCACCTGGTCAAGTAGTATAATTCCATTCTTTGCCACAAAAAGCACTAAGAAGTACTTTAACCTTTATAATAGGAATAAAACAACAACAAAAATGGGATTGTCAATATATAAGATACTGTGCGCAGTCTGCAATTATGTCTACACTAGTGAAAGCGGAAATTTTTAGCAATGCCTAAAGGAGCACATGAATGATGTGAAAAAAAAAAGTCCCTTCCAGTGCACTTGCTGAAGACGCAGAATCCACGTAACACGATTTCAACTGGAGCCAAGCTTCAGTCATCGCCCAAGAAAAGAACTGGACGAAGCGATAGTATCTGGAATCCCTGACAAGGCAAACAACCGCACACACGCTTAATCGAAATGATGGCAATCTCCCGCCAACATGCGCAAGATGCCTGAAACGATTTTTTATGTGGATTTAAGCTGAAGGTTTTGTGCCTCTCAGCTCAATGAACAAGGCTTCCGTGTGGAAGCTGAAATGCATAAGAATTTTTAGACAACCCCATTTTGGTCAGCATTATGTTTTTATTCCTATTATGCGGTTACTTTCAGACTGGACGAGATTCCGTCAGTCTTGATTTACTTTAACCTTCATTTCAAAAACCTTTGAAAACATGTTTCTTTTGTTAAGTTTGTCAAGCTGTAAATTTAGATTAGACAGGCCCAGCACATTTAGATTGGCCCATATCAGACTCGCCCAACATCTAGGATGTGCAATGTGTTGCAGTTATTGCGCATCCTAGACATTGTAAGCTGCACGTATGCTATTTTTTGCCTTTGGATTTGCTGTTTTGTTGCTAAATTACACCCACATAATGTTATTGTTGATCCAGAACAATAGGATAGAACAAAGGCAATAGTATAACTGCAATTCTGCTTTGTCTAAGTACATGCACTAAACAAGGATGTGGTGTCAAGTAATAGCATCCACTTCCAAAACACAAAAAAGCACGCTCAACACTCACCACTGGATGCAGAACAATGTCCCGCGATGGGGCCACCTTCCACAGGGGCATCAGTGCCTGCACAAATAATGAGAGTCATCCAAATATGTGAAAAACAAAGATAGTACTAATTATGCCATCCTTGCTTGCAACACTGAAGAATGCAGCCAATACTCACCAGAAGAGGCAGCAAGATACTGCTCACTACAGGGCATGTCAAAGGCATCAATGTCGGGCATGTCAAAGGCATCAATGCCTGCATAGAAAATAGATATGCGAGTGAGCAATGTAACTTTTTTTCTAGAAAATACAAAGCAAAAAGAAATACGGTTCACCATCTCCAAGTATAGTGGACTACAGATCAACTAGATATAGCTATCCAAGTAGCAGCCAATAACAGAACACTTAAACATACCTGCATCATTTGCACTCTCTGGTACCATTTCCTTGGGTAGCCCAGTGCCTGTAATGGCACAAAACACAGTTGAGTGACTAGTATATTATGAAATTGGGACATTCAAGGGCAGAAAGAAAGCATTACCTGCATCCAAAGAGCAGGGCATCAAATACTCTGCGATGACTTGACCATCTAGCCTTTCTGCTGTGGCTTGGGCTACCTCTAAAGAAAAAATTCCAAAAGGAAGAACCCCATTACTATTTCACAATAACACAGCCCTCTATAATAATATAATTCTAAGCTTTCCTGTCCCTTGAAAAAGCCTTCATGGAGAGATAACCATCAAATAGTTTAGCTGTTATTCTATAAACAGCCTCTTGGGACCATTCACGTAAATGTTACTGCCCATGCAAGCATGAAAGAACTCTATATGCCAGTTCATTCTAAAACAGTAAGCTGGGCAAGTTGGTATGTATGCATTGTAGGAAACCAGTGCAAAGAGACAGAAACCAAGTGAAAAACACATGACATCTCACTGAACCTGCAACTAAAGGTGAGGTAGGAAAGATGAACTCCAAGAAGACCTGAGCACCATTCCACATTACAGAAAATCAAAACAACTTCATCACATTCATTTCTGGACACGGATGATAAATTGGTACAAAAGAAACCATGAAACAATTTACAGCAAAAATTATTCACTATTACAATTAATTGATTAGTAATTGATTTGCAAGACTGTCCAAACTGAAAACTCCCTGCAGCTTATCAAAAACACTAGTTCTGGCTCCACACTAAGTTTCCAGTGCATAAGTTTTTAGGCACCCAATTAAGTATTAAAAATAATTCATTGGGCTTTTCAGGGTTGAATACATACATGCAAAATTACATGCTGAATCAAAAAGAGGGCTGACAGATGGAGCAGCACACATGCGATATAAAGGTTGTAAACAGGGATGAAGTGCCTCAGAAAGGCTGGTCAACCTTTCAATAGGAGGACCTATGTTCATCAAAGGTTCCCTCGTTATCTTCGGCAGGTTAGATTTAACGGGTTAGTGGAGTGACATTAGGTGTGGTCGTTTTTGTTGGCAGCTGGCTGTAAAGGAAGAGACCGAGAAGAAAATGACCACTGTCGTTTGATGTCTCAAGGCACAGTTTCTAAGACGAGGGGACAAGAGTGGGAGAGTGAAATTCATAGCCCCAAACTTCGTGTCGCCATCTTAACAGTTTAAAAATTACCTGACACATTGCTGCTATGCAAGTCAAGTCATTCTTTGAATTCGTGTCTTTTTGTTACTCACACACTGACCTGCTCTTCTATAACCACAAACGCATGCCACCTAAGACACCTCTGAAGGCTCACTAAGTCTCACTCCCCCAACACTGCACCGTCTTAAATCCTTCATTTTTTTTGCCGCCTTCCCACTTTCTTACTCTTGTCCCCTCATCTTAGAAACCACGCCTAAAGATGTCAAATGACAGTGCCCATTTTCTTTTCAGTCTCTTCCTTCCAGCCAGCCACTACTGACTGCACATGACGTCACTCCATTACCCCATTAAAACTTACCTGCCTAGGATGACGAGGCCACCTTTGACGAACATACATCCTATTGAAACATTGGCCAGCCTTTCTGAGGCACTTTATCCTTGTTTACAACCTTTATACTACATGGTCCATGCTGAGGAGTTTCCAAATTGCAGGCCAAGGTTAATCAGACAATAAAAGCAAGACATACAACCACCGCAGCTGGAACCTAACTGCTCAAGTCAGTAAGAGCTTCAATAAATGTATAAACATTCCTTCTCATGCATGTTTAAGTAGGGCCTACTGGCACATTTGTCTCCCATTCTTTCAATCTAGAAAGCCCCTATCCATAACGAGTGCCTTTATTTTTCGAAACAATCATTGTGTTCTGGAACACACATTTGCCTGCAATTCTCTCAATGTAGAAAGCCCCTATCCAACACAAGTGCCTTTATTTTCAACACAATCACTGTTCTGGAACACATTTATTTCCTCAATTAACACAATCCTGATATACTGGACTTCTCTTGATATGACATTCTGCGCATGCTTCTTCAGGCTGTCATTTATATGCTTCCGCCTTGGCCAACATATACATTTCTAAATATTAAGGCAAGCAAACAGATAACATGAGTTCAATAAGAAACAAAAGCGGACATCTGCAATGAACTTGCCACTTCCTTCATTACCTCCCCATGGACCACATCGAGCTGCTTTCTCTTTGGAAAAGATGTGGTGTAATTTAGGAGAAAGGAGCTTGAAGAAGTGGGGAGTCTGTTCTTTGTTATCCCAAAGAACATGAAAAATGCTGAAGTATATAAATAAATACATAAATAAAATTTCACATAATCGTACAACTGGCGGCACAGCACCTTGCTGCGAAGTTTTCTACACACCGGCTGCCCACAAATGGCAGTTACCGTGAACTAGAGTCCACGCTGCAGCATATTACCTCTACCCTGCACAGCTGCAAAATTTTCCTGTTGGTGAAAGAAATATGATCAAGTGATATTTCTGCTGCTGCAGCCATCTCACCGCCGTGCCGCACCGCCCCGAATGCATCACTCATGTTCCAAAGTACAGCTCATTCACCATTATAAGTTGGTTTAACTATACTCATGAAAAGAAAAAAAAAGACACCTATATGCGTCAGTTTCAAGGAAACTTTAGAATAGTATTTCAATCCTACACATTTTCATCACGAAACTGCATAAAAACCTGCCAATATAGTTTTCATTTTTTATAAGGTAATTAGCGTTACTGTAACCCAGGATACTCATCTGTGTTGGAATGTTATTGAGGTGAACCCAGCAAATCTGTTATCTTTATAGACAAAAAAGGAAAGGGCCCATCCTCACCAATTTTGTCCAGCACAGCACTCGTCAGCCGTTGATTTAAAGATGCTGCCTCCCGAAGTTTTTTTTAAAGTCTTTTATTGTCTTGGTCTTTCTTTTCTAGTGCTTTTCTAAGTTGAGCAATTAATCCATCTTCAACCTGTGGTTCCTCGTTCTCCTGAAACACCAAGAAAATTAATTATCCCAGAGAGATTTACATGATATTCAAGAAAACGCCCAGTTAGGCTTAGCAAACAAACCGTCGAAGCAGAAATCGGTGGTTACTTTTATAAATAATGTGAAGAAGTAATGTGTTCAGCAGAATTCGCTTACATTCACAACTAGTTCAATATTTAGAAATTGATTCCACATAGTGTTCTAAACGAAAGCTCTCCACTGATCATGACATACATAAGGCTTTTGGTATAATAACACAGAGGGCATGGGAGAAATTTGAAGTGAACCACATTGAAAGTGCATTTCGGCCATTGATTTCTGCACAATGGGACTGACATCGAAGGTTCCTGCCGCGATTGCTTTACAACAGCTTGCTGAATTTTGGGTGTATATCCCTTGCAGGTGCACATGAAGACGGGGCTAAAGAAACAATGGCAGACGAAAAATATAACATGTCACATACATTTTAAAAATATTCTGATTGCACATGTGCCAACTCTTTGAATAATGTGCACATTGCATCCGTAAAAGGAGTTGTGAAGCAGATGTCTTAAAGCTTGCTCTCAGTGCAAGCATGTCATGATGCATGTTTACTAATTACGTTGTTTTCGGTTTTTTTTTGCGTCAGACGTGTTTTCCAAGTATACTGGACATGAAATAGGTGTCTTCATTTATAGAAACTTGTCTCTCCATATGTTACCTAAGGTTTCTGAAATTATATATAAATAAGAAAATGAATACTTAGACACATGGCTGAATAATCATGAACAATATTCCCGAGGCAAAACAAATGACACTTCTTGAAGCGAAACCAACCATTACTTACATCTGTGTAAAAAATAATTTTTAAAACCATGCTGCATGTCCCCTTAGACATACTGTGCTAACCAGATTGGAGTGCCAACAAAATGATCCCAACAGGCACAAACCTGTGATTCTGCTCCATTGTCTGATTGAGCAATTATGCGCTCGTGCAAAATGCTGGCTGCTTCCAGCCTCTTCCTTTTTGTTATCCTGCTTGTGGGCTGCTCCTGCAACTTCATGGTGGAATATTTGGGTAATCTCGGGTAAGGCTGACCAAACAGTAATAAACAGTTGCAATTTTTTTATGCTTTTAATGCCACTGAACCCGATTTTGAAATGCATCCTACCAAATCTCATTAAAATACTGAAGAATCACAAAACATATGTAAAGGTGGAGTGCAGTGTTTGTGCACTAAGCTATGTGAAGGTTTGGTGATGCATAATGTCATCATCATCATCAGCCTATTCATGTCCACTGCTGGACGAAGGCCTCTCCCTGCGATCTCCAATTACCCCTGTCCTGCGCCAACCAATTCCAACCAGCACCTACAAATTTCCTAATTTTGTCGCACCACCTAGTCTTCTGCCATCCTCTACTGCGCTTCCCTTATCTTGGTTCCCGTTCTGTTACCCTAACGGTCCAACGGTAATCTAGTCTGCGCATTACATGACCTGCCCAGCGACATTTAGAATATTAGAATATTGTCTATACCCGTTTGCTTTCTGATCCATACTGCGCTCTTTCTGTCTCTTAAGGTTACGCCTAGCATTCTTCGTTCCATCGCCCTTTGCGCGGTCCTTGTTCTCAAGCTTCTTTGTCAGCCTCCAAGTCTCTGCGCCGTATGTCAGCACCAGTAAAATGCACTGATTGTATACTTTCCTTTTCAATGATAACGGTAAGCTCCCGTTCAGGAGCTCACGATGTCTGCCGTATGCGATTCAACCCATTTTTATTCTTCTGTGAATGTCTTTCTCATGGCCCGGGTTCCCTGTGATTAGCAACTTACTCCTCCACAGACTCTAGAGGTTGACTTGCAATCTTGAACTCTTGTTCCCTTGCCCGGTTATTTATCATTATCTTTGTCTTCTGCATATTAATCTTCAACTTCACTCTTACACTCTCCCTTTTACGGTCCTGAATCATTTGTTGTAACTCGTGTGCATTGTTGCTGAATAGAACGATGTCATCGGCAAACCGAAGGTTGTTGAGGTATTCGCCGTCTATCTTTACTCCCAAGCCTACCCAGTTTAATAGCTTGAATACTTCTTCCAAGCTGGCAGTGAATAGAATTGGAGAGATAGGGTCTCCTTCTCTGACCTCTTTCTTTATAGGTATCTTCCTACTTTTCTTTATAGAATTAAGGTGGCTGTGGAATCTCTGTAGATATTTTCCAGGGTATTTACATAAGCGGTCTGTACTCCTTGATTATGCAATGCCTCTGACTGCTGGTATCTACTGAATCAAATGCTTTTTCGTAATCTATGAAAGCCATATAGAGAGGTTTATTGTACTGTGCGGATTTCTTGGTAACCTGGTTAATAACATCGATGTGATCCATTGTAGAGTAACCTTTCCTGAAGCCAGCCTGCTCCCTTGGTTGACTAAAATCCAGTGTTGTCGTTATTCTACTGGAGATTATTTTGGTAAATATTTTATATAATACTGGGAGTAAGCTAATGGGTGCATAATTTTTCAATTCTTTAACGTCTCCCTTTTTGTGGATTAGCATAATGTCTGCATTCTTCCAGTTTTCTGGGACTCGAAGTCGATAGACACTTCGTACAGAGAGTCGCCAGTTTTCCAAGCATTATGTCTCCTCCATCTATGATCAAATCGACTGTTATTCCATTTGCTCCTGCTGCTCTTTCCCGTTTCATGTCCTGCAAGGCCCTGACACTTTCATTCTTTGTTGTTTCTTTATTAGGTCCTTTGTTACTTGGGGGAGCTTGCCTACTGGTTGCCTTGGTGCCGTGCTTCCCACTTAAATTGCTGCCTCTGAAGCCAGCCTCGTTACGGTTTCATTAATTACCTCTATGTCATCATCTCTCTGTTCTAAGGCTGCATATTTGTTTGCAAGTACCAGCCTAAATTTGTCTGCTTTTACCCTTACTGCCTCTAAGTTGACCTGTTTTTTCTTGACCAATTTTGCTATTTCTCTCTTTAAATTGAGGTGGATCCTGGCCCTCACTAAGCTATGATCGCTACATTTTACCCTACCTATTACTTCTACATCCTGCACTATGCTGGCATCGGCAGAAAGTATGAAATCAATTTAATTTCTTGTTTCACCATTAGGGCTTCACCAGGTCCCCCCTATTTTCTGCTGCTATGTTTCCTAATAAAGTGTTCATTATATATTCTCAGCTTATTCCTTTCTGCAAATTCTACCAGCATCTCACCTCTAGCGTTTCTAGAATCGACACAGTAGTTGCCAATTGCTTGTTCACCCGCCTGCTTTTTCCCCACTTTTGCATTGAAGTCCCTCATTCCTACTGTATACTGCGTTTGCACTTTCCTCATCGCTAATTCAACATCTTCATAAAACTGATCTACTTCCTCATCGTCGTGACCCGCAGGGGCGTCTGCGTCAGCAGGCGTTTGATGTGTTGCGACACCACGTACCCGAGCACGCGAGGGTTGGACCCTCCCGCGTGTAGCCGTGCGCGGCTTAGCCGTGTCTGGGGAAAAGGGGATCCTGGGGGTTGAGCCGAAGCTGGGTGTTTGGACCTTTAAGGCCCCCCGGCGGAGGCAACACACCTTTTCGGCCTCGGCTTCACATAGACCGCACCCCCGGACTGACCCACCCTGGGGAAATCGGCAGTCGCCTTTTCCTGTCCTCCTCTCCAATCTTCGTCTTTCTCTCTTGCCTTTTTCATCTTTCCTGTCTTCTCATCACTTCTCCTCACTTCCTAGTTTCCCGGCGGCAAGGGTTAACCTTGTGTAGCTAGCCAGCCTTGGTTATGCTGTATTTGGTTATAGCAGCGATGTACGGCTGGCGTTGGCAGGGTTTCTCTAGCAGGAACTTCTGTCGCGTCCCCCTGTTGGGCCCCATGGTGGGTGGTCGGCATCGCGGCCGAAAACCCAACTGTATCTATGGAAAACGCGTTTCCTAAACTCCCTAATCGCCCTCAGAAACGAGGGCGCACCGAAGAAGTCTTTCAGTTTTTCGGACGGCAAGTCCACAATTTTCCTCGTTTTCACATAATCCACTCAGAAAAACCAGCTAAACAAGTGCGAACAATCTCACCGTTCCTTGTATCGAAGACTCGAAGGCGTCGAGGATGGCAAGCGGTGACCTCCTCTTGGAGCTCCGCGATCAGAAGCAATTTGAGAAACTGCCTAAACTAGTATCATTTGGAGAGACCTAAGTAGTAGTAACCCCGCACCGCACGATGAATACCTCCCGCGGCGTTGTCTCGGACGATGATTTGCTGGAGCTCACTGAGGCTGAGCTCTTGGAGGGCTTCAGTGAACAGAATGTTATAAATGTCAAAAGAACTAAAATGAGACGAGATGGCAAAGAAATCCAAACCAAACACTTGATAATCACCTTCGGTTCGAGTGTCCTGCCCGAGTCAATCGAGGCCGGGTACATCAAGCTCAGTGTCAGGCCGTACGTGCCCAATCCTCTTAGATACGTTAAGTGCCAAAGGTTTGGCCACAGTTGACACAACTGTCGAGGCCGGCTGACATGTGCCAAGTGCAGTGACAATGAACATTCCTCCGAAACGTGCCAGAAAACTCCACATTGTGTCAACTGTGATGGCGAGCATGCCGCATACTCGCGGTCCTGCCCGTCCTGGAAAAGAGAAAAAGAGATTGTGACAATCAAAGTCAAAGAAAATATATCTTTCAAGGAGGCACGTAGGCGGGTGTCATACCTGCCTAAGAGCAGCTTTGCCGATGTGCCGCGTCAGGGGGCAGCGACACAACGGCTTCCGGCGGCTGTCTGACCCGCAAGCGGTGAGTCGGCAGTTACGCCACCTGCCCCCGCGGCGGTTGCAGCTAGCGCTGCTCCGTCAACCCAGCAGACGGGGCCATCTACCTCCGGGCAGGTGACCTCGAAGGTCTCGTCGTCCAACGTGCCGAGGCCTTCACATCAAGCAAAGCGCTCGGAAGAGCATGTGTCCAGCGCTTCGCTAGAGGCGATGGACGCAACCACCAGCCCCCGCAGGGGCGTCTGCGCAAGCAGGCGTTTGGTGTGTTGCGACACCACGTACCCGAGCACACGAGGTTTGGACCCTCCCGCGTGTAGCTGTGCGCGGCTTAGCCGTGTCTGGGGAAAAGGGGATCCTGGCGGTTGAGCCGATGCTGGGTGTTTGGACCTTTAAGGCCCCCCGGCGGAGGCAACACACCTCTTTGGCCTCTGCTTCACATAGACGGCACCTCCAGGTTGACCCACCTGGAGGAAATCGGCAGTCGCCTTTTCCTGTCCTCCTCTCCAATCTTCGTCTTTCTCTCCCACTTTTCCATCTTTCCTGTCTTCTCTTCACTTCTTATTACTTCCGTATTTCCTGGCGGCAAGGGTTAACCGTGTGTAATATATCCTGCCTTGGGTATATATATATTAGGTTATAGCGGCGATGCATGGCTGGCGTCTGCAGGTATTCTTCCAACCTTGTAGCGTCCCCTTGTTGGGCTCGGTGGTGGGTGGCCATCGCCGCCGAAATTTCTGATGCTATATGGCAAGCAACTTTCCATCATTACCTGATCGCTCCCTCAAGAGGGGGCGCACCGATGAAATTTTCACCTTTTTCGTGCAAACAAAGCAATCTTTTCCCAAGTACCACGTTGTACACAGTCAGCACAATAGCAAAACAGTCAGAATGATCTCACCATTTGTTGTAGCAAAATGCCTCACGGAAGCAATTGGCCCAGGCTATAAAGTAACGAAGATGGGAAGTGGTGATCTTCTTCTCGAACTTCGCGACAAAGCACAATATGACAAGCTCTCGAAACTTGTAGCATTTGGCGAAATTCCAGTCTCAGTGGGCCCACACAGATCCATGAACACAGTGCGCGGGGTCGTCTCAGAAGATGACCTTCTCGAGCTGAGTGAAAGCGAACTACTAGAAGGATGGCAAGACCAGAACGTAGTAAAAGTGCAAAGAATCACAATAAGGCGAGATGACAAACAAATACCGACCAACACATAATCATTACTTTCGGAACCAGCGACCTGCCTGAAACAATAGAAACCGGCTACTGCAAGCTACGTGTTCGACCATACATCCCAAATCCGCGTCGATGCTTCAAGTGTCAGCGTTTTGGGCATGGATCTCAAACCTGCAGAGGACATGCTACTTGTGCTAAGTGTAGTTCTTCTGAACACGCTTCTGACATCTGCACTTCACCAAACCACTGTGCCAACTGTGAAGGAGATCACCCCGCCTACTCGCGATCGTGCCCCTCGTGGAAAAAGGAGAAACAAATAATAGAACTGAAAGTCAAACTAAACCTATCTTTTCCAGAGGCACGTAAACGTTGCGCTCTCCACAACCACTCTAGTCCTTCCTACACCGATGTGGCGCGCCGGGGGGCAGCGCTACATCCTTCGGCGGCCGTCCAAGTCACACGGAGTGTGACGACGGTTACGCCATCAGCCCCCCTGGCGGGAGCAGCCACTGCGCTTCCGCCTCCTACCACGAAGGACCAGCAGACCTCCGAGCCTGCCGGTCCCAGGGCCACTGCCCGTGCAGACAGGCCCGAAAAACTCCCGAGAGTGCCCGCTGAGCGGGCGTCATCCAGCGCCTCTGACGAGGCGATGGATGTAACAAAAACTTCGCCGGCGTCTCAGACGCCGAAGGAACGGCGTTGCTCCCTGGAGCGCGCCAAGAAAAAAGAAATACCCCGCATCAAGGGGCCTGGAAAGGTCCCTTGAGCCAACCTAATTCATATCTCTTGACACACAGCACATAAACACAAACAATATGGATACACAAATATTACACTGGAACGTGAGAGGTCTGATCCACAACCTCGATGATATCAAAGAACTCTTACACAAATACAATCCAAAGGTGCTGTGTGTTCAGGAGACACATCTTAAATCTACGCAAACAAACTTTCTTAGGCAATACGCTATTTTCCGGAAGGACCGAGATGATGCTGTTGCATCGTCCGGCGGCGTAGCAATAGTAGTAGACAGAGGCGTTGCTTGTCGGCAACTGCAACTCCGAACTCCCCTTGAGGCAGTTGCTATCCAAGCAGTACTATTCAATAAACTAGTTACTATCACGTCCGTATACATCCCCCCAAGTTATCAACTCTCTAGCACAACATTTCAAAGCTTTATTGATGAGCTGCCTCACCCTTACATAGTCGTCGGTGATCTAAACGCGCATAGCCCACTTTGGGGCGACTCTCGCTGTGATGCGAGAGGACGGCTTATAGAAAACATCCTATTCACTTCAAGTTCCTGCTTGCTTAACAAGAAAAAGCCAACATTTTACAGCTCTACACATAAAACGTTTTCTTCGATAGATCTAAGCATAGCGTCAAGTACAATTGTGCCATATCTCCAGTGGGATGTCATTAATAACCCTTATGGCAGTGATCACTTCCCCATCGTCCTAAACCTTAAAAAACAAAGTGAGTGTCCTGCACATGTTCCTCGATGGAAAGTTGATTCAGCCGACTGGACGAAGTTTCGCGAACTAACGCAGCTGCCCTGGAATAATATCTGTGAACTTAGCCTATACGACGCAGTAGCATACATAACAGCGTTCATTATTGATGCTGCATCAGTGTGTATCCCCCAAACAAAAGGGTCGCCCTCGAAACGACGTATTCCATGGTGGAATGAGGAATGTAGGGAAGCCAGGAAAAAACAAAACAAGGCTTGGAATCTCCTCCGTAACTCACCAACCACAGAGAATCTAATCAATTTCAAGGCGATCAAGTCGCAAGGGAAAAGAACACGCCGCCGCGCTAAACGGGAAAGTTGGAAAAACTACATAAGCAGCATCAATTCATATACAGACGAACAAAAAGCCTGGAACAGGGTTAACAAAATAAAAGGCCGCGAAACTCATCCCTTACCTTTATTAAATACACAAGGAGACCTGGAGGATCAGGCAGATTGTCTAGGAGCACATTTCGAGCACATTTCCAGTACATCTCACTACACAGACACATTCGTAAAATACCAGCGACTAGCAGAACAGATGAATTTGGAGCGGAAAAGCACATCCAACGAAGTATACAATCGTCCATTTGGAATGGCTGAGTTCCAGGCCTCACTGAAATGTTGCAACAAGTCCGCTCCAGGAAGTGACAGGATAATGTATGAGATGATCAGACACTTACACCCCGAAACCCAAAAAACACTACTGTTACTCTTTAATTCCTTGTTCTCTGCAGACTACATTCCTTCTGTTTGGAAAGAAGCAATCGTAATCCCTATCCTCAAAGAGGGCAAGGACCCTTCCTCACCCAACAATTATAGGCCCATAGCTCTGACAAGTTGTATATGCAAATTATTTGAGAAAATGATTAACCGTCGCCTCATCCATTTTCTTGAAAGCAGCAAGATACTCGATCCCTTACAGTGCGGTTTTAGAGAGGGTAGATCCACAACAGATCACCTTGTTCGCATCGAAACAAATATCCGCGATGCCTTCGTCCACAAACAGTTTTTCCTGTCCGTATTTTTAGATATGGAGAAGGCATACGACACAACCTGGCGCTTTGGAATCCTCCGCGATCTGTCTGAAATGGGAGTTCGAGGCAATTTGCTACACATCATTCAGAGTTACCTCTCCAATCGCACGTTCCGTGTTAGAGTCGGTAACGTTCTGTCTCGTCCATTTACACAGGAGGCTGGTGTTCCACAAGGAGGTGTGCTGAGCTGCACTCTCTTTATTGTCAAAATGAACGCCATCCAGACTGCCATACCACGTAGTATGTTTTATTCTGTATATGTAGATGATATCCAGATAGGTTTTAAATCATGTAATCTAAGTATCTGTGAGCGACATGTACAGCTTTGCATAAATAAATTGTCTAAGTGGGCGGACGAAAATGGTTTTAGGCTAAATCCGAGAAAAAGTACGTGTGTCCTGTTCTCTAATAAAAGAGGGATACTGGCGGAACCCGTAATCAGTCTCAATGGAGAACGGTTATCTGTGAGCCATGAACACAAATTCTTAGGGATCCTTCTAGACAGTAAGCTAACTTTTGTGCTACACCTGAAGTATCTTAAGGCAAAGTGCCTCAAGACTATGAATCTTCTGAAGCTGTTGTCACGTACAGCTTGGGGAAGCGACAGGAGGTGCCTAATAAAGCTGTACAAAAGTCTAATATTAACACGCCTTGACTATGGCGCCATAGTCTATAATTCTGCAGGACCTAGTACTCTAAGAATGCTAGATCCTGTCCACCACTTAGGCATCCGCCTTGCTACAGGCGCCTTTAGGACTAGCCCTGTGCAAAGCCTCTACGTCGAATGAAACGAATGGTCATTGCACTACCAAAGGACATATTTAACTTTCTCCTACGCCCTAAAAGTAAACTCAGATGTTGATCATCCTTGTCATTCCACTATATGCGACTTGTCCACTGCTAGGCTGTTTCGTAACCGCCCAGCCACTAGGCCTCCTCTGTCCCTCCGGTTGGAAGCACTCTCAGAAAAGACAGGGGTCCCTCTTTTACACAATGTCCTAATGGCTCCTACACGGTTTCCACCGCCTTGGGAGTGGCAGACTATCCAATGCGACATCTCTTTCTTAGAAATATCGAAACGAGCCCCGGAGGCGCTTCCCCGCAGGGGCGTCTGCGCAAGCAGGCGTTTGGTGTGTTGCGACACCACGTATCCGAGCACACGAGGGTTGGACCCTCCCGCGTGTAGCCGTGCGCGGCTTAGCCGTGTCCGGGGAAAGGGGGATCCTGGGAGTTGAGCCGATGCCGGGTGTTTGGACCTTTAAGGCCCCCCGGCGGACGCAACACACCTCTTTGGCCTCTGCTTCACGTAGACGGCACCCCCGGACTGACCCACCCGGGGGAAATCGGTAGTTGCCTTTTCCTGTCTCTCTCTCCCTATTACCTTCGTCTTTCCCTTACTTTCCGCCTTTCCTGTCTCCTTCTCATTTCTTTATTACTTCCGACCTTCCTGGCAGCAAGGGTTAACCTTGTGTGAGTAGCCAACCTTGGTTATGTCATATTGGGTTATAGTGGCAACGTACAGCTGGCGTTTGCAGGCCCTGTTTTTCAGGCCCTGCAGCGTCCCCTTGTTGGACTCCATGGTGGGTGGCTGGCGTTGCTGCCGAAAACTACACGTCCGCACATGGCTACTTCCTTCCCTTCACTACCTGATCGCCCTCAGAAAAGAGGGCGCACCGATGAAGTCTTTCAATTTTTTGGCCGCCAAAAAGAATCGTTCCCGCGTTTCCATGTTATCCATTCTGCAAAACCAGATAAACCAGTAAGAACTATCTCACCCTTCCTTGTTTCGAAGTCATTGACTGAAGCCTTTGGTCCTGGATATAAGGCGTCGAGGATGGCAAGCGGGGATCTCCTCTTGGAGCTCCGCGATCAAAAACAATATGAAAAATTGTCAACACTAGTGTCATTTGGGGAAACCCAGATAATTATAACCCCGCACCGCACGATGAACACCACCCGTGGTGTTGTCTCTGACGATGACTTGATGGAGCTCACTGAGGCTGAACTCTTGGAGGGCTTCAGTGACCAGAATGTTATAAATGTTAAACGAATCAAGATGAGGCGAGATGGAAAAGAGATCAAGACGAAACACCTGATACTCACTTTCGGCTCTAGTGTCCTTCCCGAGTCCATCGAGGCTGGTTATATCAAACTTCGTGTTCGACCATACGTTCCCAATCCTCTCAGATGCTTTAAGTGCCAACGTTTCGGCCACAGTTCACAGAACTGTCGAGGCCGGCTGACTTGTGCCAAGTGCAGTGACAATGAACACTCCTCCGAAACGTGCCAGAACACCCCACACTGTGTCAACTGTGATGGCGAGCATGCCGCATACTCGCGCGCCTGCCCGTCCTGGAAGAAAGAAAAAGAAATTGTGACCATAAAAGTAAAAGAAAATATCACTTTCAAAGAGGCACGGAGGCGGGTGTCATACCTGTCTAAGAGCAGCTTTGCCGATGTGGCGCGTAAGGGGGCAGCGTCACAAAGGCCTCCGGCGGCTGTCCGACCCACAGGCAGTGAGTCGGCAGCTACGCCATCTGCCCCCGCGGCGGTTGCAGCTAGCGCTGCTCCGTCAACACAGCAGAGGGGACCATCGACCCCGAAGGTGGGCACAGCCGAGGCTGCGCCAACATCCCCGGCCCCTCCCAGCGCTGGCAACAGCCGGCGCAGCCAAATCCCGCAGGGTGCCCCATCGACCTCCGGGCTGGTGGGCGCAGGGGTCTTGCCCTCCAAGGCGGGACCATCTCAGGAAACTTCTCGCTCGCAAGAGCAGGTGTCCGGCGCCTCACAAGAGGCAATGGACACTACACCTATTCTCAAGGCGCACCAAGCGCCTAAGGAGCGGCGAGGCTCCCTCGAACGCTCCAGAAAGGGCAGAACCCCCGTTACAGGGCCTCGAAAGAGCTCTGTAACCTAAGCGGCATCACCTCAATTTCCGTAAACACAGCACAAATTTTTCTTTAAATATGGATACACAAATCATTCAATGGAATGTCAGAGGTCTTCTTAGGAATCTCGATGACGTGCAAGAACTTATCCATAAACACAATCCGAAAGTGCTGTGTTTACAGGAAACACACTTAAAACCAAAACACACAAATTTTCTTCGACAACACGTTACTATTCGCAAAGATCGCGATGATGCTCTCGCATCATCGGGCGGTGTTGCAATTATAATTCAAAAAAGGATAGCCTGTCAACGTTTGCAGCTACGAACGGCCCTTGAGGCAGTGGCGGTTCGAGTCATTCTGCTAAACAAGCTTATCACTATTTGCTCACTTTATATACCCCCACATTATAAACTAAGCAAACATGAATTTCAGTCCTTTATTGATGAATTGCCAGAACCCTACGTTGTTCTTGGCGATTTCAATGCACATAACTACCTGTGGGGCGACCCTCGTATAGATGCGCGAGGACGTCTTCTCGAACAGTTCCTCTTTTCTTCTGGTGCTTGTCTGTTGAATAAAAAGGAACACACATATTACTCTCTTGCAAATAGAACCTATTCTTCCATAGACCTAAGCATAGTCTCCCCGTCTGTACTGCCTGAACTTGAATGGGAAGTTACCGACAACCCTTACGGCAGCGACCACTTCCCTATACTGCTAAGATCACCGAAAGAAAATGAATATCCACCGCACGCTCCTAGATGGAAGGTTGAGACAGCTGATTGGGAGAAATTTCGATCTCTGTCTAGTATCTCATGGGCTGACTTGTCTCCGTTAGGAATTGATGCTGCAGTCGAGTTCTTTACAGCATTCATCATAGATGTCACATCTAAATGCATATCCGAAGTGAGTGGTCTGGCATGCAAAAGACGTGTGCCGTGGTGGAACAGCGAATGTAGGATCGCCCGTAAGAATCAGAACAAGGCGTGGGGGTTGCTACGCGCTTCTCCCACTGCAGAGAATCTTATGAACTTTAAAAAAATAAAGGCCCAAGGCAGGCGAACCCGCCGACAGGCCAGAAGAGAAAGCTGGCACAAGTTTTTATCAAGTATTAACTCGTTTAGGGATGAGGCCAAAGCCTGGAACAGAGTAAATAGGATTAGAGGGCGGCAAACACATTCACTCCCCCTGGTAAACACACAGGGAGATACACTGCAAGACCAGGCCGACTCACTTGGGGAATATTTTGAGAGCGTGTCAAGTCCAACAAATTACACACAATCCTTTCTCAAACACAAAGAAACAGAAGAACGTAAGCCATTACCAAGAAAAGGTCGAGAGAATGAGCCTTACAACCGTCCCTTTAGCATTGCCGAGCTAAGAGCTGCCTTGATCACATGCAAGAGCTCTGCACCAGGACCTGACAGAATCATGTACGAAATAATTAAGAACGTACACACTGATACACAATTGACTTTACTTGCACTTTTTAACACTATTTGGGCTGCTGGATATCTTCCACTTGCATGGAGAGAAGCGATTGTGATTCCCATTCTGAAGCAAGGTAAAGATCCTTCGTTGGCGTCCAGTTACCGCCCGATAGCCCTCACAAGTTGCATTTGTAAGCTGTTTGAGAAAATGGTTAATCGGCGACTCATACATTTCCTGGAATTAAACCAAATGCTTGATCCCTTTCAGTGTGGCTTCAGGGAAGGGCGGGCTACAATTGATCACCTTGTGCGCATGGAGGGAAACATTCGCGACGCCTTTCTACATAAGCAATATTTCTTATCCGTGTTCCTCGATATGGAGAAGGCGTACGACACAGCGTGGCGCTACGGAATCTTGAGAGACTTGTCGGGAATGGGCATCCGTGGCAATATGCTCGCCCTAATAGATAGCTATTTGTCCAACCGTACCTTCCGAGTAAAAGTCGGTAATGCACTGTCACGTCCTTTTACGCAGGAAACTGGTGTACCCCAGGGAGGTGTGCTCAGCTGCACTCTTTTCATTGTTAAGATGAACACACTACGTGCTTCACTGCCACCGGCCATTTCTTATTCCGTATACGTCGACGATATACAAATAGGCTTTAAATCCTGCAACCTCGCAGTATGCGAGAGACAGGTACAGCAGGGCCTGAACAAGGTTTGCAAGTGGGCTGACGAAAACGGATTTAAGATCAACCCCCACAAAAGCTCTTGTGTTCTTTTTACTAGAAAGAGAGGCCTGGTTCCAGATCCTTGTGTTCAACTGAGTGGACATCAAATACCTGTCAACAAAGAACACAAATTTTTAGGTATTATACTTGACTCGAAGCTCACTTTTATACAGCACATTAAATATCTTAAAGAAAAATGCCTAAGGACAATGAACTTGCTTAAAGTTCTATCCCACTCAACATGGGGTAGCGACAGGAAGTGTCTGATGAATGTTTATAAGAGCCTAATTCGATCACGATTGGACTATGGTGCCGTCGTATATAACTCTGCCGCTCCGAGCGCACTAAAGATCCTAGATCCTATCCACCATCTAGGTATCCGCTTAGCCACTGGTGCTTTCAGAACAAGCCCGATTGAAAGCTTATACGCGGAATCAAATGAATGGTCGCTCCATCTACAGAGAAGTTACATAAGCCTAACATATTTCCTAAAAATACACTCCAATCATCAACATCCATGTTTTAACACTGTTAACGATATGACCTGCACTACACTATTCCATAATCGTCCTTCTGTAAGAAAGCCTTTCTCGCTTCGAGTGACGGAGCTTAGTGATGAGATACATGTCCCACTCCCCGAGCTTCGCCTAATGCATCCAGCCAAGCTGCTACCTCCTTGGGAGTGGCAGCTGATACAATGCGACACATCTTTCATTCAAGTTACAAAGCACGCTCCTGAGGCCGAAATCAGAATGCATTTCCTAGAACTCCAGCACAAGCATTCCTGTGCAGAGTTCTACACAGACGCTTCGAAGTCAAATTCCGGGGTATCCTATGCAGCCGTTGGCCCATCCTTCTCGGAATCCGACGTACTGCATCCGGAAACAAGCATATTTACGGCTGAGGCCTACGCATTACTTTCTGCTGTGAAGCATATAAGAAAATCAAAACTTCCAAAAGCAGCGATCTATACAGACTCCCTAAGCGTCGTGAAGGCCTTGATGTCAGTCTATACACACAAAAATCCTGTACTTTGTGAACTCTACACCGTCTTGTGTAAAGCGTACATATCTAACCAGCGTATCATTATATGCTGGGTGCCTGGCCACAGGAGCATTGAGGGTAACGTTCTGGCGGACGAGATGGCCACGTCAATCGCATCGCAAAATGTAAACCCTACCGCTGCGGTGCCTGTCACAGACCTGAGGCCTTTCTTGCGAAGGAGATTGCGGGACCACTGGCAACGCATGTGGGACGCGGAAACGAATAATAAGCTCCACCTGATAAAACCACAGTTAGGATTCTGGCCCTCTGCTACAAAATCGCGCCGAACAGATGTCCTATTCTGTCGTCTCAGAATAGGACACACGTTCGGCACCCATAATTATCTGCTTACTGGAAGTGAACCTCCAACCTGTGGTAGATGCGGGGAGAGGCTGACCGTGCTCCACGTCCTTCTGGAGTGTCGGGAAGCCGAATCTGAAAGAATGAAACATTTTTCCTTAGCTTACAGACAGCACATCCCTCTTCATCCAGTAATGTTCCTCGGCCCAGAACCGCTTTTTAACACAGACACAGTCCTAGGTTTCCTCAGAGATGTCGTCTTACATGTTATTAGTCCCATGAATTCGTAGCGCCTCCTCTCGAGAGAGGATGCCACTGCGATAATTGTTTTTGCGTAGCACATGCCTCCAGGCCCTTGTGCTTGAAGGGCTCTAAGGAGGCAGTAGTGCTCTGGTATTTCTTATAATCGTGACATATTTTACCTATCGTATCATTATTTTTATATGCATCTAAATTTTCATAGTACAAGTCATACGTCATCGCCATAATTTTATCATACAGATTTTACGCACTTTTGAGCGTATATTTTAAGGCCTCTTTACAGCCACCTCACACCAACTTCATAGCAATCATAATTACACCGCAAACTCATTACCACAGACATGGCGCTCTTTGGCCACACCTGGCCCTTGCGCCATAAAACTCCACACATCATCATCATCCGGAGGCGCACATATATTCGCATTTTCTGGAACTCAAGGAGAAGTACTCATGTGATGAATTTTACACAGATGCTTCGAAGTCTCCAGCTGGTGTTGCTTATGCAGCTCTGGGACGCTCACTTTCAACATCAGGACCACTAAACCCACACACCAGTATCTTTACAGCGGAAGCATACGCCATTCTTAAGGCTATTCAACACATACGGCTCACAAATATCGCCAAGGCTATTGTCTTCACAGACTCATTAAGTGTAGTGAGAGCCCTAATTAGCTTACGAAAGCATAAGAACTCGGTTTTTAGTTAGCTGTATAGCTTGTTATGCTCCGCATATATGTGCAGCCAAGCGATTATACTATGCTGGGTACCTGGCCATAAAGGCATAAAAGGCAACGCAGATGCTGACGAAAAAGCTACGTCAGTGAGTTTTAGCACCACAGATGGAAATATCCCCATTCCTGCCACAGAACTAAAGCCCTTTCTGCGCCGTAAATTGAGGAATCATTGGCAAGAAGAGTGGGATACACAAACATTGAATAAGTTACACATTATAAAACCAAAATTGCGGAATTGGGTAAGTTAGTTAGTTAGTTAGTTAATTCGGGTTTTATGGCGCAAAAGCAACTAAGGCCATGCTGCGCCAGCCACAAAATATTAAGGATTCAAATGTTAAACAGTAGAAGCAGCGTTATTTTAGAGTCTGTGTAAAAAACCGGTTTCTTCTAGAAAGCTGAACAAGTCAGCGAAAGGTACTAGCGGTTCATCTCCGACTATTGAGGCGGGGTGTAAAGGTATGTGTAAGTTATAGAGATTCTGTAAAAGCTTGTGTCTCTGTGTTTCAATATTTGGACATGTCATAATAATGTGCATAACGGTGAGTGGTTCATGGCACTTCTCGCAAGTTGGCGGGTTTTCGTTTTGAAGTAGAAAATTGTGGGTCAGGTGCGTATGCCCGATTCGGAGTCTACATAGGATCACCTCATAGAAGCGTTGCTGGTGACAGCACGACTTCCATTCTCTAAGCACGGGCTTTATTGTGTGTAACTTGTTATTTGTGCATGTGTCCCATTCTAGTTGCCACTTTAATGTCAGGGCCTTATGAATAGCTCGGATACTGTCTTGGTATGGAAGTGTTGTTTGCGTTATACCTTTTTGTGCTGCCATGAGCGCGCATCTATCTGCTGCTTCATTCCCTGGTATCCCGACATGGCTTGGGACCCAGCATAATCGTATTGTTCTTCCATATTCGTTATAAGCCAACATGTTAAGGATGTCACCAAGTAGGGGTTCGGACGCGGAGTGAAGGTTTAGAGCTCTGAGTGCGCTTAACGAATCGGTATATATGATAGCATTCGTTTGCTTGTCACTGGTAATTTTTTTTACTGCCGTCCATATTGCGAAAACTTCGGCGGTAAACACTGAAGAAAAGTTATTTATCCGAATGCTATTTTGCCAATTTTTCGTAATTATTCCGACACCTACGTATTCTTGTGTTTTGGAGCCGTCGGTGTAAAATTCCGTGTAATGTTTATATTTTTCTTGTATAGCTCGAAACTCTTGTATTATGTGTTCTTGTGGGATGTCTTTTTTCTTTAGATGTGTTAGTGTCCAGTCACATAGCTGTGAAAAGTTGTACCATGGTGGCAATCTTGGTGGCCTTTCAGCAACCTGTACGGCCTCGTGAGGAACATCATAAGCCTGACAGTATTCTTCGTATCGTAAGATTAGTGGCCGAATCATGTTCGGTTTGCTTGTGTAGTGTATCCTTGATATGCACTGTGTAACGATCTTGTAGCATATATGTTGTGGTGATGATCGAACTCGTAGTACATAGGAAAGTGTAAGCAGTGCTCTGCGTTGCTGTAAGGACGGCTCATTGCAGTCAACATATAAACTTTGGACAGGCGATGTTCTGTAGGCACCGCTTGCCAGTCGTAGGCCGAGATTATGAACTGGATCGAGTCGCTTGATGTATGACTGCCTAGCTCCACCATAAACTACTCTACCGTACTCGAGGATGCTACGTACGAGGGACCGGTATATACGTAGTAGACAAGTTCGGTCAGATCCCCAGTGCTTGTGTGATAGCACCTTGAGGATATTTAATGCTTTATTTGCTTTAATTTTAGTTGTGTTAATGTGGGCCAGGAAGTTCAGCTTTGTGTCAAACGTTACGCCTAGAAATTTATAGTGTTCTTTGACCGGCAAGGTTGTACCATGCAATGTGAGAACTGGGTTCAAGTGTAATCCTCGTTTCTGGGAGAAGAGAACTGTAACAGTTTTGTCTGTTGAAAAACGGAATCCATTTTTGTCAGCCCATTGTGTAAGGTTATTTATGGTTATTTGTAGTTGTCTTTCGCAAGTGGATAGATTTGAGGCGCGGCATGCAACTTGCAGATCGTCGACATATATGGAGTGCATAACAGAGGATGGTATGATCTTATTAACAGAGTTAATTTTGATTTTGAAGAGAGTCGTGCTCAGAATACAACCCTGTGGAACGCCATTTTCCTGTGTAAATGTGCGTGAAAGTATTGCGCCGAGACGCACCTGAAATGTTCTATTTGCCATAAAATCAGATAAACAGTTTAGCATTCTGCCACGCACTCCCAATTCAGCCAGGTCTCTTAAAATTCCATACCGCCAAGTGGTATCATACGCTTTCTCTAGATCGAAAAATACTGTGAGACAGTGTTGTTTGTGTAGAAACGCGTTACGTATTTCATGTTCTAGTCGTACGAGGTGGTCAGTTGTTGAGCAGCCCTTCCTGTATCCGCACTGGTGCACGTCTATTAGATTCCGTGATTCAAGGATGAATGTGAGCCTTATGTTTATGATACTCTCGTAGCTTTTGGCTAGACAGCTTGTTAAGGCAATGGGTCTGTAGCTGCTTGGGGACGTTGTGGATTTACCTGATTTCAAAAAAGGCACTATTACTGCATTTTTCCAGTCTGTGGGCATTATTCTAGATTCCCAGATCTTGTTGAAAAATTTAAGAAGTGTTTCTGTTGATGCTTGTGAGAGGTGTGCCAACATTGTGTAGTGGACACGGTCAAAGCCTGTTGCTGTTTTTTTACCGGCAGAGAGAACCCTGTTCAATTCTTGCATTGTGAGGGCGTTATTATAAGGTTCAATTGAAGCTCCAGTAGTGGGCAGTCTCTGTTTCTCCGCCGACATTTTATATTTTAAGAAGTCACTTGAGTAGTTTGCTGAGCTTGAGACCTTGTAAAAATGTTCGCCTAATAAGTTCGCCTGGTCCTGCAGTGTTGTTTGTGTGCCTGGACATGTGAGTAGTGGAATTGTGTATGATGTTAAAGATGCTAGATCCCATTCACCACATGGGTATACGCCTGGCTACAGGCGCTTTTAGGACAAGTCCCGTAGAAAGCCTGTATGTGGAGTGTAATGAATGGTCATTACATCTCCAAAGGACATATTTAACTTTTTCCTATGCTCTCAAGGTCAAATCAGATGTTCAGCATCCATCTCGCTCATCTATTCATGAAGTGTCTACAGCCAGGTTATTTCGTAACCGCCCAGCTATTACACCTCCGTTGAGCCTTCGTTTGACAACACTGGCAGAAGAAACAGGCGTCTTAGTCCCAGAGAATGTCCTAATGGCACCCACTCGCCTGCTCCCACCATGGGAATGGCAGACCATTGAATGCGACGTCTCTTTTGTAGAAATATCTAAGAGGGCACCAGAAGCACATATACAATTCCATTTTTGTGAACTTCAGGAGAAGTACTCCTGTACAGAATATTATACAGACGCTTCCAAGTCCTCTAAAGGAGTTTCCTATGCAGCTCTGGGACCTTCATTTTCAGTATCTGGAGCACTAAATCCACACACAAGTATATTTACAGCTGAAGCCTACGCTATACTCTCGGCTGTTCAAAACATAAAACACAAAACTTGCTAGGGCTATTGTATTTACAGACTCATTAAGTGTAGTCAGAGCCTTACTTAGACCAAGAAAATATAAAAACTCAGTTTTTAGTGAGCTGTACAGTCTGTTGTGCTCCCTATATATGTGCAATCAAGTGACAGTGATATGCTGGGTACCTGGTCACAAAGGTATAAAAGGCAACAAAGCTGCTGACGAAAGCGCTGGGTCAGTAACTTTTAGCGATGCAGATTCAAATATTCCCATCCCTGCCACAGACCTAAAGCCTTTTCTACGCAGTAAATTGCGGAATCATTGGCAAGGCGAATGGATAAACAAGCAATGAATAAGCTTCACATAATAAAACCAAAACTGGGGAACTGGATAAATGGGAAAATAGCAAGGTACAAGGAGGTAATTCTTTGCCGATTAAGGATAGGCCACACATACGGCACCCACTCTCATCTCTTGACTGGGGGCGATCCTCCAACCTGTGTTAAGTGCGGCAATAATCTCACTGTCCTCCATGCTCTTATTCAGTGCCCTGAAATAGAAACAGAGAGGAAAAAGTATTTCCCTGCTGCATATCGCGAGAATTTACCCCTTCACCCTGCATTTTTTCTTAGCGATGAACCTCTTTTTAATCTGCAAACAGTCTTAGAGTTTTTAGCCGCAACGGACACCCTGAAAATCATTTGGCCAGGCAACTTTTAAGCACACGACTAACAGCCCTGCATTCAAGGGCTCTCTTTAAGCTCTGGAGTCAGTGTTATGGTTTTATTACATCATCTTTTAACGAAAGCCCATTGCAATAGCCCACATCACATCCTAGTCACCGTCATTATTTTACCATCTATATATTCCACTCCACTTACAGCGTAAGTTTTTTAGGCACTTTTACAGCCATATCACATCTACCATGATGAGTTCATTGTGCATGTCATCCACAATACATCGTCAACATTACCATATGTCATGGCGCTCTTTGGTCAAACCTGGCCCTTGCGCCATAAAACACCACACATCATCATCATCAATTGTGTATGATGTGTACTCTCCTCTAAACTTTCTTACCTGCTCCCACATTCGTTTTGACGTGACCGTATTATTAATTGAGGATACATATTTTTGCCATGACGATTTCTCTGCCTGCCTTCGAATAAATCGTGCTTTGGCTTTGGCCTGTTTGAAATTTAAAAGGTTGCTATAAGTGGGGTACCTACGTAGGATTCCCCAGGCCTTATTTTGTTTCTTTTTGGCTTCGGTGCACTCGTTCGTCCACCAGGGATTTAACCTTTTGTGTACAATACCGGATGACTGGGGTATTGCCTTTTCTGCTGCAGAGATTATTACTTCAGTGATTTTTTTATTAAGTTCATCAATGCTTAGTTCTTGTGAAAAGACAACTTCCAGTCTCGCGTTTTCCGTAAAAAGCGGCCAGTCAGCGAGCGGTAATTTCCACTGGCGTGGCCTTGTGATTAAGGTTGGTGGTAATGATAAAAATTTGATGATTGCGGGCAAGTGATCACTGCCATAAGACTTGTCGACGGTTTCCCATTGAAAATGATTAAAAAGAGATGGTGAGCAAAAAGCTAAATCTAAACAACTAAAAGTGCGGGAAGTTGGTGAAAAGTATGTCGGTGCACCGGAATTTAAAAGGCACATATCATTGGATAGAATAAAACCCTCGACCATTTGCCCTCTTTCGTCAGTTTTGATACTGCCCCAAAGAGTACCGTGAGCATTAAAATCCCCCACTAAAACAAATGGCTCCGGTAATTGACCTGTTATATTTTCTAAATGTTTAGTAGTAAAATGGGTGTGGGGTGGGATATACAGCGAGCAAATGGTGATGGTTTTGTGAGTTATAACAGTGACAGCAACGGCTTCTATGTGACTGGTAATCGGAACTTCTCTAACTGCAATACCGCCCTGCACAACAATGGCTACTCCACCCGAAAGCCGGTTCATCTGAGTACGGTCGCGCCGTACAACAGTGAAACCTTTTAAAATATGTTTGTGTTTTTCACCTAGGTTTGTTTCCTGTAAGCATAAGGCCACAGGAGAGAAGTTAAATAACAGGTCTTTAATGTCACCTAAGTTATGTAAAAGACCTCTACAGTTCCAGTGAATAATAAAAGCCATTATGGAATTAAAGGGTAAAAAATAGCTTTAACAGTTGAATAGGAGGTAGGTAAGATATTAGGTGACGTTGATCTCAGGAAGAATGATACAAAGGAGCGATAACCTTCAGGTTATCGCTTTCTTATTTTGGGTGGTTATTGGGATCTTGTCCCTCTTACCGCGCTCAAGAGAGCGCTTGTCCTTCGGTGTCAATGACACCGGGTTTTTTGTGTCGACCTCCATCGCTCTCTCTGAGGCGCTGGAGGACCGAGAGTTAGGCGCCGAGACACGTGCCTCGGGCCTTGGGGTTCGTTTGATTTTAGGGCCCTGCGGGGCTGGTGTCTGCAGGGCCGTCGAAGAGGGTGGAGCAGTACTAACTGCTTCCACCACGAGGGCGGGAGGAGTCACTGCGGCACCACTGCGCGTGGGCTCGGAGGACTCCGGAGGCCTTTGTGACGCTGCCCCCGCCTGCGTCACTTCGGCATAACTTCTTCGGGGAAGGTACGACAGTCTTTTCCTGGCTTCGAAGAACGAGATTTTTTCTTTAACAGTTAGTGCAACGACTTCTTTTTCTTTTTTCCAGCAAGGGCAGGACCGCGAATAAGCTGGGTGATCTCCCTTGCAGTTAACACAATGTGGCGAAGAAGTGCAATTCTCTGATTGGTGGTCGTTGGAGCTGCATTTAGCACAAGTTGTTTGTCCTCGGCATGCATGTGAAGCATGTCCAAATCTTTGGCACTTGAAACATCGTCTAGGATTCGGGATATACGGTCTCACATTGACTTTGACATAACCTGCATCGAGTGAAGTAGGCATTACGCTTGTTCCGAAGGTGAGTATAACATGTTTGGTGGGGAATTCTTGATCGTTTCTACGGATTACTATTCTCTGTACTTTGGTAACATTTTGTTCCTGGAAACCTTCCAGCAGTTCCTCGTCGCTTAATCCAATAAAATCTTCTTCAGATATTACTCCCCTGCTTGTGTTGAGTGTTCTGTGGGCTGAAACAGTCACTGTCGCCTCGCCAATACTGGTAAGTTCAGACAGCTTATCTGCTTGATCTTTACTATTCAATTCTAGGAGGAGGTCCCCGCTAGACATTTTGGAGGCTTTGTATGTCTGTCCGATTTTATCTTTCAGGCATTTGGCGACCAGGAATGGAGAAAGCTTTCTAATAGGCGTGTTACTTTCACTGTGGACTACATAGTATTTGGGGAAAGATGGAGCGTTGCTTCGAAAGGAGAATTGAAATGGTACTTCGGTGCGGCATCTTTTGAGACGCCGATCATGGACAACAGAGATTTGAGCTGCCATAGGAAAGTGTGTGTGTTCGGCAACAGCGCCACCGCCCACCACGGAGCCCAACGAGGGGACGCGGCAGGGCTTGTGTCCAAGCCTGCACGACGCCAGCCGTACGCCGTCACTATAACCAAATATGGTGTACCCAAGGTAGGATATCCACAGAAGGTTAACCCTTGCCGCCGTGGAGAAAGGAAGTAAATGGAAGAGAGAAGAAGACAGGAAAGATAAAA
Organism: Dermacentor variabilis; assembly: GCF_050947875.1. Classification (NCBI taxonomy): domain Eukaryota; kingdom Metazoa; phylum Arthropoda; class Arachnida; order Ixodida; family Ixodidae; genus Dermacentor; species Dermacentor variabilis. Next base: position 179,194,682 of record NC_134570.1, on the reverse strand, counting down.
AAGTGAGAGATAAAGACGAAGGTTTGAGGGGAGAGAGATAGGAAGAGGCGACTACCGATTTCCCCCGGGTGGGTCAGTCCGGGGGTGCCGTCTACGTGAAGCAGAGGCCAAAGAGGTGTGTTGCCTCCGCCGGGGGGCCTTAAAGGTCCGAACACCCAGCATCAGCTCAACCTCCAGGATTCCCCTTTCCTCGGACACAGCTAAGCCGCGCACGGTTACACGTGGGAGGGTCCGACCCTCGTGTGCTCGGGTCCGTGGTGTCGCAACACACCAAACGCCTGCTCACGCAGACGCCCCTGCGGGGGGAATTGGATAAGTGACAAAACAGCACGGTACAAGGAAGTACTTCTATGCCGATTAAGAATAGGACACACTTACAGTACTCACTCCTACCTCTTCACTGGCGGGGATCCTCCTACCTGTAGTAGGTGCGGCGATAGCCTGACTGTCCTCCATGTTCTTATCCAGTGCCCTGCAATAGAAACAGAGAGGAAAAAGTATTTCCCTTCTGCATATCGCGAAAATATACCTCTCCATCCTGCATTTTTTCTTAGTGACGAACCGTTTTTCAAACTGCAAACAGTCTTAGGTTTTTTAGACGAAACTGACATCCTGAAAATCATTTGGCCAGGCAATTTTTAGCACGTGACTAACAGCCCTGCATTCAAGGGCTTGCTTGAAACTCTGGTGTCAGTGTTATGTTTTATTTCATAATGTTTTAACGAAAGCCCATTGCCATAGCCCACATCACTGCCTAGTCACCGTCATTATTTTAGCAACTATATATTCTACGCCATTTACAGCTACAGATTTTAGGCCCTTTTACAGCCATGTCACATATACCATGAGGAATTCATTGTGCACGCCATCCGTAATACATCGTCATCATTACCATTTGTCATGGCGCTCTTTGGCCAAACCTGGCCCTTGCGCCATAAAACACCACACATCATCATCATCACAACCACAAGCAAGACGGCGCCACCAGCGCCTAACGAGCGGCGAGGATCTCTCGATCGCTCCAAAAGAGATAAAACTCCCGTCACGGCGCCTACAAAGCGCCGGTGAAATAACCTTTCCTTTCCAGAACACACAGTATCCAACTCCATCAAAATGGATACACAAATTTATCAATGGAATGTGAGACGTCTCACTCACAATCTTGACGACGTAACAGAACTCCTACACAAACTTAATCCAAAGGTACTGTGTGTTCAGGAAACGCACTTAAAAGCTACACAGACAAATTTTCTCTGGTCACACATTATTTTTCGTAAAGATCGCGACGAGGTCAACACCTCATCCGGCGGTGTAGCGATAATTGTCCATAAAACTGTTGCTTGCCAACACTTGCCGCTTCGGACGTCCCTCGAGGCAGTTGAGGTTAGCGCAATTCTTTTTAATAAGTTAGTAGCCGTCTGCTCTATCTACATACCTCCAAAGTATCACATGAGTAAAATTGAATTCCACGAACTCATTGATCAACTTCCAGAGCCATTTCTTATTGTCGGGGACTTTAATGCGCACAACAGTCTCTGGGGAGATTCCAGGACTGATTCGAGGGGTCGACTGATCGAATCCTTTCTTGTTACGTCCGGTGTGTGCCTCTTTAATAGGAAAAAACCCACCTACTACAATGCTGCGCACAATTCATACTCCTCCATAGATTTAGCCCTTGGATCTTCCATACTTTTCTCTTACTTACAATGGAATGTTATAGAAAATCCATTTGGGAGTGACCACTTTCCGATAACTTTAAACTTACTAACACGACACGACACTCGCCCACAGGTACGTCGCTGGAAACTTGACTCCGCTGATTGGAAGGGTTTTAAGGAATCTACTTACTTATCACAAGATTTTATGCGCGATTTTAGCATGGATGACACTGTAGCATATTTTACCGATTTTATTATTGATGCAGCTGAAACGTTCATTCCACAAACAAATAGTCACTCATCTAAGAAACGAGTTCCTTGGTGGAATGAAGAGTGCAGAGTTGCACGAAAAAGACAAAATAAGGCATGGGGCAAATTGCGGCAATACCCTACGGCGGAAAATTACATTGCATTTAAACACATCAAGTCGCAAGGACGGCGCACGAGACGACAGGCTAGAAGAGCAAGCTGGGAGAGGTTTCTCTCAGGCATCCACTCCTATACCCAAGAGGCTAAGGTGTGGGATGGTCTGAGAAGGCTAAAGGGGCAGCAGATCAATCCATTACCTTTGTTTGATGAGCGAGGAAATACTTTGGAAAACCAGGCCGATGCCCTTGGATTATATTTTGCTCGTATATATAGTTCCATAAGCTATTCACAAACATTCCTTAAATATAAACAAATAGCAGAACTTAGGTCAATAAACCGCAAATGCAGACCTAAACTACCGTACAACTGCCCTTTCAATATTGCCGAGCTTAGAGCTGCGTTGCGCTCGTGTATGAACTCTGCACCTGGAGCTGACAGAATCATGTATGACATGATTAAAAACCTCCACACTGATACACAGATGACACTTCTGGCGCTCTTTAACTCTGTTTGGGCTGCTGGATACCTCCCATCCTCCTGGAAAGAAGCTATCGTAGTACCGGTCTTGAAACAAGGCAAGGACCCATCCGACGTTTCAAGTTACCGTCCCATAGCACTCACAAGTTGCTTATGCAAACTCTTCGAGAAAATGATAAATCGTCGGCTTTTACATTTCCTTGAATCGAATAAAATGCTCGACCCTTATCAATGCGGCTTCAGAGAGGGTAGGTCGACTACTGACAAGCTCGTGCGCATTGAGGCAGGCATTCGCGACGCCTTTATCCATAAGCAGTTTTTTCTTTCTGTTTTCTTAGACATGGAAAAGGCATATGACACGACTTGGAGGTATGGGATTTTGCAAGACCTCTCAGAAATGGGTATTCGAGGCAATATGCTTAATGTAATTGAAAGTTACCTATCAAACCGTACATTTCGCGTTAGGGTGGGCAACGCTCTATCCAGGCCATATACACAAGAAACTGGCGTGCCGCAAGGAGGGGTATTAAGCTTCACCCTTTCTATAATCAAAATGAATTCGTTGCGCTCATCTATACCGCAGAGCGTGTTTTATTCGATATTCGTCGATGACGTACAATTAGGCTTCAAGTCATGTTACCTTTCTATTTGTGACCGACATGTGCAGCTTGGCTTGAACAACGTTTGTAAATGGTCAGAAGAAAACGGCTTTAAACTGAATCCTGTTAAAAGCTCAGGTGTCCTTTTCACACAAAAAAGAGGATTATTTGCAGAGCCCAGTGTAGAACTACATGGACACCACATACCAGTTGTCAAACAACACAAATTTTTAGGAATCATATTAGATTCAAAACTGACCTTCATCCCACACTTAAAGCACCTAAAACAGAAATGCCTAAAAACAATGAACCTTCTTAAACTTTTATCACATACAACATGGGGCAGCGACAGGAATTGTCTGATAAACCTGTACAAAAGTCTTATACGCACACGGTTAGATTATGGGGCCATAGTATATCAATCTTCCAGCCCAAGTTCTTTGAAGATGCTTGACCCTGTTCACCACTTAGGTATCCGCTTGGCGACCGGTGCCTTCAGGACAAGTCCTGTAGAAAGTCTCTATGTTGAAGCTAATGAGTGGTCGCTCCATTTTCAAAGGTCATACTCCAGTTTCATGCACTTTCTAAAAGTGAACGCAAACCGCGACCATCCCTCTTATGTAAGCATAAACGACGTGGCATCTGCAATGCTTTTTAATAACCGACCTGCAACTACAGAACCATTCTCTCTGCGCATTAGAAAGCTTGCTGAGAATACGCAAGTCCCAATTCTACAGCAAAACCTGATGACCCCAGCTAAGCCATTGCCGCCATGGCAGTGGAAGCCCATAGAATGCGATATATCATTCGTAGAGGTGACGAAACATGCTCCAGAAGCACATATTCGAATGCATTTCTTGGAACTTCAATCCAAATACTCGTGCAAAGAATTTTACACTGACGCTTCTAAGTCGCATGCTGGCGTGTTTTATGCTGCAATCGGACCATCCTTCTCCCAGTCCGGCGGACTGCATCCGGAAACAAGCATATTCACTGCGGAAGCTTATGCAATTCTATGTGCTGTTAAACAAATCAAGAAAGCAAAGTTGCACAAAGCCATTATATACACGGACTCTCTAAGCGTTGTAAAAGCCGTATGTTCCTCCGCAATCATCGAAACCCTGTACTTACCGAGCTTTATTCTGTCATTTGCACATCGTACATGTCTCAGCAGCAAATCATAATATGTTGGGTACCTGGACATAGGGGCATTGAGGGTAATATGCTGGCTGACCAAATAGCCACATCAATTGCATCACAAGATATCCATCCTACCACTGCACTACCTGCCTTAGATCTAAAGCCTTTCATCCGAAAGAAACTCAGAAGCCACTGGCAGCGCTTATGGGATGCTGAAACAAATAATAAGCTTCACTTGATTAAGCCAAAACTGGGTTATTGGCCCCCCGCATCAAAAACACGACGAACAGAAGTCCTATTCTGTCGTCTCAGAATAGGACACACATATGCCACACACAGTTTTCTGCTAACTGGAAATGAACCACCATCCTGTGGTGAAAGGCTCACCGTCCTCCACGCTCTCCTGGAGTGTCGAGAAGCCGAAACAGAGAGAAAGAAACATTTTCCGCTAGCATACCGGCAGTACATCCCCCTTCATCCTGTAATGTTTCTTGGTGACGAACCTTTGTTTGACACCAGAGCAGTCCTAAATTTCCTAAACGATGTTGTCTTACATGTTCTTAGCCATACGAATTTGTAGCACATCCTCTCTCCAGAGGATGCTGCTGCAATAAAATATTTTTGTATAGCACATGCCTTCAGGCCCTTCTGTTCCAGGGGCTCTCTTAGGCAGTAGTGCTTCTTGCAAACGTTTACCTTCATGTATTTTTAAATATCATCATTCTATCACAATGTATCTTTTGTGTTCTTAGTAGTACTCACTAGTCATTGCTATAACTTTATTACGTATAGCGTTTATGCGCTTGATTTTACATCATTCTTCTACGATGGATTTTAATGTTCATAGTATTCGTCATTATTCATCGCCACAATTTTATTTTACGCGCTTTACAGCGACTATTTTTAAGCCACTTTACAGCCAAGTCACATATTCCGTAATTCATCGTCAACATTACCACGTGTCATGGCGCTCTTTGGCCAAACCTGGCCCTTGCGCCACAAAACACCAGACATCATCATCAACAAAAGTACTTTTCGTAAGTTTTGTTCAAGCTGTCATATCTGCATTTCATTTGCTTGCATTCTAAATAGCTTGTGTTGCTGTTTGCCTGTTTTTATCCTCTTGTGCCATTCGAGATTCATGCTCGACTGTAGAGGGAGTACTAGATGCAATAATGTTTTAATGGCCAAATGTCATTAAGGAGGGTTATTGTATGTAGGTAGGAGTACTGTAATTGCAAATATTGGGACCATTGTCTAATTCCATGATTTTTGTTTTGAACTTGTATAAAACTTTCTTTTGAAGTGCTAAAAAATTTTGTCAGATAACACTTTTTAAGCATGGTTGTTTCCTTGGTCCTGTAATTTGCATATGATTCGCCAAGTGGTATTATGAAGTGCCTGGTAGTATAGTCATATATGCTTTTATTCTGCTTCATCTGCTACCTGCCATGATTGCTTAGTGGCTGTGGTGTTGGGCAGCTAAGCACGAGGTCACGGGATCGAATACCGGCCATGGTGGCTGCATTTCGATGGGTGTAAAGTACTAAAACACCCGTGTACTTATTAGATTTAGGTGCGCATTAAACAAACCAAGGTGGTCCAAATTTTAGGCATCGCCCACTATAGTATCAGATCATGGTTTTGGCATGTAATATGCCATAATATAATTTAATTTGCTTCCTATGCTTGGTGTTCTCAGGAAGCCTGCAAGGAAAGTGAAACAGTTTTCTCTCGCAGTTTAGTGCTATGTGCGCTCCTAAATTTGGCTTTCAGTGCAGTCATTACATTACAGCCTCTTGGAATGCTGGCATATGAAGTTCATTTGTGCTTATCAAGTTGGAGCTTAAAGAAGTTTGTGCAATTAGCATATGACATTTTTGCCCGATTTTCAGTACAGTCTGAAGTGCTGACCTTCTCAATATATTTCAGTGCCATGAGGACCATCAATGCCTCTTCCTCGATCGCATGTCATGTACTGTTGGTGCAAGTTTGAGAAGTGTATGAAGAACAAACAATCGCATTTAGCTGCTATAGGTTCTGTCGGTAGAGGATAGCGCCAGTTCCAAGTGTGAAACATCCATGCTGAAGTCGGGAAGCATGAGAACATGATCTAAATAGATGGCCTTGACTTAGTTCTCCTAGAGTTAGTGGGCTACAGTAGTTCATTTGTGATGAATTGATGGTGATTGGTGCCGCTGTGTCGGCTTAAACTGCTGCCCTATAGGGTAGCAGTTTTCATTTGACAAGCCTATATGCTGCTGCAACGCAGTTTACATGCTAATTACGATGAGCATGCTCAAAATTTTCGGCATTCATTTTATGGTCCCCGCAGGGGCGTCTGCGCAAGCAGGCGTTTGGTGTGTTGCGACACCACGTACCCGAGCACACGAGGGTTGGACCCTCCCGCGTGTAGCCGTGCGCGGCTTAGCCGTGTCCGGGGAAAAGGGGATCCTGGGGGTTGAGCCAATGCCGGGTGTTTGGACCTTTACGGCCCCTCGGCGGCGGCAACACACCCCTTTGGCCTCGGCTTCACGTAGACGGCACCCCCGGACTGACCCACCCGGGGGAAATCGGCAGTCGCCTTTTCCTGTCCTCCTCTCCTATCTTCGTCTTTCTCCCTCGCCTTTTTAATCTTTCCTGTCTTCTCATCACTTCTCCTCACTTCCTAATTTCCCGGCGGCAAGGGTTAACCTTGTGTAGCTAGCCAGCCTTGGTTATGCTGTATTTGGTTATAGCAGCGATGTACGGCTGGCGTTGGCAGGGTTTCCCTTGCAGGAACTTCTGTCACGTCCCCCTGTAGGGCTCCATGGTGGGTGGTCGGCATCGCGGCCGAAAACCTAACTGTACCTATGGAAAACGCGTTTCCTAAACTACCTGATCGCCCTCAGAAACGAGGGCGCACCGAAGAAGTATTTCAGTTTTTCGGACGCCAAGTCCACAATTTTCCTCGTTTTCATGTGATCCACACAGAAAAACCAGCTAAACAAGTCCGAACAATCTCCCCCTTCCTTGTATCTAAGACCCTTACCGATGTTTTTGGCCCAGGTTATAAGGCGTCGAGGATGGCCAGCGGTGACCTCCTCTTGGAGCTCCGCGATCAAAAACAATTTGAGAAACTGCCTAAACTAATATCATTTGGAGAGACCCAAGTAGTAGTAACCCCGCACCGCACGATGAATACCACCCGAGGCGTTGTCTCGGACGATGATTTGCTGGAGCTCACTGAGGCTGAACTCTTGGAGGGCTTCAGTGAACAAAATGTCATAAATGTCAAAAGAATCAAGATTAGGCGAGATGGAAAAGAAATCCAAACAAAACACCTGATACTCACTTTCAGCTCAAGTGTCCTCCCCGAGTCCATCGAGGCCGGTTACATCAAACTTCGTGTTAGGCCATACGTTCCCAATCCTCTCAGATGCTTTAAGTGCCAAAGGTTCGGCCGTAGTTCACAGAACTGTCGAGGCCGGCTGACATGTGCCAAGTGTAGTGACACTGAACATTCCTCCGAAACATGCCAGAAGACTCCACATTGTGTCAACTGTGACGGGGAGCACGCCGCATACTCGCGGGCGTGCCCATCCTGGAAAAAAGAAAAGGAAATTGTAACAGTTAAAGTAAAGGAAAATATAAGTTTCAAGGAGGCACGCAGGCGGGTATCGTACCTGCCCAACAAAACCTTTGCCGATGTGGCGCGTCAGGGGGCAGCGTCACAACGGCCTCCGGCGGCTGTCCGACCCACATGCAGTGAGTCGGCAGTTACGCCATCTGCCCCCACGGCGGTTGCAGCTAGCGCTGCTCCGTCGACCCAGAATGAGGGACCATCGACCCCGAAGGTGGCCGCCGCCAAGGCTGTCTCAACCTCCCCGGCCCCTTCCAGCGCTGGCAACAGCCGGCGCAGCCAAATCCCGCAGGGTGCCCCATCGACCTCTGGGCTGGTGGGCGCAGGGGTCTTGCCCTCCAAGGCAGGACTCTCTCTTGTAACTTCTCGCTCGCAAGAGCACGTGTCCGGAGCCTCACTAGAGGCAATGGACACAACACCTATCCTCAAGGCGCACCAAGCGCCTAAGGAGCGGCGAGGCTCCCTCGAACGCTCCAAAAAGGGCAGAACTCCCGTTACAGGGCCTCGAAAGAGCTCTGTAACCTAAGACATAACCACCGTTTCCGTACACACAGCACTTATTTACTTCCAATATGGACACACAAATAATCCAATGGAACGTCAGAGGTCTTCTTAGGAATCTCGATGATCTACAAGAACTCATCTACCAACACAATCCAAAAGTGCTGTGTTTACAGGAAACACACTTAAAATCCAAACACACAAACTTTCTCCGACAGTACATAACTTTTCGTAAAGATCGCGATGATGCTCTCGCATCATCGGGTGGCGTTGCCATTGTAATTCAAAAAAGCATAGCGTGTCAACGTTTGCAGCTACGAACAGCCCTCGAAGCAGTGGCGGTTCGAGTTGTCCTGCTAAACAAACTCATCACTATTTGTTCACTTTACATACCCCCACATTACAAACTAAACAAACCTGAATTTCAGTCCTTCATAGATGAATTGCCAGAACCTTATGTTGTTCTTGGCGATTTCAATGCGCACAGCTCCCTGTGGGGCGACTCTCGTACAGACGCGCGAGGTCGTCTCGTTGAACAGTTCCTTTTTTCTTCAAGTGCGTGTCTTCTAAATAAGAAAGAACCCACATATTACTCTCTTGCAAACAGAACCTTTTCGTCAATAGATCTTAGTATAGTTTCCGCGTCTATACTGCCCGAACTCGAATGGGAAGTTACGAGCAATCCTTACGGGAGCGATCACTTCCCCGTACTGCTAAGAACGTCCAAAGGAAATGAATCTCCTCCACAAGCTCCTAGGTGGAAGATAGATAGAGCCGACTGGGAGAAATTTCGAAATCTATCTAGCATCTCATGGGATGATATGTCTTCTCTAGAAATTGATGCCGCTGTGGAGTATTTTACAGCGTTCATAATAGATGCCGCATCTAAATGCATATCCGAAGTAAGTGGTTTGGAATGCAAACCACGTGTACCGTGGTGGAACAGCGAATGTCGGACCGCCCGTAAGAATCAGAACAAAGCGTGGGGGTTGCTACGCGCTTTTCCCACTGCAGAAAATCTTATTAACTTTAGGAAAGTAAAATCTCAAGGCAGGAGAACCCGTAGGCAGGCGAGAAGAGAAAGCTGGCAGAAGTATTTATCGAGTATTAACTCGTTTAGAGATGAGGCCAAAGCCTGGAACAGGGTGAATAGGATTAGAGGGCGCCAAACATATTCACTCCCTCTGGTAAACACACAGGGTGATACACTGAAAGACCAGGCGGACTCACTTGGGAAGTATTTTGAGAGCGTGTCAAGTCTAACAAATTATTCGCAATCCTTTCTAAAATACAAACAAATAGAAGAATGTAAGCCACTCATAGGAAAATGTCGAAAGAATGAACCATACAACTGTCGATTTAGTATTGCCGAGTTCAGAGCTGCCTTGAGATCATGCAAGAGCTCCGCACCGGGTTCTGACAGAATTATGTATGAAATGATCAAAAACCTACACAATGACACCGAAGTTACACTACTCACAATTTTCAACACTATTTGGGCTGCGGGATACTTTCCAACTGCATGGAAAGAAGCAATTGTGGTCCCTGTTTTGAAGCAGGGGAAAGACCCATCCATGGCGGCAAGCTATCGCCCAATAGCCCTTACAAGCTGCCTGTGTAAGGTTTTTGAAAAAATGATTAATCGCAGACTCATACACTTCCTTGAACTCAATAATATACTGGATCCCTATCAGTGTGGCTTCAGAGAAGGCCGGTCGACAACAGATCACCTTGTACGCATTGAAGGATATATTCGGGACGCATTTGTACATAAGCAGTTTTTCATGTCAATATTCCTTGACATGGAGAAGGCATATGACACAACATGGCGCTACGGCATCTTGCGAGACCTGTCGGAAATGGGCATCTGTGGCAATATGCTGAAAATAATTGAAAGCTATTTGTTGAATCGAATCTTCCGAGTGAAAATCGGCAACGTATTGTCGCGACCTTTCACACAAGAAACAGGTGTACCACAGGGAGGCGTGCTGAGTTGTACGCTCTTCATCGTGAAGATGAACTCGCTTCGTGCTTCGCTACCACCTGCCATTCTTTATTCTGTCTACGTTGACGACATTCAAATCGGCTTCAAATCCTGTAACCTCTCAGTATGCGAGAGACAGGTGCAACAGGGCTTGAACAAGATTTCCAAGTGGGCAGACAGAAACGGATTTAAAATCAACCCCCACAAAAGCACTTGCGTTCTTTTTACAAGAAAGAGAGGCCTATTTCCGGATCCTTCCTTAGAACTGTGTGGACACCAAATACCTGTCAACAAAGAGCACAAATTTCTGGGTATTATACTTGATTACAGACTCACTTTCATTCCACACATTAAATATCTGAAAGAAAAATGTCTAAAAACAATGAACCTAATAAAACTTCTATCTAAGACTACGTGGGGTAGTGACAGAAAGTGTCTAATGAATATCTAGAAGAGCCTAATTCGGTCACGATTGGATTATGGTGCCGTAGTGTACAACTCTGCCGCCCCGAGCACGCTAAGGATGCTGGATCCTGTCCACCATTTGGGCATCCGCTTAGCTACTGGCGCTTTCAGAACAAGCCCGATTCAAAGCTTATATGCCGAATCGAATGAATGGTCTCTCCACCTACAGAGATCATACATTAGCTTTACATATTTCCTTAAAGTACGCTCCAATCCTGAACATCCATGTTTTCATACCGTTACCGATATGACGTGCGCTACACTTTTCAGCAATCGCCCCTCCATAAGACAGCCTTTCTCGCTGCGTGTGAAGGAGATTAGCGATGAAATGCGTGTCCCACTCCTCGAGCATCGCTTAATGCACCTAACCAAGCTCTTACCTCCTTGGGAGTGGCAGGTGATGCAATGTGACATATCCTTTATAAATATTACAAAGCACGCTCCTGAGGCCGAAATTAGAATGCATTTCCTAGAACTCCAGCACAAGTACTCCTGCGCAGAGTTCTACACAGACGCTTCCAAGTCAAATGCCGGGGTATCCTATGCAGCCGTCGGCCCATCGTTTTCGGAATCCGATGTACTGCATCCGGAAACAAGTATCTTTACGGCCGAGGCCTACGCACTACTCTCTGCTGTAAAGCACATAAGAAAATCGAAACTTCCAAAAGCAGCGATCTATACAGACTCTCTCAGCGTCGTGAAGGCCTTAATGTCACTCTACAAACATAAAAATCCCGTATTCAATGAACTGTATTCGGTATTGTGTAAAGTGTACTCATCTAACCAGAACATCATAATATGCTGGGTCCCTGGCCATAGGGGAATCGAAGGTAACGTTCTCGCGGACGAGATGGCCACGTCAATCACTTCGCAAGCTCTTAACCCTACCGCTGATGTGCCTGTGACAGATCTGAGGCCTTTCTTACGAAATAAACTGCGACATCACTGGCAGTGCACGTGGGACGCGCAAACAAATAACAAACTGCACGTTATAAAGCCCCAGTTAGGTTTTTGGCCCTCCCCAATAAAATCTCGGCGAACAGATGTCCTATTCTGTCGCCTCAGAATAGGACACACATTTGGCACCCATAGTTACCTGCTTACTGAAAGTGAACCTCCAACCTGTGGCAGATGCGGTGAGAGGCTTACCGTCCTCCACGTGCTCCTGGAGTGCCGGGAAGCCGAAACGGAGAGAAAGAAACATTTTCCGCTTGCTTACCATTATAACATCCCTCTACACCCGGCTATGTTTCTCGGCAAGGAACCGCTTTTTGACACCAAGGCAATCCTCAACTATTTAAATGAAGTCGTACTACACGTTATATGCCCATTAAATTCGTAGAGCATCCTCGCTCCAGAGGATGCCACTGCGATAACAGTTTTGCATAGCACATGCCTCCAGGCCCTTGTTCTGCAAGGGCTCTAAGGAGGCAACAGTGCTCTCGCATATCTTATAACCATATATATTTTTACACATCGTATCATTCTTTTTAAATGCACCTTAAATGTTCATAGTACACGTCATAAGACATCGCCATAATCTTATTGTACAGATTTTGCGCACTATAGCGCGAACATTTTTAAGGCCCCTCTACAGCCACGTCACACCAACTTCATCGAACTCATGATTTCATTGCAAACTCATTAACATGGGCATGGCGCTCTTTGGCCATAACTGGCCCTTGCGCCATTAAAAACCACATATCATCATCATCATTTTATGGTATTTTACTTCCAGTGGGCACTGACAGCAGCTTACAAAATGGAATTCCATGAGAACTTTTTGCAGTGTAGCAGCCCAATCAAGTTCTCTTAGTCTCACATTATGTGATCTGCACAGTGCACTTTTTGTGGGAGGGAGAGAGAGAGAAAATGAAAGATGGTAATTTATTAATAAATAATGAAAGGCAACCCCCATGGAACTTATGGTGAAGTGCCCGTATTACGTGAATTGTATCACTCAACAGGTATAGGATCAAGCTGTCGTATATGGCGTTCTGGTGGGCAGAGGTGCCTCTTGGAAGGATAATCATTTAGCGTAAGAATTGAGCTCTGTAGCCCAGCAAGGAAGGTCTTTTGCAGTAAGGAGAGGGCAGGGCATTTCGATAGCAAATGGTGGGCTGGGACTAGCTCATCCGTGTCGCATGTGCCACAGGTTGGGTCTAGCGGTTTGTCAAGGTATTAAGCTCTGAATGGTAAACTGAATCTACAGTTCTTGTAAAGGTTCAGCTTGCAAGCATTTCAGCGCATGGGAAACATAACAGGCCGGTTAATGTGACCAATGGTTTGCAAGTGCTACTTGCTCCTTTACTGTGCATTGTGAGAAAATAAATCTCTGGTTCTTTTGCGTCTCTTGACATTGCATCCAAAATCGACAGGTGCAGTGTTGCAGCAATTTATATTCTGCTCTTAACTTCAGCATGCACGTCTACTTTTCCGATTAAGATATTTTGTCAATTCTCAACAGTAACAATATATTGACACTTTCTGTGAATGAACATCAGCACCTTTAAATGCACCTAAGGTACTCTTGCATGTTATTCTGTTCGCCCACTGCAAAGCACATAGTTATCGAGCCTGTTTCTCTACAGTATTTTTTATCATTGCATTGTAGCATTAAGGTCTAAAACAGTTCAAGTCCTGCAACATTCCTTGTTTGACTAAACTGAAAAGATGACGTTTTACTTGTTATATGTATTTTGAGTGTATGAAATGTTGAATAAACAATGCTGACAAGATCAAACTTTCTGAACTTATTCTTGGCCTAGTTGGTGTTTACTGAAAGGCATGTAATTACCAAAGCAAAGACGTAGCATAGACAGGAAGATTATGGGCTCAAGTCACCGATTTTGAAGCGAACCATTCTGTTTTAAAATACGTCCACTGTTTTATTTGCTAGGGCACGTTGCCGGCTTAGTTGGTTTGTATTCATGACAGGGACGAAGATTAAGAAGTGACATACGCAGTGCTATTGCGCTGTGTATGCATCTTCCTAATCTTGGTCCCTGTTGTATTGCACTTTGTGACAAAATATGTGAATAGTTTCAAACTGCACAAAACCTGAAGTGAGATTTTGGTGGAAATTAAAAGACCATAATTTATAGTGATCAAATCGAACACATTGTTTGTGGTTCATATAGGAATTGCCAAGTTTAGAACGCAAGGAAAAGTAGTGAGAAATGGGATTTTGTGACACTTCACAGTGAAACAGTGCTAGGGCTGGATTCTTGCCACGTGACTTGCATAGTCGGCATATTATTTGACGTGATATTCCTTATATTTTTTAGGGGTTTGTGTTTTATTCCATGCATACTGTGATATAAAAACTTCGTGCTTAGAAGCTGTGCCAACTATGTGGTAGCCAATGCAATGGTAAAACTGGCATCCCTCCTTTCATAGAGATGTGCATAATGCTGTTTTGCAGTTTCTTATAAATCTAAGTGATTAAGCGCAGTCAGGCTAAAATTCTTTGCTCCAGGTCGCTTAAGTTTTCAAGAGACGATATGCTTCTGCATGACAACATGCTGAACTGCACGTCACTTGTCAAAGTACAGTTCACTGTAGTAAAATCATCATTTTGCATTTGAAGGTGTAGCTTTTTTGTTAGAGAGTGCATGGCTTGACTCATATATGACCAAAGCAAATGGACAGGAAACCGTGAAGACGCATCAATGTTACTATTGCAGAAATAGTTGAGTAGTTCAACGTGCATGAACCGCATAAACATCGACTTGATAAACATTATTATTTCTTATGGCTAAGTCCGTTCTAGTCAGCTTCCCATAAATGCTGGTGTAAATTGCCATGGCATTTGCCTATCATTGTTTCCAGCATAGGAAACAGGCATGGTTGCGATTGCATATGGAAAAATTCTGCTTAAGAATGTTCAGTGTTCGTGTCACCTTTGCAGAATTGAAGAACCTTGACCAGAAAAGCCTGAACTATTAATGCATTTGAAAAAATGGGTACGACAAAACTTGCTTGTTGGTATCTGTAATGACTGAGCACAATTGACTCTAGAACAATTTAGTTTTAATAAGCACAAGGCAATGCACACTCTTGTAACAGTTGTCCTGATACAGAATGCTACTGGTGATTTGTGATTAATTGGGAGACCTTTAGCATCTGCTTGGTCACCTCGTGTGCAGCAGTGTTTTGCAATTGTAGCTGTTTACACTATATTGAACAGCATTACTTCAGTGCTGTGACTATACCCGAGTTGGTGCTGACCACATTTGATGAAGTCAAAGAAGATGTTGTGGGGTCGAAGTGTGTTGGGGGGGGGGGGTTAGACCAAAAGGCATGCACGGACATGTTAACATATATGTACCGCATAATACTGCTGAATGCCAAAAAGCCGGAACATCATTCTACGTACATAAAGAAATTAGAACTATGTGGTTCAGTTTTATTTACATCCATGCAAAATGAGAAACGATTTTATTCATAACATAATTATGCTTAATATTCCAATTGCATGGCTTCCTGATTTATTCACAACTGAATGAAAATTGAGCTTCATATTCCAGCATATAAAAATGCTACTGTAGGCTTTTCAGTTAATTGTGCTTAAATTGGCATTTAAAGCAGTCAAACTTGGTGTATCAAAAATTAGTTGCTTTTTCCCAGATATATACTGTCACTTTTCATGCCCAGCATGTTGCTGCTACACACTGTCACCCATCACAGCCACCACTCCTTAAAGTACACCCACCATTGTTGTTTCCGACCCACTATCTGGCTCTAGCTATTTCCCAGCATAGTACACTGCAGCCCATCATCCTTCACACTAAACCCGTCTACTGCCCATTCCTTTCCAGCATGCCTGATATGGAAGGTACAGCCTCTCAGCATAGTAGAACGTTGCCCACCATCCTTTACACTACACCCAGAACACTGTTTGCTGCTTCACAACATTGCCAACCACGGTGGGCACAGCCTCCCAGCACTGTCCAGTATTTTCACGATGATTTCCATTATACCCATTATTATTTCCAGTACCCACCATGCTAGATTTTCGAATAGGGAAGCCAAGTCACAAGGTCGGAGAACGCGTCGACGAGCAGAGAGAAAGCTGGGATAGGTACATCTCTAGTATAAATTCGTACACTGACGAAACAAGGGTATGGAATAGGGTAAATAAGTTAATAGGCCGGGAGTAACATCCCCTACCGTTATTAGGTAGCCAAGGTGATAGCCTGGGAAACCAGGCGGATTCTCTAGGCGACCACTTTCAATGTATCTCGAGTGCATCGCACTATACAGAAACATTTCTAAGACACAAAGAATGCGAGGAGCGGCATCCCCTAAACCGCAAAGGCTCATCGAGTGATGCTTACAATCGTCCATTTACATTGGCGGAACTTAAGCCGTCTCTGGCTTCTTGCAACCACTCGGCACCAAGTGGCGATCGTATCATCTACCAAATGATTAGGCACCTACACCCTGAAGCACTGGAATCACTTCAATCTCTCTTCGATACCATGTTGGCGGCGGGGTACATTCCATCGTCCTGGAAAGAAGCTATAGTTATTCCCATACTTAAACAAGGGAAAGATCCAGCCTTAGCCAGCAGCTACAGGCCAATAGCGCTAAGAAGCTTTATAAGATTGGCTAGAGCACTACTGCCTCCTTAGAGCCGTTGAAAAACAAGGGCCTGGAGGCATGTGCTATGCCAAACTGTTATCGCAGCGGCATCCTCTCGAGCGAGGATGCTCTACGAGTTTATTGGGCATATAACGTGTAGTACGACATCATTTAAGAGGCTGAGGACTGTCTTGGTGTCAAAAAGCGGTTCTTTACCAAGCAACATAGCCGGGTGTAGAGGGATGGAATGTTTGTAAGCAAGCGGAAAATGTTTCTTTCTCTCCGTTTCGGCTTCCCGACACTCCAGGAGCACGTGGAGGACGGTAAGCCTCTCACCGCATCTACAACAGATTGGGGTTCACTTCCAGTAAGCCCCGCAGGGGCGTCTGCGTAAGCAGGCGTTTGGTGTGTTGCGACACCACGTACCCGAGCACACGAGGGTTGGACCCTCCCGCGTGTAGCCGTGCGCGGCTTAGCCGTGTCCGGGGAAAAGGGGATCCTGGGGGTTGAGCCAATGCCGGGTGTTTGGACCTTTACGGCCCCTTGGCGGCGGCAACACACCCCTTTGGCCTCAGCTTCACGTAGACGGCACCCCCGGACTGACCCACCCGGGGGAAATCGATAGTCGCCTCTTCCTGTCTCTTTCTCCCCAAATCTTAGTCTTTATCTCTCACTTTTTTATCTTTCCTGTCTTCTTCTCTCTTCCATTTACTTCCTTTCTCCACGGCGGCAAGGGTTAACCTTGTGTGAGTAGCCAACCTTGGTTATGTCATATTGGGTTATAGTGACGGCGTACGGCTGGCGTCGTGCAGGCTTGTACACAAGCTCTGCCGCGTCCCCTCGTTGGGCTCCGTGGTGGGCGGTCGGCGCTGTTGCCGAACATACACAATTTTCTCATGGCAGCGCAAACCTCTATTCTCTATGATCGGCGTCTGAAAAGATGCCGCACCGAAGCAACGTTCCAGTTCTCTTTTCGGAGCAATGTTCCATCATTTCCTAAATTCTATGTACTGCACAGCGAAAACAACGTACCAGTGAGAAAGCTCTCTCCATTCCTAGTGGCCAAGTGTCTAAAAGAAAAAATCGGACCTACATACAAAGCTTCAAAAATGTCTAGCGGGGACCTCCTCCTAGAACTCAATGACAAAGACCAAGCGCAAAAGCTCACAGAACTTACCAGTATTGGTAACGCAACAGTGACAATTTCACCGCACAGAACATTAAATACAAGCAGGGGTGTAATATCAGAGGAAGATTTTATTGGCTTAAGCGACGAAGAACTGCTGGAAGGTTTCCAGGAACAAAATGTTACCAAAGTCCAAAGAATTGTCATCCGCAGGAACGACCAAGAAATCCCCACAAAACATGTAATACTCACCTTTGGAACGAGTGTAATGCCTACCTCGCTGGATGCAGGTTATGTAAAGGTAAATGTTAGACCATATATTCCGAACCCCAGACGATGTTTCAAATGCCAAAGGTTTGGACATGCTTCGCATGCATGTCGAGGACGAAATACTTGTGCTAAATGCAGTTCGAACGATCACCAAACTGACAATTGCACCTCTTCTCCACTTTGTGTCAACTGCAAGGGAGATCATCCCGCTTATTCGCGGTCCTGCCCTTGCTGGAAAAAAGAAAAAGAAGTAATTGCTTTAACAGTCAAAGAAAAAATCTCGTTCTATGAAGCTAGAAAGCGGCTGTCGTACCTTCCGCGAAGAAGTTACGCCGATGTGACGCAGATGGGGGCAGCGTCACAGAGGCCTCAGGAGTCCTCCGAGCCCACGCGCAGTGGTCCCGCAGTGACCCCTCCCGCCCCCGTGGTGGAAGCAGCCGACGCTGCTCCATCCTCTTCAAACGCCCTGCAGACACCAGTCCCGCAGGGCCCTAAGATCAAGCGAACCCCAAGGCCCGAGACACGTGTCTCGGCGCCTAACTCTCGATCCTCCAGCGCCTCAGAGAGAGCGATGGAGGTCGACGCAAAAACCCCGGTGTCATTGACACCAAAGGACAAGCGCTCTCTTGAGCGCGGTAAGCGGGACAAAATCCCAATAACAACTCAGATTAAGAAAGCGATAACCTAAAGGCTATCGCTCATTTGTATAAGTCTTTTAAATTCCATGTCACCTAACATCTCACCTCTTATTCATTCCATAGTGCCAATTCTTACCTTTCAATTTCAAAATGGCTTTTATTATCCATTGGAATTGTAGAGGTCTCATACACAATTTAGGTGACATCAAAGACATCATCAACATCTTTTCACCAGTTGCTGTATGTCTTCAGGAAACGAATCTCGGTGCGAAAAATAGTCAAATTCTCAAAGGTTTCACCGTTGTCCGAAGGGACCGCGAATGTTCCATCCCCCGCAGGGGCGTCTGCGTCAGCAGGCGTTTGGTGTGTTGCGACACCACGGACCCGAGCACACGAGGGTTGGACCCTCCCGCGTGTAGCCGTGCGCGGCTTAGCCGTGTCTGGGGAAAAGGGGATCCTGGGGGTTGAGCCGATGCTGGGTGTTTTGGACCATTAAGGCCCCCCGGCGGAGGCAACACACCTCTTCGGCCTCAGCTTCACATAGACGGCACCTCCAGACTGACCCACCTGGAGGAAATCGGCAGTCGCCTTTTCCTGTCTCTCTCTCCCTACAACCTTCGTCTTTCCCTTACTTTCCACCTTTCCTGTCTCCTTCTCTCTTCTGTTTACTTCCTTTCTCCTTGGCGGCAAGGGTTAACCCTGTGTGGCTACCCAACCTTGGGTACACCATATTTGGTTATAGTGGCGGCGTACGACTGGCGTCGTGCAGACTTGCATGCAAGCTCTGCCGCGTCCCCTCGTTGGGCTCCGTGGTGGGCGGTCGGCGCTGTTGCCGAATTTTTATACATCTTCATGGAAAACTCCTTCCCCAAACTTCCTGATCGCCCTCAGAAACGAGGGCGCACCGAAGATCTGTTTCAATTTTTCGGACGACAAGTCCACAACTTTCCTCGATTCCACGTGATTCACTCAGAAAAGACAGACAAACTAGTGCGATCCATTTCACCATTCCTTGTTTCCAAGTCCTTGACCGAAGTTTTCGGTACAGGATATAAGGTGTCGAGAATGTCAAGTGGTGATCTCCTTTTGGAGCTCGAAAATCAGAAGCAGTATGAGAAGCTGCCGAAACTTGTGTCATTTGGGGAGACCCAAGTAACAGTAACCCCGCACCGTACCATGAACACCACCCGCGGCGTTGTCTCGGATGATGACATGCTAGAGCTCACTGAAGCTGAACTCTTGGAGGGCTTCAGTGAACAGAATGTCATAAATGTTAAGCGAATTAAGATCAGGCGAGTCGGTAAAGAGATCAATACGAAACACCTGATACTCACTTTCGGTTCAAGTGTCCTCCCCGAGTCCATCGAGGCCGGTTATATCAAACTTCGTGTTAGGCCATACGTGCCCAATCCTCTCAGATGCTTTAAGTGCCAAAGGTTCGGCCACAGTTCACAGAACTGTCGAGGCCGGCTGACATGTGCCAAGTGTAGTGACACTGAACATTCCTCCGAAACATGCCAGAAGACTCCACATTGTGTCAACTGTGATGGCGAGCACGCCGCATACTCGCGCGCCTGCCCGTCCTGGAAAAGAGAAAAAGAGATTGTGACAATCAAAGTAAAAGAAAATATATCTTTCAAGGAGGCACGTAGGCGGGTGTCATACCTGTCTAAGAGCAGCTTTGCCGATGTGGCGCGTAAGGGGGCAGCGTCACAACGGCCTCCGGCGGCTGTCCGACCCACAGGCAGTGAGTCGGCAGTTACGCCATCTGCCCCCGCGGCGGTTGCAGCTAGCGCTGCTCCGTCAACCGAGGAGAAGGGACCATCCACCCCGAAGGTGGGTGCAGCCGAGGCTGCCCCAACCTCCGAGGCCCCTTCCAGCGCTGGCAACGGCCAGCGCAGCCAAATCCCTCAGGGAGCCCCATCGACCTCCGGGCAGATGGGCGCAGGGGTCTTGCCTTCCGGGGCAGGACTCTCTAGGAAAACCTCTCGCTCGCAAGAGCGCTTGTCCGGCGTCTCACAGGAGGCAATGGACACTACACCTGTCCCCAAGGCGCACCAAACGCCTAAGGAGCGTCGAGAATCGCTCGAGCGCTTCAGAAAGAACAAAACACCTATTACAGGGCCTCGAAAGGGCTCTGTAATATAAGGCATCCACTCCTTTTCCGTAAACACAGCACAAATTTACCTTAAACATGGATACACAAATAATTCAATGGAACATTAGAGGTCTCCTTACAAACCTTGATGATTTGCAAGAACTCATCCACAAACATAATCCAAAAGTGCTGTGTTTACAGGAAACACATTTAAAATCCAGACACGCAAACTTTCTCCGTACGTATGTTGCGTTTCGTAAAGATCGCGATGATTCCGTCGCATCATCGGGTGGTGTTGCGATTCTCACACATAAAAGTATAGCATGTCAACCTTTACAGCTTCGAACGCCCCTTGAAGCAGTGGCGGTGCGAGTTGTTCTGCTAAACAAACTCATCACTATTTGCTCGCTTTATATACCCCCACATTACAAATTAACTAAACATGAATTTCAGTCCTTTATAGATGAACTGCCAGAACCCTATGTTGTTCTTGGCGACTTCAATGCGCACAGCTCCCTGTGGGGCGACTCTCGTACAGATGCGCGAGGTCGTCTTGTTGAACAGTTCCTCTTTTCTTCTGGAGCGTGCCTTCTCAATAAGAAAGAACCCACATATTACTCTCTAGCAAATAGAACATTTTCTTCAATAGATCTTAGTATAGTTTCCCCGTCTATACTGCTCGAACTTGAATGGGAAGTTATGAACAATCCTTACGGGAGCGACCACTTCCCGATACTGATAAGAACATCTAAAGAAAACGAATGTCCTCCACAAGCTCCTAGGTGGAAGATAGACACAGCCGACTGGGAGAAATTTCGAACTCTCACTAACATCTCATGGGCCGACATGTCTTCTCTAGAAATTGATGCTGCTGTAGAGTATCTTACATCATTCATGATGGATGCCGCATCAAAATGCATATCCGAAGCGAGTGGTCTGGCATGCAAACGACGTGTACCGTGGTGGAACAGCGAATGTCGGACCGCCCGTAAGAATCAGAACAAGGCGTGGGGGTTGCTGCGAGCTTCTCCCACCGCTGAGAATCTTGTCAACTTTAAAAAAATAAAATCCCAAGGTAGGAGAACCCGCCGACAGGCCAGAAGAGAGAGCTGGCACAGGTTTTTATCAAGTATTAACTCGTTTAGGGATGAGGCCAAAGCCTGGAACAGAGTTAATAGGATTAGAGGGCGGCAAACACATTCACTCCCCCTGGTGAACACACAGGGCGATACACTGCAAGACCAGGCAGACTCACTTGGGGAATATTTTGAGAGCGTGTCAAGTCCAACAAATTATACACAGTCCTTCCTCAAATACAAAGAAACAGAAGAACGTAAGCCATTAAGAAGAAAAGGTCGAGAGAATGAGCCTTACAACCGTCCTTTTTGTATTGCTGAATTAAGAGCTGCCTTGAGCGTATGCAACAGCTCCGCACCAGGATCTGATAGAATCATGTATGAAATGCTCAAAAACTTACATAATGACACGCAGGTTACACTACTCACACTTTTCAACACCATTTGGGATGCAGGGTACCTTCCAACCGCATGGAAGGAAGCCATTGTGGTCCCTGTTTTGAAACAAGGCAAGGAGCCTTCCTCAGTGGCAAGTTACCGCCCGATAGCCCTCACAAGTTGTATCTGTAAGGTGTTTGAAAAAATGATTAATCGGCGACTCATCCATTTCCTTGAACAGAACAAAATACTTGATCCCTATCAGTGTGGCTTCAGGGAAGGGCGCTCCACAACTGATCACCTTGTACGTATTGAAGCAAACATCCGTGACGCGTTTGTACACAAACAGTTTTTCCTATCCATATTCCTCGATATGGAGAAGGCATACGACACAACGTGGCGATACTGGATCTTAAGAGACTTAGCAGAAATGGGCATTCACGGTAAGATGCTAAGCCTCATAGAAAGTTATCTGTCCAATCGCACATTCCGTGTAAAAGTCGGCAATGTACTGTCACGTCCTTTTACACAAGAAACTGGTGTACCCCAGGGAGGCGTGCTTAGCTGCACGCTCTTTTTAGTGAAGATGAACACGCTTCGTGCTTCATTACCTCCGGCCATTTTTTACTCTATCTATGTGGACGACATTCAAATAGCTTTTAAATCCTGTAACCTCGCAGTGTGCGAGAGGCAGGTACAGCATGGTTTGAACAAAGTATCAAAATGGGCAGAGAAAAACGGATTTAAAATCAATCCTCGCAAAAGTTCTTGTGTTCTTTTTAAACGAAAGAGAGGCCTGGTCCCGGATCCTTGCTTAGAACTGTGTGGACAACAAATTCCTATCAACAAAGAGCACAAATTCCTAGGTATTATACTTGACGATAGACTCACTTTCATTCCACACATCAAATATCTCAAAGAAAAATGTCTAAAAACAATGAACTTAATGAAACTTCTATCCAAGACTACGTGGGGTAGTGACAGAAAGTGTCTAATGAATCTCTACAAGAGCCTAATACGGTCACGATTGGATTATGGGGCCGTAGTGTATAACTCTGCCGCCCCGAGCGCGCTAAGGATGCTGGATCCTGTCCATCATCTAGGTATCCGCCTAGCCACTGGTGCTTTCAGAACAAGCCCGATCGAAAGCCTTTATGCCGAATCGAATGAGTGGCCGCTCCACTTACAGAGATCATACGTCGGCTTTACTTATTTCCTTAAAGTGCATTCCATTCCTGAACACCCATGTTTTAATACCATTACCGATATGACGTATGCTACACTTTTCCGCAACCGTCCGTCCATAAGACAGCCTTTCTCGCTGCGTTTGAAGGAGCTTAGCGATGAAATGCATGTCCCACTCCTGGAGCACCGCTTAATGCGCCCACCCAAGCTATTACCTCCTTGGGACTGGCAGGTCATAGAATGCGACGTATCCTTTGTAAAAGTTTCAAAGCATGCTCCAGAGGTTGAAATTCGAATGCATTTCCTAGAACTTCAGTACAAACACTCATGCACAGAGTTCTACACAGACGCTTCCAAGTCACATGGCGGAGTATCATATGCAGCCGTTGGTCCTTCTTTTTCGGAATCCGATGTACTACATCCAGAAACAAGTATCTTTACGGCAGAGGCCTACGCTGTATGGTCGGCTGTAAAGCATATAAAGAAAGCAAAACTCCAAAAAGCCGTTATATATACAGACTCCCTTAGTGTGGTGAAGGCCTTAATGTCACCCTACAAACATAAAAATCCTGTACTTACTGAGGTCCATTCCGACATGTGCAAAGCTTATCTATCTAACCAGCAAATCATCATATGCTGGGTACCCGGCCACAGGGGAATCGAAGGTAACGCTTTGGCAGACCAGATGGCTACGTCAATTGCACTCCCTGCCGTTAATAATACTGCTTTGGTGCCCTTCACAGATCTGAAACCTTACATACGAAAGAAACTGCGAAACCACTGGCAACGCATGTGGGACGCAGAGATAGATAATAAACTGCACGTTATAAAGCCACAGTTAGGTTTTTGGCCCTCCCCAACAAAATCTCGGCGAACAGATGTCCTATTCTGTCGCCTCAGAATAGGACACACATTTGGCACCCATAATTATCTGCTTACTGGAAGTGAACCTCCAACCTGTGGCAGATGCGGTCAGAGGCTTACCGTCCTCCACGTGCTCCTGGAGTGTCGGGAAGCCGAAACAGAGAGAAAGAAGCATTTTCCGCTTGCTTACCATTATAACATCCCTCTACACCCGGCTATGTTTCTCGGCAAGGAACCGCTTTTTGACACGAAGGCAATCCTCAACTATTTAAATGATGTCGTACTACACGTTATATGCCCATTAAATTCGTAGAGCATCCTCGCTCCAGAGGATGCCACTGCGATAACAGTTTTGCATAGCACATGCCTCCAGGCCCTTGTTCTTGAAGGGCTCTAAGGAGGCAATAGTGCTCTCGCATATCTTATAACCATATATATTTTTGCACATTGTATCATTCTTTTTAAATGCACCTTAAATGTTCATAGTACACGTCATAAGACATCGCCATAATCTTAATGTACAGACTTTGCGCACTTTAGCGCGAACATTTTTAAGGCCCCTCTACAGCCACAACAGACCAACTTCATCGAACTCATGATTTCATTGCAAACTCATTACCATGGACATGGCGCTCTTTGGCCATAACTGGCCCTTGCGCCATTAAAAACCACATATCATCAATGTTCCACCCGTTTGTCAGGCGGAGTGGCTATAGTCGTGCAGGGCGGCACTCCTACCCGAAATGTCCAATTGAATACAGCTTTAGAAGCCGTAGCTGTCACCATTCTATCTTATAAAACCATCACCATTTGTTCACTGTATATTTCACCTCACACCCACTTCACTACTAAACAGTTAGAAAATTTAACAGAACAATTACCGGAACCATTTGTCTTAGTAGGCGATTTTAATGCTCATTGTACTCTTTGGGGCAGTGTCAAAACTGACCAAAGAGGGCAACTCGTTGAAGATTTTATTCTGTCAAACGATATCTGTCTTTTAAACTCAGGTGCGCCAACTTATTTCTCACCGACTTCCCGCACTTTTAGTTGTTTAGATTTAGCTTTTTGTTCACCCTCTCTTTTCACTGATTTTAAATGGGAAGCTCTCGACACATCATATGGCAGCGACCATTTACCCGCACTCATCAAACACCTATCATCACCACAAACCCTAGTAACTAGACCACGCCGATGGAAATTACAGCTCGCGGACTGGCGGGTTTTTATGCAGAACGCGAAACTGGAAAATGTGTTTTCGTCAGAGCTCAGTATTGATGAACTTAATAAAAAAATCACTGAAGTCATAATCACAGCGGCAGAAAAGGCGATACCGCAGTCTTCCGGTATTGTGCGCAAAAAGCTAAATCCTTGGTGGACAAGCGAATGTACTAAAGCCAAAAAAGAACAAAATAAGGCCTGGGGAATCCTACGAAGGTACCCCACTTATAAGAATCTTCTAAATTTCAAACAAGCCAAAGCCAAAGCACGATATATTCGAAGAAATGCAGAAAAATTATCATGGCAAAAATACATATCTTCAATCAATAGTACAGTCACATCAAAACGAATGTGGGACCAGGTGAGGAAATTTAGAGGAGAGTACTCATCATACACTATACCACTACTTACATGTCCAGGCACACAAACAACACTACAGGACCAGGCCAACTTATTAGGTGAACACTTTCATAACATATCCAGCTCAGCAAACTATTCAAATACATTTTTAAAATATAAAGAATCGGCTGAGAAAGAGAGGCTGCCTTACACTGGGGCTTCAGCTGAAATGTACAATAAACCCCTCACAATACACGAATTGAACAGAGTCCTCTCTGCTGGTAAAAAAACGGCAACAGGTCCTGACCGTGTGCACTACACAATGCTGGCACACCTATCCCAAGCATCGGTAGGGGCACTTCTTAAATTTTTCAATAAGATATGGGAGTCTGGAGTAATGCCCACAGATTGGAAAAAAGCAGTGGTAGTTCCTTTTCTAAAACCTGGTAAACCCGCTACATCCCCTAGCAGCTATAGACCCATTGCACTAACAAGTTGCCTAGCCAAATCTTATGAGAGCATTATAAACATGAGACTCACATTCATCCTAGAAACAAGAAACCTAATAGACAAACACCAGTGCGGATACAAAAAGGGCTGTTCCACCACTGACCATCTCGTGCGACTAGAGCAAGAAATCCGTGACGCGTTTCTTCACAAGCAATACTGCCTCGCGGTTTTCTTTGATTTTGAAAAGGCATATGATACCACATGGCGATACGGAATATTGAGAGACCTGGCTGACATGGGAATTCGCGGAAGAATGCTAAACTGTCTATGCGATTTCATGTCAAACCGAACATTTCAAGTACGTCTCGGCACAACACTCTCGCACACATTTACACAAGAAAATGGCGTTCCACAAGGTTGCATTCTGAGCACGACGCTCTTCATAGTCAAAATGAACTCGGTAAATAAGATCATCCCATCATCTGTTATGCACTCAATATATGTCGACGATTTGCAAATGGCTTGCCGCGCCTCAAGCTTACCCACCTGTGAACGACAACTACAAATAACAATAAATAATCTTACACATTGGGCCAACAAAAATGGTTTCCGGTTCTCAACACACAAAACTGTTACAGTTCTCTTTTCCCAGAAGCGAGGGTTACAGTGTACTCCAGGTCTCACATTGCATGGTACCATGCTACCGGTCAAAGAACACTATAAATTTCTAGGCGTAACGTTTGACACTAAACTGAACTTCCTGGCCCACATTAACGCAACCAAAATTAAAGCAAACAAAGCGCTAAATATCCTAAAGGTTTTATCACATAAGCACTGGGGATCTGATCGAACATGTTTACTACGTATATACCGATCCCTCGTACGTAGCATCCTCGACTACGGCAGTGTAGTTTATGGTGCAGCTAGGCAGTCCTACATTAAGCGACTTGATCCAGTTCACAATCTTGGCCTACGACTGGCGAGCGGTGCCTACAGGACATCGCCTGTACAAAGCTTATACGCTGACGCTAATGAGCCTTCATTACAGCACCGCAGAGCACAACTTACACTTTGCTATGTACTAAGAATTCGGTCATCACCACAACATATATGCTACAACATCGTAACACAGTGCCAATCACGAATACACTACACAAATAAACCAAACATAATTCGGCCACTCATCTTAAGACACGAACAATATTGTCAGACCTATGATGTTCCTCCCGAAGCCCTGCAGGTTGCCGAAAGGCCACCAAGATTGCCCCCGTGGTGCAATTTTACACAGCTGTGTGACTGGACGTTAACACATATAAAGAAAAAAGACATTCCACAAGAGCATATAATACAGGAGTTCCGAGCTATCCAAGAAAAATATAAAAATTACACAGAATTTTACACTGACGGCTCTAAAACACAAGAATACGTAGGTGTCGGGATCGTAACAAAACACTGGGAAAATAGCATTCGCATAAATAATTTTTCTTCAGTCTTTACTGCCGAAGTTTATGCGATATGGATGGCAGTAAAAAAAATTACTTCCGACAAGCAGAAGAATGCTGTTATTTATACCGACTCGTTAAGTGCCCTAAGAGCCCTTAACTTAAACTCCGCGTCTGAACCCCTGCTTGGGGATATCTTAAACATAGTGTTTAACAAGAAATACGAAGGAACCATACGATTCTGCTGGGTCCCAAGCCATGTTGGGATAGCAGGGAATGAAGCTGCAGATAGAAGCGCATCCATGGCAGCGCACAAAAGCATCACACACATAACACTTCCATACAAAGACAGCATCAGAGCGGTTCGTAAGGCCCTAGCATCAAAATGGCAACAAGAATGGAACTCGTGCGTAAATAACAAATTACATATAACTAAACCCCTGCTTCGCGAGTGGAAATCATGCACTCACCAAGAACGATTCTATGAAGTAATGTTATGTCGACTTCGAATTGGACACACGCATCTAACACACAATTTTTTACTTCGAAACGAAAGTCCACCAACATGCGAGAAATGTCACGAAACACTCACAGTAACCCACATCATTATATCATGCCCACACACTGAAACACAGAGACGGAAACATTTCAAAAATTTGTATCACTTACATATACCTCTGCACCCTGCTTTAATATTAGGCGATGATCCACTAGTGCCATTCACCAACCTGTTCCAGTATTTAGGTGAAACCAATTATCTACATCGACTTTAAGGTAACACAGCTATAACTACCTTAACATTAGATCTTATACTGTCCTGTGACTGGCGCAGCATGGCCTTAGTCGCTTTTGCGCCATTAAACCCGAATTAACTAACTAACTTCCAGTAAGCAGATAAATATGGGTGCCAAATGTGTGTCCTATTCTGAGGCGACAGAATAGGACATCTGTTCGCCGAGATTTTGTTGGGGAGGGCCAAAACCCAACTGTGGCTTTATAACGTGCAGTTTATTATTTATCTCTGCGTCCCACATGCGTTGCCAGCGGCCTCGCAGTTTCTTTTGTATGTAAGGTTTCAGATCTGTGAGAGGCACCAAAGCAGTATTATTAACAGCAGGGAGAGCAATTGACGTAGCCATCTGGTCTGCCAAAACGTTACCCTCGATTCCCCTATGGCAGGGTACCCAGCATATGATGATTAGCTGGTTAGATAGATAAGCTTTGCACATGTCGGAATAGACCTCAGTAAGTACAGGATTTTTATGTTTGTAGGGTGACATTAAGGCCTTCACCACACTTAGGGAGTCTGTATATATAACGGCTTTTTGGAGTTTTGCTTTCTTTATATGCTTTACAGCCGACCATATAGCGTAGGCCTCTGCCGTAAAGATACTTGTTTCTGCATGTAGTACATCGGATTCCCAAAAAGAAGGACCGACGGCTGCATAGGATACTCCTGTATGTGACCTGGAAGCGTCTGTGTAGAACTCTGTGCATGAGTGTTTGTACTGAAGTTTTAGGAAATGCATTCGAATTTCTACTTCTGGAGCATGCTTTGAAAGCTTTAGAAAGGATACGTCACATTCTGTGACCTGCCAGTCCCAAGGAGGTAATAGCTTGGTTGGGCGCATTAAGCGGTGCTCCAGGAGTGGGACATGCATTTCATCGCTAAGCTCGTTCACACGCAGCGAGAAAGGCTGTCTTATAGACGGACGGTTGCGGAAAAGTGTAGCATACGTCATATCGGTAATGGTATTAAAACATGGGTGTTCAGGAATGGAATGCACTTTAAGGAAATAAGTAAAGCTGACGTATGATCTCTGTAAGTGGAGCGGCCACTCATTCGATTCGGCATATAGCCTTTTCGGGCTTGTTCTGAAAGCACCAGTGGCTAGGCGGATACCTAGATGATAGACAGGATCCAGCATCCTTAGCGCGCTCGGGGCGGCAGAGTTATACACTACGGCCCCATAATCCAATCGTGACCGTATTAGGCTCTTGTAGAGATTCATTAGGCACTTTCTGTCACTACTCTACCCCGCAGGGGCGTCTGCGCAAGCAGGCGTTTGGTGTGTTGCGACACCACGGACCCGAGCACACGAGGGTTGGACCCTCCCGCGTGTAGCCGTGCGCGGCTTAGCCGTGTCTGGGGAAAAGGGGATCCTGGGGGTTGAGCCGAAGCTGGGTGTTTGGACCTTTAAGGCCCCCCGGCGGAGGCAACACACCTCTTCGGCCTTGGCTTCACATAGACGGCACCCCCGGACTGACCCACCCGGGGGAAATCGGCAGTCGCCTTTTCCTGTCCTCCTCTCCAAACTTCGTCTTTCTCTCTCGCCTTTTTCATCTTTCCTGTCTTCTCCTCACTTCTCCTCACTTCCTAGTTTCTCGGCGGCAAGGGTTAACCTTGTGTAGCTAGCCAGCCTTGGTTATGCTGTATTTGGTTATAGCAGCGATGTACGGCTGGCGTTGGCAGGGTTTCTCTAGCAGACAGTCCTGTCACGTCCCCCTGTTGGGCTCCATGGTGGGTGGTCGGCATCGCGGCCGAAAACCCAACTGTACTCATGGAAAACGCTTTTCCTAAACTCCCTGATCGCCCTCAGAAACGAGGGCGCACCGAAGAGATCTTCCAGTTTTTCGGACGCCAAGTCCAGAATTTTCCTCGTTTTCATGTAATACACGCAGAAAAACCAACTAAACAAGTGCGAACAATCTCCCCGTTCCTTGTATCTAAGTCTCTTACCGAACTTTTTGGTCCAGGATATAAGGTGTCGAGGATGGCTAGCGGTGACCTCTTCCTGGAGCTCCGCGATCAAAAGCAATTTGAGAAACTGCCTCAGCTAGTATCATTTGGGGACACCCAAGTAGTAGTAACCCCGCACCGCACGATGAATACCTCACGCGGCGTTGTCTCGGACGATGATTTGCTGGAGCTCACTGAGGCTGAGCTCTTAGAGGGCTTCAGCGGACAGAATGTTATAAATGTCAAAAGAATTAAGATGAGGCGAGATGGAAAAGAAATCCAAACAAAACACCTGATACTCACTTTCGGTTCAAGTGTCCTCCCCGAGTCCATCGAGGCCGGTTATATCAAACTTCGTGTTAGGCCATACGTGCCCAATCCTCTTAGATGCTTTAAGTGCCAAGGGTTCGGCCACAGTTCACAGAACTGTCGAGGCCGGCTGACATGTGCCAAGTGCAGTGACAAAGAACATTCCTCCGAAACGTGCCAGAACACTCCACATTGTGTCAACTGTGAGGGCGAGCATGCCGCATACTCGCGGTCCTGCCCGTCCTGGAAAAGAGAAAAAGAGATTGTCACAATCAAAGTCAAAGAAAATATATCTTTCAAGGAGGCACGTAGGCGGGTGTCATACCTGTCTAAGAGCAGCTTTGCCGATGTGGCGCGTAAGGGGGCAGCGTCACAACGGCCTCCGGCGGCTGTCCGACCCACAGGCAGTGAGTCGGCAGTTACGCCATCTGCCCCCGCGGCGGTTGCAGCTAGCGCTGCTCCGTCAACCGAGGAGAAGGGACCATCCACCCCGAAGGTGGGTGCAGCCGAGGCTGCCCCAACCTCCGAGGCCCCTTCCAGCGCTGGCAACGGCCAGCGCAGCCAAATCCCTCAGGGAGCCCCATCGACCTCCGGGCTGGTGGGCGCAGGGGTCTTGCCCTCCAAGGCGGGACTCCCTCTGAAAACCTCTCGCTCGCAAGAGCGCTTGTCCGGCGCCACACACGTGGCAATGGACACTACACCTGTCCCCAAGGCGCACCAAACGCCTAAGGAGCGTCGAGAATCGCTCGAACGCTTCAGAAAGAACAAAACACCTATTACAGGGCCTCGAAAGGGCTCTGTAATAAAAGGCATCCACTCCGTTTCCGTAAACACAGCACCAATTTACCTTAAACATGGATACACAAATAATTCAATGGAACATCAGAGGTCTCCTTAGAAACCTTGATGATTTGCAAGAACTCATCCACAAACAGAATCCAAAAGTGCTGTGTTTACAGGAAACACACCTAAAATTTAAACACACAAACTTTCTCCGTACTTATGTTACGTTTCGCAAAGATCGCGATGATGCCGTCGCATCATCGGGTGGTGTTGCGATTCTTACTCATAGAAGTATTGCGTGTCAACCTTTACAGCTACAAACGCCCCTTGAAGCAGTGGTGGTTCGAGTTGTCCTACTAAACAAACTCATCACCATTTGCTCCCTTTACATACCCCCGCATTACCAACTGAACAAACATGAATTTCACTCCTTGATCGATCAATTGCCAGAACCTTATGCTGTTCTTGGCGATTTCAATGCGCACAGCTCCCTGTGGGGCGACTGTCGTATAGGTGCGCGAGGTCGCCTTGTTGAACAGTTCCTTTTTTCTTCTGGAGCGTGCCTTCTCAATAAGAAAGAACCCACATACTACTCTCTTGCAAACCGATCCTTTTCGTCAATAGATCTTAGTATAGTCTCCCCGTCTGTACTGCCTGATCTTGAATGGGAAGTTACCGACAACCCTTACGGTAGCGACCACTTCCCTATACTGCTAAGATCATATAAAGAAAACGAATATCCACCATACGCTCCTAGGTGGAAGATTGAGACAGCTGATTGGGAGAAATTTCGATCTCTAACTAGTATCTCATGGGCTGACCTGTCTTCGTTAGGAATTGACGCTGTAGTCGAGTTTTTTACAGCATTCATAATAGATGTCGCATTTAAATGCATATCAGAAGTAAAAGGCTTGGCCTGCAAACGGCGTGTCCCATGGTGGAACGACGATTGTAGGATCGCTCGTAAAAACCAGAACAGGGCGTGGGGGTTGCTACGCGCTTCTCCCACTGCAGAGAATCTAGTCAACTTTAAAAAAGTAAAATCCGAAGGCAGGCGAACCCGCCGACAGGCCAGACGAGAAAGTTGGCAGAAATTTCTATCGAGTATTAACTCGTTCAGAGATGAGGCGAAAGCCTGGAACAGGGTCAATAGGATAAGAGGGCGACAAGCACATGCACTCCCTTTGGTAAACACAGAAGGCGATACCCTACAAGATCAGGCAGACTCACTTGGGGAATATTTTGAGAGCGTGTCAAGTGCAACAAATTATACACAATCCTTTCTCAAATACAAACAAACAGAAGAACGTAAGCCATTAACTCCCCGCAGGGGCGTCTGCGCAAGCAGGCGTTTGGTGTGTTGCGACACCACGGACCCGAGCACACGAGGGTTGGACCCTCCCGCGTGTAGCCGTGCGCGGCTTAGCCGTGTCCGGGGAAAGGGGGATCCTGGGGGTTGAGCCGATGCCGGGTGTTCGGACCTTTAAGGCCCCCCGGCGGAGGCAACACGCCTCTTTGGCCTCTGCTTCACGTAGACGGCACCCCCGGACTGACCCACCCGGGGGAAATCGGTAGTCGCCTTTTCCTGTCTCTCTCTTCTCAAACCTTCGTCTTTATCTCTCAGTCTACATCTTTCCTGTCCTCTTCTCTCTTCCATTTACTTCCTTTCTCCATGGCGGCAAGGGTTAACCTTGTGTGGATATCCTACCTTGGGTACACCATATTGGGTTATAGTGATGGCGTACGGCTGGCGTCGTGCAGGCTTGTACACAAGCTCTGCCGCGTCCCCTCGTTGGGCTCCGTGGTGGGCGGTCGGCGCTGTTGCCGAATCTTATATATTCTCATGGAAACTCCCTTCCCCAAACTTCCTGATCGCCCTCCGAAACGAGGGCGCACCGAAGATGTTTTTCAGTTTTTCGGACACCAAATCCAGAATTTTCCCCGGTTCCACGTCATCCACTCTGAAAAGCCAAACAAAGCAGTGCGAAACATATCACCATTCCTTGTCTCAAAGTCCTTGACTGATGTTTTTGGACCAGGTTACAAGGTGTCCAGGATGGCAAGCGGTGACCTCCTCTTGGAGCTCCGCGACCAGAAGCAATATGAGCAACTACAGAAACTAGTGTCATTCGGGGAGACCCACATAACAGTAACGCCACACCGTACAATGAACACCACCCGCGGTGTTGTTTCCGATGATGATCTGCTTGAGCTGACTGAGGCGGAGCTCCTGGAGGGCTTCAGCGAGCAAAATGTTATCAATGTTAGAAGAATAAAGATAAGGCGAGATGGTAAAGAGATTCAAACGAAGCACTTAATAATCACCTTTGGTTCAAGTGTCCTGCCCGAGTCAATCGAGGCCGGGTACATCAAGCTCCGCGTTAGGCCGTACGTGCCCAACCCACTCCGCTGTTTCAAGTGCCAGCGCTTCGGCCACAGTTCGCAGAGTTGCCGAGGCCGCCAAACTTGTGCTAAATGTAGTGCCCAAGAACACACCACTGAAACGTGTGAGAACGCTCCCCACTGTGTAAACTGTGATGGGGAGCACGCCGCGTACTCGCGGTCGTGCCCCTCCTGGAAGAAGGAAAAAGAAATAGTAACGATCAAAGTGAAAGAGAATATATCGTTCAAAGAGGCACGAAGGCGGGTAGCATACCTGCCAAAGAAAACCTTTGCCGAAGTGGCGCGTCAGGGGGCAGCGTCACAACGGCCTCCGGCGGCTGTCCGACCCTCAATCAGTGAGTCGGCAGCTAAGCCATCTGCCCCCGCGGCGGTTGCAGCTAGCGCTGCTCCGTCAACTGAGGAGAGGGGACCACCGACCCCGAAGGTGGGCGCAGCCGAGGCTGCCTCAACCTCTCCGGCCCCTTCCAGCGCTGGCAACAGCCGGCGCAGCCAAATCGCTCAGGGAGCCCCATCGACGTCCGGGCTGGTGGGCGCAGGGGTCTCGCCTTCCGAGGTGAGACTCTCTCGAAAAACTTCTCGCTCCCAAGAGCGCGTGTCCGGCGCCTCAAAAGAGGCAATGGACACAACACCTATCCCCACGGCGCTCCAAGCGCCTAAGGAGCGGCGAGGCTCCCTCGAACACTCCAAAAAAGGCAGAACCCCGGTTACAGGGCCTCGCAAGAGCTCTGTAATCTAAGGCATCACTTCCGTTTCCGTAAAGACAGCACCAATTCCCTTTAAACATGGATACTCAAGTCATACAATGGAATGTCAGAGGTCTTCTGAGAAACCTTGATGATGTACAAGAACTCATCCACCAACACAATCCAAAAGTGCTGTGTTTACAGGAAACACACCTAAAATCAAAACACACAAACTTTCTCCGACAGTATTTAACTTTTCGCAAAGATCGCGATGATGGTGTCGCATCATCAGGCGGCGTTGCCATTGTCATCCATAAAAGCATTGCGTGTCAACCTTTACAGCTACAAACGCCTCTTGAAGCAGTGGCGGTTCGAGCTGTTCTTCTAAACAAACTTATCACTATTAGCTCTCTTTACATCCCCCCACATCACAAATTAACGAAACATGAATTCCAATCCTTTATAGATCAATTGCCAGAACCTTATGTTGTTCTGGGTGATTTCAATGCACACAGCAGCTTGTGGGGAGACTCTCGTATCGATGCGCGAGGTCGTCTCGTTGAACAATTTCTTTTTTCGTCCGATGCGTGTCTGCTGAATAAGAAGGAACCCACTTATTACTGTCTTGCAAACCGTACCTTTTCTTCAATTGATCTGAGCATAGTTTCTCCTTCTATTCTGCCTGAACTTGAATGGGAAGTTACACAGAACCCTTACGGAAGCGATCACTTCCCCATACTACTACGAACACCTCAAGAAAACGAATATCCACCACAGGCACCTCGGTGGAAGATGGAGACAGCTGATTGGGACAAATTTCGAACTCTTACTGGTATCTCATGGCATGACATCTCCTCGTTAGAAATTGATGCTGCTGTGGAGTATTTTACAGCCTTTATAATAGATGCCGCTTCTAAATGCATATTACAAGTAAATGGCCTGTCGTGCAAACGGCGTGTCCCGTGGTGGACCGACGATTGTAGGATCGCACGTAAAAAACAGAACAAAGCATGGGGTTTGCTACGCGCTTCTCCCACTGCAGAAAATCTTATCAACTTTAAAAAAGTAAAATCCGAAGGCAGGCGAACCCGCCGACAGGCCAGAAGAGAAAGCTGGCAGAAGTTTTTATCGGGCATCAACTCGTACACAGATGAGGCCAAAGTCTGGAGCAGGGTTATTAGGATAATAGGGCGACACGCACAATCACTCCCTCTGGTAAACACACAAGGTGATACCCTCCAAGATCAGGCAGACTCACTTGGGGAGCACTTTGAGAGCATCTCGAGCTCAACCCATTATTCTCAGTCCTTTCTCAAATATAAACAAACCGAAGAATGTAAGCCAATAATTAGAAAATCAAGACAGAATGAACCCTATAACCGGCCTTTCAGTATTGCCGAGTTGAGAGCTGCCTTGAATACATGCAAAAGCACTGCACCGGGACCTGACAGAGTCATGTATGACATGATCAGAAACTTACATACTGACACGCAATTTACACCACTTACACTTTTCAACACTCTGTGGGCTGCGGGATACCTCCCATCTACATGGAAAGAGGCGATTGTGGTTCCTGTCCTGAAGCAGGGAAAAGACCCCTCCTTGGCAGCAAGTTATCGTCCGATAGCTCTTACCAATTGTCTGTGTAAGCTCTTTGAAAAAATGATTAATCGCAGACTCGTACATTTCCTTGAACTCAACAATATACTCGATCTCTATCAGTGTGGCTTCAGACAAGGGCGGTCAACAACCGATCACCTTGTGCGCATTGAAGGAAATATCCGCGATGCATTTATACATAAACAGTATTTCCTATCGATATTCCTTGACATGGAAAAGGCTTATGACACGGCATGGCGTTACGGGATTTTACGAGACCTGTCGGAAATGGGCATCCGTGGAAATATGCTGAACATAATCGAAAGCTATCTGTCAAATCGTACCTTCCGTGTAAAAGTCGGTAATGCACTGTCACGTCCTTTTACGCAGGAAACTGGTGTACCCCAGGGAGGCGTACTTAGCTGCATTCTCTTTATCGTTAAGATGAATACACTTCGTTCTTCACTGCCCCCAGCCATTTTTTATTCCGTATACGTAGACGATATACAGATAGGCTTCAAATCCTGCAACCTTACAGTATGTGAAAGACAGGTACAGCAGGGCTTAAACAAGGTGTCCAAGTGGGCAGACCAAAATGGATTTAAAATTAACCCGCACAAAAGTTCTCGTGTTCTCTTCACAAGAAAGAGAGGCCTGGTACCTGATCCCTGTGTAAAACTGGGTGGACAACAAATTCCTGTTAACAAAGAACACAAATTTTTAGGTGTTATCCTTGACTCCAGGCTTACCTTCATTTCACACATAAGAAGTCTGAAAGCAAAATGTCTAAAAACCATGAACTTACTTAAAGTTCTATCCCACACTACATGGGGTAGCGACAGGAGATGCCTATTGAATCTTTACAGGAGCCTAGTTAGATCACGGTTAGATTATGGTGCCGTAGTATATCACTCTGCTGCACCGAGTGCGCTAAAAATGTTAGACCCCGTTCATCATCTGGGCATCCGCCTCGCCACTGGCGCATTTAGAACAAGCCCCGTCGAAAGTCTATATGCAGAGTCAGACGAGTGGTCACTACATATTCAGAGAACATATATTAGCTTCACCTACTTTCTTAAAGTGCGCTCTAATAAGGAACATCCGTGTTTCACGACAGTAAACGACTTAACGTGTGAAACACTCTTCCGTAACAGACCCTCCATGAGACTTCCTTTGTCGCTGCGTGTAAGAGAACTTAGTGAAGAAATGGATGTCCCAATAATCGAACATCGCCTAATGGCTCCTGCTAATCTATTACCGCCCTGGGAGTGGCAGATGATAGAATGTGACACATCCTTTGTAGAGGTCTCGAAGCACGCTCCTGAGCTTGAAATTGCTATGCATTTCCGAGAGCTTCAATCGAAGTACTCCTGCTACGAGTTTTACACAGACGCGTCCAAATCCCATGCTGGTGTATCCTACGCTGCTGTTGGCCACTCTCTTTCTGAATCTGACATGTTGAACCCCCTAACAAGTATCTTCACTGCAGAAGCCTATGCAGTACTGTCTGCAGTAAAACACATAAAGACACTGAAACTTGACAGAGCAATAATATTCACAGACTCGTTAAGTCTTGTAAAAGCACTAATTTCTTTACAAAAGCATACAAATCCTGTCTTCAATGAACTCTACACACACTTATGTAACATCTACTCATTACACAGACATGTTGTAATATGCTGGGTTCCTGGCCATAGAGGAATCGAGGGAAATGTGCTTGCTGACGAGATGGCCAAATCAGTGGCATCGCAGGGTAGCCGTTCTGCTGCAGTCCCTGTCACAGACATGAAGCCTTTCCTCAGAAACAAACTGCGAAGCCACTGGCAACGCTTGTGGGACGCAGAAACGAGCAATAAGCTTCACGTAATTAAGCCTCAGTTAGGTTTATGGCAGCCAACAACGAAAACACGAAGAACAGACGTCCTTTTCACTAGACTGAGAATAGGACACACATTTGGCACTCATAATTTTCTTTTGACTGGTAACGAGCCTCCAACCTGTGGTAGATGTGGCGACCGGCTGACCGTCCTCCATGTCCTCCTGGAGTGCCGGGAAGCCGAAAAAGACAGGAGAAAAC
The DNA here is from genome assembly GCF_050947875.1 of Dermacentor variabilis. Classification (NCBI taxonomy): domain Eukaryota; kingdom Metazoa; phylum Arthropoda; class Arachnida; order Ixodida; family Ixodidae; genus Dermacentor; species Dermacentor variabilis. The sequence continues at coordinate 179,156,600 of NC_134570.1, read as the reverse complement.
ATTTTCCTTTTGCATACAGCCATCACGTCCCTCTGCATCCGGCCATGTTCCTTGGGGTAGAACCGCTTTTTGGTACCAAAGCAGTCCTCGCTTTCTTGAAAGATGTTGTACTACATGTTACAAGCCCATTCATTTCTTAGCGCATTCTCTTTCCAGAGGATATCGCTAGGATAGATTCTCTGTATAGCACATGCCTCTAGGCCCTTGCGTTTCAAGGGTCCCGGTGAGGCACTAGTGCTCTAGACAATATTATACATCTAGACAAACACATATTTTATATATTGCATCATCCTTTCTCAATCCATTTTAATGTTCATAGTACTCGCCAATAGTCATTCCCATAACTTTATTACTCGTACATTTTATGGAATTTACATCAACTCTTTTAGGCCCCTTTACAGCCACAGCGCATTAAGACCATAAACCCATCAGGCACTGCGAACTCATTAATCATTAGCATGGCGCTCTTTGGCCACATCTGGCCCTTGCGCCATTAAACATCAAATATTCATTCATTCAAGCCATTAACAAGAAAAGGTCGAGAGAATGAGCCTTACAACCGTCCTTTTAGTATTGCTGAATTGAGAGCTGCCTTGAGCGCATGCAAGAGCTCCGCACCAGGATCGGATCGAATCATGTATGAAATGCTCAAAAATTTACACACGGATACGCAAGTTACACTACTCACACTTTTCAACACCATATGGGATGCAGGGTACCTTCCAATCGCGTGGAAGGAAGCCATTGTGGTCCCTGTTTTAGAACAAGGAAAAGACCCTTCCTCAGTGGCAAGTTACCGCCCAATAGCCCTCACAAGTTGCATTTGTAAGGTGTTTGAAAAAATGATAGATCGGCGACTCATCTTTTTCCTTGAACAGAGCAAAATGCTTGATCCTTATCAGTGCGGCCTCCGAGAAGGGCGCTCAACAACTGACCATCTTGTACGTGTAGAAGCAAATATCCGGGACGCATTTGTACACAAGCAGTTTTTCTTATCCATATTCCTCGACATGGAGAAGGCCTATGACACAACGTGGCGCTACGGCATCTTAAGAGACTTGTCAGAAATGGGCATTCATGGCAATATGCTAAACATAATAAAAAACTACTTGTCCAATCGTACATTCCGGGTAAAAGTCGGCAATGTACTGTCACGTCCTTTCATACAAGAAACTGGTGTACCCCAGGGAGGCGTGCTTAGCTGCACGCTCTTTATCGTGAAGATGAACACGCTTCGTGCTTCACTACCACCCGCCATGTTTTACTCTGTTTACGTGGACGACATTCAAATAGCTTTCAAATCTTGTAACCTCGCAGTCTGCGAGAGACAGGTACAGCGTGGCCTGAACAAAGTGTCAATGTGGGCAGACAGGAATGGATTTAAGATCAATCCTAACAAAAGCTCTTGTGTTCTTTTTACAAGAAAGAGAGGACTTATCCCAGATCCTTGCATAGAACTGCATGGACAACAGATACCTGTTAACAAAGAACACAAATTTCTAGGTGTCATACTTGACTATAGACTCACTTTTGTCCCCCACATTAAAAATCTTAAAGAAAAATGTCTAAAAACAATGAACATAATCAAACTTCTATCCCAGACTACATGGGGTAGTGACAGGAAGCGCTTAATGAATCTCTATAAAAGCCTGATTCGATCGCGACTAGACTATGGCGCCGTTATTTATCACTCTGCCGCCCCGAGCGCACTAAAGATGCTAGACCCAGTGCACCATCTAGGAATCCGACTGGCCACTGGCGCTTTCAGAACGAGTCCCATACAAAGTTTATATGTAGAATCAAATGAGTGGTCACTTCATCTGCAGAGAACATACATCAGCCATACATATTTTCTGAAAGTCCATTAAAATCCTCAGCATCCCTGTTTTAATACCATTAATGACATCCCCCGCAGGGGCGTCTGCGCAAGCAGGCGTTTGGTGTGTTGCGACACCACGGACCCGAGCACACGAGAGTTGGACCCTCCCGCGTGTAGCCGTGCGCGGCTTAGCCGTGTCCGGGGAAAGGGGGATCCTGGGGGTTGAGCCGATGCCGGGTGTTCGGACCTTTAAGGCCCCCCGGTGGAAGCAACACACCTCTTTGGCCTCTGCTTCACGTAGACGGCACCCCCGGACTGACCCACCCGGGGGAAATCGGCAGTCGCCTTTTCCTGTCCTCCTCTTCAATCTTCGACTTTCTCTCTAGCCTTTTCATCTTTCCTGTCTTCTTTTCACTTCTTCTTACTTCCGAATTTCCTGGCGGCAAGGGTTAACCGTGTGTAGTATATCCAGTCTTGGTTATATGCATTAGGTTATAGTGGCGGTGCATAGCTGGCGTGTGCAGGTTGCTCACAACCTGTAGCGTCCCCTTGTTGGGCTCGGTGGTGGGTGGCTACCACCGCCGCCGAATTTCAAACCATATTATGGCAGAAGCTTTTCCGCGACTTCCAGATCGGCCTCTGAAAAGAGGCCGCACCGATGCACCTTTTCAATTCACCCTCCGAACCGACATAGACAACTTCCAACGTTACCACGTCTTGCATAGTGAAGGATCACAAAGCATGCGTAAGCTATCTCCTTTCTTGGTGGCGAAATGCCTCGTAGAAAAAATTGGCAAAGACTATAAAGCCTCGAAAATGACCAGTGGAGACCTACTTATAGAACTGAGAAACAAAGAACAAGTGCCAAAGCTGTCCGAACTCGCCAGTATTGGTGAAATCAAAGTCACAATTTCTCCCCATCGCTCCCTAAACACCAGCAGGGGCGTTATCTCAGAGGAAGATTTTCTCAGCTTGAGTGACGAGGAACTTCTCGAAGGGTTCCAAGAACAGAATGTCATTAAAGTACAGAGAATTACAATCCGAAGAAACAATGAACAACTCCCGACCAAACATGTGATCCTCACATTTGGTACTAGTATTCTTCCCACTTCTCTCGACGCAGGATACCTAAAGATAAATGTCAGGCCATATATACCGAACCCGAGGCGATGTTTTAAGTGCCAGAGGTTCGGCCACGCATCACAATCATGCAGAGGCAAAGAAACATGCGCGAAATGCAGTGCCAACGATCACCCATCTGAAAACTGTAACGCTCCCCCACGCTGTGTGAACTGCAAAGGGGATCATCCAGCGTATTCACGATCATGTCCCTGTTGGAAGAAGGAGAAGGAAGTGATTGCTCTCACAGTAAAAGAAAAGATTTCATTTTTTGAAGCAAGGAAGAGGCTTTCACTCTTACCTCAAATAAGCTATGCCAATGTGGCGCGACAGGGGGCAGCGCCACATCGGTCTCAGGAGTCTACAGAGGTCACAGTCAGTGGTCCTGTAGCAACTCCATCCGCCCCCTCGGTGGCAGCAGCTAGTGCTACTCCACCATCATCCAAGACGGCCCTGCAGACAGTCGTCCCGCAGGTTCCCAGGCTAAACAGAACGCCAAGGCCCGAGGCGCGTGTCTCGGCGCCTGGCTCTCGATCATCCAGCGCCTCAGAGAAGGCAATGGAGGTCGACCCTAAAACCCCGGCGTCATTGACGCCAAAAGAACAGCGCTCTTCTGAGCGCCCTAAGAAGGACAAGGTCCTTATAACTCTACAGAAAAAGGGACAGGCAACCTGAACGGTTACCGCCCATTAAACGTGTACTGTCCCGTATCGCATGTCACCTTTAGTTTTTTAAGTTCGCAAACACCACTACATTTTTCATTTTAGAAACATGGCTTTCATTGTTCACTGGAATTGCAGAGGTCTTATACACAATATAGGTGACATCAAAGACATTATCAACACTTTTTGGCCAGTTGCAGTGTGTCTCCAAGAAACGAATCTTGGTCCAAAAAATACTAACATTCTCAAAGGTTTCACCGTTGTCCGAAAAGACCGCGAACACTCTAGCCGTTTGTCAGGAGGAGTCGCCATAGTCGTTCAGGGCGGCACCCCTACACGAAATGTTCAACTGAATACTTCTTTCGAGGCTGTTGCCGTCACCGTTCTATCGCATAAAACCATCACCATCTGTTCACTTTACATCCCACCCCATACTCATTTTACTATTAGACAACTGGAAAATCTAATACACCAGTTGCCGGAGCCTTTTATTCTGGTAGGAGATTTTAATGCCCATTGTAGCCTCTGGGGTAGCGATAGAACAGACCAAAGAGGGCAAGTAATCGAAGATTTTATTTTGTCTAACAGCATATGTCTTTTAAACTCGGGTTCACCAACATATTTCTCACCAAGCTCACGCAAATTCAGCTGTCTAGATTTAGCCTTCTGCTCACCGTCTGTTTTTAGCGATTTTAAATGGGAAGTCCCCGACACTTCATATGGAAGTGATCATTTGCCGGCATTTATCAAGCTCTCATCCACATTACCTACAATAAACTCTAAGCCACGTCGCTGGAAAATACATCTTGCCGACTGGCCGCTTTTTATGAAACATGCAAAACTTGAAGATGTCTGTTTAAATAAACTCAATGTAAATGAAATTAATGAGAAGTTCACTACAGTTTTAGTTTCAGCGGCAGAAAAGGCAATACCTCAAACATCCAGTCTTGTGCGCAAAAAAAGTTTCCCCTGGTGGACCCCCGAGTGCACAGAAACCAAAAAGCTTCAAAACAGGGCCTGGGGTATGTTACGAAGACACCCCACCTATACCAACCTTTTATGCTTTAAACAGGCCAAAGCCAAGGCACGATTTATCAGAAGGCAGGCAGAAAAATGATCGTGGAAGAAATACGTATCTTCCATAAACAGTACAGTTACGTCTAAACGCATGTGGGAACAGGTAGGAAAGTTTCGGGGAGATTACTCATCTTACACAATACCGTTACTTACAAGTCCAGACACACAAACAACAATACAAGAACAGGCAGATATACTTGGCGAACATTTCCGTGATGTATCCAGTTCAGGAAATTATACGAAGGAATTCTTACAGTACAAACAGTCTGCTGAAAAACAGAAGCTACCCACTACTGGCACGTTAAATGAACCGTACAATTCCCCCCTCACACAACAAGAAATAAACAGAGTCCTTTCTGCAGGTAAAAACACAGCGCCAGGACACGACCGTATCCACTACGCCATGCTGGCTCATCTATCCCAGGCATCTGTAGAAGCTCTCCTTAAGTTTTTCAACATAATCTGGGAATCTGGTATAATGCCCGAAGAATGGAAAAAAGCAATAGTAGTTCCATTTCTAAAAGCCGGTAAATCCCCAACATCCGCAAGCAACTACAGACCCATTTCCCTCACAAGCTGTCTGGCAAAATCATATGAAAGCATTATCAATATTAGACTCTCATTTATCTTAGAATCAAGAAACCTCATAGACCCCCACCAGTGTGGATATCAAAAGGGCTGTTCAACTACTGACCATCTTGTCCGTCTAGAACATGAAATTCGATATGCGTTTTTACACAAACAACACTGTCTTGCAGTTTTCTTCGATTTGGAAAAAGCCTATGATACCACATGGAGATACGGAATTTTAAGAGACCTGGCTGACCTCGGCATCCGTGGTAAAATGCTAAATTGCCTAGCTGATTTTATATCTAATAGAACATTTCAGGTACGTCTGGGAACAGTACATTCTCATACGTTTACACAGGAAAATGGCGTTCCACAAGGCTGTGTTCTCAGCACGACACTGTTTATAGTAAAAATGAACTCAGTTAATAAGATTATACCGTCGTCTCTTATGCACTCTGTTTACGTAGACGATCTCCAAGTGGCTTGCCGCGCCTCAAATTTGCCAACCTGTGAAAGGCAACTTCAAATGACAATAAATAAGCTTACACAATGGGCTAACAAAAATGGTTTCCGCTTCTCCACACAGAAAACAGTTACTGTTTTGTTCTCTCGGAAACGAGGGCTACACAGCGATCCAGTTCTAAAATTGAACGACACCATACTGCCGGTGAAACAAGATCATAAGTTTTTAGGAGTAACCTTTGACACTAAACTGAACTTCCTAACTCACATAAAAGCACTAAAGATCAAAGCAAATAAAGCTCTAAATATTCTTAAAATTTTGTCCCATAAGCACTGGGGTTCCGACCGAACCTGCCTTTTACGTGTTTACCGGTCTCTTGTGCGTAGCCTTTTAGACTACGGCTCCGTGGTTTACGGTTCAGCCAGACAGTCCTACATCCAACGACTTGATCCGGTACATAACCTCGGACTGCGACTGGCAAGTGGTGCCTACCGAACTTCACCTATTCCAAGTTTATACGTCGAGTGTAATGAACCCTCCTTACAGCAGCGCAGAGCATTCCTCACATTTTCCTACGTACTCAAAATTCAGTCATCACCCCAACACATATGCTACAACATCCTCACACAATGCAACACACGCTTACACTACACAAATAAACCGAACTCGATTAGGCCACTTGTCCTGCGGTATGAGCAATACTGTCGGGATTATGACATTCCCCCCGAAGTCCTCCAGGTTGCCAAGAAACCACAACGGCTGGCTCCGTGGTACGATTTCACACACTTATGTGATTGGACGTTAACACATCTAAAGAAAAGAGACATCCCACACGAACACATTATACAAGAATTCCGTGCACTTCAGGACAAATATCAAAATAACATGCAATATTACACTGATGGCTCTAAAACAAAAGACCACGTGGGTGTGGGGGCCGTAGCGGAAAAGTGGGAAACAAGTATTCGATTACCACAACACGCTTCTGTTTTCACGGCTGAAATTTACGCTATCTGGGTTGTTGTTAAAAAGATTATAACTGATAAACACGAACATGCAGTCATATACACTGACTCTTTAAGCTCACTGAAAGCTCTACAGTTGAAATCTGAGTGTGAACCCCTGATAGGAGACATTTTAAACATGTTGGTGCTTAACGAATACGGGAGGTCAATTCGTTTCTGTTGGGTCCCAAGCCATGTCGGGATACCAGGTAACGAAGCAGCTGATAGCTGTGCATTGATGGCAGCATACAAAAATATTACAAACACGAAACTACCATATAATGATAGCATCCGTGCAATTAGAAAAGCCTTCACGGTAAAATGGCAACGCGAATGGGACCGTTGTGCCGACAACAAGCTACATCTCACGAAACCCATAGTAGGCGAGTGGAAGTCATGCAATCATCAGGAGCGGTTCATCGAAGTAGTTCTATGCCGACTACGCATTGGGCACACACACCTCACGCACAATTACTTACTTACGAAAGAAGACACACCAACATGCGAGAAATGTCAACAGCCACTAACAGTTATGCACATATTACTCACATGTATGCAGACTGAAACACACAGACGAACACTTTTGCACAAATTATATCAATTACACATACCTTTACACCCCGCTCTAATTTTAGGTGATGATCCGCTAGTCCCATTATGTGACGTCCGTAAATTTCTACACGACACTGGGTTTTTACATAAAATATAGATTAACAAAGCCTTTTCCTTCATAAACGTAATTTTTAAACACCTCGTGTTTGGCGCAGCATAGCCTCAGCCGCTTTTGCGCCATTAAACCCCCATTTAACTAACTAACCATTAATGACATGACATATGCTACACTCTTTCGCAATCGTCCCTCTGTAAGACAGCCTTTCTCGCTGCGTGTGAGGGAGCTTAGTGAATAAATGCACGTTCCACTCCTCGAGCTTCGCCTAATGCATCCAGCCAAGCTGCTACCTCCTTGGGAGTGGCAGCTCATACAATGTGATATGTCTTTCGTGAAAGTCACAAAGCATGCTCCAGAGATTGAAATCCTAATGCATTTCCGGGAACTCCAGCACAAATACTCCTGCACGGAGTTCTACACAGACGCATCAAAGTCACACGACGGGGTGTCCTATGCAGCCGTCGGTCCATCCTTCTCAGAATCCGACGTACTGCATCCGGAAACTAGCATCTTTACGGCTGAGGCCTACGCACTCCTGTCGGCCGTAAAACATATAAATAAATCACAACTCCCGAAATCAGTTATATACACGGACTCCCTCAGTGTTGTGAAGGCCTTGATGTCTTTCCGTAATCACAAAAATCCAGTATTTGATGAACTCTACTCCGCACTGTGCAAATCATATATATCTAACCAACATGTGATCATATGCTGGGTGCCTGGACATCGGGGCATCGAGGGAAACGTTCTAGCCGACCAGATGGCCACATCAATCTCATTGTATGCAGTTAACTCTACTGCTTCGGTCCCTGTCACAGACCTGAAGCCTTTCTTAAGAAGGAAACTACGAAACCACTGGCAACGCATGTGGGACAAAGAAATAAATAATAAACTGCATGTAATAAAGCCACAACTAGGTTTCTGGCCTCCTGTAACAAAATCCCGCCGGACAGATGTCCTATTCTGCCGTCTAAGAATAGGACACACTTTTGGCACACATAACTTTTTACTCACGGGAAACGAGCCTCCAACCTGTGGTAGATGCGGGGAAAGGCTGACCGTCCTCCACGTCCTACTGGAGTGTCGGGAAGCCGAATCCGAAAGAAAAAAACATTTTCTCTTAGCATACCGCCACCACATCCCCCTTCATCCTGTTATGTTACTTGGTCCAGAACCACTCTTTGACACCAGCGCCGTCCTAGGTTTTTTGAAAGATGTTGTCTTGCATGTTATTAGCCCCGCACGTTCGTAGCGCTTCCTCTCTCCAGAGGATGCCGCTGCGATAAGTATTTTGAGTAGCACATGCCTCTAGGCCCTTGTGGTTCAAGGGCTCGGGTGAGGCAGTAGTGCTGTAAGCAACTTAACATCTCGCATATTTTAAACAATGCATCATTCTTTTACGATGGATATTAATGTTCATAGTCATCGCCATAATTTTATAGCACGTAGATTTTACGCACTTTACAGCGACTATTTTTAGGCCACTTTACAGCCAAGTCACATCTTTCATAATACATCGTTAACGCTACCACTTGTCATGGCGCTCTTTGGCCAAACCTGGCCCTTGCGCCACAAAATAACAGACATCATCATCATCGTTCTTCTACGATGGATTTTAATGTTCATAGCATTCGTCATTAGTCATCGCCATAATTTTATAGCACGTCGATTTTACGCACTTTACAGCGACTATTTTTAGGCCACTTTACAGCCAAGTCACATCCTCCATAACACATCGTTAACACTACCACTTGTCATGGCGGTCTTTGGCCAAACCTGGCCCTTGCGCCACAAAACACCACACATCATCATCATCAACAACTGCAGGCATTAGGCGATGATCGAGAAGCGGGACGTCTATTTGTTCGCCAAGTTCTCTTAGATGCAGTGAGAAAGGTAATCTCATGGAGGGTCTATTACGAAAAAGTGTTTCACACGTGAAGTCGTTAACGGTTGTGAAACACGGATGTTCCTTATTAGAGCGTACTTTCAGAAAATAGTTGAAGCTGATGTATGTTCTCCGAAAGTGGAGTGACCACTCATCGGACTCGACATACAAAGTTTCAACAGGGCTTGTTATAAATGCGCCAGTGGCCAGGCAGATTCCCAGATGGTGAACGGGGTCTAACATCTTTAGCGTGCTCGGGGCAGCAGAGTGATATACTACGGCACCATTGTCTATTCGTGATCGAACTAGGCAACTAAAGATTCAACAGGCACTTCGTGTCGCTACCCCATGTTGTGTGGGACAGGATTTTAAGTAGGTTCATTGTTTTTAGACCTTTTGTTTTTAGACATTTTAGGTGTGAAATGAATGTGAGGTTGGAGTCAAGTATAACACGTAGAAATTTGTGCTCTTTGTTAAAAGGAATTTGTTGCCCGCCCAGTTCTAGAAAAGGATCTGGGGCCAGGCCTCTCTTTCTTGTGAAGAGAACACAGGAACTTTTGTGGGGGTTGATTTTAAATCCATTTAGGTCTGCTCACATGAACACCTTGCTTAAGGCCTGCTGTACCTGTCTCTCGCAGACTGTGAGGTTGCAGGATTTGAAACCCATTTGTATATCGTCTACGTAGACGGAATAAAAAATAGTTGGTGGTAATGATGCCCGAAGCGTGTTCATCTTTACGACAAAGAGCGTGCAGCTGAGTGCTCCACCCTGGGGTACCCCAGTTTCCTGTATGAATGTACGCGACAGTGCAGGACCTATTTTCACCCGAAATATACGGTTCTCTAGGTAGCTCTCTATAATAGTTAACATATTGCCACGGATGCCCAGCGCCGAAAGGTTGCGCAGGATTCCGTACCGCCAGGTTGTGTCGTATGCTTTTTCCATATCCAGAAATACAGATGAATATTGTTTGTGCAGGAAGGCATCGCGCGAATTCTCGATTCGATGCGCACGAAATGGTGGGTTGTAGATCGGCCTTCCCTAAAACCACATTGAAATGGGTCAAGCATTTTACTGGAGTCTAGGAGATGTATGAGACGGCGATTGATCATTTTTTCAAAAAGCTTACAGAGGCAGCTTGTAAGCGCTATGGGAGGGTAGCTAGTGAGCAATGATCATGATGATGTGGTGTTTTGTGGCGCAAGGGCCAGGTTTGGCCAAAGAGCGCCATGACAAGTGGTAATGCTGACGATGTATTATGGAAGATGTGACTTGGCTGTAAAGTGGCCTAAATATAGGTGCTGTAAAGTGCGTAAAATCTACTTGCTATAAAATTATGACGATGACAAATGACGAATACTATGAACATTAAAATCCATCGTAAAAGAATGACGCAGAATAGAAAATATATGAGATGGTAAAAATACCTGGAGCACTGTTGCCTCGCTGGAGCCCTTGAAACACAAGGGCCTAGAGGCACGTGCTATACGAAAGAACTATCACAGCGCCATCCTCTGAAGAGAGGAGGCGCTACGAATGCATGGGGCTAATAACATGTAAGACATCTCTGAGGAAACCTAGGAAACCATCTGAGGAAACATCTCTGAGGAAACCTAAGCGCCCGTGGCTAAACGGATACCTAGATGGTGAACAGGGTCTAGCATCTTTAGCGCGCTCGGGGCGGCAGAGTTATATACCACGGCACCATAATCTAATCGTGACTGGATGAGGTTCTTATAGAGATTCATTAGGCACTTCCTGTCACTTCCCCACGCAGTCTGGGATAGAATGATGATGATGATGAATGTGTTGTTTAGTGGCGCAAGGGCCAGGTATGGCCAAAGAGCGCCAAGACGGTGTTATTGATTTCGCGATGGAATGATGAGTTCTGTGAAATTGATATGACGTGGCTGTAGAGGGGCCTAAAAATAGTCGCTGTAAAGAGCGTAAAATCGACGTGCGATAAGATTATGGCGATGACTAATAATGAGTACTATGAGCCTTACACTACATTGCTGAAGAATGATATGGTATGCGGAACATGTAAGATGTAAGAAGTAGCTACAGCACAACTGCCTCAACAGAGCCCTTGAAACACAAGGGCCCGGAGGCATGTGCTATACAGTACAACTATCCCAGCGGCATCCTCTAAACACAGGAAGCGCTACGAATGCAGAGGACTAATAACATGTAAGACCATATCTTTGAGGAAACCTAGGACTGTGTCTGTATTAAAAAAACGGTTCTGGACCGAGAAACATTGCAGGATGAAGAGGAATGTGCTCTCGGTATGCTAAGGAAAAATGACTCTTTCTCTCAGATTCACCTTCCCGACACTCCAGGAGGACGTGGAGTGCGGTCAGCCTCTCCCCGCATCTACCACAGGTTGGAGGTTCACTTCCGGTGAGTAGAAAATTATAGGTGCCAAATGTGTGTCCTATTCTGAGACGACAGAATAGGACATCTGTACGGCGTGATTTTGTTACAGAGGGCCAGAATCCTAACTGTGGTTTTATCAGGTGGAGCTTATTATCCGTTTCCGCATCCCACATGCGTTGCCAGTGGTCTCGCAGCCTCCTTCGCGAGAAAGGCCTCAGATCTGTGACAGGCACCTCAGCGGTAGGGTTAACACCTTGCGATGCGATTGACGTGGCCATCTCGTCCGCCAGAACGTTACCCTCGATGCTCCTATGGCCAGGCACACAGCATATAATGATATGCTGGTTAGATCTGTACGCTTTACACAAGGCGGAGTATAGTTCATTATGTACTGAATTTTTGTCTGCATAGAGTGACATCATGGCCTTCACGACACTTAGGGAGTCTGTATATATCGCTGGCTTTTGAAGTTTTGATTTTCTTATATGCGTCACAGCAGACAGTAATGCATAGGCCTCGGCTGTAAATATACTTGTTTCCGGATGTAGTCCATGATATTCTGAGAAGGATGGGCCGACGGCAGCATAGGACACCCCGGCATTAGACTTCGAAGCGTCTATGTAGAACTCTGCTCAGGAGTGCTTGTGCTGGAGTTCTAGGAAATGAGTTCGTATTTCGATCTCTGGTGCGTGTTTTGTCACTTCTAAAAAGTGTATGTCACATTCTATGACCTGCCACTCCCAAGGCGGTAACAACTTGGTTGGAGGCATTAGGCGAAGCTCAAGGAGTGGGACACGCATTTCATCACTAAGCTCCCTCACTCGAAGCGAGAAAGGCTTTCTTACAGAGGGGCGATTATGGAAAAGTGTAGTGCAGGTCATATCGTTAATAGTGTTAAAACATGGATGTTGATGATTGGATTGTATTTTGGGAAATATGTAAGGCTGATGTAAGTTCTCTGTAGATGGAGGGACCATTCATTTGATTCCGCGTATAAGCTTTCAATCGGGCTTGTTCTGAAAGCGCCAGTGGCTAACCGGGTACCTAGATGGTAAACAGGATCTAGCATCTTTAGCGCGCTCGGGGCGGCAGAGTTATATACTACAGCACCATAATCCAATCCGAACACTTTCTGTCACTACCCAATGTAGTCTGGGAGAGAAGTTTAAGTTCATTGTTTTTAGACATTTTTCTTTCAGATATATAATGTGTGGAATGAAAGTGAGTCTGTAGTCAAGTATATTACCCAGGAATTTGTGTTCTTTGTTGACAGGTATTTGGTTTCCACACAGTTCTAAGGAAGGATCCGGAAACAGGCCTCTCTTTCTTGTAAAAAGAACACAAGAGCTTTTGTGGGGGTTGATTTTAAATACGTTTTTGTCTGCCCACTTGGAAATCTTGTTCAAGCCCTGCTGCACCTGTCTCTCGCATACTGAGAGGTTACAGGATTTGAAGCCTATTTGAATGTCGTCAACGTAGACAGAATAAAGAATGGCAGGTGGTAGCGAAGCACGAAGCGTGTTCATCTTCACGGTGCTGTGTCATATGCCCTCTCCATGTCACGGAATATTGACACGAAAAACTGCTTATGTACAAATGCGTCCCCAATATATCCTTCAATGCGTACAAGGTGATCTGTTGTCGACCGGCCTTCTCTGAAGCCACACTGGTAGGGATCAAGTATATTGTTGAGTTCAAGGAAGTGTATGAGTCTGCGATTAATCATTTTTTTTCAAAAACCTTACACAGGCAGCTTGTAAGAGCTATCGGGCGATAGCTTGCCGCCATGGATGGGTCTTTCCCCTGCTTCAAAACAGGGACCACAATTGCTTCTTTCCATGCAGTTGGAAAGTATGCCGCAGCCCAAATAGTGTTGAAAATTGTGAGTAATGTAACTTGGGTGTCATTGTGTAGATTTTTGATCATTTCATACATCATTCTGAAAAAACCCGGTGCGGAGCTCTTGCATGATCTCAAGGCAGCTCTCAACTCGGCAATACTAAAAGGACAGTTGTATGGTTCATTCTTTTGACATTTTCTTATGAGTGGCTTACATTCTTCTATTTGTTTGTATTTGAGAAACGATTCTGAATAATTTGTTGGACTTGACACGCTCTCAAAGTGCTCCCCAAGTCAGTCTGCCTGATCTTGCAGTGTATCGCCCTGTGTATTTACGAGAGGGAGTGAATACGTTGGTCGACCTCTATTCTATTTCTATTTCTATATTCTAATTCTATTTACCCTGTTCCAGACTTTGGCCTCATCTGTAAACGAACTAATACTTGATAAAAAGTTCTGCCAACTTTCTCTTCGGGCCTGCCTGCGGGTTCTCCTGCCTTGGAATTTACTTTATTAAAGTTGATAAGATTCTCTGCAGTGGGGGAAGCGCGTAGCAACCGCCACGCTTTGGTCTGTTTCTTACGAGCAATCCTACATTCGTCGTTCCACCACGGGACACGCCGTCTGCATGCCAAACCACTTCCTTCAGATATGCATTTAGATGCAGCATCTATTGTGAACGCTGTAAAATACTCCGCAGCGGCATCAATTTCTAGCGAAGACATATCAGCCCATGAGACGCTAGATAGAGTTCGAAATTTCTCCCAGTCGGCTGTATCTATCTTCCACCTAGGAGCTTGTGGGGGAAATTCATTTTCTGTAGATGTTCTTAGCAGTACGGCGAAGTGATCGCTCCCGTAAGGATTGCTCGTAACTTCCCATTTGAGTTCGGGCAGTATATACGTGGAAACTATACTAAGATCTATTGACGAAAAGGATCTGTTTGCAGGAGAGTAATATGTGGGATCTTTTTTATTTAGAAGGCACGCTCCATAAGAAAAAAGGAACTGTTCAACGAGACGACCTCGCGCATCGATACGAGAGTCTCCCCACAAGGTGCTCTGTGCATTGAAATCGCCAAGAACAACATAGGGTTCTGGCAATTGATCTACATAGGATTGAAATTCATGTTTCGTTAATTTGTAATGTGGGGGTATGTAAAGAGAGCTAATGGTGATGAGTTTGTTTAGGAGAACAGCTCGAACCGCCGCTGCTTCAAGAGGCGTTTGTAGCCATAAAAGTTGACACGCAATGCTCTTATGGATAACAATGGCGACACCGCCCGATGATGCCACAGCATCATCGCGATCTTTGCGATCAGTTATGTACTCTCGGAGAAAGTTTGTGTGTTTGGATTTTAAGTGTGTTTCCTGTAAACACATTACTTTTGGATTGTGTTTTTGGATGAGTTCCTGCACATCATCAAGGTTTCTAAGAAGACCTCTGATGTTCCATTGAATCATTTGTGTATCCATATTGGAAGTCAATAGGTGCTGTGTGTACGGAAACGGAAGAGATGTCTTAGATTACAGAGCCCTTTAGAGGCCCTGTAACGGGAGTCTGCCCTTTCTGGAGCGTTCGAGGGAGCCTCGCCGCTCCTTAGGCGCTTGGCGCGCCCTGAGGACAGGTGTAGTGCCCATTGCCTCTTGTGAGGCGCCGGAGACGATCTTGCCAGCAAGAAGTTACAAGAGAGAGTCCCGTTTTGGAGGGCCAGACCCCTGCGCCCACCAGCCCGGAGGTCGATGGGGCTCCCTGAGGGATTTGGCTGTGCCGGCTGTTGCCAGCGCTGGAAGGGGCCGGGGACGTTGGGGCAGCATCGGCTGCGCCCACCTTCGGGGTCGATGGCCCCGTCTGCTGTGCTGGCGTAGCAGCGTTAGCTGCAGCCGCCGAGGGGGCGGATGGCGTCACTGCCGCCTCACTGAGTGTGGGTCGGACAGCCGCCGGAGACCGTTGTGGCGCTGCCCCCTGACGCGCCACATCGGCAAAAGTGTGCTTTGGCAGGAAGGATACCCGCCTGCGTGCTTCTTTGAAACTTATGTTTTCTTTCACTTTAATCGTAACTATTTCCTTTTCTTTCTGAACCCCAATAACAGGTCCTCAAACACGAGGAACCTAATCATTTATAGCCACACCCCTACAGAATAATTAAACATGGCGTTCCTGGTACATTGGAATTGTCGTGGACTTATAAAAAACTATAGCGACATAAAAGATATCCTAAACACTTTTTCTCCCGTGGCTTTATGTTTACAAGAAACGAACATAGGATCACAACATAAGAACATTTTCAAAAACTACAAAGTATTTCGTTGTGACAGAGAGCAAGCGAGTAGGCTCTCTGGAGGTGTCGCGATTATAGTCCAAAATGGTGCTGCTACTCACGAAATCAAGCTTCAGACGAAATATGAAGCTGCAGCAGTGACCGTCCTTGATTTTAAAACAATTACCATATGTACTGTGTATCTGGAACCACATCTAAATGTTACACTTCATGATTTAGAAGCACTTTTTAAACAACTACCAGAGCCATATTTAGTAGTAGGGGATTTTAATGCACACTCGTCTTTTTGGGGGAGTGACCAAACAGACACTAGAGGCCGTATGCTAGAAGATTTTATTTTATCAAATAACGTCTGCCTGCTCAATACAGGAAAACACACATATTGCTCTCCGAGCTCAGGAAAAATGAGCTGCTTAGATTTATCTTTTAGTTCTCCATCACTTTTTACAGATTTTAAATGGGATGTTGTTGACAACCCCTACGGAAGTGATCACCTTCCTGTAAAAATTAGCCTATCATCCCCACCAGAAATCATCCCAAGCAAACCACGTCGTTGGAAGCTGCACTTAGCAAACTGGGCACTGTTCCAAGAACAGGCGAGCCTGGAAAAAGTTTTCTCAACTAATCTAAATGTCGACGATCAAAACAAATTGTTCACAACCTGTATTATTAACGCCGCGCGGCTAGCTATTCCTCAGTCCTCAGGAATGGTTCGACATAATCATAAAATCTGGTATACGCAAGAATGTAGGGAAGCGAAAAACAAAACAAAGCCTGGGGCATCTTCCGTAGATACCCAACCCATGATAATCTTGTAAATATTAAAAAGGCGAAAGCCAACGCACGCCGCATCCGTCGAGATGCTGAGAAAACTTCCTGGAAGAACTACATATCATCTATTAACAGCTCAACCACATCCAAAAAAATGTGGGAACAAGTACATAAATTAAATGGCAGTTTCTCCCCTTTCACAATCCCGTTTCTAACAGCTCCTGGCACACAAACAAGTATAGAGGAACAGGCAGACGTACTAGGGGAGCATTTTTCTAATGTTTCAAGTTCCTCACACTACACTCAATCGTTCCTGAAGCACAAACACACAACCGAAAAACAAAAACTTCCTACAAGTGGCTGTACAAATGAGCCCTATAATGCATTAATAACATTTCACGAAATCCAAAAAGTACTGTCCGCAGGTAAACAGACGGCACCCGGCCCTGATGAAATACATTATGAAATGCTGGCTCACCTCTCAGACGCTGCTGTGAATGCACTTTTACAATTCTTCAACAAAATATGGGTATCGGGGAAAATACCGGAGGCTTGGAAAAAAGCCGTGATTGTACCGTTTCTGAAGCCTGCAAAGCCACCAACCAACCCTGGCAGTTACAGGCCTATAGCTCTCACAAGTTGTCTCGCAAAATCATTTGAAAGTATCCTGAACATGAGGCTGATGTTCACTCTTGAATCACGCGAACTCCTTGACATCCACCAGTGTGGATTTAAAAAAGCGTGTTCAACAACTGATCATCTCGTCCGCCTAGAAAATACAGTCCGAGAAGCATTTGTACACAAGCAACACAGTTTAGCAGTCTTTTTTGATATCGATAAGGCTTACGATACCACCTGGAGGTTTGGTATTCTCCGCGACCTAGCAGAGCTTGGTATTCGTGGCAGAATGCTGAACTGCCTGAAAGATTTCATGTGCGACCGTTCATTTCATGTGCGCCTGGGTGCAACCCTTTCGAAGAAATTCGTCCAGGAGAATGGAGTACCGCAGGGTTGTATTTTAAGTACAACACTTTTCATAGTGAAAATGAACTCCATAGCAAAAATCATTCCTAGATCCGTTATGTATTCTGTATATGTCGATGACCTTCAAATAGCATGCACATCCTCCAGCTTACCAACATGCGAAAGACAGATACAACTTACATTGAATAAACTCGCTATTTGGGCAGACAAAAATGGGTTTAAATTTTCACCCCAAAAAACAGTTGCTGTCCTCTTCTCGCTCAAAAGAGGCGTACAGGTTGACCCCACCCTACATCTAAATGAAACCGTACTCCCAGTAAAGAATGAACAAAAATTTCTAGGTGTAACTTTCGATAAAAAGCTCACATTCCTACCACACATAACCACTCTCAAAAAGAAAGCTTCCCAGTCACTAAATATACTCAAAGTACTGTCATATAAACATTGGGGATCTGATAGAACATGCCTTCTACACATTTACCGTTACTTAGTACGTTCCTCTTTAGATTATGGCTGCATAGTGTATGGTTCAGCAAGACCGACATACCTTAAAAAATTAGACCCAGTACATAACTCAGGCTTGCGTATTTCATGCGGTGCATACCGAACGTCTCCTATAACCAGCCTTTACGTAGAAACAAACGAACCTCCACTAGAAACTAGAAGAGCCGCTCTAACCTGTGCATATATCCTTAAGGTACAATCTCTGCCAAAACACATTTGCTATCCCCTTGTAACAAAATGCCCTTCACGAGTACTTTTCAACAACAAACCACAAACTACAAGACCACTACTCCTGCGATTTGAAGAGATGTGTCGGAATCTTGGCATAGTGGACACATTACCTGGCATTACCCACAGACAAAATCCACTACCCCCATGGTTCATCTTTCCCACGGTTTCCGATCTCACTTTAACACAGTTCCGGAAAGCACAAACTCCGCCACAACACATAATTCAGGAATTCCTTGCACTAGAAGAAAAATACAGCAGCTTCACAGACTTTTATACTGATGGTTCGAAAACGAATGAACATGTTGGAAGCGCAGTTATACAAGGGAACTGGGAAGAAACGGTAAGACTTCCGCAGTGCACATCCATTTTCACTGCTGAATGTTACGCCATTTCTATAGCCATAGACAAAATAATAAAGGACAACCTCGCAAATAGCATCATATACACAGACTCCCTAAGTGCACTCACAGCTCTTCATGCAAGAAATGCAGTCACACCATTATTAGGAGACATTATACACAATTTAATAAAAGCCACCACACAAGGAGTGAACATTAAATTATGCTGGGTTCCGAGCCACGTCGGAATTAGTGGCAATGAGAGAGCAGATGCATGCGCGGCACAAGCCCGGCACAAAGAAATCACAAAAGTAAAGATACCTCCTAACGACTGCATGAAGTTAATACATTATAAACTAAGAAAGAAATGGCAGTCTGCTTGGAACAATGAAGTAAACAACAAATTACACCTGTTAAAACCCGTGTTAGGGAAATGGAAATCTTGCACACACCAGGAACGTTTCAAAGAAGTGATTCTGTGCCGTCTTCGCATAGGACACACACACCTAACACACAACTTCATTCTAACAAAGCAAGACAAACCCCAATGTGAACTATGTGGAGATGAACTAACAGTAAACCATGTCCTATTTTCATGCAGAAAACTTGAACCACTGAGGAAGACGTTTTTTACCATATTTTACAAAGAACACATCCCTTTTCACCCAGCTTTGATTTTAGGAGAAGAGGCGCTTATTGATATATCATGTGTTTTTAGATTTTTAAAAGAAGCAGGAGTTCTCGTAAAACTTTAAAACTTCGCAGAGTGCTTAACTACATATTACAGAACACCTCATCCACCTTCTCATCCCTGAGAAGAAGGCCGAGGTCTTTAGTTAAATTGTTGGGACTCTCCGGGCTCTTGCCCAGACAAGGACTCATTGAGGTGTCCCAATTTTTAAAAAAGAATCTATACCTAGTGTTTGGCGCATGATAGCCTAAGCTGCTTATGTGCCACTAAACCCAACTCAACTCAACTCAACCCTTTTCTTTCTTCCAAGATTGGCACGACCGCGAGTATGCAGCGTGCTCGCCTTCACAGTTTACGCAGTGGAGAGAGTTCTCTCAAGATTCAGAAGTGTGCTCATTAGCACTGCATTTAGCGCAGGTTTGGCGGCCTCGGCAGCTCTGTGAGCTGTGACCGAAACGCTGGCATTTGAAGCAACGCAGGGAATTGGGGATGTATGGCCGAACACGGAGCTTGATATACCCGGCCTCGATGGACTCGGGCAGGACACTTGTGCCAAAAGTAAGTATCAGATCTTTGGTCTGTATTTCCTTGTTGTCACGCCTCATTTTAATTCGCTTAACGTTGATGACGTTCTGCTCACTTAAGCCTTCCAAGAGCTCAACCTCAGTCAGCTCCAAGAGATCATCATCGGAGACTACGCCACAGGTGGTATTCATAGTACGATGCGGAGTTACTGTCACTTTAACGTCGCCAGATGATACTAGGTTGGGTAGGTTTTCATATTGCTTCAGGTTCCGGAGCTCCAAGGAGATCACCGCTTGCCATTCTGGATGCGTTGTAACCTGCGCCAAGAACTTGGGTCAGAGACTTGGACACGAGAAATGGTGAGATTGTTCGTACGGGTTTGTTTGGTGTTTAGGAGTGGACTACGTGGAAGCGAGGAAAAGTTTTTCTTTGACGAGCAAAAAATTCTAAAACATCATCGGTGCGCCCCCTCTTCAGGGAGCGATCAGGTAGGGGGGGAAAGGAGGTAGCCATAGGAGATTATAATTTCGGCGGTAACGCCAGCCACCCAACGTGGAGTCCTACAAGGGGACGCTGCAGGGCCTGTGAAACACGGCCTGCAAACGCCAACTGTACATTACCACTATAACCAAATATGAAATAACCTAGGTTGGTTATTCACACAAGGTTAACCCTTGCTGCCTGGAAAAATTGGAAGTAAAGAGAAGCCAGGAGAAGACAGGAAAGGTGGAAAGTGAGAGAAAGACGAAGGCTGGAGGGAGAGAGAGACAGGAAAAGGCAACTACCGATTTCCCCCGGGTGGGTCAGTCCGGTGGTGCCGTCTACGTGAAGCAGAGGCCAAAGAGGTGTGTTGCCTTAAGGCCCCCGGACCTTAAGGCCCCCGGCGGAGGCAGCACACCTCTTTGGCCTCTGCTTCACGTAGACGGCACCCTCGGACTGACCCACCCGGGCGAAATCGACAGTCGCCTTTTCCTGTCCTCCTCTCCAATCTTCGACTTTCTCTCTCGCCTTCATCCCCGCAGGGGCGTCTGCGTCAGCAGGCGTTTGGTGTGTTGCGACACCACGTACCCGAGCACACGAGGGTTGGACCCTCCCGCGTGTAGCCGTGCGCGGCTTAGCCGTGTCAGGGGAAAAGGGGATCCTGGGGGCTGAGCCGATGCTGGGTGTTTGGACCTTTAAGGCCCCCCGGCGGAGGCAACACACCCCTTTGGCCTCGGCTTCACATAGACGGCACCCCCGGACTGACCCACCGGGGGGAAATCGGCAGTTGCCTTTTCCTCTCCCCCTCTCCATTCTGCGTCTTTTTCTCTTCCTTTCAATCTTTCCTGTCTTCTTGTCTCTTCTGTTTACTTCCGAATTTCCTGGCAGCGAGGGTTAACCTTGTGTGGGTGGCCAACCTTGGGTACTCCAGATTGGGTTATAGCAGCACCGTACAACTGGCGAGGGCTTGTCTTACACATAGAATCTGCTCCGCCCCCATGTTGGGCTCGGTGGTGGGCGGTTGGCGCTGCTGCCGAACTCAAGACCCCTATATGGCTTCAACTAAACCACTATCCCTTGATCGCCCTCTGAAAAGAGGGCGCACCGATGCAAGCTTCCAATTTTTTTTGAAGAGCAATGAGGAACATTTCCCTAAGTACCATGTCATACACAGTGAAAGCAACACAAGCGCGCGCAAATTCTCTCCCTTCTTGGTGGCGAAATGCCTTGCAAGCACGATAGGACCTGGCTATAAAGCCACAAAGATGTCTAATGGAGACCTACTCCTTGAATTGAAAGATAAAATCCAATATGAGAAAATGAATGACCTGAAATGCATAGGCGATGTAGCGGTCACTGTGTCCGCACATCGAACCATGAACACGAGCCGTAGAGTAATCTCTGAAGACGACTTCATGGACCTTAGTAATGAAGAGCTGCTTGAAGGTTTTCAGGATCAAAATGTCATCAAGGTAGAACGAATTCTAATCCGCAGGAATACCGAAGAACTTCGAACAAAGCACATCGTACTAACCTTTGGCACCAGTGTGCTGCCTAGTACAGTGGATGCAGGCTATATCAAAGTTCGTGTTAGGCCGTACATTCCAAATCTTCGACGGTGCTTTAAGTGCCAGAGGTATGGACATGGATCCCAGACATGCCGAGGAAGACAGACTTGCGCGAAATACAGCTCGAACGATCATCCAACAGACACTTGCGACTCATCTCCACATTGCGTGAACTGCGATGGAAGCCATCCAGCCTACTCAAGAACGTGCCCTAAATGGAAGAAAGAAAAAGAAATCATTGCATTAAAGGTCAAAGAAAACATTACATTTCACGAAGCAAGGAAACGTCTTTCGTACTTAGATCACACAAGCTATTCTGAGGTGGCGCGACGGGGGGCAACGTCACAAATACCTCGGGAGTCTACCGCGGTCACTAATAGTGGTCCGGTAATCACTCCGCCTGCCCCTCTGGTGGCAGCAGCAGATGCTGCTCCATCAACATCGAAGGTGGGCCTGCAGACTTCGGTTCCGCAGGCTCCAAAGCTAAACCGAACTCCACGGCCTGGGACGCGAGTTTCAGCGCCTAGTTCACGATCCTCCAGCGCGTCCGAGAAGGTTATGGAGGTCGATCAGAAATCCTCGGCGTCATCGACGCCGAAAGATCAGCGCTCCCAAGAGCGCACTAAAGGAGATAAAATACCTGTAACTGCACAAAGAAAGGGACCGGTAACCTAAACGGTTACCGCTCTTGTATACATATCCATCTATCTTTACCACGTGCTCTTGAACAGTCAACAAAATCTTCCTCAAAATGGCTACACAAATAATTCAGTGGAATGCCAGGGGCCTCTTTCGCAATCTAGATGATGTCAAAGATCTACTAGAGGAATATCAGCCACGACTGTTCTGTGTTCAGGAAACACATTTAAAGTCTACACACCAGAACTTTTTAAAACAGTACATAATTTTCCGTAAAGATAGAAATAATAGCAATTCTCCTTCAGGCGGTGTGGCAATCATAGCCCAAAAGTCAGTTGCATGCCAGCATGTATCCGTCCAAAGTTCATTTGAAGCAGTGGCTGTTCGGGCTATATTGTTCAACCAACTTATAACTATCTGCTCTATATATTTACCGCCTGATGAACGGTTTGCCATTGCAGAATTTGAAAAGCTGATTGACCAGCTTCCCGAACCCTATATAATAATCGGAGACTTCAATGCTCACAGCACATTCTGGGGTGACTCAAGATGTGATGCGAGAGGAGGGGCAATAGAGAACTTCCTTCTTTCTTCTGGAGCCTGCCTATTTAACAAGGCAGAGCCAACCTTTTACAGTTCCACACAAAACACGTATTCATGTATAGATTTAGCAATAGGGTCAGCGTCACTTCTTCGATACCTGGAATGGAGAGTTATCAGCAATCCATACGGGAGCGATCATTTCCCTACACTCCTAGAAACACCAAAGTGGCACGATGAACCAGCTTACCCCAAAAAGTGGAAAATTCATAGTGCAGACTAGTCGAAATTCAGAAACACATGTAAACTGTCCCTGGAAGATGTGGACCACCTAGGTGTAGAGGAACTGGCCAGCTACATTACTGAACATATTCTCTGTTCTGCTAAACACTGCATCCCTCAATCCTGTACATATAAAGTCAATCCAAAGCCATGGTGGAACAAAGACTGCGAAACTGCAAAGAAACGCCAGAACAAAGCATGGAGTAGATTTTCATGCTACCCAACTACAGAAAATCTAATAGAATTTAAGCGCTGCAAAGCAAATGGACGCCGTATCCGCCGAATATCCAAAAGAGAAAGCTGGACGCGCTACATATCCTCAATAAACTCATACACGGATGTTAGCAAAGTATATAACAGAGTACGCAAACTGAAAGGACAACGTCCAAATCCTTTTCCTCTCGTCAATGGTTCTGGTGATTCAGTAGAAGATCAAGCAAACACTCTTGGCGAGCACTTTGAGAGAGTATCAAGTTCAGAAAATTATTCCGAAAATTTCTTAAACCATAAAAGAATAGCTGAAAATATTCCTCTGCGTCCAAAAAAGTCATCAGAAGGGTACAATAGACCATTAACGTTCCATGAACTCAAGCTTGCCCTAGGCTCTTGTGGTAGCTCGGCTCCAGGTTCTGACGCAATAACTTATGAAATAATCAACAATCTGCCTTATGAGACCCTAAACTGCCTTTTAGGCCTTTACAATAAGATATTTGCTACTGATCATATACCTTCATCTTGGAAAGAAGCAATAGTCCCACCAATACTCAAACACGGCAAAGACCCTTCCTTAGTTAACAGTTACAGACCAATTGCACTCACTAGCTGCTTACTCAAAGTATTTGAAAAGATGATTAACCGACGCCTTGTCTTCTTTTTGGAATATAATGGTATATTGGACCCTAGCCAATCTGGCTTCCGAAGAGCGAGGTCTACTACCGATAAGCTAGTTCTCCTTGAATCATATATACGTGATGCATTTGTACATAGCCAATATTGTCTGTCTGTATTCTTTGATCTTGAGAAGGCATATGATACTGCCTGGCGATACGGTATTCTGCAAGACCTGTCTTCCTATGGAATTTGTGGTAGTATGCTAAATATTTTGCAAAATTACTTATCTGAAAGAAAGTTCCGCGTAAGAATTGGCAATGTATTATCGCGCACTTTTATTCAAGAAAACGGTGTACCACAGGGAGGTGTGCTAAGTTGCACACTTTTTATAATCAAAATGAACTCTCTCCGCTCTGTTATACCATCAATGGTGTCTTATTCTGTCTATGTGGACGACATCCAAATCAGCTTTAAATCTTGCAACCTGTCCATATGTGAACGCCAGATACAGTTGAGTGTTAACCGGCTCACGAAATGGGCAGACGAAAACGGGTTCACATTCAATGCAGCCCCGCAGGGGCGTCTGCGTCAGCAGGCGTTTGGTGTGTTGCGACACCACGTACCCGAGCACACGAGGGTTGGACCCTCCCGCGTGTCGCCGTGCGCGGCTTAGCCGTGTCTGGGGAAAGGGGGATCCTGGAGGTTGAGCCGAT
The DNA here is from genome assembly GCF_050947875.1 of Dermacentor variabilis. Taxonomy (NCBI): domain Eukaryota; kingdom Metazoa; phylum Arthropoda; class Arachnida; order Ixodida; family Ixodidae; genus Dermacentor; species Dermacentor variabilis. The sequence goes on along the minus strand of NC_134570.1, from coordinate 179,131,731 downwards.
GCCGGGTGTTTGGACCTTTAAGGCCCCCTGGCGGAGGCAACACGCCTCTTTGGCCTCTGCTTCACACAGACGGCACCCCCGGACTGACCCACCCGGGGGAAATCGGTAGTTGCCTTTTCCTGTCTCTCTCTCCCTCCGGCCTTCGTCTTTCTCTCACTTTTCATCTTTCCTGTCTTCTCCTTCCTTCCGCTTACTTCCAAATTTTCCCGGCAGCGAGGGTTAACCTTGTGTGATTAGCCAACCTAGGTTATTTCATATTTGGTTATAGTGATGACGTACAGCTGGCGTTTACAGGACCTGTTCTTACAGTCTCTGTAGCGTCCCCTTGTAGGGCTCCATGGTGGGTGGCTGGCGTTATTGCCGAAAATTCAATTCCTTTATGGCAACATCCTTCCCTCCACTTCCTGATCGCCCTCAGAAAAGAGGGCGCACCGATGAAGTATTTCAGTTTTTTGGACGACAAAGACCCAACTTCCCACGATTTCACGTCGTTCATTCAGAAAAGCCAGATAAACAAGTACGCACAATCTCCCCATTTCTAGTTTCTAAGTCTTTAACTGAGGCTCTTGGTCCAGGTTACAAGGCATCAAGGATGGCAAGTGGAGATCTCCTTTTGGAGCTCCGTGACCTGAAACAATACGAAAAGCTACCTAATCTAGTGTGTTTTGGTGACTTTCAAGTGACAGTGACTCCACACCGCACTATGAACACTACACGCGGCGTTGTCTCAGATGATGACCTGCTTCAGCTGACAGAGGCAGAGCTCCTAGAGGGCTTCAATGAGCAAAATGTTGTTAATGTGAAAAGAATAAAGATCAGGCGCGATGGTAAAGAAATTCCAACCAAACACCTAATTCTCACCTTCAATTCAAGTGTCCTGCCCGAATCAATCGAGGCCGGGTACATAAAGCTCCGTGTCAGGCCTTACGTGCCTAATCCACTCCGATGTTTCAAATGCCAGCGCTTCGGCCACAGCTCCCAGAGCTGCCGAGGCCGCCAAACTTGTGCTAAATGCAGTGCCAAAGAACACACCACTGAAACTTGTGAGAACGCTCTCCGCTGTGTAAACTGTGATGGGGAGCACGCCGCGTACTCACGGTCGTGCCCATCCTGGAAGAAAGAAAAGGAAATTGTTACAATTAAAGTCACGGAAAATATCACCTTCAAAGAGGCACGCAAGCGGGTTTCATACCTGCCCAAGAAAAGCTTTGCCGATGTGACGCGTCAGGGGGCAGCGTCACAACGGCCTCCGGCGGCTGTCCGGCCCACAGTCAGTGAGTCGGCAGCTATTCCATCTGCCCCCGCAGCGGTTGCAGCTAGCGCTGCTCCGCCAACCCAGCAGACGGGGCCATCGAACCCGAAGGTGGGTGCAGCCGAGGCTGCCCCAACCTCAGAGGCCCCTTCCAGCGCTGGCAACGGCCGGCGCAGCCAAATACCCCAGGGAGCCCCATCGACCTCCGGGCTGGTGGGCGCAGGGGTCTTGCCCTCCAAGGCGGGACCCTCGCTGGTAACTTCCCGCTCGCAAGAGCACGTGTCCGTCGCCTCACAAGAGGCGATGGACACTACACCCATCCTCAAGGCGCACCAAGCGCCTAAGGAGCGGCGAGGCTCCCTCGAGCGCTCCAGAAAGAACAAAACCCCTATTACAGGGCCTCGAAAGGGCTCTGTAATTTAATCACTGAAATCTGCGTAATTAATACTTCTGTTTCCGTATACACAGCACCCATTTGCTCCCAATATGGATACACAAATAATTCAATGGAACATCAGAGGTCTTCTTACGAACCTTGATGATGTGCAAGAGCTTATCCAAAAACACAATCCAACAGTGCTGTGTCTACAGGAAACACACCTAAAACCACAACATACAAACTTTCTCCGACCGTATGTCAAGTTTCGCAAAGATCGCGATGATGCAGTCGTATCATCAGGCGGTGTTGCCCCCCGCAGGGCGTCTGCGTGAGCAGGCGTTTGGTGTGTTGCGACACCACGTACCCGAGCACACGAGGGTTGGACCCTCCCGCGCGTAGCCGTGCGCGGCTTAGCCGTGTCTGGGGAAAAGGGGATCCTGGAGGTTGAGCCGATGCTGGGTGTTTGGACCTTTAAGGCCCCCCGGTGGAGGCAACACACCTCTTCGGCCTCGGCTTCACATAGACGGCACTTCCAGGCTGACCCACCTGGAGGAAATCTGCAGTCACCTTTTCCTGTCCTTCTCTTCAATCTTCGTCTTTCTCTCTTACTTTAAATCTTTCCTGTCTTCTGTTCGCTTCTTATTACTTCCAGACTTCCAGGTGGCGAGGGTTAACCTGGTGTAGTTATCCAACCTTGGGTATCGTATATTAGGTTATAGCGGCGATGCATGGCTGGCGTCTGCAGGTATTTTCCCGACCTTGTAGCGTCCCCTTGTTGGGCTCGGTGGTGGGTGGCCACCATCGCCGCCGAATTTTCCAATTTTTATGGCTGAAGCTTTTCCCCTATTACCTGATCGCTCCCTGAAGAGGGGGCGCACCGATGAACCTTTCAGCTTTTTTATGCAACCAAAAGAGTCCTTCCCGAAATACCACGTCGTTCACAGCCAACACGAAACTAAGACAGTCCGAATGATATCACCTTTTCTGGTAGCGAAATCCCTCACTGAAGCAATAGGCCCAGGGTATAAAGTAACAAAGATGGGAAGCGGTGACCTTCTTCTCGAAGTTCGCGACAAGCCACAGTACGACAGACTCTCAAAACTTGTAGCGTTTGGGGACATTTCCGTCTCAGTAGGCCCACACAGGACAATGAATACAGTGCGCGGGGTCATCTCGGAAGATGACCTTCTGGAACTTAGTGAAAGTGAATTACTAGAAGGATGGCAAGAACAGAACGTTGTCAAGGTGCAAAGGATTAAAATAAGACGAGATGACAAAGAAATACCAACTAGGCATATTATCATAACTTTTGGAACCAGCATTCTTCCTGAATCAATCGAAACCGGTTACTGCAAGCTACGTGTCAGGCCATACATTCCAAACCCACGTCGATGTTTTAAGTGTCAACGTTTTGGCCACGGGTCCCAAACCTGCAGAGGGCGTGCTACTTGTGCCAAGTGTAGCTCCATCGAACACTCTTCTGACGTTTGCAGTTCAGCAACCCACTGTGCCAACTGTGAAGGAGACCACCCAGCTTACTCGCGATCCTGCCCTTCATGGAAAAAAGAAAAACAAATAATAGAACTCAAGGTAAAACTAAATCTGACTTTCCCAGAGGCACGCAAGCGTTTCCATTCCAACAATCAGACCAGTCCTTCTTACACCGATGTGGCACGCCGGGGGGCAACGCCACATCGTTCGGCGGCCGCCCAAGTCACTCGGAGAGTGACGGCGGTCACGCCATCCGCCCCCCTGACTGGAACAGCCAACGCTGTTCCGTCTCCCGCAAATGAGGGCCAGCAGGTCTCCGGGCCTGTTGTACCCAGGGCCACTGCTCGTACAGATCGGCCCACCACTCTCTCGAAAGTGCCTGCTCCGCGGGCAGTATCCACCACCTCAGACGAGGTGATGGATACAAGCACAAATCCGGCGTCTCAGACGCCCAAGGAACGGCGCAGCTCCCTCGAGCGCGCCGGGAAGAAAGAGCGAGCTCGTATCAAGGGGCCTGAAAAGGTCTCGTGAGCTTATATAATCTATATTTCTTAGACACACAGCACAAAACACATACATTATGGATACACAGATAATACAATGGAACGTCAGGGGTTTACTCCACAACCTGGACGACATTAAGGAACTCTTAAATAAGTATAGTCCAAAGATGCTGTGTGTCCAAGAAACACATCTTAATGCTTCACACACGAACTTTCTCCGGCAGTATGCCATATACCGAAAAGACCGCAACGACGCTTTTGCCTCGTCTGGCGGTGTGGCAATAATTGTAGATAAGGGTGTTGCTTGCCGGCAATTACCGCTTAAAACACCCCTAGAGGCAGTTGCAGTTCGTGCGATACTGTTTAATAAATTAGTAACGATTTCCTCAGTATACATCCCTCCGAATTGCCATCTTTCAAAAACAGAATTCCAAAGCTTTATTAATGAACTGGTCGAACCTTATATTGTCGTCGGAGATTTCAATGCACACCACACCCTTTGGGGAGGTTGTCGTTGTGATGCCAGGGGACGCCTAGTAGAAAGCCTCCTCTTCACTACAGGTGCATGTTTGCTAAATAATAAAGAGCCTACATTCTATAGCGTGGCAAACAAAACATTTTCATCGATCGATTTGAGCCTTGCATCTGGTACACTGGTTCCGTATCTAGAGTGGAACGTGCTTAAAAACCCATATGGGAGCGACCATTTTCCAATTATCATAAAATCAACAAAACATGATCAATGCTCCCCATGCATCCCCCACTGGATAGTCGAGTCAGCTGACTGGAAACATTATAAAGAACTTACCCGCATGACCTGGGAAGACATCTCTGCACTTTCTATTGATGACGCCGTGGCATATCTGACAGCATTTATAGTTGATGCGGCGTCACTGTGTATCCCCGAATCAAATGGATCATCTACTAGGCGACGTGTTCCCTGGTGGAATGCGGAGTGCAAAGAAGCTCGTCAAAATCAAAATAAGGCTTGGAGTCACCTTCGCGAATCTCCAACTGCCGAGAATCTTATCAATTTCAAGAAAATAAAGTCACTAGGTAGAAGAACGCGCCGCCGGGCCAAACGGGAAAGTTGGCAAAAATACATCACTAGCATCAGTTCATATACAGACGAACGGAAAGCCTGGAATAGGGTCAACAAAATAAAAGGCCGTGAAACTCACCCTCTACCTTTAGTAAACACACAAGGAGACACTATTGAGGACCAAGCTGATTCGCTAGGGGCACATTTCCAGTACATCTCGAGCTCATCCCATTACTCAGATACATTTCTAAGATATCAGCGACAAGCGGAACGCCAGCCTCTGAACCGGAAAGGAAATAAAAATGAACCTTACAACCGGCCATTTAACATGGTCGAATTGCAGGCAGCATTGGACTGTTGCAATAAATCAGCTCCTGGAGGCGATCGAATAGTTTATGAGATGATAGAACACCTAGACACCGAAACACACAAAACACTACTAGCACTCTTTAATTCCATATTCTCTGCCAGTTACATTCCATCTGCCTGGAAGCAAGCAGTCGTCATTCCTATTCTCAAAGAGGGCAAGGATCCAACTTTGGTCTGCAGCTACAGGCCTATAGCCCTGACAAGCTGCCTATGCAAACTCTTTGAGAAAATGGTAAACAGACGCCTAATTCATTATCTTGAGAGCAACAAAATACTAGACCCCTTGCAGTGTGGTTTTAGGGAGGGTAGATGTACGACAGATCACCTTGTCCGTATGGAGGCGAATATCCGCGATGCCTTCGTGCACAAGCAGTTTCTATTAGCCGTATTTTTAGATATGGAAAAGGCATACGACACGACCTGGCGTTATGGAATTCTTCGTGATCTGGCTTGCATGGGTGTCAGAGGCAATCTCTTGAATCTGATCCAAAGCTACCTCTCTAATCGTACGTTCCGTGTGAGGGTTGGTAAAGTGCTATCTCGTCAATTTAAGCAGGAAACAGGTGTGCCACAAGGAGGTGTACTGAGCTGCACGCTCTTCATCGTAAAAATGAATTCCCTCTATAGCGTCATACCACGAACAATGTTTTATTCAGTGTATGTGGATGACGTACAGATAGGATTTAAATCATGCAATATTTCTATCTGTGAGCGACATATACAGCTTGGTCTAAACAAGATATCTAAGTGGGCTGACGAGAATGGTTTCAAGTTAAACCCCCAAAAAAGCACATGCCTTCTATTTTCTAAAAAGAGAGGTATATTACCTGATCCTGCTATCTATCTTAATGGACAACGGCTACCTGTCAGCCACGAACATAAATTTTTAGGAATCATCTTAGACACGAAACTAACATTTGTCCCTCACCTTAGGTATCTGAGAGCGAGATGTCTGAAGACAATGAATTTACTAAAGCTCTTATCCCGCACATCTTGGGGAAGTGACCGGAGGTGCCTTTTGAGCCTCTACAAAAGCCTTATACGGTCCCGCCTCGACTATGGAGCAATAGTATATAACTCTGCTGCGCCTAGTGCTTTAAAGATGCTAGATCCCATTCACCACATGGGTATACGCCTGGCTACAGGCGCTTTTAGGACAAGTCCCGTAGAAAGCCTGTATGTGGAGTGTAATGAATGGTCATTACATCTCCAAAGGACATATTTAACTTTTTCCTATGCTCTCAAGGTCAAATCAGATGTTCAGCATCCATCTCACTCATCTATTCATGAAGTGTCTACAGCCAGATTATTTCGTAACCGCCCAGCTATTACACCTCCGTTGAGCCTTCGTTTAACAACACTGGCAGAAGAAACAGGCGTCTTAGTCCCAGAGAATATCCTAATGGCACCCACTCGCCTGCTCCCACCATGGGAATGGCAGACCATTGAATGCGACGTCTCTTTTGTAGAAATATCTAAGAGGGCACCAGAAGCACATATACAATTCCATTTTCGTGAACTTCAGGAGAAGTACTCCTGTACAGAATATTATACAGACGCTTCCAAGTCCTCTAAAGGAGTTTCCTATGCAGCTCTGGGACCTTCATTTTCAGTATCTGGAGCACTAAATCCACACACAAGTATATTTACAGCTGAAGCCTACGCTATACTCTCGGCTGTTCAAAACATAAAGCTCACAAAACTTGCTAGGGCTATTGTATTTACAGACTCATTAAGTGTAGTCAGAGCCCTACTTAGACCAAGAAAATATAAAAACTCAGTTTTTAGTGAGCTGTACAGTCTGTTGTGCTCCCTATATATGTGCAATCAAGTGACAGTGATATGCTGGGTACCTGGTCACAAAGGTATAAACGGCAACGAAGCTGCTGACGAAAGCGCTGGGTCAGTAACTTTTAGCGATGCAGATTCAAATATCCCCATCCCTGCCACAGACCTAAAGCCTCTTCTACGCAGTAAATTGCGGAATCATTGGCAAGGCGAATGGGATAAACAAGCAATGAATAAGCTTCACATGATAAAGCCAAAACTGGGGAACTGGATAAATGGGAAAATAGCAAGGTACAAGGAGGTACTTCTTTGCCGATTAAGGATAGGCCACACATACGGCACCCACTCTCATCTCTTGACTGGGGGCGATCCTCCAACCTGTGTTAAGTGCGGCAATAATCTCACTATCCTCCATGCTCTTATTCAGTGCCCTGAAATAGAAACAGAGAGGAAAAAGTATTTCCCTGCTGCATATCGCGAGAATTTACCCCTTCACCCTGCATTTTTTCTTAGCGATGAACCTCTTTTTAATCTCCAAACAGTCTTAGAGTTTTTAGCCGCAACGGACACCCTGAAAATCATTTGGCCAGGTAACTTTTAAGCACACGACTAACAGCCCTGCATTCAAGGGCTCTCTTTAAGCTCTGGAGTCAGTGTTATGGTTTTATTACATCATCTTTTAACGAAAGCCCATTGCAATAGCCCAGATCACGTCCTAGTCACCGTCATTATTCTACCATCTATATATTCCATTCCACTTACAGCGTAAGTTTTTTAGGCCCTTTTACAGCCATATCACATCTACCATGATGAGTTCATTGTGCATGTCATCCACAATACATCGTCAACATTACCACATGTCATGGCGCTCTTTGGTCAAACCTGGCCCTTGCGCCATAAAACACCACACATCATCATCATCAGGCGGTGTTGCCATTTTGGTTCATAAAAGTATCTCCTGTCAGGGTTTACAGCTACAAACGCCCCTTGAAGCAGTGGCGGTTCGAGCTGTTCTTTTAAATAAACTCGTCACCATTTGCTCACTTTATGTACCCCCACACTTCAAATTAAACAAGCATGATTTTCAGTCATTTATAGACGAATTGCCAGAACCTTATGTTGTTCTTGGCGATTTCAATGCGCACAGCTCCCTGTGGGGCGACTCTCGTACAGACGCGCGAGGTCGTCTTGTTGAACAGTTCCTCTTTTCTTCCGGTGCGTGCTTGCTGAATAAAAAGGAAGCCACATATTACTCTCTAGCAAACAGAACATTTTCTTCAATAGATCTTAGTATAGTTTCCCCGTCTATACTGCTCGAACTTGAATGGGAAGTTACGAAGAAACCTTACGGGAGCGACCACTTCCCTATACTGATAAGAACATCTAAAGAAAACGAATATCCTCCGCAAGCTCCTAGGTGGAAGATAGACACAGCCGACTGGGAGAAATTTCGAACTCTCACTAACATCTCATGGGCCGACATGTCTTCTCTAGAAATTGATGCTGCTGTCGAGTATCTTACATCATTCATAATAGATGCCGCATCAAAATGCATATCCGAAGTGAGTGGCCTGGCATGCAAACGACGTGTACCGTGGTGGAACAGCGAATGTAGGATCGCCCGTAAGAATCAGAACAAGGCGTGGGGGTTGCTACGCGCTTCTCCCACTGCAGAGAATCTTATGAACTTTAAAAAAATAAAGTCCCAAGGCAGGCGAACTCGCCGACAGGCCAGAAGAGAAAGCTGGCAGAAGTTTTTATCGAGTATTACCTCGTTTAGGGATGAGGCCAAAGCCTGGAACAGAGTTAATAGGATTAGAGGGCGGCAAACACATTCACTCCCCCTGATAAACACACAGGGCGATACACTACAAGACCAGGCAGACTCACTTGGGGAGCATTTTGAGAACGTGTCAAGTTCAACAAATTATTCACAATCCTTTCTGAAACACAAAGAAACAGAAGAACGTAAGCCATTACCAAGAAAAGGTCGAGAGAATGAGCCTTACAACCGTCCTTTTGGCATTGCCGAGCTGAGAGCTGCCTTGATCACATGCAAGAGCTCTGCACCAGGACCTGACAGAATTATGTACGACATAATTAAGAACGTACACACTGATACACAATTGACTTTACTTGCACTTTTTAACACTATTTGGGCTGCTGGATATCTTCCACTTGCATGGAGAGAAGCGATTGTGATTCCCATTCTGAAGCAAGGTAAAGATCCTTCGTTGGCGTCAAGTTACCGCCCGATAGCCCTCACAAGTTGCATCTGTAAGCTGTTTGAGAAAATGATTAATCGGCGGCTCATACATTTCCTGGAATTAAACCAAATGCTTGATCCCTTTCAGTGTGGCTTCAGGGAAGGGCGGTCCACAATTGATCACCTTGTGCGCATTGAGGGAAACATTCGCGACGCCTTTCTAGATAAGCAATATTTCCTATCCGTGTTCCTCGATATGGAGAAGGCGTACGGCACAACGTGGCGCTACGGAATCTTGAGAGACTTGTCGGGAATGGGCATCCGTGGCAATATGCTCGCCCTAATAGAAAGCTATTTGTCCAACCGTACCTTCCGAGTAAAAGTCGGTAATGCACTGTCACGTCCTTTTACGCAGGAAACTGGTGTACCCCAGGGAGGTGTGCTCAGCTGCACTCTTTTCATTGTTAAGATGAACACACTACGTGCTTCACTGCCACCGGCCATTTCTTATTCCGTATACGTCGACGATATACAAATAGGCTTTAAATCCTGCAACCTCGCAGTATGCGAGAGACAGGTACAGCAGGGCCTTAACAAGGTTTCCAAGTGGGCTGACGAAAACGGATTTAAGATCAACCCCCACAAAAGCTCTTGTGTTCTTTTTGCTAGAAAGAGAGGCCTGGCTCCAGATCCTTGTGTTCAACTGAGTGGACATCAAATACCTATCAACAAAGAACACAAATTTTTAGGTGTTATACTTGATTCCAAGCTCACTTTTATACAGCACATTAAATATCTTAAAGAGAAATGCCTAAGGACAATGAACTTGCTTAAAGTTCTATCCCACTCAACATGGGGTAGCGACAGGAAGTGTCTGATGAATGTTTATAAGAGCCTAATTCGATCACGATTGGACTATGGTGCCGTCGTATATAACTCTGCCGCTCCGAGCGCACTAAAGATCCTAGATCCTATCCACCATCTAGGTATCCGCTTAGCCACCGGTGCTTTCAGAACAAGCCCGATTGAAAGCTTATACGCGGAATCAAATGAATGGTCGCTCCATCTACAGAGAACTTACATCAGCCTTACATATTTCCTAAAAATACACTCCAATCATCAACATCCATGTTTTAACACTGTTAACGATATGACCTGCACTACACTATTCCATAATCGTCCTTCTGTAAGAAAGCCTTTCTCGCTTCGAGTGAGAGAGCTTAGTGATGAGATACATGTCCCACTCCTCGAGCTTCGCCTAATGCATCCAGCCAAGCTGCTACCTCCTTGGGAGTGGCAGCTGATACAATGCGACACATCTTTCATTCAAGTTACAAAGCACGCTCCTGAGGCCGAAATCAGAATGCATTTCCTAGAACTCCAGCACAAGCATTCCTGTGCAGAGTTCTACACAGACGCTTCGAAGTCAAATGCCGGGGTATCCTACGCAGCCGTCGGCCCATCCTACTCGGAATCCGACGTACTGCATCCGGAAACAAGCATATTTACGGCTGAGGCCTACGTATTACTCTCTGCTGTGAAGCATATAAGAAAATCAAAACTTCCAAAAGCAGCGATCTATACAGACTCCCTAAGCGTCGTAAAGGCCTTGATGTCAGTCTATACACACAAAAATCCTGTACTTAGTGAACTCTACACCGTCTTGTGTAAAGCGTACATATCTAACCAGCGTATCATTATATGTTGGGTGCCTGGCCATAGGAGCATCGAGGGTAACGTTCTGGCGGACGAGATGGCCACGTCAATCGCATCGCAAGCTGTTAACCCTACCGCTGCGGTGCCTGTCACAGATCTGAGACCTTTCTTGCGAAGGAGATTGCGAGACCACTGGCAACGCATGTGGGACACGGAAACGGATAACAAGCTCCACCTGATAAAACCACAGTTAGGATTCTGGCCCCCTATTGCAAAATCACGCCGAACAGATGTCCTATTCTGTCGTCTCAGAATAGGACACACGTTTGGCACCCATAATTTTCTACTCACCGGAAGTGAGCCTCCAACCTGTGGTAGATGCGGGGAGGGGCTGACCGTACTCCACGTCCTCCTGGAGTGTCGGGAAGCCGAATCTGAGAGAAAGAGACATTTTTCATTAGCATACCGACAGCACATTCCTCTTCATCCTGCAATGCTCCTTGGTCCAGAACCGCTTTTTAATACAGACAAAGTGCTACGTTATCTTAGAGATGTGGTCTTACATGTTATTAGTCCCATGAATTCGTAGCGCCTCCTCTCTCGAGAGGATGCCACTGCGATAATTGTTTTGAATAGCACATGCCTCCGGGCCCTTATGTTTCAAGGGCTCTAAGGAGGCAGTAGTGCTCTGGCATTTCTCATAATCTGATATATTTTACCTATCATATCATTCTTTTTATATGCATCTAAATGTTCATAGTACAAGTCATACGTCATCGCCATAATTTTATTACACAGATTTTACGCGCTTTAGAGCGTATATTTTAAGGCCCCTTTACAGCCACGACACACCAATTTCATAGTAATCATAGTTACACTGCACACCCACTACCACAGACATGGCGCTCTTTGGCCATTCCTGGCCCTTGCGCCATGAAACCCCATACATCATCATCATCATCATCATTCAATGCAGAAAAGACTTCCTGTGTGCTGTTTTCCAGACGTAGAGGGGTATCTCCTGACCCTTGCATTACGATGCATGGGAGAAACCTGATAAATAGAAAAGAACAAAAATTCCTAGGTGTAATCTTCGATAGTAAGCTGACCTTCATGCAGCATATAAAACAGTTGAAACTGAAATGTCTTAAAACCATGAACCTTTTAAAGATCTTATCCCATCAGTCGTGGGGAACAGATAGGTATTGCCTCCTGTCTCTTTTTAAAAGCCTTGTGTTGTCCCGCATAGACTATGGATGTATTGTATACCAGTCGGCTTCAAGGACAACACTTACAGTACTCGATCCTGTCTATCACTTAGGTATCCTCCTAGCTCTTGGTGCCTTTAGGACGAGCCCCGTCCAAAGTCTATACGCAGAATCGGATCAGTGGCCGCTGCATTATCAACGTACATATCTGGGAGTCACCTATGCAATAAGAATCATGTCACTAAAACACCACCCATGCAAAGCACTCATAAGTGATCAGTCCACAAACCAGTTGTACTTAAACAGGCCTTCACACGCCCCACCGTTCCCGTTGGCAGTAATATCTGTTGCGGAAGAACTCGGAGTACTTTTCACAGATCTACAGGAAAGCGACAATGCTGAACCTATTCCACCCTGGGAACAATGTACAGTTACCTGTGACTTGTCCTTTAGAGAACTGAACAAAAAGAGTTGTCCAAGTGCCCTCATCCAGCAACATTTCTTGGCCCTTGAAGACAAGTATAGATCAACGGCATTTTTCACTGATACTTCGAAGTCGGCAACATCGGTATCATGTGCAGCCCATGGCCCAAACTTCTCCAACGCTAAAACCTTACATAACCATAGCAGCATTTTTACAGCCGAAGCGTACGGTATCCTGATCACTGTTGAATACATAGTGCAGCACAAGATACAAAAGTCCATAATATACACAGATTCCTTAAGTGTTGTCACAGCCCTGTCCTGTGGCAAAACAAGCCGAAACCCTGTATTAAACATGCTCCTTAAACACATTCATCTAGCATATAAACAAAACCTAGCTCTTGTTGTATGCTGGGTGCCAGGACACTCTGGGATTGCAGGCAATGAAATGGCAGACAAGAATGCTGGACAAGCGGCTCATCGGGATATTATTGATGTAAGCTGGGTACCTGGTGTAGATATGAAACCTGTTGTACGAAAGGTGCTTCATAACCATTGGCTAGCTGAGTGGGACAAGCAAGTGGAAAATAAGCTGCACCTGCTTAAACCGCGATTAAGCAAACCTTTCCCACTGAAGCTTGATAGGCACACCGAAGTCACCCTAGCACGACTCAGAATAGGACACACTTATGGCACACACAAACACCTATTGACTGCAACTGAACCCCGACGTGCACACGCTGCGGTGAGAACTTAACCGTCCTACATATCCTCATTCAATGTCCCGAACTTCACCGAGAGCGATTAGCTCATTTTAAGGAACTCTACACACACCATATACCACCCCATCCCTCGATGTTCTTATCAGAAGATGCACTTTTTAACTTTAAAAGAGTGCTTAATTATCTTTCTCAAGCTAACTTTCTAGATATCATCTCATTCCACGCTAACAATCAGACTGTACCTCACAGGTGAAGTACAGTCTGATGCACATAAGTATGTTTGAGCTCTTGCACTTCTTGCGTAGGCAAGAATTGTACAGCAAGGGACTCGGGCAATCCGCAACAATTTACCATGTGTCCCTATGACCTATAATTTTAGAATTCATCCACCAGTATTTATAGATTTATCTTACGTGTAGGCCTCTATACAGCCTCTATTTTAAGTGACAGCACCAAACCCACAATTTTACTAAACAAATTCCTATGTCCTGGCGCTCTTTGGTCTTAGACGCCCTTGCGCCATTAAACTCCAATCATCAATCAATCAATCTCTCGCCTTCATCTTTCCTGTCTTCACTTCTCCTCACTTCCTAGTTTCCCTGCGGCAAGGGTTAACCTTGTGTGGCTGGCCAGCCTTGGCTATTCTGTATTTGGTTATAGCAGCGATTTACAGCTGGCGTTGGCAAGGTTTCTCATGCAGGAACTTCTGTCATGTCCCCCTGTTGGGCTCTATGGTGGGTGGTTGGCATCGCGGCCGAAAACCCAACTATACTTATGGAAAATGCTTTGCCTAATCTACCTGATCGCCCTCAGAAACGAGGGCGCACCGAAGATCTCTTTCAGTTTTTCGGACAAAAAGTCCACAACTTTCCTCGATTCCACGTGATTCACTCAGAAAAGCCAGACAAACTAGTGCGTAACATTTCACCGTTCCTTGTTTCGAAGTCTTTGACTGAAGTTTTTGGAACAGGATATAAGGCGTCGAGAATGACAAGTGGTGATCTCCTCTTGGAGCTCCACGATCAGAAGCAGTGTGAGAAACTGACGAATCTTGTGTCATTTGGGGAGACCCAAGTAACAGTAACCCCGCACCGTACCATGAACACCACCCATGGCGTAGTCTCGGATGATGACTTGCTAGAGCTCGCTGAAGCTGAACCCTTGGAGAGCTTCATTGAACAGAATGTCATAAATGTTAAGCGAATTAAGATGAGGCGAGATTGTAAAGAGATCAAGACGAAACACCTGATACTCACTTTCGGTTCAAGTGTCCTCCCCGAGTCCATCGAGGCCGGTTATATCAAACTTCGTGTTAGGCCATACGTGCCCAATCCTCTTATATGCTTCAAGTGTCAAAGGTTCGGCCACAGTTCACAGAACTTTCGAGGCCGGCTAACATGTGCCAAGTGCAGTGACAATGAACATTCCTTCGAAACATGCCAGAACACTCCACATTGTGTCAACTGTGATGGCGAGCATGCCGCATACTCGGGGTCCTGCCCGTCCTGGAAAAAAGAAAAAGAGATTGTGACAATCGAAGTCAAAGAAAACATATCTTTCAAGCAGGCACGTAGGCGGGGGTCATAACTGTCTAAGAACAGCTTTGCCGATGTGGCGCGTAAGGGGGCAGCGTCACAACGGCCTCCGGCGGCTGTCCGACCCACAGGCAGTGAGTCAGCAGTCACGCCATTTGCCCCCGCGGCGGCTGCAGCTAGCGCTTCTCCGTCAACACAGCAGAGGGGACCATCGACCCCGAAAGTGGGTGCAGCCGAGGCCGCCCCAACCTACCCGGCCCCTTCCAGCGATGGCAACAGCCGGCGCAGCCAAATCCCGCAGGGACCCGCCTTGGTTGCTCAGTGGCTATGGTGTTGGGCTGTTGAGCACGAGGTCGTGGGATCGAATCCCGGCGGCCGCTTTTCGATGGAGACGAAATGAGAAAACACCCGTGTACTTTGATTTAGGTGCACGTAAAAGAACCCCAGGTGGTCGAAATTTCCGGAGCCCTCCACTACGGCGTGCCGAATAATCAGAAAGTGGTTTTGGCACATAAAACCCCATAATTTATTTTTTTTAAATCCCGCAGGGTGCCCCATCGGCCTCCGGGCTGGTGGGCGCAGGGGTCTTGCCCTCCAAGGCGGGACTCTCTCTTCTAACTTCCTGCTCGCAAGAGCACATGTCCGGCGCCTCACAAGAGGCAATGGACACTACACCTGTCCTCAAGGCGCACCAAACGCCTAAGGAGCAGCGAGGCTCCCTCGAACGCTCCAGAAAGGGCAAAACCCCCGTTACGGGACCTCGAAAGAGCTCTGTAACCTAAGGCATCACTTCCGTTTCTATACACACACCACCTATTTACTTTCAATATGGATACACAAATTATTCAATGGAACGTTAGAGGTCTTCTTAGGAACCTTGATGACGTGCAAGAGCTTATCCAAAAACACAATCCAAAAGTGCTGTGTCTACAGGAAACACACTTAAAACCACAACACACAAACTTTCTCCGACCATATGTCAAGTTCCGCAAAGATCGCGATGATGCTGTCGTATCATCAGGCGGTGTTGCCATATTTATTTATAAAAGTATTTCCCGTCAACGTTTACAGCTAGAAACGCCCCTTGAAGCAGTGGCGGTTCGTGCTGTTCTCCTAAACAAACTTATCACGGTGTGCTCGCTCTACATACTCCCACATTACAAATTAGCTAAACATGAATTTCAGTCCTTTATAGATGAATAGCCAGAACCTTATGTTGTTCTTGGCGATTTCAATGCACATAACTACCTTTGGGGCGACCCTCGTATAGATGCGCGAGGACGTCTTGTTGAACAGTTCCTTTTTACTTGTGGTGCGTGCTTGTTGAATAAGAAGAAACACACATATTACTGACTTGCAAACAGAACCTATTCTTCAATAGATCTTAGCATAGTTTCCGCGTCTGTACTGCCTGAAATTGAATGGGAAGTTACCGACTACCCTTACGGCAGCGACCACTTCCCTATACTGCTAAGATCACCTAAAGAAAACGAATATCCACCACACGCTCCTAGGTGGAAGATTGAGACAGCTGATTGGGAGAAATTCCGAACTCTCAGTAGTATTTCATGGGATGACATGTCCTCGTTAGGAATTGATGCTGCTGTGGAATATTTTACAGCCTTCATATTAGATGCCGCAACTAAATTTATATCACAAGTAAATGGCTTGGCATGCAAACGGCGTGTCCCATGGTGGAACGACGACTGTAGGATCGCTCGTAAGAAACAAAACAAAGCGTGGCGGTTGCTACGCGCCTCTCCCACTGCGGAGAATCTGTTTAACTTTATGAAAGCGAAATCGCAAGGCAGGCGAACACGCCGACAGGCTAGAAGAGAGAGTTGGCAGAAGTCTTTCCCCGGGATCGACTCGAATACAGATGAGGCCAAAGTCTGGAACAGGGTTAATAGGATAAAAGGGCGACAAACATATTCATTTGCTTTGGTAAACACACAAGGTGAAACACTGAAAGATCAGGCAGACTCACTTGGGTAACACTTTGAAAGCGGGTGGAGTTCAAACCATTATTTGCACTCCTTTTTGAAATACAAACAAATAGAAGAATGTAAGCCAATAATACGAAAATCCAGACAGAATGAATCTTATCATCGGCCTTTCAGTATTGCTGAGTTGACAGCTGCCTTGAACACATGCAAAAGCACTGCACCGGGACCTGATAAAGTCATGTATGACATGATCACAAACTTACATACTGACACCAAATTTACACTACTCATACTTTTCAACACTATTTGGGCTACGGGATACCTCCCATCCACATGGAAAGAAGCGATTGTGGTGCCTGTTCTTAAGCAGGGTAAAGACCCTTCCTTGACGGCAGGTTACCGTCCGATAGCTCTTACAAATTGTCTTTGTAAGCTATTTGAAAAAAATGGTTAACCGCAGACTTGTACATTTCCTCGAACTCAACAATATGCTCGATCCATTTAAGTGTGGCTTCAGAGAAGGGCGGTCCACAACCGATCACCTTGTGCGCATTGAGGGAAACATTCGCGACGCCTTTCTACATAAACAATATTTCCTATCCGTATTCCTCGATATGGAGAAGGCATACGACACAACGTGGCGCTATGGAATCTTGAGAGTCTTGTCGGGAATTGGCATCCGTGGCAATATGCTCGTCCTAATAGAAAGCTATTTGTCCAACCGTACATTCCGCGTGAAAGTCGGCAATGTATTGTCGCGACCTTTGATACAGGAAACTGGTGTACCTTAAGGAGGTGTACTTAGCTGCACGCTCTTCATTGTGAAAATGAACACCCTTCGTGCTTCATTACCGCCAGCCATTTTTTATTCTGTTTACGTAGACGACATACAGATAGGTTTCAAATCCAACAACCTTACAATATGTGAGAGGGAAGTACAACAGGGCTTGAAGAAAGTGTCCAAATGGGCAGAAGAAAATGGATTTCAAGTGAACCCCAACAAGAGTTCTTGCGTGCTTTTCACGATAAACAAAGGGCTCATTGCAAAACCCATTATCGAAGTGTAAGGTCAGCAAATTCCTGTGAACAAAGAACGCAAGTTCTTAGGCATCATACTTGATTCTAAATTAACTTTTGTTCCACACATAAGGTACCTCAAGGTCAAATGCTTAAAAACAATGAACTTACTTAAAGTGTTATCCCACACAACATGGGGCAGCGACAGGAAATGTTTAATGAATCTTTACAAGGGCCTCATTCGATCACGGTTGGACTACGGTGCCGTGATCTATCATTCTGCAGCCCCGAGCGCGCTAAAGATGCTAGATCCGGTCCACCATCTAGGAATCCGGCTGGCCACTGGAGCTTTCAGAACAAGTCCCATTGAAACTTTATATGCAGAATCAAATGAGTGGTCACTTTGGCTGATGTATGTTCTCTGCAGATAAACATATTTTCTGAAAGTCCACTCTAATCCTCAACATCCGTGTTTTAATACCATTAACGATATGACATATGCTGCACTCTTTCATAATCTTCCCTCCTTAAGACAGCCTTTCTCCCTGCGTGTGAGGGAGCTTAGTGATGAAATGCATGTCCCACTCGAGCTCCGCCTAATGCATCCAGCCAAGCTGCTACCTTCTTGGGAGTAGCAGCTGATACAATGCGATATATCTTTCGTGCAAGTCACAGAGCATGCTCCAGAGATTGAAATCAAAATGCATTTCCGGGAGCTCCAGTACAAATACTCTTGCACGGAGTTCTACACAGATGCATCGAAGTCACGCGACGGGGTGTCCTATGCATCCGTCGGTCCATCCTTCTCGGAATCCGATGTACTACATCCGGAAACCAGCATCTTTACGGCTGAGGCCTACGCACTATTGTCGGTTGTAAAGCATATAAAGAAATCAAAACTCCAGAAATTTCCGGAGTTATATATACGGACTCCCTTAGTGTTGTGCAGGCCTTGATGTCATTCTGTAACCACAAAAATCCGGTAATTTATGAACTCTACTCTGTCCTGTGCAAAGCATATATCTCTAACCAACATGTGATTATATGCTGAATGCCTAGACATAGGGGCATCGAGGGTAACGTTCTAGCGGACCAGATGGCCACACCAATTTCATTGCATGCAGTTAGTCCTACTGCTTCGGTCTCTGTCACAGACCTGAAGCCTTTCTTAAGAAGAAAACTGCGAAACTACTGGCAACGCTTGTGGGACCTGGAAGCAAATAATAAGCTGTATGTAATAAAGCCACAATTAGGTTTCTGGCCTCCTGTAACAAAATCCCGCCGGACAGATATCCTATTCTGTCGTCTAAGAATAGGACACACATGTGGCAAACATAACTTTTTACTCACGGGAAACGAGCCTCCAACCTGCGGTAGATGCGGGGAGAGGCTGACCGTCCTCCACGTCCTACTGGAGTGTCGGGAAGCCGAATCTGAAAGAAAGAAACATTTTCTCTTAGCATACCGGCAGCACATCCCCCTTCATCCTGTCATGTTACTTGGTCCGGAACCACTCTTTGACATCAACGCAGTCCTAGATTTTTTGAAAGATGTGTTGCATGTTATTAGCCCCACACGTTCATAGCGCCTCCTCTATTCAGAGGATGCCACTGTGATAACTATTTTTGATAGCACATGCCTTTACGCCCTTGTTGTTCAAGGGCTCTGGCGAGGCAGTAGTGCTGTAAGCAATTTAACATCTCGCATATTTTATATAATGCATCATTCTTTCTTAATGCATTTTAGTGACCATAGTACACGTCATTAATCATTGCCATAATTTTATTATGTGTACATTTTATGCAATTTACACAAACTCTTTAAGGCCTTTCTACAGCCACGTCACTATAAATTCACAGAATCCATCAGATCACTGCATTTTCATTACCACTAGTATGGCGCTCTTTGGCCATACCTGGCCTTGCGCCACTAAACCTCAAATATCATAATCATCATTTTTTAGGCGCCTTGACGGGAGTTTTGTCTCTCTTGGAGCGATCGAGAGTGCCTCGCCGCTCCTTAGGCGCTGGTAGCGCCGTTATGCTGGTGGTTGTGTCCATCGCCTCCCCCCGCAGGGGCGTCTGCATCAGCAGGCGTTTGGTGTGTTGCGCCACCACGTACCCGAGCACACGAGGGTTGGACCCTCCCGCGTGTAGCCGTGCGCGGCTTAGCCGTGTCTGGGGAAAGGGGGATCCTGGGGGTTGAGCCGAAGCTGGGTGTTTGGACCTTAAGGCCCCCCGGCGGAGGCAACACACCTCTTCGGCCTCGGCTTCACATAGACGGCACCCCCGGACTGACCCACCCGGGGGAAATCGGCAGTCGCCTTTTCCTGTCCTCCTCTCCAATCTTCGTCTTTCTCTCTCGCCTTTTTCATCTTTCCTGTCTTCTCATCACTTCTCCTCACTTCCTAGTTTCCGGCGGCAAGGGTTAACCTTGTGTAGCTAGCCAGCCTTGGTTATGCTGTATTTGGTTATAGCAGCGATGTACGGCTGGCGTTGGCAGGGTTTCTCTAGCAGGAACTCCTGTCACGTCCCCCTGTTGGGCTCCATGGTGGGTGGTCGGCATCGCGGCCGAAAACCCTACTGTACTCATGGAAAACGCTTTCCCTAAACTCCCTGATCGCCCTCACAAACGAGGGCGCACCGAAGATCTCTTTCAGTTTTTCGGACGACAAGTCCAGAACTTTCCTAGATATCATGTAATCCACTCAGAAAACCCAGACAAACTAGTGCGTAACATTTCACCGTTCCTTGTTTCGAAGTCTTTAACTGAAGTTTTTGGAAGAGGATATAAGGCGTCGAGAATGACAAGTGGTGATCTTCTCTTGGAGCTCCACGATAAGAATCAGTACGAGAAACTGCCGAAACTTGTCTCATTTGGGGAGACCCAAATAACAGTTACTCCGCACCGAACCATGAACACCACACGCGGCGTTGTCTCGGACGATGACATGCTAGAGCTTACTGAAGCTGAACTCTTGGAGGGTTTCAGTGAACAGAATGTCATAAATGTAAAGCGAATTAAGATCAGGCGAGACGGTAAAGAGATCAATACGAAACACCTGATACTCACTTTCGGTTCAAGTGTCCTCCCCGAGTCCGTCGAGGCCGGTTATATCAAACTTCGTCTTAGGCCATACGTGCCCAATCCTCTCAGATGCTTTAAGTGCCAAAGGTTCGGCCACAGTTCACAGAACTGTCGAGGCCGGCTGACATGTGCCAAGTGCAGTGACAAAGAACATTCCTCCGAAACGTGCCAGAACACTCCACATTGTGTCAACTGTGAGGGCGAGCATGCCGCATACTCGCGGTCCTGCCCGTCCTGGAAAAGAGAAAAAGAGATTGTCACAATCAAAGTCAAAGAAAATATATCTTTCAAGGAGGCACGTAGGCGGGTGTCATACCTGTCTAAGAGCAGCTTTGCCGATGTGGCGCGTAAGGGGGCAGCGTCACAACGGCCTCCGGCGGCTGTCCGACCCACAGGCAGTGAGTCGGCAGTTACGCCATCTGCCCCCTCGGCGGTTGCAGCTAGCGCTGCTCCGTCAACCGAGGAGAAGGGACCATCCACCCCGAAGGTGGGTGCAGCCGAGGCTGCCCCAACCTCCGAGGCCCCTTCCAGCGCTGGCAACGGCCAGCGCAGCCAAATCCCTCAGGGAGCCCCATCGACCTCCGGGCTGGTGGGCGCAGGGGTCTTGCCCTCCAAGGCGGGACTCCCTCTGAAAACCTCTCGCTCGCAAGAGCGCTTGTCCGGCGCCTCACACGAGGCAATGGACACTACACCTGTCCCCAAGGCGCACCAAACGCCTAAGGAGCGTCGAGAATCGCTCGAACGCTTCAGAAAGAACAAAACACCTATTACAGGGCCTCGAAAGGGCTCTGTAATATAAGGCATCCACTCCATTTCCGTAAACACAGCACCAATTTACCTTAAACATGGATACACAAATAATTCAATGGAATATCAGAGGTCTCCTTAGAAACGTTGATGATTTGCAAGAACTCATCCACAAACATAATCCAAAAGTGCTGTGTTTACAGGAAACACACTTAAAATCTAAACACACAAACTTTCTCCGTACTTATGTTACGTTTCGCAAAGATCGCGATGATGCCGTCGCATCATCGGGTGGTGTTGCGATTCTTACTCATAGAAGTATTGCGTGTCAACCTTTACAGCTACAAACTCCCCTTGAAGCAGTGGCGGTGCGAGTTGTCCTACTAAACAAACTCATCACCATTTGCTCCCTTTACATACCCCCGCATTACCAACTGAACAAACATGAATTTCACTCCTTGATCGATCAATTGCCAGAACCTTATGCTGTTCTTGGCGATTTCAATGCGCACAGCTCCCTGTGGGGCGACTCTCGTATAGATGCGCGAGGTCGCCTTATTGAACAGTTCCTTTTTTCTTCCGGAGCGTGCCTTCTCAACAAGAAAGAACCCACGTATTACTCTCTTGCAAACCGATCCTTTTCGTCAATAGATCTTAGTATAGTCTCCCCGTCTGTACTGCCTGAACTTGAATGGGAAGTTACCGACAACCCTTACGGTAGCGACCACTTCCCTATACTGCTAAGATCATACAAAGAAAACGAATATCCACCATACGCTCCTAGGTGGAAGATTGAGACAGCTGATTGGGAGAAATTTCGATCTCTAACTAGTATCTCATGGGCTGACCTGTCTTCATTAGGAATTGACGCTGCAGTCGAGTTTTTTACAGCATTCATAATAGATGTCGCATTTAAATGCATATCAGAAGTAAAAGGCTTGGCCTGCAAACGGCGTGTCCCATGGTGGAACGACGATTGTAGGATCGCTCGTAAAAAACAGAACAGGGCGTGGGGGTTGCTACGCGCTTCTCCCACTGCAGAGAATTTAGTTAACTTTAAAAAAGTAAAATCCGAAGGCAGGCGAACCCGCCGACAGGCCAGACGAGAAAGTTGGCAGAAGTTTCTATCGAGTATTAACTCATTCAGAGATGAGGCGAAAGCCTGGAACAGGGTCAATAGGATAAGAGGGCGACAAGCACATGCACTCCCTTTGGTAAACACACAAGGCGATACCCTACAAGATCAGGCGGACTCACTTGGGGAGCACTTTGAGAGCGTGTCAAGTGCCAACCATTACTCGCAATCCTTTCTGAAACATAAACAAATAAAAGAATGTAAGCCACTCATGAGAAAATGTCAACAGAATGAACCATACAACTCTCCTTTTAGCATTGCCGAGTTGAGAGCTGCCTTGAGCGCATGCAAGAGCTCTGCACCGGGATCTGACAGAATCGTGTATGAAATGATCAAAAACTTACATAAAGACACCCAAGTTACACTAGTCACAATTTTCAACACAATTTGGGCTGCGGGATACTTCCCGACTACATGGAAAGAAGCCATTGTGATCCCGGTTTTGAAACAAGGCAAAGATCCTTCCTCAGTGGCAAGTTACCGCCCGATAGCCCTGACAAGTTGCCTTTCTAAGGTATTTGAAAAAATGATCAATCGCCGTCTCGTGCATCTCCTAGAGTCCAGTAAAATGCTTGACCCATTTCAATGTGGTTTTCGGGAAGGGCGATCTACAACTGACCATCTTGTGCGCATCGAAGCGAGCATTCGCGATGCCTTCGTGCACAAGCAATCTTTCTTATCTGTATTTCTGGATATGGAAAAAGCGTACGACACAACCTGGCGGTACGGAATCCTAGGCGATCTTTCCGCGCTAGGTATCCGCGGCAATATGCTAAATACTATAGAGAGCTACTTAGAGAACCGTACATTTCGAGTGAAAATAGGTCCTGCACTGTCGCGTACATTTATACAGGAAACTGGGGTACCCCAGGGTGGCGTACTCAGCTGCATGCTCTTTGTCGTAAAGATGAACACGCTTCGTGCATCTTTACCACCAGCTATTTTCTATTCCGTCTACGTAGACGATATACAAATAGGTTTTAAATCCTGCAACCTCACAGTCTGCGAGAGACAAGTACAGCACGGTTTGAACAAGGTGTCACAGTGGGCAGAGAAAAATGGATTTAAAATCAATCCTCACAAGAGTTCTTGTGTTCTGTATTCAAGAAAGAGAGGCCTGGTTCCGGATCCTTGCTTACAACTGTGTGGACAACAGATACCTGTAAACAAAGAACACAAATTTCTAGGTGTTATACTTGACAGTAGACTCACTTTCATCCCACACATAAAACATCTTAAAGAAAAATGTCTTAAAACAATGAACCTATTGAAACTTCTATCGCAGACTACGTGGGGTAGTGACAGGACGTGCCTAATGAATCTCTATAAGAGCCTGATTCGGTCACGATTAGATTATGGTGCCGTGATCTATCAGTCTGCCGCCCCGAGCGCGCTAAAGATGCTAGATCCGGTCCACCATCTAGGAATCCGCTTAGCCACGGGCGCTTTCAGAACGAGTCCCATACAAAGTTTATATGCAGAATCGAATGAGTGGTCACTTCATATCCAGCGAACATACATCAGCCAAACATATTTTTTGAAAGTCCACTCTGATCCTCAACATCCGTGTTATAATACCGTTAACGAGATGACATACGCTACACTCTTTCGCAATCGACCCTCCGTAAGACAACCTTTCTCGCTGCATGTGAGGGAGCTTAGTGAAGAAATGCATGTTCCAGTCCCCGAGCTTAGCCTAATGCATCCAGCCAAGCTGCTACCTCCTTGGGAGTGGCAGCTGATACAATGCGACACATCTTTCGTTCAAGTTACAAAGCACGCTTCAGACATTGAAATCCAAATGCATTTCCGGGAACTCCAACACAAACACTCCTGCACGGAGTTCTACACAGACGCATCGAAGTCGCACGACGGGGTGTCCTATGCAGCCGTCGGTCCATCCTTCTCGGAATCCGGCGTACTGCATCCGGAAACTAGTATCTTTACGGCTGAAGCCTACGCAATATTATCGACCGTGAAGCATATAAGGAAATCAAAACTCAAAAGATCAGTTATATATACGGACTCCCTAAGTGTTGTGAAGGCTTTGGTATCTCTCTGTAAGCACAAAAATCCTGTTATAATTGAACTCTATTCCATCTTATGTAACGCATATATATCTAACCAGCATGTGATTATATGCTGGGTGCCAGGACATAGGGCCATCGAAGGTAATGTTCTGGCGGACCAGATGGCCATGTCAGTTGCATGCCATTCTGCTAATCCCACCGCTGCAGTTCCTTTCACAGATCTGAAGTCCTTCTTGCGGAGGAAACTACGAAATCACTGGCAACGCCTATGGGACGCGGAAACAAATAATAAGCTCCACGTGATAAAGCCACAGTTAGGATTCTGGCCTTCCGTAACAAAATCACGCCGGACAGATGTCCTATTCTGTCGTCTAAGAATAGGACACACATTTGGCACACATAACTTTTTACTCACCGGAAACGAGCCTCCAACCTGCGGTAGATGCGGGGAGAGGCTCACCGTCCTCCACGTCCTTCTGGAGTGTCGGAAAGCCGAATATGAAAGAAAGAAACATTTTCCCATAGCATACCGGCAGCAGATCCCCCTTCATCCAGTAATGTTACTCGGCCCAGAACCGCTATTTGACACCAACGCGGTCCTAAGTTACCTGAAAGATGTTGTGTTTCATGTTTTTAGCCCCACATGTTCGTAGCGTCTCCTCTGTTCAGAGGATGGCGCTGTGATAATTATTTTGAATAGCACATGCCTCTAGGCCCTTGTGGTTCAAGGGCTCTGGCGAGGCAGCAGTGCTCCAAGAAATTTTACCATCTTATATATTTTATATTTTGCATCATCCTTCTACGATGGATTTTAATGTTCATAGTACTCGTCATTAATCATCGGCATAATTTTATAGCACATAGATTTTACGCACTTTACAGCGACTATTTTTAGGCCACTTTACAGCCAAGTCACATCTTCGTCACAGAACTCATCATTCCACCGCGAAATCACTAACACTGTCTTGGCGCTCTTTGGCCATATCTGGCCCTTGCGCCACTAAACCACATACATTCATTCATTCATTCAAACTAGTGCGTAACATTTCACCGTTCCTTGTTTCGAAGTCTTTAACTGAAGTTTTTGGAACAGGATATAAGGCGTCGAGAATGACAAGTGGTGATCTTCTCTTGGAGCTCCACGATAAGAATCAGTACGAGAAACTGCCGAAACTTGTCTCATTTGGGGAGACCCAAATAACAGTTACTCCGCACCGAACCATGAACACCACACGCGGCGTTGTCTCGGACGATGACATGCTAGAGCTTACTGAAGCTGAACTCTTGGAGGGTTTCAGTGAACAGAATGTCATAAATGTAAAGCGAATTAAGATCAGGCGAGACGGTAAAGAGATCAATACGAAACACCTGATACTCACTTTCGGTTCAAGTGTCCTCCCCGAGTCCGTCGAGGCCGGTTATATCAAACTTCGTCTTAGGCCATACGTGCCCAATCCTCACAGATGCTTTAAGTGCCAAAGGTTCGGCCACAGTTCACAGAACTGTCGAGGCCGGCTGACATGTGCCAAGTGTAGTGACACTGAACATTCCTCCGAAACATGCCAGAAGACTCCACATTGTGTCAACTGTGATGGCGAGCACGCCGCATACTCGCGCGGCTGCCCGTCCTGGAAAAGAGAAAAAGAGATTGTGACAATCAAAGTCAAAGAAAATATATCTTTCAAGGAGGCACGTAGGCGGGTGTCATACCTGGCTAAGAGCAGCTTTGCCGATGTGGCGCGTAAGCGGGCAGCGTCGCAACGGCCTCCGGCGGCTGTCCGACCCACAGGCAGTGAGTCGGCAGTTACGCCATCTGCCCCCGCGGCGGTTTCAGCTAGCGCTGCTCCGTCAACCGAGGAGAAGGGACCATCCACCACGAAGGTGGGTGCAGCCGAGGCTGCCCCAACCTCCGAGGCCCCTTCCAGCGCTGGCAACGGCCAGCGCAGCCAAATTCCTCAGGGAGCCCCATCGACCTCCGGGCTGGTGGGCGCAGGGGTCTTGCCCTCCAAGACGGGACTCCCTCTGAAAACCTCTCGCTCGCAAGAGCGCTTGTCCGGCGCCTCACACGAGGCAATGGACACTACACCTGTCCCCAAGGCGCACCAAACGCCTAAGGAGCGTCGAGAATCGCTCGAACGCTTCAGAAAGAACAAAACACCTATTACAGGGCCTCCAAAGGGCTCTGTAATATAAGGCATTCACTCCGTTTCCGTAAACACAGCACCAATTCACCTTAAACATGGATACACAAATAATTCAATGGAACATCAGAGGTCTCCTTGGAAACCTTGATGATTTGCAAGAACTCATCCACAAACATAATCCAAAAGTGCTGTGTTTACAGGAAACACACTTAAAATCTAAACACACAAACTTTCTCCGTACGTATGTTACGTTTCGCAAAGATCGCGATGATGCCGTCGCATCATCGGGTGGTGTTGCGATTCTTACTCATAGAAGTATTGCGTGTCAACCTTTACAGCTACAAACGCCCCTTGAAGCAGTGGCGGTTCGAGTTGTCCTACTAAACAAACTCATCACCATTTGCTCCCTTTACATACCCCCGCATTACCAACTGAAGAAACATGAATTTCACTCCTTGGTCAATCGTATAGATGCGCGAGGTCGCCTTGTTGAACAGTTCCTTTTTTCTTCTGGAGCGTGCCTTCTCAATAAGAAAGAACCCACATATTACTCTCTTGCAAACCGATCCTTTTCGTCATTAGATCTTAGTATAGTCTCCCCGTCTGTACTGCCTGAACTTGAATGGGAAGTTACCGACAACCCTTACGGTAGCGACCACTTCCCTATACTGCTAAGATCATATAAAGAAAACGAATACCCACCATACGCTCCTAGGTGGAAGATTGAGACAGCTGATTGGGAGAAATTTCGATCTCTAACTAGTATCTCATGGGCTGACCTGTCTTCGTTAGGAATTGACGCTGCAGTCGAGTTTTTTACAGCATTCATAATAGATGTCGCATTTAAATGCATATCAGAAGTAAAAGGCTTGGCCTGCAAACGGCGTGTCCCATGGTGGAACGACGATTGTAGGATCGCTCGTAAAAAACAGAACAGGGCGTGGGGGTTGCTACGCGCTTCTCCCACTGCAGAGAATCTAGTCAACTTTAAAAAAGTAAAATCCGAAGGCAGGCGAACCCGCCGACAGGCCAGACGAGAAAGTTGGCAGAAATTTCTATCGAGGATTAATTCGTTCAGAGATGAGGCGAAAGCCTGGAACAGGGTCAATAGAATAAGAGGGCGACAAGCACATGCACTCCCTTTGGTAAACACAGAAGGCGATACCCTACAAGATCAGGCAGACTCACTTGGGGAATATTTTGAGAGCGTGTCAAGTGCAACAAATTATACACAATCCTTTCTCAAATACAAACAGAAGAACGTAAGCCGTTAACAAGAAAAGGTCGAGAGAATGAGCCATACAACCGTCCTTTTAGTATTGCTGAATTGAGAGCTGCCTTGAGCGCATGCAAGAGCTCCGCACCAGGATCGGATCGAATCATGTATGAAATGCTCAAAAATTTACACACGGATACGCAAGTTACACTACTCACACTTTTCAACACCATTTGGGATGCAGGGTACCTTCCAACTGCATGGAAGGAAGCCATTGTGGTCCCTGTTTTGAAACAAGGAAAAGACGCTTCCTCAGTGGCAAGTTACCGCCCAATAGCCCTCACAAGTTGCATTTGTAAGGTGTTTGAAAAAATGATAAATCGGCGACTCATCTTTTTCCTTGAACAGAGCAAAATGCTTGATCCTTATCAGTGCTGCTTCCGAGAAGGGCGCTCAACAACTGACCATCTTGTACGTGTAGAAGCAAATATCCGGGACGCATTTGTACACAAGCAGTTTTTCTTATCCATATTCCTCGACATGGAGAGGGCCTATGACACAACGTGGCTCCACGGCATCTTAAGAGACTTGTCAGAAATGGGCATCCACGGTAATATGCATAATATAATAGAAAGCTATCTGTCAAATCGTACCTTCCGGGTAAAAGTCGGCAATGCATTCTCACGCCCTTTTACGCAAGAAACGGGTGTACCCCAAGGAGGCGTGCTGAGCTGCACGCTCTTTATCGTGAAGATGAACACGCTTCGTGTTTAATTATCACCCGCCGTCTTTTACTCTGTCTACGTGGACGACATTCAAATAGCTTTCAAATTGTGTAACGTCGCAGTCTGCGAGAGACAGGTACAGTATGGCCTGAACAAAGTCTCAGTGTGGGCAGACAAGAATGGATTTAAAATCAATCCTAACAAAAGCTCTTGCGTTCTTTTTACAAGAAAGAGAGGCCTGGTTCCGGATCCCTCCTTAGAACTGTGTGGACAACGAATACCTATCAGCAAAGAGCACAAATTCCTAGGTGTCATACTTGATTACAGACTCACTTTCGTCCCCCACATTAAATATCTTAAAGAAAAATGTCTGAAAACAATGAACATAATCAAACTTCTATGCCAGACTACATGGGGTAGTGACAGAAAGTGTTTAATGAATATCTATAACAGCCTCATTCGATCACGACTAGGCTATGGTGCCGTGATCTATCATTCTGCAGCCCCGAGCGCGCTAAAGATGCTAGATCCGGTCCACCATCAAGGAATCCGACTGGCCAGTGGCGCTTTCAGAACGAGTCCCATACAAAGTTTATATGTAGAATCAAATGAGTGGTCACTTCATCTGCAGAGAACATACATCAGCCAAACATATTTTCTGAATGCCCACTCAAATCCACAACATCCCTGTTTTAATACCATTAATGACATGACATATGCTACACTCTTTCGCAATCGTCCCTCCGTAAGACAGCCTTTCTCGCTGCGTGTGAGGGAGCTTAGTGAAGAAATGCACGTTCCACTCCTCGAGCTTCCCCTAATGCATCCAGCCAAGCTGCTGCCTCCGTGGGAGTGGCAGCTCATACAATGTGATATATCTTTCGTGGAAGTCAGAAAGCATGCTCCAGAGATTGAAATCCAAATGCATTTCCGGGAACTCCAGTACAAATACTCCTGCACTGAGTTCTACACAGATGCATCGAAGTCACGCGACGGGGTGTCTTATGCAGCCGTCGGTCCATCCTTCTCGGAATCCGATTTACTGCATCCGGAAACTAGTATCTTCACGGCTGAGGCCTACGCAATACTGTCGACCGTGATGGATATAAGGAAATCAAAACTCAAAAAATCAATTATATATACGGACTCCCTAAGTGTTGTGAAGTCTTTGATATCTTTCTGTAAGCACAAAAATCCTATAATCATTGAACTCTATTCCGCCCTAAGTAAAGCATATGTATCTAACCAGCATGTGATAATATGCTGGGTGCCTGGACATAGGGGCATCCAGGGTAACGTGTTAGTGGACCAAATGGCCACATCAATTGCATCACACACTGTTAATTCTGCCGCTACAGTCCCTGTCGCAGACCTGAAGCCTTTCCTAAGAAGGAAACTGCGAAACTACTGGCAGCGCTTGTGGGACCTGGAAACAAATAATAAGCTGCATGTAATAAAGCCACAACTAGGTTTCTGGCCTCCTTTAACAAAATCACGCCGGACAGATGTCCTATTCTGTCGTCTAAGA